>NC_089684.1:34397742-35105242 GCF_031753505.1 Anomalospiza imberbis | reverse complement strand
TCTTAAAAAATGGCGAATTGCGCCCATAGTCTTTTGCCGCTTTCCTAAGTTCCTTTAC
Source organism: Anomalospiza imberbis (assembly GCF_031753505.1). Classification (NCBI taxonomy): domain Eukaryota; kingdom Metazoa; phylum Chordata; class Aves; order Passeriformes; family Viduidae; genus Anomalospiza; species Anomalospiza imberbis. Next base: position 35,105,184 of record NC_089684.1, on the reverse strand, counting down.
CTCCACATAAGGCAGCTGTTCCCACCTAGGCTCCTTCCCCTTTTTTAAAATTACTGGTGCCGCAAACGCTCCTAGATCTCTAGCGAGATCCAGGTCTCCATCCCGAATGGCCTCTTCCCTGATCCGGGCCCAGCCCCCCCCAGGCATGATGATAGGTCGGGGGTCATCACTGTCTTCATCCTCATCGGAGGATGAAGCAGGATGGGCTAGAGCACGGAGCTTCTCTCTTACTGGTGAGTCCCGGTGACGGGAGACTCGGAAGGCCAAGATGGCCTGCTTCTGGCAGAGCTTACATCCAGTACTGGTAGCGTGGGAACCGGAAGTGGGAGGAGAAGAGGTGTGGCCTCACCCACCCCCCGGGGCGTTGCCTTCCCGTGGTTCTGTCCCACCCACAAGGGGCCCACCCAGGGGTGTGGTCTGGGAAGCAGGAGGGGAGGGTCCCGACGACATGGGCGTCGATGCAATGATGGAGGAGGGGCGCAGGGGCGGTACCCGACGGGGGAGGGAGTGATGGTGAAGTGGCGGGAACTCGAGTGAGGGGGAAAGCGCCATTTTGTGGTGTTTGATGACCGGCCATGTGGTCGTCGCCATTTTGTGTGATGCAATCACTATTTATACAACAGAGATTAAAACTGGGGTCAGGGGTTTTCGGATTGAGGGGAGAGGCAAGAGTCGTTTTGGGGTGGCCAGTCCCAGAACGAAAAGAGGGCAGAGTGGGATGGGAAGCAGCAGGGAGACGGCGGCAACCCTGTGCCTCTTGGTAGGGTCTGTCTCCCAACCCACTCTTAGGGGAAGTGGGGTAAGGACTGGGGAGGGAGGAATGAGGGGTAGGAGAACCGGGGACCCAACTTTCCCTTTCTGATTTATATAACTTAAAAATAGAATCATATATAGGAAAAAAACGTCCCACTCTAAACTTCCCCTTTACTTGTAAATCATATATATGTTTCCCAACTTTTCCCCAGAATAAAATAGAAGAAGAATCTCCCCGGGTAACATCGGGGAAATGGTCGAAAATAAAATTAACAAAAGCTTTCAACTCCCTCTTTTTAAAGGAAACATTCCCCAGAACAAGGGCAGATTTAACTTGGACATAAAAATCCCGTCTAACCAGAGAGAGGTGATTACCCATTTTCTCTTTCGGTATGAATTCCCCCTTGAAACAAATGAAATTGAAAAAATAAGAGCCTGGTCAAAAGCAACAGGCAGCGTCGGCTGCACACTCACCACACGCAAAGACACTGGAGGACACAGGCGAGAGGAAAGGTGTTCCGAGGGGGTGGTGGATCTCTGCTGGTCCCAGAGAGTGCAAAGCTTCTCCTGAAGCTACTAGTAAAAATCCACGGGATGTCAGCAGGTCCGGAGCTGACAGCCTTCCGAAAGGAAAGCGCAGCCGCTCCAGGGGCTGGTGCCGAGCCACGCTTTATATCCTTAGGAAGCCGGGTCACAGATCCGAGGGTCCTTTGGAGACGTTCAGGGCTGAATAAGTGAATATTCAGCCTGTTCAGGCGCCAGTTTGTGGCGTCCTGGACCTAGGTCCCGCGGGGAAGCCCGCCGGTCTCAGGTCTGCAGGAGCCCCAGATGACTAAAGCTCGAATCCACCAAATAGACGGGTCGGCACACGGAGCGCTGCAGTTCTCAGAGGTTTATTCAAGGCAGGAAAAGGCAGGAAAAGGTAAAAGGAGCAAAGGGAGACAACCTCTTGAGAGGGGAGCTACCCTGAGTGCCTGGACTCCAAGGTCTGAGTGACCAGAGCCCTCGGAGCCCCCCCCCCGAAGGAGGGGATAGGGGTTATATCCGAGAGAGAGGAGGTGGGTCGGGGTACATACCTCCAGTGGGGTAAGATCTTGTGGGAGGGATAGGGATAGTACAAACCAATGGGAGATAAGGGAAGGAGTGGTTACAAGGAGGGAACCAATAACAGAACTTAGAACAAAGAACTTTCCAGAACCTGGGATGGTACCATTGCTTAACTGACATTAAGTGGGGAGGGTACACCAAATGATGGACATAGGGAATGGCGGGAATCTTATTACCATGCCCCTACACCACAGTAGTTTCCCATGGTAATCCTGGTAGATCTCTTCTGAGACCTCCTCCCACACAGAAGAATAAATAATATTTACTTTTCCCTATATAGACCCTTATTCTAAATTATTGAACAAGTTACATGTTTGAATTAAGCACATAAAAACGTGAATCTTTCTGTTTCAGTCTTTACTATCAGCTCTAAAATTTTCTCTAATAGCCCAGATATGCCCTAAGCAAGAGGATGTGAATATTTGTAGAATATAAAATTGGCTAAACTTTGATTTGCAGAGAAATGGAGATTATATTATCCAGCTAGGAAAACAATTTGAAGTCTCTTTACATAACTGAAAAGATTAACAAAGCACAAACCAAGACTTTTTAAAATGAAATCCTGTCACCCATTCCACAGCAGGTGTAAGGATAGTTATTTTAATAAAGATGGATTTCCCTGAGGTTATACTTGACCAGTGGAAGATTTTACTATAAAAAAATTCCTTGTTTTGCATAACTCTTCTTGAAGCATCTTTTTAACATGGACAGCCAGAGAGGTTTTCCCAACCTGACAGGACATTTCTCATGGTTTTCACTTTGAAAATGAGGGCGAGCCACAGACACTAGAAAATAGCATTGGTACCTGGGCAGGGGAAAACTTCACTTTAGCTTTTGGCTCTGATGCCTCTGATTTTATTGGTGCTTTACAGAATTTTCAATGCCAATAACTTTTCCTTTTTCTTATGGATACATACTGCTGAAGAGACAGCCAAAAGGAGTAAGTGATCTTAGCCTTTACTGAACAAGCCCTGGAAGAACATGTGGATCTGATTTGGATTTCCTTCACTGGGACAATATCTTGGTTTGAAAAGACAGGAGTCTGCTAAGGAAGGCAGGATCCTCCCTTAAAATGAAGAATGTAAAACCCCTCCTTCTGAATTATTATAATTTTGAAATTAAGGGATTTTCAGGCAAAGATATGGGAGTAGAAATAACAGTTCTTTATTAGGGAAGAAAATAAAGATAAAATAAAATAAATAATGCAGTAATACAAAACAACACTGGCAGAGTCAGAATACGACCTGACAGCCTGTGGGTGTTGGTACAGATGGTGACAGAATGCACACCCCCAGCCACATCTTCCAAGCTAAGACAGACAAAAGAAAGAACTTGATTTTCACTGACCGACTTCAATCTGCACAAATTTTTCATTCACTGCTTACTGTATTTCTCTCTGTGCTGTAAAAGGTACTTCTTCCAGAGCTTAAAGGCATAAAAAATTGGTGTTCACTCTATGTTCTGCCTCATCTCCTCACCAAAATACCCCGAAACAGACTGACAAAAGGATATATCCTCAAACTCAGTGCTATGGATTAAGTACTGAAAATACATCCTTCCCTAGAAGGTAGTGGCAGATGAAGGTGCTGCTGTATCCAAAGGGCAACTAGCTTCTACTTTCCCCTGGTTTCTGTTGGTAAAGTCCAGAAATGTGTTTAAAAGAGATTTTTTAACATTTTTACATTTTACTGTGGCACCATGACAGTAAGCACATGGTTCTTAAGTTCATAAACTAGACAACTTGACCTATTCAACTTGCAAACAGTCCGAGAGCCAACCCCAATACAAATATGAAACCTGTAGTGTTCTGGCTATAGACAACAAGCTGAGCAAGGCAGGCAGCTAACAGTGACTATACAAAAGTGGGAATAGGCATTATATTTCCATTTTGGCATCTTTAACAATAATTGCATATCTTTTAAATTACAATTAAACACTGTGTGTTCCAGGTGCCTTAGAAAAGAAATAAAAAGGATTTCCTTGTTCTGTATTTAAAGTATTCTGTATTAAATTGATTTTCACACTTCATGCCATTATCCATGTAAGAGTCAAAGACTTGCACTGTATAGTATACAACAAGGGTCCCTAAACTAGTCTGAAGTTCAGAAGGCAGCAGTATACTCTGCTCTGGCTCTGCTTTTTTGGAAGTTCAGAGGAAATCTTATGATTGGCAGTAATTTGCAACACTGCTGGACTGCATCAGGATGATAATTGGAGATACTAGTTCTTGAAATGTATACTTTATACCAATGAAGCTCTCATAAAAGACTTGAATTCATGAATTTCCTAATGAGCATGTGTCCATAAGAGGCTCAATAAAGAGCCTTATTGATCAAAGAATTTCCCCTTTTTACTGTGCACTGGTAATCACATGTGAGTGATAGAACGTATCCTATCTTCCCTATCAAATTTAAAGAGCATAATCTTATACAAAAAAAAACCCAACATCTAAATTTAACAAAGCTCATAAATATGTGCCTTAAGTTAAAAAAAGTCTGAAGCACCATGGTAATCTATTGACTTTAGCTACTTATGCTCCTTTAGAAACATGCTTATATTTTGGTAAACAGGCAGATTTAAGCATGCATCATCATGCACCAAGACTGAGAAAATGAATGAAAGGAGAAACTACTAGGAAGAAGATTTTAGGAAAGATTTTCCCAACTTTTATAGCCTCTTAGAATCAGAGCTTTTCATTACTGTTTCCTACATTTTATTTTAGTCATGTTCTATGACTAAATCTCCCTGTAGTTAATAATAATATCTAAATTTTTGATCAAGATACATGTTTTTAATTTTTAGTTGAGACGTAGGAATTGGAAATGTCCTCTTTTTATTTCTGTAAAATTTTAAAACATTTAATCTCTCTTTTGCCCTAAAACTGAGATGGTGTCATAGTTCCTTCAGATTCAGATGTAACAGTAACAATGTCTAAGCAGTGGCAAAGGCAATGAGAGGAGTAGGAAATTAATGAAAAAACAGCAGAAAATGGCAAGACTATAGAGTTGTTTTTTGAGATTTACTTAGAGGATTTCCCCATGTTTTATATCTATAAATCTTGCTTCAAAATGGATTTAAAAGTATGTGTGAAGGAGATCCACCAGCGTAAATCCATATAACTGCTCAGTGTTTCATAATCTTTTAGCTCATTCCCCAACTATCCCAAAACTGATGCTGTTTTGCAGCTTAAGCAACAATCATAGCAATCAGTTGTAAAAATTAAATTAACTACTTATCTCTGTTGTACTCTTTGAAATTCAAGATCTAGGAGTATGAAAGACAGTTATTCTATGTTATGATTTATTTAACAATCTAGATTTCAGCAAAACCAGCAAGTAAACATCACAATCCTTTCATTTCTAATGCAAACCTAAAGAAAAATAAAGCTTTCTCTAGAGGCTAAACAATGTTTTGTTGAAAGAAAACTTTATTTCCAATCATAGGAAAAAGATGGAATTTTTACATGTGCTTCTCAAATAAGTACCTAGACATACTTGGTTCTCCAAAAAATCTCAAAAAAATTTCAGTGTAACCACAATGATAGAAGCTTGCTTTAGTTTAATCTTATCCATTTTTAGATATTCATATGAATTTACTGAAAATATATTTTCTCTTGAATTTGGGATACATTATTATCTAGAAGACATGAAAACATGGAATAAGGATGAATATTTTTTTTTCTTTTGAATATATATCTCATTTTTCTATTTCATTATTATTCTTCCCACTATACACCTCCCTAGATAAGGAAAAACACTGTGTTCATCTTTTCTCTAGTTCTTGATACACTTTGTTTTGAATTGACGGCAATGCCCAATTCTCTATGCAAAAAATCCTACATTTAAATTAATTATTAATGTAGATATTTCAGCCACTGCTTATTATCAAAGTAAGTAGGTTATTCTGATACTAGCAGTCATCTTTATGCTGAGAAAATTACTAACTCTCATAAACAGTATTTTCCTTGGTATTCTTCATCTTAAATTCTGAATACTATGGCTGAATGTCCATGTCTTGGAGGTCAAAATGAACATGGAGATATATTAACAAATAGGAAACAAAAAACCTCTCAAATTTTTCTTCATAATATAAAAAAACCTTTTACCTTGGCTTGACAAGGTGGAATACACCTTAGGAATGGATAGCAATTCAATGTCATTTCACATACTTTTATATCTGTGTTGTACTTGAGAGGAGGAGAAGTGACATATATTAAAAAAAAATAATTTATTTTCAATTTTCCTCTGTATTAAATCAGCTTTTCTTCCTGTATCACCAAAAAGAGGAAAGAATGAAATCTGAGAGAGTGGATACAGATTAGCACAGCTATGGAGATAATGCAGTTTTGCATGCATGATATCCAGTACAAAGATTCTCAGGATAATAGCAACGTGGGGCAGTCTGCCATGCAGACTACTGGAAAACAGCTTCAAAGAGAAATAAAGCTTAAAACAGTCTTATCTATCACACTTATCAATGATTCCCTTCCTACATAATTTCTCATTTCTTGAATTCATTTGGAAAGCCAGGAGATATTCACCCAAATTAATCAATGAGGCAGGTAACAGAAACATAAGGTGATTAGCTTAAGCTGGACGATTAAGCTTTTGAATGTCTGGATTTGGGGAGCTGAATCACTCTCTTTGAAACTGTTTCCAGCAGTAAAACTCCAAGTCCTCATTAAGCCTTGCTTAATGCTAAGCTACATGATTTTAATATTTATTTCTCAATTCCACTCCCCTCAGCCTCCCTGTCCAGTGTTTGGGGATGTAGTGGAGCTGGTCAAAGCTAAGAAATTAAGGTTGTGCTCTGGAAAGCCTGTGTGGGATCCATACACCTGTAAGACAACTCTCTGCTGTTAAATATTTGTGAAATGCCCACTACTGTAGTTTGGAGGGTAAGTTCTCACCATCAGCAGGACTTTGTTCCTTCTTCAAACATTCAGGGTCCAGTTTCTCTGTTGATATTCATTCCTAAGCAACCAGCAAATGGAAGATCTTTTACTACAGACTATTAAACTTAAAAAAAAAGACTATGCAGCCTTTCAGCTCTTTAATATGTAATCAAAGTTTTGAATATTTTATAACAGCTATCAAGAAGTTGCAAGATACTAATCATCCAGAACATTAAGTGGTCCCAATTCAAGTATCTTTGTCCTGCATTTTTCTTTCAGTTTATTAAACAAGTTAACTATTACAAAAGATGATTTAGGGGGTTGCTTTCATGATTTTTTTTTCCTGAATCTACTTATTAGTTTGATTGGGTTGGTTATTAGGGGGTTATTTTTAATCTTTTTGAATGATCATTGCTGTTTTCCAAATAAAAATCATCAGCCTCAAGTACTTACAGCACAGATATGGCAGAGTGAAAAGCTGAGAGTTTTCAAGCAATACAAAAAAAAATACAAAAATGGTAAAACTGTTTTCACATGTTCAAGATAATTAAAGGCAGTTTTAGGTGCTTCATTGAAAGAGCAAGTTAAAATCAGTTACCTCAAAAATTCTTAGATAAAAACCTGCCAAACTGTGATGTCACATGCATCACATCCTTTGTCTTGACACTGCTCCTGAGTGATTATGCTGGCCTCAAAGTTTCTTTTTGGACTTGAAATTACCTTTATTTTTCCTATGTGCTTTATCTAATTCTTATACAGATGTTCATTTCCTCAGCCATTTCTTTTTTCTAGGTCCAATTTTCTCACGAAACCCTGCAACCCTTTACTGCTGGCACGTGGCATCACCTCATTGATAGACCATTCCACAAAATTTCAGGGAATCCTTCACCAAAGAATTTAACTGACACAAACAGCCTTGGTATCACAGACAATATCCTTGCATGAATAAACACTGGCCTAAAAGACAGAAAAGTAGGTAGGTATAAATATTTAACTCTTGCAAGTGGAGGGATGTCTCCCTCTTACTTCCTTTGTACAAAATGTTTAAAGCCAGATGGAGCACTGAACAATTACTCTAGATGCTGGTTCCATGGTTGAAATAATAAAAGAGAAAACTAGCAAAATTAATTGTCTGTGTGCTACAGTTCTCATACAGTCTCTTCACTTTCAATTTTTTCTTTCATAGAAGCTGCTCAATATATATGGTATTAATTGTCACAGCAGAGAGCAAAGGAAACCTGCAACCCAAGGATACAGAAGAGGCTATTTCTGTTGAAATTCATCAGTAAATATTGAAAGTCCTTTTTAATAATTCTACTTTGGAAACATCAGGTTAACAGAATGACTTAGGAAGTCAGGAATAATTATAAAAATAATTGTGTATTAAAGTTTTTGTACTGATTTTATGATTTCTCAGCTAAATTATTCCACAGTTCCAACTAGGACTGCTGCTTGAGAAAATAATGACAAGGTTAGAAATTGCCAAGTGACTATAATTATTGCTATGTTAATATCTGGATACCACAGAAGTTAAATTTGCAAGATCATTTAATAAAATATCAGAAATGTGGTATAAATTTGATATAAAAATGACAGGCATGCTTAAGTAGGTGTTTTTTTTTTTAATGCTGATATAAGATATTTAAGAAAACCTTCAAATTTTTTATGGTAACAGAGTTTAACCTGGCTGTAGTTGCCACGGTGGTGAGCAAACATTTAAAATTAATTTTATATCAAAATACCTCTCTGTAGCCATTTTAAATTCATATATAAGTAAATTGATTTCAGTGGGAGTTATGTACTTAATCACCTTTGAGGAAGTGGGCCTCAGTCCCTAATCAAGTCTGCTTAAATATACTAACCAAATTGTTTTGAAAGCACTGACATTCTGGAGCTCTGCATTATCACTAGGTGTTTCTGGGTATTCTTTGTATTAACATATATCTAATTTTGTTTAAGAAAACACAGTTTGGTAATTAGCAAAGCATTTTCTGTGGTTATTTCCAACTCTCATCTTTTAAGTATTATATAGATGTGGATGTTTATCTGGTATGTAAACAATAAAAAGTACTACATATTTTTTTAATATCCTTCTAGACAAACCTATATATAGATATCTGCATTGTTTGCCTCAGACTGGCATTCCTTCCTGCTACAATGAGCTCAGCTAGTTATTTCATTTATTTTTTTCATTGTAGATTGTGCTTTCTGACATGACAATTGTATACCATTGGGCTTCATTCTTCAAGGCTACAGGACTCTCACCACCTTGGAGTCATCATGTTCCTGAAGGTGGATCTTTCCAGAGAGATTATACTAAGTGCTAAATCAAGATTTAAAATAAATGAATGCTTTAAATAACTAAATATTGTCTTCTGAATGGTTCTTCAGAGCTTTCATTCTATATAGAGCCTTTGTGTTTCAATGAAAGATCTTGAACAATTGGAGATTCTTTAGAGAAGGGTCCTGATTCTTACTAAGTTCTTCATAAAATTAGCATGAATTCAAGTAGGAAATGAAATATTAGATAATTTTTATTCTGTTAAAACTCACTTTTCTATCATTTAAACTTCAACATTAGGGATTAACATTCCAATGAAAATTGTCTTTAAACAAAGAGTTAAGCAGGATACTGAAGTAAAGAAAAATAGAGGCAAGTGTGCTCAAAATGAGGGGGAAGAATTGGTGGGGCAGAATTTAGAAGGGACTAAATTAATATTTTTGATATGTTAGACTTACAGACTTTGAGGTTTTTACAAGTAAAGGAATTTTTAATTTTACCCAAAACTATTAAATTAAAAATTAAGATAAATTTGGAAACATGAAGGAAACCTGAATGTAGATACTGAGGAGAGGCAAAAAATAAGATTTCTGTAAGAAGACGACAGGGTTCCTGAGCTTCAGCTACATGGAAAACTAGTGTAACATGATATATGAGATGGAAAGATAAAGGAGACGTGTCGTGCTAAGTTAGGCATAAGAAGGAAGCAGGGAAGAGCTGTTTGTTACAAAATACAGAAAAAAATAGTTTGGTAGTAAAGAGAAAAGTCATTTAAGAGAAAATGCAGGGTGGTGGATGAGTGGGTTAAGATGGGTGTTAAAACCAGCAGCAGCAGCAACAACAACAAAGAAATAAAGAAATAAGACAATTACACTTGAGAGAAGAAAGAAAATTCCTGGAAAAAAAAAAGTGAAAAACAGAGGCACAGACCACATATGAGGGTGAGTGGAACAGAAGATAAAAATAAATAAGATGCTAGCTACCAGGGTGTTTCTCAGTGTAAATTATGCATAAACTTTAAGCTAAAATGAATTTTACATGCTGCATGGAATGTGTTGATGCACACAGAGTCTTATCTGAAGACCACTCAAATCAATGGTAGAAACCTCCTGTGGTTATTTAGAGTCTAAAATCACACTTGTAACTTTGCAGATCCAAAACAAGAGCTAAAATTTGACCCATGTAAAACACACATATTTTGGGAGGACTTTGATCATGCCTCTGCTTAAGCAAGCTCCTTGCAAAAGCTGTGAGTGCTACTGAATTGAAGTGCTGCAGGTGGGTCTGCGAACACACGTTTGCCAAACTCAGCCCCTTGCTTGCCAAGGTCAACAGCTTTAATTATAATACTGTTCAAGGCTTTTGTGACTGACACTTCCGTGGGTATCACAAAATATCTTGCAGATTTCAGGCAAATAATAATCTTTTGAATGAAATCTTGAGTATATTTTCTGTCACAATTTTAGCAATTCAGTACCAATCTGGCAGCACCATCATGCTTAAAATTCTGAGCCCACTGCCATCATCAGTCTGGGTTTCTTGATTGGTTTATAATTCAGCTTTTTTAAACCATACTAGGATGAATCTCAACTTACAATTTCTTTTTCTGGATTTTTTTGTTCTCAAAATATTGCATTTAAATTGTTTAATTATTTTTCTAGGTTAGTAACTGAAAGAAATAAATGTTTCAGGAAATACTGTTGCTGGCTTCTTACTAAACAGTGCTTATTTTAAAAATAAAATTTTACTCATATTATGTTACCAACTCAGAGAATCAAGAGAAATTAATCCAATACCCCTTGTGAAATTTGTCAATGTATTCTTTTATACGTATGCTATCGTTGCAACAATAGCTTCACTGCATGACAGGTTCCCAGCTTTGGTCAGGAAGAAGAAACGTTTATATTCAGCCCAATAAGACTTTAAGGTGGTTCTTTGCTTAAATACCTCTGTCTTCTTTGGGTGGGGTATTTTACATTTGAATTTCCAGTTTCCAACATGTACACAGGCGTTTTCCCAATGTGCCCTTTCCGAGCACCAGTTTCCAGTACTTGTCTTACACAAGTGGCCACATACATTTAACTAGCTATCATGCTGAGTAAATAGATACTCATATTTGTCCTTCTGGAAAACATAATCTTTACAAAATAATGTAAACAATGGAAGAGATTGCATTTTAGAATGTATTTTAGATTTTAGATTGTATTTAGATTGTATTTTAGAATTTTAGGATGACCATTGCAGTCATCCTTCACTCAAACGAAAGCAATGGTTAAGTAACACCGAAAGATACTTAATGCCATGCCAGGCAGTACATGGCCAGTGTCACCTCTTCTGTAGGAAGTAGTTTTTACCCTAAATGTTGTTCTGATCCTTTCCTATTGTAGTATAAGCTATTTGATAGTTGTTACCCACTACTGGGGAATTTCTACTTTCAACAACTTTGAAAGTTGTTGTTAGCTTTCAAAAGTAGCTTCTTTGAATATTCTCTTTCATAAACAAATACTTGCTTTTGGATTTTTCTGTTAGTTCATGTAGACTCATTCCACATGGAAATTTGCAGAACCTTCATTTGAAATTCAGTGAGATTCTACGGAACAGGCTTCCCAGCCATTATCAGTTTTCCATAAGCCACAAGGGTAACTTAAGCAGATACATAGCAGCATACTTTTTATATATTTCTTATTTCTAAATTTGGAATATTAATGGACAGGACATACTATGTGCCATCCTAGAAAACATTTTTTTTTTTAATTTATATATTTACATAGCGACATACATGTACATATTTATACATATATATATATATGCAGGGACATAATACCTCTCTGTGTGGTCCAAAATACACCAGGAAACTCATATCCAATTCAATACTAAACAGAGGGCAAGGCAGGTTAGCTCATTCCTTGTGCAGTCAGACATGGCTCTTTCAGTCAGAAGCAGAGCCTTCCACTGATACTTACAAACAGTTTTCAATTATCAAAGCACTTAACTATAGTTTAAACCATATAAACCATAACTATTTAGGCCTCCAGGAGAGAATTTATTGAAGATCCATCACCATTTTACAATTGGGTAGGCAGAGAGCTTCAGGCAGTTATCCCAGGATAAATGCATTATTATTGAAATCAGACTTAAAGGATCACTCCTGGTTAACTAGTCCAAGGAAATGCAGCAATTAGAGCTCCATTCTATCAAGAACCAGCCCAGAAAGTATTCAAGGACAGCAGGTGCCACCTACCCATACGCAAATGCATGCAACTTAAACAGGACTGTACAAGCCAAGGTAAAATTAGATCAAAGAGTTGCATCTAGATTAAAAGAGGTTGGAGTGAGGTGGGAATCAGCCTCTTCTCCCAGACAATTAGTGACAGCACAAGAGGAAACAGACTCAAGTTGTTCCAGGAAGACTTAGATTGGATATTAGGGAACATTTCTTCACTGAAAGGGTGATCAGGCATTGGAGTAGGCTGCCCGATGGAAGTGGTGAAATCACCATCCCTGGAAGTGTTCAAATAATGTGTGGATTTGGTACCTAGGGGCATGGTTTAGTGGTGAACATGGCAGCGTTAGGTTAACAGTTGGACTCAAGCATCTTAGGAAATCTTTTCAAACCCAAACTCTTCTGTGATTCTATGAATAGGAATAATGTTAAAAAAGAGGTATAATTCTAGACATTTTACATGTAAGAGAAATCGATAATCTATATTACAGAACATTAAGGCTTAAAGTACTTAAGAGATCGAAAAGGCCAGTTTAAAGTTGATGTTATTGTCTCACTGTATGCTCTTTTTTTTTCAAATCAGGTTTGCATCAATCAACTAAATGCAGTTCTAAATTTATTATGAATCCTTTTTCAATCAATGTAGAGGATGGATAACATTACAGAGCAAGAAATATTTTTTACCAAAAGTTACTCAATGCTTTCTTATTTTTCTCCTCATCATGAAATTTAAATTACTGATGGACTTACTTTCTGAAATGCCATAACATATTTATATTAGCTCATACATAAAATATTTCTATCCAGATATAAAGAAATAGAACAAATATAAAACCAGGAATACAAAAATTGCGCAGAATTTGTAAATATGTGGGGGTATGGTTCTTATGGGTGACACATGGGAAGTGCTAGTAAGCCTGCCAAATAAAGCTATCAACTGAGAAATCTTGGTTGCAGATGATAAATCAAGTGGTGTGTAACACAGAGGCAAAAACTTTTTTCCTGTCTTTCCTCGCACACAAAAATTACTTTGAGAAAATTAAGTACGTCTTACAAGAAAACTAGCAATAAAACTGGTGGGTACCAAATAGCTTCACAGTGTGACAAGTCCTCTGAAAAGGTCAGTTTCCTACTATTTGACTTAATAATATTCAGTGATTAAAAAAAAAAAAAAGAATAAAAAAGTAAAGCACTTTAGAAAACTCAAGATATTCTTCTCAAGCTAATTTTTTCTAAAGAGTAATTTTTCCTGCCACTGATCAATAGTACTGGGAAAAGAGGAGATTCATCTACTGATGCCTATTTTCTTCCTCTCTAATACAAATGTGACCTGCAACTTGTCAAGGGTTTAGTCACTTTTGTCTTCTCCTACACAGTATTACTGAAACAGTATGAGCAAGAAATCATTGCAACAGTCATGAAAGAATTAGATAAGAAAAAAAAATAGTCATTAGAAAATGTTTTTGGAAAAGTACATTTCATTAAAGAAGTTAGGGCATTACTTAGGCATTCCTCTTTCATAAACAATGTAAGTGCAACAATAAAAAGGACCAACTGCAATTGCTAATAGCATCTACCATATTCTCAGCCAGAACAAACCCCTGCTTCTGTACATTCCACTTATATAAATTTCAAAGGTAAGGACTTGTCTATTTTCAGAACCTTAGAAAATCACAGTATGATCTACTTATCTGCAAATAAGCTGTGGTTCCAAAATGAGTCTGAAAATATTAGGTCTCAGTAGGGCTTCATTCTAACATAATTTCACAAACTTTGTCAATAGAAAGGATTTGTGATTTTCTTCTTAGAGTTTTCAGAACAGAACAACAAGCTATGAATGCTTTAGGGCACAATTAAAAGTGTATTTCATGAAAGTCAACCTTATTTTGAAAGGAAAACAGATTATAAGATCGCAAATGCAACTCTGGGACCCATATTTACTTGTGGGAATAAATTACCCATGCTATGGTACTCCATTTTATATGCCTACAAATAAATGACAATATGGAAAATGCCAGGTGTTATGTGTCTAAATGTGTTCAGCGTGGATGTAGAGAAAGGACCCTACAAATGGGTGTATAGAAAGGACCCTATAAACTAGCAGTCAAGAAAAAAGAGAGAAAAATCTTTCTTACCTACTTTACAGAATGAGTACTAATTATTAATGTCCAAAATATATAATAAACCCACAGAAGATTTTAATTTCACTGTTGTCATCACCAATAGGTCATGTTATGTACAGCTTTAAGCTTTTCTCCTTTATTGTACCACATGTTGAAAACTGAGCACAAGAATGGATTAAATTTTCAAATTAGTATGTAGATGTATTGATTATTTCATTTCAGCTGGGGTCATTAACAATCAGCCATAGAAGGAGTAGTTTTAAGCCTTTTTTCTTCCCTATCACTGCACTACACACAGGAACACTGAATAAGCCTTCTGCTACATTTCAAGCTCTCTAACACAAAAGTTTATTTTGAAAGAAAGGGACAGACACCTCCATCTCTGAAGAAGTGAAATCTGCTCTGATGCAGATTTTCTGTAGGTAACAGTTTTGATTCAAGAAATGCAGAAATAATAAACTAAAACTAGCAAGTTAGGGTTTAATATAAGTTGTAGAAAGATTTGTCAGATGCTATAGCCAAGTAATGACTAGAGCCAAAAAAAAAAGCTAAAAATGTTCTTTCATATTTTCCTACATGACTTAAAGCATTCTGCTTTCCTTCTTGCCTCCCAGTCCTTGTCTCCATGATAAATCTCATCAGTAACTCCACACTGGGACCTGGGAAAAGATTCTTCACTAGAAAAATGTCATTAGCTCTCATATCTAGAGCTCATGCCAAAGGTCAGCAAGAGAGGTCTAGAGAGGCCACAGGAACTGATTACACTTATTCCGGGGCAAAAATTGGAAAAGATGGGACTCAGATGCATGAAATCTATCTCTAACTTCTTCCACTGCTTGTACTTTTCAGCAGCTTCTTCTCACTCCTCTCTTTCCTACTACTCATCCCTCCTCCTTTCTAGCAGTCCAAACTAGTTCTCCCTTGCTCCTTCCATCCTAATCCTCTAGACCCTCCAAATGTCTCCACAGGTAAGCAAATTGATTACTTTTCTTTTTAATACTCACTGTCTTCTGAGTTTTATGTTGTTCTTAGGTTGTTTCCCCATACTGAAAACCTCAGCCTTGGAGATGCACTTGTAATTCCTTTTCCTTTCCAGAATTCCTGTCAGGTTTTGGATGCAATTTGATACTGGCTTGTGAGGAGATACAGAAGGATGAGGTCTAACAGCTGTTGCACATCCATTGGAGTAACCCACACTATGTAAAAACCAGCAGGATACAAAATTCCTTGGTTACTCTGTACATAAGTTTTTAGGCTCTGCTCATGCCTACTGAGGTTATTTATCCTTTTCTCAGACAGCTGGTATCAGTGTTGATTCCCCCTGAAGGTAGTAGGTATCAGGTGGGGATTTGGCAAGCCTCTGTATATAAGACCATCTGGGGCAGGCTAAGATTTTTGGCCATGCTAAATCAGCTGCTGCTTCCAGTCTCCTGCAGGTTCCCATCATGCAGGTCTCAGTGTCCTGCCCTGCTTTCAAGGTGTGGTTAAGTGCTCATACTTTCAGTCAT
This sequence comes from Anomalospiza imberbis, assembly GCF_031753505.1. Taxonomy (NCBI): domain Eukaryota; kingdom Metazoa; phylum Chordata; class Aves; order Passeriformes; family Viduidae; genus Anomalospiza; species Anomalospiza imberbis. Next base: position 35,089,295 of record NC_089684.1, on the reverse strand, counting down.
CATGAGAAAATAAATAAATAAATAAATCTGTAACAGGGGATTTTGTTACTCAGCTTATCAGGAACACCCAGCTCATTTAATCAAAATACTAAAATCTACCTACATTTCCCAAGGAAGCTCCAACTTTCAGTGCAATTGAAGTAGAGGATGACTTCCTAAAATATTGAAATAAAAACTTTAAAATATATTATTATACATATTACAGTGTAAATCATAATGGGTAAGCCTAGCATAGTTTTACCCTGACTTCATGTAAAGATGGAAAACCATAGTACATGGTCTGAAAGGCAGCCATAGCAGTATGCCAGCTTTGAATAGAATATCCTCTAATTTTTTTCCTTTGGGGGAAAGAGCATGTAAACTAATATTTTCTAACCAGATGGGAAAAAAACCACGTTGAGTTAAAATGAGATTCAATGTTCATCTTCCCATCAGAAAATATGATTGTGAAGTTAAGTGCTGCTGTTCTGCTATATTAATGATAATGAAATTCATACAATTTCTTTTCACTCTTACAGCTTTTCATTTCCATGTGATACTTTAGCCCACTTAGCCCTATCAATGGCAGAGGTTGTATCAGTTTGTGTACAAGCAGCCGCCTCATTTAGGAGAAAAAAAATTGTTTATGTTGGTTTGCTTTTACAGAGGAATGTAGGATAAATAATTAACCCAGTGGCCCCTTTCCTGCTTGTTTAACATTTGTGCAATTACCCAAAGCTCTGATGGTTCCAGAGCCATGGCAGTCATGGAAAGAAGAAGGGTTACACTGAACACCCACTAAAAGCTGTGGATATTGGTGTTAATGCAGGAAGGCATCACAGGCACCACCCTCTGCTTGTTTCCTTCTCACCCACACCTACTTCTTTCATTCTTTCAAGTTTGTAGGACCAAATCTTTTTATGAACTGTAGGTGGCACTTTCATGAACATGGCATCTGCAAAATGGAGACATAAAGACACAAATATTCTAAAGACAGCAGAAACCCCCTATGTCTCACTTGTTTTTTTTTTTAATATTTTTTAACCCATCTATATTTGGAAGAAAGCATTTGAGTGCCTCTTAAATTCTTAGAACCAATTCTTTTCTTCAGGTTTCAAAGTCCATATACCCTATTTACAGTTTATTATCACCTATTACTATTGACCAGGACCTGAATGTCTGTGCATCAGAGCTTTGCACAACTGAGGCATATCCTGAGACTGTCAGAAGAGGGAGTTGCACATATAAAGGTATTACACAAATTCTGAAGCAGCTTCTTTCAGTGCTTCTGGATTGCTAAATTGAGCCCTCTGGGATCTCTGTAGGCAAGTTTAATTTCAATGGTTCAGACTACTGGTCAAAATATTTCTCAGCATTAGCATAAACTGTGCTACTGTCCTTCAAAACAATGTCTGCAACTTTCTGAAAATTTCTATATGCTCTGGTATTTCCAGATAAATTGGATAGCAATTATTTTTTTCTTTGAGAAGACATTGAATTTCTGAAACTATCAGGTTACTACTGATTTGAGCTCCAAGAACAGGAAAAAAAAATGTAGTCCAGATTGAGGAAGGAAAGGAATTAAAGGCTGTTCACTGTTATTTGATTTCTTTAGTTCACAGTCTCTCTTGATCAAGAGAAAACTGTTTTCCCCCCTCCTTTTCTTCATACATATTTACATTTAGATTCTGGTTCTGTGTGTGCTGGTGTCACTGTCATGGATGTAATGCAACACTATGTATTTTAGCATTAAAACTCCATAGCTGGACATCCCACTTGCCTAAATAATGTTGTTTCTTTGAGGAAGAAAATTATCTGATTTTCTAAATTATTCCAAGGCAAAGAAACTGCCATGTTAGTTGACATTGCTATCAGTTTTGACTAAATTATTTTTTATTTCCATAAAATTCGAGGACTGGAGGTACTCAGTGTACTCATCTAATTCATCTTTTTGCATAACACAGGTCATATGATTTTTATGATTTGGCTCCATTTGTATCAGACTACCTCATTTAGAAATAGCATCTAAACCTGATTTTAAAATTACCAGTGATGACCAATTAACCAAATCACTTAGTTGGCTTTCCAGTTAAATGACCTCATTTTAATTTTATTTTGCTTTTAGGAACATCTAATATCTGATTTCAATGCACCTATGAACTGCTTCCAGACTCCACTCATATTTCTGTCTGCTGGACTGAATACACATTGTCAAAGTTTCCTCTCCCATGTAGTGAGTACAGACAAACTCTGACCAAATTACTATACAAATTTCTTATTTACAAATAAACCACATAAAATCATAGATTCTATCCCTTTAAAAAAAAAGTTGTTTCAGTCTTTGAAATAGGCTTTGTACTTGTTTATTGCTCTCTTCCTATTTTATTAAAAAGCCTCAAAAGCTGCTCATGACAGAACTGAACAGACTCTTCAAAGGATGATGGGGAAATTCAGGTGGGAAGGGACCTCTGGAAGTTTCTACCCCAGCTGGCTGCCCACAGGATGAGCTTGGCCACCAATATGTGCTGCTCAGGGCTTTATCTGGTCATCCTTGAAAATCCCATGGACATCTTCAACTTAGGGCTCAGAGCCTCAAGCTTAAACTCTTCCAGGGCAGCCTGGGCCAGTTTTACCACTCTCACTGTAAAATATTTAGTTTTTACGCACAGTTTAAATCTATGCTCTGCCAGTTTAAAAACATTACTTCTTGTCTTATTTCCACAGCTCTACTAAAAGTCTGTCCCCTTGTGGCTTTCTTATAATCCCCCTTTAAGTATTTAGAGGCCAGAGATCTTCCCAGAGACTTCTCTTCTAGAGGCTTAACAGCCCCACATCTCTGTCTTTTCTCATAGGAAAGATGTTTCATGCTTCTAATAATTTTTGTGGCTCTACATTGGAGCCACTCCAACAGGCCCATGTCCTTCCTGTGCTGGGAGCCCAGAGCTGGATGCAGCACTGCAGGTGGGCTCTCATCAGAGCAAAGCGACAGCATCCCCTCCCTCCCTCCCTCCCTTCCTCCCCTGCTGCCCACAGGGCTCTGAATGAGTTCAGTACACGTTTGGCTCTCTGGGCTGTGAGTGCCATGGCCAGGGCGTGTCCAGCCTCTCCTCCATTAGCACCCCCCAAATCCTTCTGGGCAGGGATGCTCTCCATCTGCTCATTCCCAGTCTGGATTGACACTGGGGGTTTGCCGCATCCCAGGTGCAGCACCTTGCACTTGGTCTTGTTAAATAAACCTCATGAGATTCACATGGACATATTTCTCAAGCTTGCCCAGGTCCCATTGCATGGCATCCCATTCCTTTGGCATGTCAACCACATCACTCAGTCTGGTGTCATCCTGTTGACTGCCTCCTTGAACAGATGGAATTTTGCTCTCATAAAATTCACAGTTCTTACCTTTCTCATATTCCTCAGGACTGTCAATTTCACCATTTTATAATCACTGCAGCCCAAACTGCCTGGAAGCTTAATGTTCCCAATTAGCTCCGTTGTGTTGGTGACCAACAGGCCCAGGTTCCATCTGTCTCTTACCCTAAGGGTCTGTCTGGCATATCAACCTTCTGTTCCTTGTGGAAGAGGTTGTGATATGGGGCATAGGCCTTTATGACCTTGGGAACACATCTGATGCAGATGGACCATCTCCCACACCACCAATTAACTTACCTTTGACACCCAGAGCCTCACACCTGTTGTACAGAAGGACCTGGGAACGCAAGGTGGGCAGGGAGTGGGTTCACCTGGCACCCCACACATGCACTCGCCTCTGTTCACTCCCTTTCGTTAAGTTATTGCATTCTGCCTAGAAGGGGGAGAATACAGGATGCTCTTTGTGTTGGTTTCCTTCCTGGAGGGTTTTCCTGTTTCTGCCTATGTTGGGTTTGGCTGGTGTAGGATTAATTTTCTTCATAGTAGATAGGATAGGGCCATAATTTTGATTCATGCTGGAAACAGCACTTTGAATACAGGGATATTTGAGTTAGTGCCTCACCAGCGAGTGGTTGAGTAGGGATAGAGCCAGGACAGCAGACCCCAGCTGACCTAAGGAATATTCCAATCTGAGCAGGTAAAGCTGGTGGAAGAAAGAAGCAGGGGATGCTTTGCAGCAAAGGTGTTTCTTTTCCCAGGTCACTGTTACGCATGTTGGAGCCCTGCTTTCCTGGGAATGGTGGAACACCTGCCTACCTGTGGGAAATAACACCTTGTTTTGCTTTGTTTGAGTGTGCAGCTTCTGCTTTACTGTCTTGACCTCAACCCAAGAGTTTTCTAACTTTTACTTTCCTGATTCTCTAGACATCCCACTACAGCGGAGGGACTGGGGCAGAGTGCTGCACCAGCCTCACAGGGAAGAATTTCTTCTAACATGTAATTGAACCTGCCCTCTTTCAGTTTAAAACCATTCTCCTTTGTCCTGTCGCTACATGTCCTTGTAAAAAGTCCTTCTCCAGATCTCCTGTAGCACCTTTAGGTACCGAAAGGTGCTATACGGTCTCCCAGGATCTTTCTCTTCTCAAGCCTCATCAGTAGCATATGGCATTTATCACTTTGGATTGTTTGGGAGATTGAGTAATTAGAAAGTAAAATGTCTTCCATAGTGTAGAAGATAATTTATCAAGTACTGAAGTGACTGAAAAGTTGAAATATGCTGTTTACCTTTGAGTGCAGCACCTTTGAAAGCTCATCCTGAGTAAGACAGATTTAACTATCTGAACAAGTAATCTCAAAGGCATCTTGATATTAAGTCAATATTTATTATATTGAATTTCTCCCTGCTCTGAAAATCTGTGTAGTGGCAATAAAGATCAGACCATTCTGTAGGGAAGGTCATCTCTGATAACATCTCTCTCCAGAGGACCAAAATAGACCCCTAAAGGAAATAAGGGGTCTATTAAACCACATCTTTTGTGGGATGTTACATTAAAATTATTTTGGGTCAGAGGAACTTCAGAAAACTGATTGCATGCTGCACATGGATGTACAAATATCTGTGTAGTGGCCTTGATGAGCAAGGCTCAAGTCCTTGATGGGAATGTTTATTCAAATCATAATAATAGAAATGTTAGTAGCACACACAAAGTATGTACAGGCCTAGAGGAACGTATATGTGCACTGTAGAAACACAGTGGCTCTCTCCTTTCTACTCTTGCTTGACTGCGGCTCAAAGAATATTATTCAGTTACTCCAAGACCTACTCAGTAGTCTCAGTATTGCCTTTGTTCTTCTGGATGCAACATCCCATATTTTTTTTTTTTTTTATTTCTGAGATAAATTTGCTCACCTGTGGCACTCTGCAGGTCTAATTTTTGATACAATAATTTTGTGAAGAACAAAATTTCACACAAAATGTCCTATGAGCATAGAGTCTTTCAAGATTAAATCCAGGTTTTGCTACATTACAGTTAGCCTGACTGACTTCTAGCTTTTCATCAGGGAGAGGTAAGAACTTCAGAATCTTAGAGCATACTTTAATATCTATTTACTATTGATCTTTTCTAACACATCAGGCAAAAAAAAAAAAAGGTATAAGCTAAAGAATTTACTAGGACTTTATGTTATGAAAATAAAGTTTTACTATAAGATATGATAATTCATACTGTACCCATAATTAAATAGTAAGAAAAAATTCATTTCTGCAGGAACTTAGGATTTTAAGCACTGAAATTATTACATTTGCTCAAAGGTATTCAGAAGTGGTGAATGAATATTAATCCATCATTTATAATTGAGCAGAAATGAAAGTATTCAAAAGAAAACTAATTTTAAAAAATTTAATGCTGATTTATATTTTAATTATATAATGCTTATTTACAATTATAATTAACCATGTGCTTCTAAGAAGAGTGGCAGTGTAAAGGAAATGGGTGATAAATATTCTCTCATGAAAGCTAGAAACTAGACATTTAAACAGAAATTCCTCTGTGATTGCAATGTGACTTCTTAAAAATGCAGCATTAATTTATTACCATACATATATCCCCATAAGATAGTCATTGTAAAACTGCATTTTTAGGAAAACATCAGCTTTTGGTTTACGTTGGTTTTAATTTTGAAAAATTGTATGCATTTCCAGGAGCTTTTTTATCATGCCCTATATTGTCATGTAGGAAGTTGTTGCTGTTATGCAAGCACTGCATTTAACAAATTTTCTTCCCACTTTATTTCCTACTTCTCTCCTTCCCACAGAGTTTGGCAGTGTCTGTTTCAGTCTAGTTTTTGGTTCTTTTCTCCCTTTAACTCCCCTTTTTCGGGAGGGGATGTGGGGTGAAGATGTCTTTTTATTTTCAAGAAAAGATTCTTTATAAATACTGCTGTGACAAATTCATTTCACAGCATAGAAGCAATCAGCATGATGCCAAAGTCTGTCTGGGAACTGAAGGGTCAAACCAGCGCTCTTCCCAAAGATCAATGGGACAAACTTCTGAACGACAAGACTCTTAACTGGCTCTATACACCACCAAAAGAAAATAAAAGATCAAATGGTAGGTTCTTAGAAGAAATAAATGTATGTTTGTTCCTGCATTTCTAGTTCCCTCTTTAAATACAGCTTATGAAAAACTACATGTAAGGGACAAGAAAGAAAATACAAGCAGCAGAAAACTGTGTTCTTCTGATAAGCTTTACTCTGATTCACTGCAAACTTTAAACAGTGTAGGTAATTAACCTTATGGACAAAAAAGAATAGTATACCAGGAAACAAGGTAAATACTCTCCCACTTAAATAGTTTCAAGCAAGACTTGATCTCTTTAATTTTTTTTTTTTTTATTGTCAGTCTAGCAGAAGGTACAAGACAAACTGGGGACCAGGAGGCTAGTAATGTCTTAGGGAGAAAAGGACACTCTTGGTGTTAGAATCCTAACTCTCCAGTCAGGAGATGTATATATTTATTTCAAAACTAATATTTAATATAAAAAAGAAAAAACCTGAAAATCAAATAGAACTTTCTGGATTTAGGCATTGACCAGACACTGCTGCTGAAACACTTTCAGCTATCAATCTCACTCCTCTGTTTTTGGCGTGTAATAATATATTGACAAGATTGTACTGGGTCAGCTTCCAATTTCATTCTGCAGTAGGCTTCCCGGGTATTTCCTGCTGATTTTAAAATGAGATATTATTTAAATCTCCTCTACATGTTACTGGAAGAAAACTTTGATGTCTTAAACATCTGACAATTTGAACATCTACTGTTTACTTGCATGCATCTTACATTAGGGAAGGAAAAATGTTTCACTTCAGAAGCCATTCAAAGTCTTTCTGTTCCACAGTCTTTTTAGCATAAAGACATTGTGGGTTTTACAGCAAAGCACAGACACAATTCTCCTTATTGAATGAGGTTGGTTTGGTTTGTTGTACCTTTTTTTTTTCTTTCTGCCAGTCCAGATTAGTCAGATTTTATCTCAAAAAGAATTTCTATGTCACAAGATTGTATGTTGTTTCGTCAGTATCAGTGATATATGTTCTATGTTTTAAAAGTTTTCACAAAGAAATTCCAGAAAGATGTTTCTGTATTTCATATTACATTTTTAAAAATCTATAACCGCGCCAGAGAGAAAACCTAAAGCTATAACATTCTGGTTTGAGATCTGTCTTTCCCTGCAATGAGAAAAACACATTTCTAACTTCCTTTCCCTTATAGTTTGCACATATTTGAAATTAAAAAAACATACACAAAAGACTGAAAATTTTCTGGTTTAATTTAATCATCCCATAAAGCAAATTTATGAAGGAGAACACTGATGAATGTGAAAGGTTTCAGTTTCATAACAAATGTCCCAGCAAGAAAAAAATCTTGAACCTCAGAAAACCATTGATAAAAGAGATTAATAACTTCATATAGTGAGTGTATATTCAAAATCATGCTTTAAAACCCCTTGAACTTTTACATAAATAGTTTTCTCTTTAGATTACTCCCCTTTAGATTATTTCCCATTATTATTCCCCTTTGTTCTTCTAGTCAGCCCTGGAAATGTCACAGAACACATTACAATAACTCACTTAAATAAGTGACTCAAAGTCACTTAATTAACATGTGTACTGAAATAGTGTCCATCAAAAATAAATCAGATTAAAGTGTGGCCACTGCTGTAGAAATGTTTAGAAGAGTTCCTGCTGTGAAGAGCTCATCATGTATATAAAGTGAAAAGGGAAACCTTGAATCCAGCTACAGCAGACCTGTTTAGAGAACCTTCTGGAAGACTCTTTGAAAGAAAAGCCACAGTGCTGCATGAAGGGCATCACTCAGAGCAGGGGGGGCAGCAATCAGCCAGCAAAATATTTTCCTAAATGCAGTGTCTGACATGCACATGGGACCTCACTGTTATCATCAGTGTTGCATTGGCCTGGGTTTTCCTAACAGATTGCCTTTAGGGAAGGGCTCATTCTTGATCCAGAATAAACACTTCCCCGCGGCTGCTCTTTACTTTGTCTGCCCCAGTCAGCTCCCGAATGCCCGGCTTGGGCTTCTCAGCTTTTCGTCGGGGCCGAGGCTCGCCGCACTTTCCGGGCGCTTTTGCTGTCGCGCTCCGGGGTGGGCTGATGGCCGCGCTTTGCCGTCGGCGCGAGGGAAGAAACAAAGAGGCAGGGAATTCGTCCAAATCCGTCCGCGTGGCGGCTGGATGCTTTATTGGCTGCGAGAGCTGCGATGGAAAGGCTGCAGCCGATCCCAGCTTCGCACGGACGCAAATGGCCTCGAGCATGCCGAGGAGTGGGATCAAATAGGGAAGGGACAGGGCGGACGGGGAGCCCTCCCGCCCAATGGGTACAGACATCGCGGTGATGACGTGTACTACAGCGACCAATGGGAACACGGCAGGGGCGGACACGAGACTTTGGGGTGAGTGGCACCACGAGAACGGGAACACAGGCATGGAAATCGCAGGAGTAGGGGAAAACCCGGGAGATGCACGAGGGTACAGAGAACTGGAAAACTAACAAAGAAAAAACCCATGTGAACCCAAACCTGGGATGCAACAATTCCCCGCTTTAAATAATATAAAAAAGACAGTTGTTTCTCTTTGGATTCTTGCGCAGTGGCTTCTTCTCTTAGCTTCTTCTGCTGCTGTGACTGCTTTGTAGATGGAAAGGGCTTGGGGATGGTACTGCAGCTGCCTCTTCCCTGGGTGTTTGGGGATAGGGGAACTGGGACAACAACTTTATTATACACGATTTGGAGACATACATGGTCTGAGGTAGATGTGGGAAAAGTGCTTTTTAGGGAAATGTTGAGTCTCTCCCTTTTCTGCGGCGCCTGCGATTGGATGCAACCCCTTGGTTGGTGGGATCATCGGTTGCATCTACTGGCACTGTATCGCTCCAACTCACTGACTGTCCTGGTGTGTAAGGTTTGACATGCCTCCTGGGGATCCACTTGACTCCTGAGGGCGTGGATACGCAGGCATATCCCCGTCCCCAAGTCAAGAGTGGGAATGGACCCTGGATTTCTTTAGAGTCTGGATCCCTCACTAATACTGGAGGCCTGTCCTCTGGCTGGAGCTCCTGATGTTGTTTGAAATGTCTCAGGGCTGGCGGTTCTTGCCTGTCAAGAGAGCAATTTAGGAAATTGATAGTAAACAAGGCCTTGCAGAGTCTCTCATGCGGTGACAGCACTCGCACATCTCCCCGCTGTTTCCGGAGGACTTGTTTCAGCGTCTGGTGAGTCCTCTCTATTATGGCCTGGCCGGTGGGGGAGTGAGGAATCCCAGTATTATGCTGGACCCCCCATTCCTGCAGGAAGTTACTGAGCACCCTGGAAGTATATGCTGGACCATTATCAGTTTTTATTGTGGCTGGGACCCCCAAAGTAGCAAAGGCGTGTATGAGGTGTTTTTTCACGTCTGTGGCTCTTTCTCCTATGTGGGCTGAGGCAAAAACTGCTCCCGAGAAGGTGTCCACGGTTACATGGACATTCTTGAGTTTCCCAAATTCGGGGACTTTCGTGACGTCCATCTGCCATACCTCACAACTGCGGAGACCTCTGGGATTCACACCTGCTCCCAGTGCTGGTAGAGCTGCCTCCTGACAGTTGGGGCATGAGGCCACAATTTCCCTGGCTTGGTCACGCCGCAGATGGAACTGGCGTACCAGACCTGGGGCATTTTGATGGAACTGCTGATGGCTGAGCCTGGCCTGCTCAACTATGTTTGGCTGGCATCCCAGCTGTACTGGGGCTGCCAAGGCGTCTGCTCTGCGGTTCCCTTCGGCAATAAAGCCTGGGAGATCCGTGTGTGACCTCACATGTACCACATAAAAGGGATGCTCACGGTTAGAAACCAGGTGTACTAATTCTGTGAGCAACCTGAAGATGACTTGATTTGGGACCTCTTTTACAATTGCATGTTCAGCTCTAGACACTGCTCCTGCCACATATGCCGAATCTGTGACTAGATTGAAAGGTTGATCGAATTTTTTAAAAGCCCTCACGACAGCATCCAACTCAGCTACTTGTGGGGAACCTTCTACTACTTTAACATCTGATTCCCACAACTGAGTCTCTGGGTCTTTCCAAGTCACTACTGACTTGTGGGACTTCCCTGACCCATCTGTGAACACTGTCAGTGCTTTGAGTGGCTTTTTACTTTGCAATTCTCTCGGCAACAATTTGAATTCTGTATTGAACAGATGATGGCCAGGATGCCCAATTTGAATTTGGCCTGAGAAGCTGTCTAGAGCAAACTGCAAATTTTCATTTTGTCTGAGAAGGTGTTCAAAGGTCTCCTTGGTCATTTTCCCCGTGGATGTTTTGATGGGGAGGTGGATACATGTGAAGTCACAACCCGCTAGTACTTGCAGACGAGCCCTGGCCCGTATTATGAGCTGCGCCATCAGCTCTTGTGGCCTGGTGATACTTTTGGACTGTCTGTGGCCAAGGAACACCCACTCAATTATCAAGAGGGGGTCCTGTTGGCCCTTGCCCCACTGGAATATTATACCGTATAAATGGGGTAACTCACCTAAGATGATGAAGCGGAAAGGCAGCCCTGGTTGACAGCGATGGGCTTGCCTACTCGCGATGGTGGTTTGGACCTTCTCGAGTGCGGCTCTGGCCTCCCGGGTAAGGACTCTTGGGGAACTTAAACCCTCATCCCCCTCCCTTTCTGCTAACAAGTCAAAAAGAGGGGATAGTTCTCTCGTGGTGAGTCCCAGCCATGGCCTGATCCAATTTAGTGATCCACACAAGCGCTGGATGTCATTCAGCGTCTTGGGGTTGTTACTTATCTGAATTTTTTGAGGCCTAATCGTTCGGTTATTAATTTCTAGGCCCAGGTACTTCCAGGGTGGCAGTAACTGTACCTTCTCTTTTTGTAGCTCGAATCCGGCCACCGACAAGGCCCTAACAGTGTCCTCCAGAGCTGCTTGTAGGACCTCGCTGTCAGGGGCACAAATCAGCACGTCATCCATGTAATGATAGAAAATACAGGATGTCCACTTGGCACGCATTGGGGACAGAACTCTGGCGACATACCACTGGCATATAGTGGGGGAACATTTTAGCCCCTGAGGTAGTACTGTCCAGTGGTAGCGCTTCATAGGGGCTTCCCTGTTGATGGAGGGTACAGAGAAGGCAAAACGGGGAGCATCATCCGGATGGAGCGGGATTTGAAAGAAGCAATCTTTAATGTCAATTACAGCCAAATTATAATTTTGGGGTAGCATAGATGGAGATGGCATACCCGGTTGGAGAGAGCCCAGATTTTCTATGGCTTCATTAATTTTCCTTAGGTCATGGAGGAGTCGCCACCTGTCCTTCCCTGGCTTTTTAATTACAAACACCGGAGAGTTCCAGGGGCTGTTAGTTTCGACTATATGTCCCTTTGCCAATTCCTCCTCCACTAGTTTTGTGAGCGCCTGTAGTTTTTGTTTACTCAGCGGCCACTGCTCCACCCAGACAGGCTTATCTGTGAGCCATGTTAATTTCTGTGTGGGGCGCTCCTCAGTGGCCGCACCTAAAAATGTTGGGAGGCCGGAAATTCCAATTTGGCTCCCCACTGGGACATGGCGTCTCTCCCCCATAGTGTAAATTTACAATCGATCACGAACGGACGTACTGAGGCTAGCAGTCTGTTCGGACCCTTAATTTGGATAATATTTTTTGATTGCTTTGCTGGCTGGGGCCCGCCTAGTCCTAAGACTGGCGTGGCCACATTTTGCAGCTCCCAGTGTGACGGCCACTTATGTGGTGGGATGACCGTCACATCTGCCCCTGTGTCCAATATCCCCTGAAGGTATGCAGAATGCCCCTCGCACTTGAGTTTACACCATACGAGGGGTTTTTCCTCTCCCAACTTCCCAGCATAAAAGACTGAGAGTTCCAGGTCATTACACAGAGCACGAGGAATAGGAATTGCCTGTGCAATAACCTGGCCCTTAGGCAGGAAGAGGGGGGGATGGACACAGCGTGCCACGAGATAGAAGAGCCTCGGATTAAGGGTGGAAATTACCGGAGGAACTTCTATCTCCAGTGGGGTGCTTTTTGTGTCTCCGACCACGAGGTACCTGCAGTTCAGAAGGTCCTCCTTCCTCCTGGTTTCACAGCGGCAGATGTGTGATAGAAGCTCTGCATCTGCTATGAAGAAATGCCAGTCCTGGGAACGAAAGTGGACAGAATTGGTGAGTCGGAGCCGATAAGGCTCCCCGATGTCAGTAGTTGAGAGGCAGCCGCTTACAGATGGGACTAGATGGTGTATCGCAGCTCCTCTCGCGGCACTACGACTTGCCTCATTTTTGTCAGCACGCGAGGCAAGTGCGCGTTCCTTTCCTAGTTTTTTGGGATTGTGGGGCTCCCATCCCTCCTCCCTCCTCCCGCAGCCCTGGGTGGTATAGTCTTTAGAAGTGGGCAACGATCCTGAAAATGTCCCTCCTGATGGCAGTGGAAGCACCGGCGTGTGGATGAAAGTCGCTTCGGAGCTGAGTTCCTTGGAGGAGCAACAGCAGATGCGACCAGCTTGTCTTTAGGTCTCTTTGGGGCTTCCTCCTCTATCAGGTGTGATTTCAGGGTGCACTCCTCGATGATCTGGTCGAGGGTCGGCGCTGGTGAGGCCGGCAGCGACAGGATGATTCTTTTGCACATGGTGCTGGCGTTCATGTGCACCACTTCTAGGACTAGCCCGTCTCGGTGTTCAGGTCTCTCCACCCGTCTCTCGACTGCTGCCCGGACCCGGTCTACGAAATCTACAAAAGGCTCTGCGACACCTTGTTTAATCGCTGTATAGGGAACCATCGGGTCCTTGGTGGGCATGCCCAGGAACGCACGCTCTGCTGCACCCCTGGACATGTCCAGCACGGCCGTTGGAATTCCCCGAGCTTGAAGTTGCCCTTCACTCCATTCTCCTTCACCCACAAGATGGTCCAAAGTGATCGGTTCTTCCGCGAAATCCAGGCTGTAAGGCCCTTCTAGGATTTCGGGAAGCAGGTCTGCTGCCAGTTTCTTCCACCTCCTCTCCCACAGGCTGTATTCTGATGGGAGAAGCAGGCAGCTAAACAGACACTTAAGGTCTGCTGGCACTACGGTTCTAGACGTTAAAGTCGCTTTTAAAATGCCTTTAAAAAAGGGGCTTTTTTGTCCAAAATCGCGTGATGTTTTGCAGACCTCTTTTATGGATTCATAGGGAAGGGGTGTCCATGTAGGGTTTTCCCCTCCCCTGGCGTAGGAGGCTGGAGTGCCAAGCGACTGCTCGACTTCATAGATTGGGCCCCGTCCCCTCCCCTCTCCCCTACTTCACCCTCCCCCCCTGGGTATCCGAGGAGTGGGAGGACGTGGGGGCGGGGTACGTGGGACAGGGCAGGGAGAATCTTCTCCCTGGGACAGCGGGGCGGAGGTGACAGAGCCCTCCCTGTTGGGGGAGGGTGGGGCTGATGTTGCGGCAGGCAGGACATGGAAGAAGGGAACGCCCACCTGAGGGGGAACAGGGGGAGAGGTGGCAACCCGATGCCTGGAGTGGGCGGTGCCTACACCCACAGGGAAGCCGGAGGGGGGGGGGTCAAAGGTGGGGATACAGGGAACAAAGGAGACAAAGGGATTATGGGGAGAAGAAGCCTCTCCACGTGGCCGCCCTCCATCTTGGGAAGACAGAGGCCCTAGCCACGTGGCTGCGGCTTCCTCAGGGGGACAAAGAAAGGGATTCAGGGGAGCAGAGCAGCGCGGGGTAGTGCCAGAACTAGGATTTCTAACTGGGAAAAAGGGATTGGAAAAGGGGTTTGGGGTTAGTTCCTCAGCAGAGTAGCTAATTCCACCAAGGCGGGGGTGCCGGGACGGCTCGGGGGAGCCAGGAGCACGGTCCACATCTGTGGAGCTGCCCTGCGCCTCAGAGCGGCGGAGTACTCCCCTCTGCCTACCTGGTTTAGGGGAAAAAGGGGTAGGAGAGGATGGGGAAATGGATTCGGGGGAAACAAGAGTTTTGCCCGATGGCTCTTTCCTTTCCTCGGCCGCTTCTCGCGCGGACCCTGCTTTTATAACCTCTGAGATCAGCAAATGGAGCTTTGGGAAACAATCTTTCACAGATGGATCCCTGTCCATTCCCTCTGCTAACCTGGCTCCTACTTGCTCCCAGAACTCTGTTCTGTGAGCATCCTCCGCGGTTACACGTGGAAAGGAAAAGCAGAGCCATCGTACAAACTGCTTGACTGAATTTTTGGGGTAGGGATGTTTTACTGATAAAATCCCCTTAATTTGGGTATAGAATTCCCTTTGTTGGGCAGATAGCGTGGTCCCCATGCTATTTCTACCCAAAGCCTCACCCCTGGTGCAGAAAAGGCGAAAGAAAAAAATCAAAAAACGCGAAAGACCCCAGCGGCCCGCCGCACACGCTGCGCGCTGCGTGATCCGTACCCCCGGAAACGCGGCAGAGCCCACCCACGTGAAGTATCAGCCGGGTACCCCCCGTGGCTAATCACTCACCAAACCGGAATCTTCGCAAATAAAAGCTGCTACCAGGGTCTTCTTTCCCGGGAAGCGTCCATTCTTCGGCTTTCCGTAGCCGTGAATGGTTGCGCTTCCAGTCCCACGCGGGAAAACACAGCGTGTTTTCCTGTGGGTGGCGGAGACGTCACTGACTTACTTCGGGGGGGCACTTGCTCCCGTTTTCATTCCGGCACGGAGCACTTTTCCATCGTGGACCGCGACCCTGCGGTGGCGGCGGCGGTTTTCCGCGCGGATCGCGCTCGCTCGTCTCGGCAGCGGCGCTCGCTGGTCGGCGGCGCGTCTTCGCGGCGGCGGCGCTCTCTCTGAGCGGCTCCCGGGTGCTCTGTGGTGACTCTCTGCCTGCTCCGCGGCTTTTCGCTGGCCGTGGCCCGGACGTTGGGCGTCACTCGCGGCTGCTCTTTACTTTGTCTGCCCCGGTCAGCTCCCGAATGCCCGGCTTGGGCTTCTCAGCTTTTCGTCGGGGCCGAGGCTCGCCGCACTTTCCGGGCGCTTTTGCTGTCGCGCTCCGGGGTGGGCTGATGGCCGCGCTTTGCCGTCGGCGCGAGGGAAGAAACAAAGAGGCAGGGAATTCGTCCAAATCCGTCCGCGTGGCGGCTGGATGCTTTATTGGCTGCGAGAGCTGCGATGGAAAGGCTGCAGCCGATCCCAGCTTCGCACGGACGCAAATGGCCTCGAGCATGCCGAGGAGTGGGATCAAATAGGGAAGGGATAGGGCGGACGGGGAGCCCTCCTGCCCAATGGGTACAGACATCGCGGTGATGACGTGTACTACAGCGACCAATGGGAACACGGCAGGGGCGGACACGAGACTTTGGGGTGAGTGGCACCACGAGAACGGGAACACAGGCACGGAAATCGCAGGAGTAGGGGAAAACCCGGGAGATGCACGAGGGTACAGAGAACTGGAAAACTAACAAAGGAAAAACCCATGTGAACCCAAACCTGGGATGCAACACTTCCCACCTTCAGTGGCCATGGGAGAGGGAAAAGAGCAAACTGAAATTTGTATTCCTCATCCTGTTTCTGTACAATGAGCAAAATGGTTCCCCAGAGAGATAATGACATCATTATTTTGGAAAAGACCTCCAAGATCATCGAGTCCAAACTTTGACCAAACACCACCATGTCAACTAAGTGCCACACAGTGCATGAACTTCCACATCCAGTTGTTTCTTGAACCCTTCCAGGGAGGGGGTGACTCCACCATCTCCCTAGGCAGCCCATTCCAATGGTTAAGCACTATTTCAGTGAAGAAATTCTTCTTGATGTGCAACCTGAACCTCCCCTGGCACAACTATTCTCTTGTTCTCTCACAGACTAGTTGCCTGGGAAAAAGGGCCTACCTCTAGCTTGTGTCATCCAAGAACTGGCATATCTGTCTTTAAAGGAGAGTTCCCAAATGCAAAATTTGTGTAGGAGTACAAAGAAGCAAACCAATCTGTTTTAAACATGCAAAAAATGCAACCAGGAAAAAAAAAAATTTTAAAAGATCTCCTACATATATCAATGGCAATAACAATAAAGAAGCATCTCAGATCGAGTATTCTGATCACCAGATCAGAGGTTATTAATATGAAAACAAATGTTATTGATAAAAAAACAAAGATGTTTGCTACAGCTGAATCAAGAAGGAATGGTAACAAGAAACGAAATATATGTCTGCTGTATAAGGAATGCAACAGAGATCTAAAAGATAAAACGAGATGCGGCTGCTCTTTACTTTTGTCTGCCCCGGTCAGCTCTCGAATGCCCGGCTTGGGCTTCTCAGCTTTTCATTGGGACCAAGGCTCGCCGCAGTTCCTGGGCACTTTTGCTGCTGCGCTCTGGGGTGCGCTGTTGGCCACGCTTTGCAATCGGTGCGAGGGAAGAAACAAAGAGGCAGGGAATTCGTCCAAATCCGTCCGCGTGGCGGCTGCGTGGTTGTGAGAGCTGCGGTGGAAAAGCTGCAGCTCGATCCCAGCTTCACACGGACGCAAATGGCCTCGAGCATGCCAAGGAGTGGGATCAAATAGGGAAGGGACAGGGCGGACGGGGAGCCCTCCCGCCCAATGGGTACAGACATCGCGGTGATGACGTGTACTACAGCGACCAATGGGAACACGGCAGGGGCGGACACGAGACTTTGGGGTGAGTGGGACCGCGAGAACGGGGAGACGGGCACAGAAACCACAGAAGTAGGGAAAAACCTGGGGGATGCACGAGGGTACAGAGAACTGGAAAACTAACAAAGAAAAAACCCATAATTTGAACTCAAACCCAGGATGCAACAATTCCCCGCTTTAAATAATATAAAAAAGACAGTTGTTTCTGTTTGGATTCTTGCGCAGTGGCCTCTTCTCTTAGCTTCTTCTGCTGCTGTGACTGCTTTGTAGATGGAAAGGGCTTGGGGATGGTACTGCAGCTGCCTCTTCCCTGGGTGTTTGGGGATAGGGGAACTGGGACAACAACTTTATTATAAACACGGCCTGGAGACATACACGGTCTGAGGTAGATGTGGGAAAAGTGCTTTTTAGGGAGATGCTGAGTCTCTCCCTTTTCTGCGGCGCCTGCGATTGGATGCAACCCCTTGGTTGGTGGGATCATCGGTTGCATCCACTGGCACTGTATTGCTCCGACTCACTGACTGTCCTGGTGTGTAAGGTTTGACATGCCTCCTGGGGATCCACTTGACTCCTGAGGGCGTGGATACGCAGGCATATCCCCGTCCCCAAGTCAAGAGTGGGAATGGACCCTGGATTTCTTTAGAGTCTGGATCCCTCACTAATACTGGAGGCCTGTCCTCTGGCTGGAGCACCTGATGTTGTTTGAAATGTCTCAGGGCTGGCGGTTCTTGCCTGTCAAAAGAGCAGTTTAGGAAATTGATAGTAAACAAGGCCTTGCAGAGTCTCTCGTGCGGTGACAGCACTCGCACATCTCCCCGCTGCTTCCAGAGGACCTGTTTCAGCGTCTGGTGAGTCCTCTCTATTATGGCCTGGCGGGTGGGGGAGTGAGGAATCCCGGTTTTATGTTGGACCCCCCATTCCTGCAGGAAGTTACTGAGCTCCCTGGAAGTATATGCTGGACCATTATCAGTTTTTATTGTGGCTGGGACCCCCAAAGTAGCAAAGGCGTGTATGAGGTGTTTTTTCACGTCTGTGGCTCTTTCTCCTATGTGGGCTGAGGCAAAAACTGCTCCCGAGAAGGTGTCCACGGTTACATGGACATTCTTGAGTTTCCCAAATTCGGGGACTTTCGTGACGTCCATCTGCCATACCTCACAACTGCGGAGACCTCTGGGATTCACACCTGCTCCCAGTGTTGGTAGAGCTGCCTCCTGACAGTTGGGGCATGAGGCCACAATTTCCCTGGCTTGGTCACGCCGCAGATGGAACTGGCGTACCAGACCTGGGGCATTTTGATTGAACTGCTGATGGCTGAGCCTGGCCTGCTCAACTATGTTTGGCTGGCATCCCAGCTGTACTGGGGCTGCCAGGGCGTCTGCTCTGTGGTTCCCTTCGGCAATAAAGCCTGGGAGATCCGTGTGTGACCTCACATGTACCACATAAAAGGGATGCTCACGGTTAGAAACCAGGTGTACTAATTCTGTGAGCAACCTGAAGATGACTTGATTTGGGACCTCTTTTACAATTGCCTGTTCAGCTCTAGACACTGCTCCTGCCACATATGCTGAATCTGTGACTAGATTAAAAGGTTGATCGAATTTTTTAAAAGCCCTCACGACAGCATCCAACTCAGGTACTTGTGGGGAACCTTCCACCACTTTAATGTCTGATTCCCACAACTGAGTCTCTGGGTCTTTCCAAGTCACTACTGACTTGTGGGACTTCCCTGACCCATCTGTGAACACTGTCAGTGCTTTGAGTGGCTTTTTACTTTGCAATTCTCTCGGCAACAATTTGAATTCTGTATTGAACAGATGATGGCCAGGATGCCCAATTTGAATTTGGCCTGAGAAGCTGTCTAGAGCAAACTGCAAATTTTCATTTGTCTGAGAAGGTGTTCAAAGGTCTCCTTGGTCATCTTCCCCATGGATGTTTTGATGGGGAGGTGGATACATGTGAAGTCACAATCCGCTAGTACTTGCAGACGAGCCCTGGCCCGTATTATGAGCTGCGCCATCAGCTCTTGTGTCCTGGTGATACTTTTGGACTGTCTGTGGCCAAGGAACACCCACTCAATTATCAAGAGGGGGTCCTGTTGGCCCTTGTCCCACTGGAATATTATACCGTATAAATGGGGTAACTCACCTAAGATGATGAAGCGGAAAGACAGCCCTGGTTAACAGCGATGGGCTTGCCTACTCGCGATGGTGGTTTGGACCTTCTCGAGTGCAGCTCTGGCCTCCCGGGTCAGGACTCTTGGGGAACTTAAACCCTCATCCCCCTCCCTTTCTGCTAACAAGTCAAAAAGAGGGGATAGTTCCCTCGTGGTGAGTCCCAGCCATGGCCTGATCCAATTCAGCGATCCGCACAAGCGCTGGATGTCATTCAGCGTCTTGAGGTGGTTACTTATCTGAATTTGTTGAGGCCTAATCATTCGGTTATTAATTTCTAGGCCCAGGTACTTCCAGGGTAGGAGTAACTGTACCTTCTCTTTTTGTAGCTCGAATCCGGCCACCGACAAGGCCCTAACAGTGTCCTCCAGAGCTGACGGTAGGACCTCGCTGTCAGGGGCACAAATCAGCACGTCATCCATGTAATGATAGAAAATACAGGATGTCCACTTGGCACGCATTGGGGACAGAACCCTGGCGACATACCACTGGCATATAGTGGGGGAATATTTTAGCCCCTGAGGTAGTACTGTCCGGTGGTAACGCTTCATAGGGGCTTCCCTGTTGATGGAGGGTACAGAGAAGGCAAAACGGGGAGCATCATCCGGATGGAGCGGGATTCGAAAGAAGCAATCTTTAATGTCAATTACGGCTAAATTATTATTTTGGGGTAGCATAGATGGAGATGGCATACCTGGTTGGAGAGAGCCCAGATTTTCTATGGCTTCATTAATTTTCCTTAGGTCATGGAGGAGTCGCCACCTGTCCTTCCCTGGCTTTTTAATTACAAACACCGGAGAGTTCCAGGGGCTGTTAGTTTCGACTATATGTCCTTTTGCCAATTCCTCCTCCACTAGTTTTGTGAGCGCCTGTAGTTTTTGTTTACTCAGCGGCCACTGTTCCACCCAGACAGGCTTATCTGTGAGCCATGTTAATTTCCGTATGGGGCGCTCTTCAGTGGCCTCACCTAAAAATGTTGGGAGGCTGGAAATTCCAATTTGGCTCCCCACTGGGACATGGCGTCTCTACCCCATAGTGTGAATTTACAATCGATCATGAACGGACGTACTGAGGCTAGCAGTCCGTTCGGACCCTTAA
Organism: Anomalospiza imberbis; assembly: GCF_031753505.1. NCBI lineage: Eukaryota > Metazoa > Chordata > Aves > Passeriformes > Viduidae > Anomalospiza > Anomalospiza imberbis. Next base: position 35,069,027 of record NC_089684.1, on the reverse strand, counting down.
TTTGGATAATATTTTTTGATTGCTTTGCTGGCTGGGGCCCGCCTAGTCCTAAGACTGGCGTGGCCACGCTTTGCAGCTCCCAGTGTGACGGCCACTTATGTGGTGGGATGACCGTCACGTCTGCCCCTGTGTCCAACATCCCCTGAAGGTATGCAGAATGCCCCTCGCACTTGAGTTTACACCATACGAGGGGTTTTTCCTCTCCCAACTTCCCAGCATAAAAGACTGAGAGTTCCAGGTCATTACACAGAGCACGAGGAATAGGAATTGCCTGTGCAATAACCTGGCCCTTAGGCAGGAAGAGGGGGGGATGGACACAGCGTGCCATGAGATAGAAGAGCCTCGGATTAAGGGTGGAAATTACCGGAGGAACCTCTATCTCTAGTGGGGTGCTTTTTGTGTCTCCGACCACGAGGTACCTGCAGTTCAGAAGGTCCCCCTTCCTCCTGGTTTCACAGCGGCAGATGTGTGATAGAAGCTCTGCATCTGCTATGAAGAAATGCCAGTCCTGGGAACGAAAGTGGACAGAATTGGTGAGTCGGAGCCGATAAGGCTCCCCGATGTCAGTAGTTGAGAGGCAGCCGCTTACAGATGGGACTAGATGGTGTATCGCGGCTCCTCTCGCGGCACCACGACTTGCCTCATTTTTATCAGCACGCGAGGCAAGTGCGCGTTCCTTTCCTAGTTTTTTGGGATTGTGGGGTTCCCATCCCTCCTCCCTCCTCCCACAGCCCCGGGTGGTATAGTCCTTAGAAGTGGGCAGCGATCCTGAAAATATCCCTCCTGATGGCAGTGGAAGCACCGGCGTGTGGATGAAAGTCGCTTCGGAGCTGAGTTCTTTGGAGGAGCAGCAGCAGATGCAACCAGCTTGTCTTTAGGTCTCTTTGGGGCCTCCTCCTCTATCAGGTGTGATTTCAGGGTTCACTCCTCGATGATCTGGTCGAGGGTCGGCGCTGGTGAGGCCGGCAGCGACAGGATGATCCTTTTGCACATGGTGCTGGCGTTCATGTGCACCACTTCTAGAACTAGCCCGTCTCGGTTTTCAGGTCTTTCTACCCGTCTCTCGACTGCTGCCCGGACCCGGTCTACGAAATCTACAAAAGGCTCTGCGACACCTTGTTTAATCGCTGTATAGGGAACCATCGGGTCCTTGGTGGGCATGCCCAGGAACGCACGCTCTGCTGCACCCCTGGACATGTCCAGCTTAGCCGTTGGAATTCCCCGAGCTTGAAGTTGCCCTTCACTCCATTCTCTTTCACCCACAAGATGGTCCAAAGTGATCGGTTCTTCCGCGAAATCCAGGCTGTAAGGCCCTTCTAGGATTTCGGGAAGCAGGTCTGCTGCCAGTTTCTTCCACCTCCTCTCCCACAGGCTGTATTCTGATGGGAGAAGCAGGCAGCTAAACAGACACTTAAGGTCTGCTGGCACTACGGTTCTAGACGTTAAAGTCGCTTTTAAAATGCCTTTAAAAAAGGGGCTTTTTTGTCCAAAATCGTGTGATGTTTTGCAGACCTCTTTTATGGATTCATAGGGAAGGGGTGTCCACGTAGGGTTTTCTCCTCCCCTGGCGTAGGAGGCTGGAGTGCGGAGTGACTGCTCGACTTCATAGATTGGGCCCTGTCCCCTCCCCTCTCCCCTACTCCCCACTCCCCCCCTGGGTATCCAAGGAGCAGGAGGACGTGGGGGCGGGGTACGAGGGACAGGGTGGACAGGGCAGGGAGAATCTTCTCCCTGGGACAGCGGGGCGGAGGTGACAGAGCCCTCCCTGTCGGGGGAGGGTGGGGCTGAGGTTGCGGCAGGCAGGACATGGAAGAAGGGAACGCCCACCTGAGGGGGAACAGGGGGAGGGGTGGCAACCCGATGCCTGGAGTGGGCGGTGCCCACACCCACAGGGAAGCAGGAGGGGATGGGGTCAAAGGTGGGGATACAGGGAACAAAGGAGACAAAGGGATTATGGGAAGAAGAAACCTCTCCACGTGGCTGCCCTCCATCTTGGGAAGACAGAGGCCCTAGCCACGTGGCTGCGGCTTCCTCAGGAGGACAAAGAAAGGGATTCAGGAGAGCAGAGCAGCGCGGGGTAGCGCCAGAACTAAGATTTCTAACTGGGAAAAAGGGATTGGAAAAGGGGTTTGGGATTAGTTCCTCAGCAGAGTAGCTAATTCCACCAAGGCGGGGGTGCCGGGATGGCTCGGGGGAGCCAGGAGCACGGTCCACGTCTGTGGAGGTGCCCTGCGCCTCAGAGCGGCGGAGCACTCCCCTCTGCCTACCTGGTTTAGGGGAAAAAGGGGTAGGAGAGGATGGGGAAATGGATTCAGGGGAAACAAGAGTTTTGCCCGATGGCTCTTTCCTTTCCCTGCCCGCTTCTCCCGCGGACCCCGCTTTTACAACCTCCGAGATCAGCAAATGGAACTTGGGGAAGGAATCTTTCACAGAGGGATGCCTGTCAATTCCCTCTGCTAACCTTGCTCCTACTTGCTTCCAGAGCTCTGTTCTGTGAGCATCCTCCGCGGTTACACGTGGAAAGGAAAAGCAGAGCCATCGTACAAACTGCTTGACTGAATTTTTGGGGTAGGGATGTTTTACTGATAAAATCCCCTTAATTTGGGTATAGAATTCCCTTTGTTGGGCAGATAGCGTGGTCCCCATGCTATTTCTACCCACAGCCTCACCCCTGGTGCAGAAAAAGCAAAAGAAAAAAAGCAAAAAACGTGAAAGACCCCGGCGGCCCGCCGCACACGCTGCGCGCTGCGTGATCCGTACCCCCGGAAACGCGGCAGAGCCCACCCACGTGAAGTATCAGCCGGGTACCCCCCGTGGCTAATCACTCACCAAACCGGAATCTTCGCAAATAAAAGCTGCTACCAGGGTCTTCTTTCCCGGGAAGCGTCCATTCTTCGGCTTTCCGTAGCCGTGAATGGTTGCGCTTCCATTCCCACACGGGAAAACACAGCGTGTTTTCCTGTGGGTGGTGGAGACATCACTGACTTACTTCGGGGGGGCACTTGCTCCCGTTTTCATTCCGGCACGGAGCACTTTTCCATCGTGGACCGCGACCCTGCGGTGGCGGCGGCGGTTTTCCGCGTGGATCGCGCTCGCTTGTCTCGGCAGCGGCGCTCGCTGGTCGGCGGCGCGTCTTCGTGGCAGCGGCGCTCTCTCTGCACGGCTCCCGGGTGCTCTGTGGTGACTCTCTGCCTGCTCCGCAGCCTTGTGCTGGCCATGGGCCGGAAGTTGGGCGCCACTCGCGGCTGCTCTTTACTTTTGTCTGCCCCAGTCAGCTCCCGAATGCCCGGCTTGCTCAGTCGGTAGAGCATGGGACACTTAATCTCAGGGTTGTGGGCTCGAGCCCCACATTGGGCGCCACTCGCAGCTGCTCTTTACTTTTGTCTGCCCTGGTCAGCTCCCGAATGCCCGGCTTGGGCGTCTCAGCTTTTCGTTGGGGCCGGGGCTCGCCGCAGTCTCCGGGCGCTTTTGCTGTCGCGCTCCGGGGTGGGCTGTTGGCCGCGCTTTGCCGTCGGCGCGAGGGAAGAAACAAAGAGGCAGGGAATTCGTCCAAATCCATCCGCGTGGCAGATGGATGCTTTATTGGCTGCGAGAGCTGCGGTGGAAAAGCTGCAGCTCGATCCCAGCTTCACACGGACGCAAATGGCCTCGAGCATGCCGAGGAGTGGGATCAAACAGGGAAGGGACAGCGGGGAGCCCTCCTGCCCAATGGGTACAGACATCGTGGTGATGACGTGTACTACAGCGACCAATAGGAACACGGGTGAGTGGGACCGCAAGAATGGGGAGACGGGCACGGAAACCACAGGAGTAGGGAAAAACTCGGGGGATGCACGAGGGTACAAAGAACTGGAAAACTAACAAAGAAAAAACCCATAATGTGAACCCAAACCTGGGATGCAACAATGAGAGGAAACTGAAACAGTGATTTATTACCTAGTCAACTGAATTTAAATTTGCATTAATGTTAAACACTTTTATGACTGTTCATGGATACTGAAAACTGTAACGAATGTCCCTAGACACCAAGAACTAGAGTTAATTCATATATAAACTATTCAGATAATCTTACTGGAACTGACAAAAATTAGTGAGCTAATAAAAAGCACTTTGTGAGGTCAGTCAGCAATCACACAGATGAAACAGCAGCATGAAAGCTGCATCAAGGAAGCAAAACATAGGGAACAGAAAGAATCTAAAGAAGAAGAAATAAATAAGTAACCTGATGAAAACTACAATATTTAGACAAATTCTGTAGCTAATTTGCTTAACATTTTTTCTTGATTTTTAGAGCCAATAAAGAATGAAACATGCAAAATAAATTTTCTAAGTAGGAAGAATTTCTTTACTATAAATACTATGATTGGTATTGTGATTTATTTAGATAATGAGCTCATATCTAATGCCAGACTGGTACTTCTCAGACCCATCAGACCAAAGTTTTCTCTGCCAGTTCAAGCTGACAAACTACAAGAGCAACTGCAACTCTGATTACTGTATGTTATAGCTGGCTTCTCTCTGCAGGTGAACAACTACTTTTTTTCTCAATATTTTATCCCCAAGATCCTTATCCAGGCAAGTTTCATGGAATTAGATTTCCAGCCATTCACTCCAACTGTGACAGAGCTTTTGGTGACAGCCATATTTGGAGGGTTAATGGTTATACTGGAATTACAGAATAACACAGTGGTAACAAAAAGCAATAGAGTAAATCTCAGACATTAGAACTAGTCTTCAATGAGTTGTTTGGTTTTATTTTAAAGCAAACAAACCCTAACCACCATCCCAATTCCTCACAAACAAGCAGCATATCCAAACAAAACCCTAATTATCTTTAAATTAATTCTCAAAAATTATTCCCATGTACATCTAGAAGTCCAGGCTGTGTAACCAATTCATAGCTCAGTTTTCCTTAAATATTCACACAGCATTGATAATAATTGTTTCAATATAGACTGCAGTAATTAGCTCTGTTTATATGTAATAAAAGCATCCTCACTGAGGTTTGCATATAGAACTCCGTTTCTTCATAACTTTATTAGAATTGAGAAGGAAAAAACATTGCTTCTATGAAAATAGTACTAACTTAACATGCACAATTAGCTCAATTGCAGAATCACAGAATCAGCTAGGTTGGAAAAGACTTTTGAGATTATCAGATTCAACCTGTGATCTAACACCACCTTGTCAACCAGACCATGGCACAGAGTGCCACATCCAGTCTTTTTTTTTAAACACCTCCAGGTGCCTTTACCACCTCCCTGGGCAGTCCATTCTCCCTTTCTGTAAAGAACATCTTCTTTGTCCAGTCTAAACCTCCCCTAGTGCAGTTTAAGTCTGTGTCCTCTTGTCCTGTCACTGGTTGCCTGGGAGAAGAGACTGACCCCCCTCTGGCTACATCCCCCTTTCAGGGAGTTGTGGAGAGTGATAAGGTCTCCCCTGAGCCTCCTTTTCTAGAGGTTAAACACTCAGAGTTCCCTCAGCTGTTCCCTTCAGGACTTGTGTTCCAGACTCTTCACCAGCTTCGTTGCCTTCCTCTGGATGTGCTCAAGCATCTCAACATCCTTCCCAAACTGAGGGGCCCAGAACTGGACACAGCACTCAAGGTGCAGCCTTATCAGTACCAAGTGCAGGGGGAGAATGTTTCCCCTGGTCCTGCTGGCCACACCATTCCTGATACAGGCCAGGATGCCATTGGCCTTCTTGGCCACCAGGGCACACTGCTGGCTCATGTTCAGCCAGCAGTGACCAGTACCCCCAGGTCCCTTTCTGCCTGGGCACTGTCCAGCCATTCTGTCCCCAGCCTGTCGCGCTGTAGGGGTTGTTGTGGCCAAGGGGCAGGACTCAACACTTGGTGTTGTTAAACTTCACGTTGTTGGACTCACCCCCATCTATCCAGCCTGTCCAGGTCTCTCTAAAGAGCCCTCTTATCCTGCAACAGATTGACACAGATCCCAGCTCGGTGTCATCTGCAAATCTACTCACGGTGGACTCAATCCCCTTGTCTAGATCATCAGTGAAAGTATTAAACAGCACTGATCCCTAAGGCCCCAGCACAGAGCCCTGGGGGACACCACTGGTGACTGGCCCCAGCTGGATGCAGCACCGCTCACCACTCTTCACCACCGCTCACTTTCTGGGCCCGGCCATCCAGCCAGTTCTTAACCCAGCAAAGACTGTTCCTGTCCAGGCCATGGGCTGCCAGCTTTTTCAGGAGTGTGCTGTGGGAGACAGTGTCAAAGGCTTTGCTGAAGTCCAGGTAGACAACATCCACAGCCCTCCCTGCACCCACCAGGCTGGTCACCTGGTCATCAAAGGAGATCAGGTTGGCCAGGCAGTACCTGCCCCTCCTAGGTCCATGCTGGCTAGGTCTGATCCCTTGGACAATCTGTAGGTCTGCTGTTTGATTTCTCTCAGGATGATCTGTTCCATGATTTGGCTGGGCACTGAGGCAAGGCTGACAGGCCTGGAGCTTCCTGGATCCTCCTTCTAGCCACTCTTGTGGATGGGTGTCACACTGGGCAGCTTCCAGTCATCTGGGACCTCCCCAGTGAGCCAGGACTGATGGTAAATGATGGAGAGCAGCTTTTGAGAGCTTCCTCAGCACCCTGGGATGGATCCCATCCAGTCCCACAGAGCTGTGAGCATCTAAGTGGCTCAGCAGTTCTCTGACTGCTTCCTCCTGGATAACAGGGGGGCCATTCGGCTCCCTGACCCCATCTACAAGCCCAGGAGGACAGTTGTCCTGAGGACAACTTATCCTTCTGCTAAACACTGATACAAAGAATGTGTTAAGTACCTCTGCCTTTTCCTCATCTTTGTAACTATATTCCCCCCACCTCCAATAAAGAATGGAGGTTTTCCTTACCCTTTATTTTGATAATAATGTTTAAAAACATTTTTATTACCCATCACAGAAGTGGATAGATTAAGTTCTAACTGATCTTTCACCTCTTTAATTTTCTTTCTGCATGACCTAACAATATCCTTCAACATTTTCTGAGTTGCCTGCCCCTTTTTCCAAAGGTGATACACCCTTTCATTTCCCTGAGACACCCTTCCCCCCCCGAATTTCTCCCAGATCTTATGGGCTACTTAAGATATATCTTTAAAGTCATTCTTAAAACTTTCACCTAATATAAATAAGCCCCTCAGACAGATGACACCACCACACAGTCACTAAAAGGCCTTAGCTGATGTTCATGACACTCAGACTTCAATCTGTGCAACAACACTTAAACCAGCACTGATAAAATTGCTCACAGTATGTTGACATACTTGGCACTTGTTGTTCCAAGACTGTCTGACACCTGATAATTGCTAATCACGAGATGAACTTATCCCATCTTGAGGAAGCTCTGATGTTGCTCCTTTCTGAACCTTTTTCAGGTGGCTGAGTACTGCTGATGTTTTATATGGTGTGATAGGAGGAAAACCAGGCAATGGTCAGACCAGCAGCTCTAGAGAGCCTGAGCTTCTGCATCCCACTTTGTTAGCCACAGTCTTCATTGGGATGAAAAGCAGCTTGGTAAAGTTGCTGGTAGCTGAGAAAACAATATGAAATAATAAAATTCCTTGGATAATTTCTCTCCTTTGTGAGCCCCATGGGTCTTCAAAAGGCCACGCCAGACACTTTCTGCATCTGAAACTAATCAATCTTTTAAACAAAAAAAAAGGTGCATGTGAAAATCCCAAACCTTGAAAGGAAACAATTTGTGAGAATGTCAGCATTAAGCTTCCATTAACACAACTGTCTCCTCTCCAAGGATACTAATATAAGTCCATGTTCAGTCCAGAAAAAAAAAACAAAAAAAAAACAAAGACTTACATCATGCACTAGAAATTAGCAGACTTTTCCAAACAGTTGTCATGCAGAAAGGTAAGTTCTGCTAATCAATGGACAAGAGAGGAAAACATTGGTGTACCTTCTTAAACACTGTCAGAGAATTCCTACACTAAAGGTATTAGATTTTTTTTTTTCAAAATGTTATTTAAGCTCAAGAGCTTGTTTTTCTACCAGAAAAGCAGAAATTATTCTGGTAAAATATTCATAAACAGAATTACCTTCAAAGCCTGCATGTATTTATTGAACATCATGAATTCCCACCAATTTTAGTGATTATCAGATAGAGAAGTCCGACTGATACATTTTGGATTTTGATGTGGGTTTTTGTTTGCTTTTTTTTAACCAAAGAAAGCTTTATCCTAACTCCACATTCTCTTCCCAAGGAACATGTATAATTGGTAAAACTTTGTAAATAATTGAAGAACCATATGCAGGAAGAATATTATGTGTCCTGTCAGAAGGTTGCAAAGATAGAACTCCTGAAAAACTAAACAGAAGACAAGGAACATAGCTTGCCATCCTGCAGAAAGCATCCACTGAAAACAAAGGGTTTGAGTGAAGTGGACTAGCAACAGTATTTCAAGAATGGCAACTATTTAGGGAATGAGGGGTGATGGCCAAGACATTTCAATTAGCCCAAATTAAGTGGTAGTTTATAATGATTCGACTCAGTGTACCCATGTTCACACTAAAGCTGTGGAAAGAAATTAATTGCAGTCTGCTATTCCATGCTGAACTGCACCTTATCTCTGCTTATTGTTTTACACTGTTTCTCTAAAGAAACAGACTTTCCTAAAGTCATATTAAAATCTCACCAATCATGTATTCTGCTGTATTAAAAATAAACAGCACTAAATAAAAGTTACATTTCTATGTATCTTTGGAAGCTCTGATGCCTACTGGCAATGAATTAAGTCACTGAGGCAAAGCCAGCCCAGAAAGACAGACACATAGTAGTGATTTCTACTTGCATGAAGCACTGGTTTTGGCCCCAGTACACTTCTCACTGGAGTATAGCAATCCTGAAGTCACTAATCATTGGAGTTGTAGCCAAAGGCAACCCGGTCAAGCTTTCGTTTTGTAGCCATTTACACATGTTAGCAGCGACTTCTAATGAACCTATGGATTATACTGCTATTTAAAACAAATCAAAAAAACCCCAAACAAAACCCTGTCACCAGAGGACACAAGGAAAAACGACGCACTACAACTATGGTCACAATGAAGAGACTAATTTATTTTTTCTGACTCCAATCATTTATAGTTCTCAAAAGGTGCCAGTGGATTGGAAGGTGAACGTGCCACCTCTCCAACGACACTGGACAAACTACCAGTCTATCAAATTTCTCCGCCTCTATAAAAGAATGCAAAACAATAGGTTGTTTACAGAAAGTTGCTTAAGAAAGTTGTCTACAAGAATGTGAATTCAGAAGGCTTTAGAAAATCCTAAGAAATCAAGGCAACAAAACCCAAACCAAAATCATAACCTTTCTGTTAACTACTTAATGACTTGAAGCATTTAGTAAACAATAACAATGTACTGAAGTGCTCTAAAAATTTTAAAGATGTAAGTGATAGTATTTACAGCCACATAAAGAGCTATCATATTAAAAGTATATGCTTTTTTGTATCTGCAGTGGTAACCATGGATTGGCTTTAACTGCCAGAATTAATAGACTCATAATTAGAACATAATTCTGATGTCAAATATTAAAAATTTTCCCTTTCTCTCAAAAAGTTACTGAAATAAATGACAGTGATTTCTCATGTCTTAGAAATAAATGTTATTTCACTTGAATCAATTAGCAATAAATTTTATGCATAAAAAAAGTTGACATCACAGCTGGTCACAGCTTTATGAGGGTTAGCTGGTATATAGCTCAAAGAAATCAAAAATATTTTCACACTTTTGCTACGGACTGCACCTTCAAATGTGAAAAATTTTAGAAGTGTGTGGCTACGCCAAAGAAAACATTTTTCACTCCCCCTTTTCTATTGCCTAAATTCTGCAATCATACTGGGAGGGTTGCTTGTTCGTGGTAGGTTTGTTTGTCTTTGCTTCTTTGTTTTGAGTATATTTTTTTTCCAATTAGACTTGGTTTTCAGGGTTTTTTTTTTTAAGTAGTACATTTTCCCATTAGAGATGAAACTGTTTATTGACAGCAGAATATCCATGTAGCCTCCTTTGGCAACATACACAAGGGATGGAGACCTTGGGGAACAGGGATAACCTATGGGAATGTGGGATAGACATCATCTGCCGCTACTGGTGAGTTCTGACCTCTCTGCAACAAAGACCACACACCCAGAGGGGAGCCTGTGAGTGTCAGTATCTAAGGCAGCAGAGAGGGCAAACACAAAAGAGATCAATGTCAGCATTCACTGGGCAACCCTGAGTCTTGTGAACACACAAAACAGATTTGCTGCCTTTTTTCCAAACACACCAAACTGACCTTGTAATACTACCATGTTGAAGAAAATGTGCCCAACGGCAGCAGGTTCAGTGGGGCTCTGACCCAGTCACATCTGCAACACAAGTTTGCTCACACACCTTCAGGTACTGCCCAGAGGGTAAGGAGGCTGCAGAGAGAGAGTTAGGGAGCTATTTAAGTGTCCCGCTTACGTAAGGAGCTCCTGAGACCTCAGAAAATTGACATTCCTTAATCTTTCCTTGTCTAAGGAACATTATATTCTTCCTCTCACGCATCAGCTTCTGTGCAGCTTTGTGGGTTTATTGTGCAGCGGTTGAGCTCCGCTTAGGTTTGAGTCTATAATTTATGCTGCTGCCTTGTCATGGAATGTGGAAAACGTTCTCCCACAGATAGGTGGTCACAGACGGATAGAAGACAACTCAGAAATCATTACTTTACATTATTGAAAAACAAAAAGATAACAGCATTACTGTACATGATTTAAAAACCACTCACCCCTGTTTTATACTCATGGACATACAGAAAAGTTCCTTTGGTTGTGGCTAAAGTTTTCCAGATTAAAAGCAGCACAAATTCAGACTATTTTTTTTTACTTCTGTGTTCTAAATCAAATAATTTTATTGATGCAAATTTTATTATTCTGAGAAGACTTTCTAACGAAGGAGCATTCAAGGATTTGTGGGCTAGTCTGAAGCAGCCCCTCACTATCCAAACAATCTTTTTTATAAATTAAGTTTTCCATTCACTGTAAGGATACACACGCCTGAGACTTTTTATTTGTCTTTATTCTGTGTTCTTATTCATAAAGTCACCCTGAGGTGACTGCAGTTTTATACTGTATGGACTAGACAGCTTTTCCTCAAAGTACCTAATCAGCCATGTAAATGAGTATCCCATTGCAGCACACCAGCCAAGTCAGCAATATAATACCACTGCATGGTGCAAAGCTTGTCCCTTTCATATTGACATGTATTTGATACACCTCATAAACTCAAAAAATGAATCTTTCAAAGAAGCTGTTTGTTTGGTTTTTTTTGGTTTTTTTTTTTTTTTGTGTGTGTGTGTGTGTGTGTTTTTGTGTGGTTTTTTTTTTTTTTTTTTTTTTTTTAATTTTCTTGCTTATTATCTATGGTATCTGATTTACCTGACAAGGTTTTGTTGCAGGGGGGATGACTGTAGGGGTGACCTCTGAAAGAAGGGACCAGGAGACCCCCTGCCAGCTCCAAAACAGATCCACCACTGAAAAAGGCTGAGGGTTTTTTTTCCCCTCCCTCCTGTCCTTCCCTCTTTCTTCCCTCCCTTCCTTATGAGCAAGGTCTCTGTCTTTCTCCTGCATGCACCTACATAATTTCCTCATAAAAGTTCTGGGCAAGAGATGGTAAATGCACAGCCCACACCAGCTATTACAGTTTCATCTCTGTCTAGCTACAGTATCTAGATGCATCTTCCTCTCAGTCTGATAAATCCCTCACATCCGGCTGCTTTATAGACATGCTCCACACATGTGACATGGGCTGCAAGAATGCTGCCTAATGAGATTATTCAAAACTTTTACCAAACATTAATCAAGGAATAACAAAATCATATTGTTACAAAACAGTTCTTCCCTTTCTCTAGCCCCATCTTGCTGTTTTAATCAATCCAACTGAGCTCTGTGAGGCACCTACTAAACTGCCAAAGCTTATTTCTCACTTTCCATCCTTACCTGAAGATAAAAAAAGAAAAAAAAAATCAAACAAAACCAAAAGAACCCTTTTCAAATTTGAGTGGTTTGGATTTTTTTAAACAGAAATAATAAACATTTTTGTAAAACAGGCAAAGAAAAGATCCTCTCTATTGCTTTATATTTCTCTGTAACAATTTGTTTTGTGAAATATTGCATTTTCCACCACTTCACTGAGAAAATTAAGTTATCACTGTTGGAAAACAAGGACATAAGGAACTTACTGAGGTGTGATAAAGTAGTTTTTCAGTATCAGTGAAATTCAAGGACATCCATACTTATTAGAGGAGAGGAAACTTTCTGTCCATAAGATTTTCTGAATATTAGCTGATAAAATGGAAACAGCTATTTATTTATTAGTTTCTATATTGCCATTAATTATGTTTTCATAACAATACACCATGCTACACTAATATATTTGAATGTTATTAACTGTACTACAGAAGGAAAAAATATTTCTTAAAATTATTTCCAGCTCATTCAGTTCTTTTCATTACCTGTTCTTCATGCACATATCAAAGATGAGTAATCCCCGAGGAAATGAGAGGTGGGAAGGAGGGAGATACTGTAAAATAAAAAAAAGCTAAAATATAATTAAATGCCAAAGATTATCTAAGCCAAGAAGGTATCATCCTGAAACAGAAATCCCATTAAGACTATGATGAAGCAAAACAACAGGATGAAAATTCACCCATCTTTAAAGGCTCTAAACAAAATAAACAAATCTAAAATAATTTGTAGACATTCTTGTCTATCCTAGTCCAGTGAATGCAAAGGCACTAAGCACAAATTCAGGGATTGTGGGAGAGTTCTTGCTTTGGGGAATTCAGTAACAAGTCATGTCTTGTTATACAAAGCAGCTTTGAGAAATTGTGGATGAATAGCTATTTGACTAATTATTTACGAAACAGAATGCTAGTAAGAAATAAACACCTATTCTTTTTCTTCTCACGTGTGTTTTCGGAGATAAGGGGTCCAAAAAGAGGGTGATGGAACAAACTAATAAAACATATCTTTAGAACAAGGTAGGACTTACATGTCAGTTCCTGAACTGCTGAAGAATGACACTAATCTTTCATAAAACACCTTTCTTCATAATTTGCTATAGTAATTATGGCAATTGCACTTTACAGTGTGTCTTAGGTTGCAAATGCAAAATGTGGCTGGGGGTGTGTATTCTTTTGCCATTTGTTAGAGGTGGGGCAGTTACCTTCTGTTAATTGGGGCCACCTGTTAAAAACATGTGGAGCAGTTTTTTTTATCTCTTCCACAACCAATCCTCCCTCCAGGAAATATCTTCTGTTAATGGGCCATTGTATGTCACTGCATGACTGAGAAAATGACATCATTCCATTGGGAGATGCACCACCCAGGTGAGGAGCCAAGCATTCCTACGTGGGTTGGAATTTGGAACACCACAGGCAGCCTTTTCCCACTGGATTCTCAGAGGAAGACCAGGCCCATCTACACCACCACTGGACCTTCAGAGAAAAACTCCACCCTACTACAGGATCACTGCTTCAACAGAACCACATCTGTCACTCCAGGAGGACTGCAGCCACCATTTCAATTGGACTGCTACCAACACTCTGATCCACAGGGTGTCAGGGCGTATTCTGACTCTCTCAGTGTTGTTTTGTATTACTGCATTTTTATTTTTTCCTAATAAAGAACTGTTATTCCCACTCTTATATCTTTGACTAAGAGCTCACTTAATTTTGAAATTATAATAATTCAGAGGGAGAGAGTTTACTTTTTCCATTTCAAGAAAGGCTCCTGCCTTCCTTAGCAGACACTTGTCTTTTCAAACCAAGACATAGAGTAAGGTATTTACAATATGAAGAAGGTAATTGATGTCCTCCTTGCAGCCTGTGAGCCCATTTGACCTGCTTCAATGCTTTAATAATAAATGTTTATAAACAATCCTTGTTACTATCTGTGCTGCCTCTTTTAACCAATAATTCTTTTATCCTCTTTTCTGCAAAATCCTTCAGGAGTGACTTACAGGAACAAAACCACATCAGAGTTAGTGATCAATGTAATTATACAATATTGGATTCTACCACTTGGTTTACATACTCATCTGTAAAAATGAAAGACACATTATAATTCCCTTCATCTCAAAGTACAGCTATAAGAACATACAATCACTTCCTGAAGGAAATCAGAATTACAACTAGTTCAAATATATAAAAAAAATGCACTTGTGAAACATTTTTTGTGCAAAAGATGCTGATGCAGTAGAACAAAAAAATTCAAAAGGACACATCAATTTTCTTGACATTTTAAAAGCAAAAGCAAGAAGTCTAGCTGGCCTACCGGCCTACCCACACAGGCTTTTGCTGACCAAGTTTGTCCTAGAAAATAGCCCCTTTAGGTCTCCCCATTATTACAAGACAACAAACTTGCTAGAAATTGAATTGATCTCTGAAGGAGGTCCCCTCAGACCTCCAGCTGGTAACTGGACAGTCTGCAGTTCCACTCAATCAAATACACAAAAGTCTTTCAAAAGAAATATTAACCTGAAGAGTTAAAAGAAATTACTTATTTGAGGATGACTGTTTTTTAAATACAAATCAGCTGCTGATAGATTTTAATATGCTTACATGGAAAATGAGATCAAGATGTCTTTTTACTCGTATCAGTTCAAAGCTGATTTTTCTAAGCTGGGGAAATTTTCACACTTCCTAGCCCACAATAATATACTAATGTCTGAAATATTGCTTAAAAATTAAATACTAGTACCACTGGTCTTTCCTTTGTGTTAGATTTGATGTAAGCAGAACATGTCCTCAAACCAGGTAAAAAGGATAAGAAAGCCACAAATAAAAAATGTATGTCTTAAAAATAAATCAGCTACTTACCTGGTTAGTACTTTAAGGTTTTAGTACCTCTAAAACCTGCCCAAGAAACTATGTAGGTACTATAATTAACCTAGAGCCTAAGTACAGATCTATTGATGAAGGCAAAGCCTATGTGCTTATTGTAGGTTCTACCTGTGGTGGTCCAAGTGATGCAACCCCAGTTTGTTACCAAAAAATCAAGTTCATTAAGGAAATGAGTATATAGATTCATCACCCACTATTCAAAGTGATATGTATCATGATATGTAGACTCGACCAGTAAATAATTACATATAACTGTCTAAACAGAAAATTGATTATTTTTTAATTGTAAAGCTACTGTAAAATGTACAGTGCATGAGTGGTGAAAGAGTAGATATGCCAAGCAGTCACCAAAATAATTAGATTTACTCCTTTGTGATGCTGAGTTGTTTACTTCCCAGATAAGTGATATAGCATCTCATCTAACATAGAATTATCTTCATTAGGCTCCTTACGATAGTAATCAGGCTGTCTTGAAAATTAGGAAAGGAACGTGGGTGTAAATGCTTAAACTTCCTTGGATCCATAGGCCTTCAAAAGGAAGACAAACTAGGAAAGTTAACACATCCTACCACAAAGGCAAGATGGAAATATGTGGGAAGCTCTAAATCTCTAATTTGTCTGAGTGCTCACTCTTGGGGGTACCTTTGAAATCAATACTTGAGAGAAACTTTTAAAACAGATTCTTTTAGAAAGTATCTCAGAGGGAGCTGTTTTTAAAATAGGCAGTGAAACAAGACACATTGCCTGTGATGGTAATACTACTAACATCTATACAGCAAAAATATTTCCAGAATCCCTGCCTAACTCTGGCCATCTCTAAAGGAAAACAACGAAAAAAATAAATGAAAATAACCCCTCAAAACCTATGAAAACTGCATGTTACACCTAACCATGTCATTTCTGCCTTCTGTTTTACTAAGGCAAGAAAAAAGAAATACAATTGTAGTCCCTTCTTATTTTCCCCCTCCAAAAGTCTTAACAGCACAAAATAAAATCTTCCTCTTTTGTTTTAGAGCATCTGGTTTCCACTTGCTAGCTAAAAGTAATTAGCCTTTAATTATCACAAGTTACATTTTCACCTGCAAATCACTGCAGAGTCAGGCTTGCTCCATTAGCATATTCATCTCCCACCTGCAGGCATGAGGAAACACTTCTGCACTTCAGATGAGGGATTAACCTTTCATTTTCCCGGCCTTTGCTGTGTTTTCAGCTGAACACACAAATCAAAATTTATGGATGTGTGTGCAGATTTCGAGGTCAAACGATATTTTTTACAAGAAATGGATGTTAAGGGATTCTTATACTTTTCTACAAGGTTAACCATGGGAAAAACCTTTACATGTTTTCACAGTAATACACATTGATGTAAGAAAAAAATCAATGCGCAGAAAAACTATCCAATCATTTCATTTTTCTCTCACTAGTTTAATAATGTTAAGGCAATAGAGATCTTTAGACATTGTTGATTTATTAATGAAAATATGAAGCATGAAGTCCTCATGAATCCTTAAAGAGTTTTTGCAATATAGGTAATGATGTCCAAAGTGGGAAGTCTGTTCCTCACTGCCAGATACACCTGCTTCAACTGACTGCCAGCGAATTATTTCCAGCTTTTACTTTTTTCAGCTTATAATAAAATTTATTCTCAAGCTGAATTTTTGCTTTCACGACTGACTTTTTGTAAATATAACATTATTTTTTGCATGAATACAGACTGGATGATGTACATGTTTATAGGCTAAGGCTTTAACTGTGCAACCAAACACATCTTTATGCAGGTGGTATGCTCCAATGACTTCAAAAGGCCTTACAATGTTTACAAACACATCACTAAGGTGCATATTTTTAGGAAGAAGGCAAAAAACTCGGCGTTGTTTTAGGCCAATATCTGGAATAATATGTGCACAGCTAAATTTTTAATAACATGCAAAATACTAATATTAAGTATGAAAAGTCCTACCTTAGGGATTTACTTCCTTTTACATTTAAAAATAAACTCAATGCCCTTCACATCAAAGGACCACAGATCCAAAAAACCTATTGTAGAAACTAAACAAAAAAAATGGAAAAAAATCCTTAATTCCTGAATCTGAAAACTTTTCTGCAAATAAAGCATCCTCCCAAATAAAAGAGGCAAACTGAGTTGGTATGGTTGACCTCCTAAAACAATAACCTTGTGCCAAAGTAATGATTTTACATTTTGAGTATTTTTTTCTCATGCATTACCATGCATATTTATGTCACTTCGTCTTTATGATTCTGATCAAACTCTGTTGACAAATTGTGCATAAATATGCAAAATATGCATAGCATTGTTTATAAAAAGTGTTTATTAGATTTGCTATAATGAGTTCAGCACAGCTAGATCACTGTATCATTTCATTATCATCATATTATATTTGTGAAAAATGTATCTTAAAGCATTATGGAGACAATATAAATTACAATTGTGAAGTAATATAAAAAAACAATTTATAGAAATAGTGATTCTGTGTTCTCTTTAATCTGAAAATAGATTTTTTTTTTACCACATATAAAATACAATTTACCAGGCACAAACAAAACCTTTAGTGATGAACAAGTGTTTGTGATAACAACTACAATTTCTCATATAAAAAGTATTTCTAAATCTTTTCTATAAAAATATTATATTCTCTGTTTTGCCTATTCATCAATGCAAAAAGGTTGACTACATTTATTTCTGCACTAAAGCCTTGAGACATCAGGATAAACAACAGCTCAGATATTAATGCACCTGTTCATCCTGTTAGATTTTTTTTTTTTTTTTGGCCAGTTTACTTCAGATACATGAAATTGGATTTCTGGAGGCTTAGACAGGTATTTAACCCAAAGGCTTTGATTTCTTCTGAATTAAATTTCTTTTTTGGATTCCACAAACGATTCCATCCTAACTTGAAAAACCCTCATCACAGAATTTAATCAAAACTAATTGAAAAAAAAGTTTTCCTGTGGGAACTTAACAAGACAGTATTTTTTACTGAAGATAATTTAATCAAATATTTCTGATGTTGTATTCACCTTTCCTTCTTGTCCTGCTGCATACTGATAGACCAGAGCTTTCTGACAAGATGCAGTGATTCTGTAAGTAGGATGGAATATGTGTAAAATTAAAATAGCTTAGAAAGGCAAAATGTCTATTTACATTGGAATGCTGGAGTCTTTCTTTCCGTGGTTAATAACCTTAAATTGTTTTTATGGGAAGATCATACAGTCAGACAAGAAATATTTTTGGGTTGAAACACCTTGCTAGACCAATGGCCATATTTTTCCCCAAATGGAGATGTGGAGAAGATACAAGGGAAATAATGCATTAGCAAAGCACTGATATTAATGCTAGGAGTTCCTTGTCTATTTTGTCCATTTCTAGAATCAGAAACTACCAATTTTAGATTGGTACTTACTGCTAGTATTTATTGGTAGTATTATTTTTATTAAGTCTATCTCAAGCCATATCAAAATTATGAAGGTATGTGTCTAAATGTTGAAGGTAATTTTAATGCTAATAATATAATAATATATATATATAATATAATCCTAGCCCAAATTATGTTGAATTTCTATGTTAAAAAATTCTAAACATTTAAAAATGTTCCATTGTTCACAACTAAAAATAATAACAAAAACATAATAATAAAAATAATATTATAATATAATATAATATAATATAATATAATATAATATAATATAATATAATATATTAATATAATAATAATAAAAACATACACACACACACACACACATATATATTTTCTGCCAATTCTTCTGATTCATATGATTCTATCTGACTTGTTTCCCCTCCTCTACATTATCCACTCACAATTTTAACATTGCTCTTTAGGATTTACAGACTTATAGGAACTAGATATTGATGCCATCAGGAAACAGCCAAAATACTATATATTTTAGGTCACATTGCCATGACATGGAAAGAGGGTTATGTGTAAAAATATGCATTACCAATATATATCAGTCACTTTTACATCAATTTGCCATACACAGTTGCAGCTAGCACAGTATCTTTTAATTTGTGGGAGAGCCGTCATATTTGCCGTGAAGTTTCTTCAAAGAGAAATATGACACAGTTCCTTTTCTTACTTGGATGTCACAGTAAATACAGGATATTCAAAGCACATTTACTATATTGAGACAAAGCATAATTACAATTCAACACATTTGGCAAGAAATCAAAATAGCTACCCCATCCCAAATGCAAAGATGCCAAAAAAAAATCATTTTCACTTAAATAATTGCAAAACTTTCAGCACAGAAGACAACACATCAATTTCTTGACACTTCCTTAAATTAGCTTTTAACATGCATGCTGAAAGAAGGCAATTTGTCTTTTGCCTTCACAGCCATCCCTTTATAGTTTACTAATACTAAAGTGTTGTTAAAATATTGTTCATTAAATAAATTCGCCCTCCCTAGCAAAGAATCCACAACTATTTTAGGGCAATTGTAGAAGTTTCAAGCAAAACTAAGACATATCAAGTGTCTGCTTTCACAGTTACTTTAATATTATTTTGTTTAAAGTATATAAATTTTAATTAAAGCAAGCTTAATTTACATGTATTTTAAGTATGCACTTATCACCTCACATTGACAGTCCAATGAAAACACTGGCATATGAATATCACCAATAATCAACTTTAGTAATCCTTGGCTGTACGAAGTCATCAGCAAATATCCACATGTATAACATACAAGTGTTATGATAACTTTTAAACCTTTAAATCTGCATTACGAGACTCCTAAAATCAGCAAATAATCAATAATGTATGCAATTCAATCAGATAGCTTTTTTCCCCCTGAAAAAGAAGACTAAATGAAGCCCTTGAACAATTAGTAAACAGGGCTTCATCTCTGTGGTGTCCAGCATCAACAGAGTGATTCTGTTTTACCTCTTTGGGGCATGGAAAAATGAATTTCTTCTCACTGCCCAGTCATGAGAAAGAAATGACTGATATTCCTATGGATGACATATTTTCCTACCTGGAACATCTGTTGTGAGCATCTGAGGTCTATCAGTGCTCAGTAAAAGCCTTTATTGACCTACTCATTCTCCAGCAAAGCCTGTTCTGTTTTGACTGCTCCAAGCAATCAACACATGAATCTTGGATTCTCTCTAGAGCTTCATCTGCTAAATGTGTAGAGACAATTATTTTTTATTTATTTTCTTTTATGATTCAGTGGAAATACTATATAAAAAATAACTGATAAAATGCTCTGTGGTATGTAAAAGATGACAAATATTACTAAATCCATCAAACAATCCAGACCATGTTCAGAAATCCCTGTGAAGAAAATATGTGTACATGGCCTTTTGATTCTTCTTTCAGTCACAACATTTGCATGTAAATTAAGGTTCTTTTCAAAGATAAGCCAACTACAACAGACAATGGTCAAATATTTTCTCATTATTTAAAAAATTAAGACTATTTAAGAAAAATTAAAGAAATTAAGAATCATTATTATTTAAGGAAATGATACAAAAAGAAGAGGCCTTTTATTCTGACCTACTAATGCTGCACTGAGACACATAATTGCATTCCCAGCCCAGTGAACCCAACCCAACAGTAATTAAACAAAGCTGCTAGTTATTAAATCAAAGACTCTGATATATTGAATTTTTGTTGTTGTTGTTAATGCTAGTGGCTTACCTTCTGAATATTTTATATGTTATATATGCTACTATTTCAGAATTAACCAGTATATAAGAATGGTGTAGATCATTAAACATACCCAGCATTAAATTTTAAAGTACTATTTCCATTTACTTTGGCAAACTAATAATGAGGAATACATTGTGGATTTAATCTGAGAGTTAATAGGATCATTAAATTTGGAAAACTGTACTTGGTATAACTGAATAAAAAATTGTTTTATTGTCATTGTAAAGGATGAAGTAAGAAAGAAATTTAATGAGAAGCATAACTAGCTGAATTTCTTCTCCCTTAAAACCACAGCTTCACCTTTTACCTTCTCAGTCTTTTTCTCTTTAGAAGTTAAGGGTGATATTGGCATTATGAGGCTATGAGTAGAAAGGTCAGACAAAACAAAGGATTTCCAGAAAATTATTATTTTTTAACATTATTACTTTGGAATAATTTAGTAGTTTTTTTCTCACAAAATCATACAGGATCTATGAGTTTGAAAAGATTCACAGACACACAACCCTTTTCTTGGTAAGTGTGAATAGCCCATGTTTTTTTCTGTTTTTTCTCCTTAATCAGAACTGCAGAGGACTCCAGTATACCTTGCATCTTCTGTCCAAAGTGAGAATCTCCTATGTCTGTGTCATTCATAACAGCAGCTGCATTAAAGTCAAGGCTCCACCAAACTCTCTAAGTTTCAAGTTTCACTGCACATGGCATTGGAGAGTTGGGAGGTTTTTTGGTTTTTTTTTCTTTTTTTCTTTTTTTCTTTTTCAACTGCATTGTAGGTTTGGTTTGCGGTTTTCTTTTTTTAAAGTCTAACTTTCCACCTGAAAGATTTTCCCTGATTCATGGTTGATAGCAGGATGGTACTACTTCCCTGCTGTGAACAGTTGCTCTGAAGGTAACTATCCTTTACTAATTGATATCATCTACTTCTAAGAGTACTCCATACTCCTCTACTACCCCTTTTTCCAATATTTTCTTTATAGAAAATAACCCTGAATTAACTGATTTCTGTAAGTCATGTTAACTGTATCTCTGATTGGTTTTGTTCTCCTTTGGATTTCCTCCAATTAGAGGACATTATTAGAACCAACATTATTAGGTCTGAAAGGATGATGGACCTGACATCCTTTAAATTCTTGCCCGTGTGTACTGGCATAAATAGCTCATATTTTATTCAAACATTCCATGCAGAATTATATGTACTTTTGAATAAAAATGAGAAGTGATATTTCCCTCAATTTTTTTATTAACATTCACAAAATACTATTTAATTTTCCATCTTTGTATTAGGAACCCTTAGATCCCATACAAAACTACTTCCCTGTTTTCAGGCAGTTTTTCCACTTAATCTCCAAAGTCCATCTCTGATCAGTAGGTCACATTCCTTCATATAAGGTGCAAAGAGGGTCCCATGAGACGGCAGACTGCGTCTGCATTTCCCTCTTCCTTTGTTTTATTTTTTGTATCATCTTCCAGCCATAGTCTTTCTCGTGTTTGTCTCTGGCATAATAAAGAGCTTTCTTAGAACCTTAGGCCATCTTTGCCTTTTTAATACCATATCCATACAGCACCAGTAAGCACCAGAAAGTAATTTCCCAGTTTCCTAAAAAAGATGTGCCATCAATCCACTGAATTGTGAGAGGTCGGACCTTTTCCTATTAATTTTTTAAAAAATTTCCTGCCTCTAAATTTTTCCACTTATATTCCAGTGCAGAAGAAAAACAAACACTAAAATACCCCAGAAATGGGAATTTCTTATTTTCCCTAATGCTACTATGGAATGAGAGGAACTCAGGAAGAGGAAAAAAAGAAGCTAACAATCTTGTGTAATAATTTTTTCCCAGAAATAGTGACTGGCATTGCAGTTATCTATTTATCAGCTAAATAGATTAAGTCTTAGCTTGGGCTTTTACAAACTGCATAAAAGGGTAGAGATATTTATTTAACCTTTGTATAGGCAACCACCATGGATAATATAAATCAGCAAATGTCTTTTTTTTTTTCCTGTAGAAACTATAAATTTCATAAACAGAGTTCTTGCCTATAAAACCTACAACAACTTTTTATTTTTTACCAAAAGCAAGAAAGGTCTACATACTTGGTGGCATATATACTAAATTTTCCTTTGCAATTTACAATAATATGACCATGATCAAGCAAAAAATAAGAAAGGAGTGTGATGTTGGGGGCCTCTAGAGAAAGTCTCTTGACCTCACAGTGAAAGCATCTCTATTTTTGCCCACAAAAGGAGAGAAAAGTGACGTAAAGTCAACAAAAGTTCACATCTAAACTAGGAAGTTAAGAAGAGGGAGAAGCCAAGTATACTTCTATCCTCGTCCTCAGCTATGGGGAAAAACATGCTTCTGGATTGAATGATTCTGTCCAAATAAAATCTCTTCAGACAATATGAAGATTAAGTATGGTCTCTATTAAAGCCTCAGTTTTGCCCTGTAATTCTATTCTCAGAAATCTCAACTCAGGTTGCCAGAACTTTATTTAACTGCCCATAAGGCTACATAGGAAAGCATGCATGACAAGTGAATCTGTTCTAAGATTTATCTTACATGGCTTTTCCCACCTTTCCTTCTTGTTTTAGGAATAAATATTTAACTTCATAACAGAGCCTCAGCCAAATAGTGTTGATGTCTTTCATGACAGCATGAGGGAAAATAATTATTGTTCTCTTGTTTTCTCTGTGCTCATATACAAAATTACAGCACAAGACATCACTAAATTCCTAACCCTCATAGGTCTGCTTAAATCTGGATTCTTTTTCTTTTTTTCTGTGTGGATAATGTTCTTTTCCTGCTAACTGTAAATCAACAGGAATTTTCCCTTTTTGCACTATGTTCAACTGATTAAATCTATCCATGAAATTATTTTAACAGAGTTGACACAACAACTATGAGTGAGTGTCAGATTTACTGCCTCAGCTTCTGCAAACCAGAAAATGAGTCCTAAAGGATGCATATACTGCTCAATATTAATAAAAAATAAATTAAAATTGGCCATTTGGGCAGAAAAATGGATCAGAAAGGTGGAAAATAATTTGAATAATTTTCAAAAATATACACTTGTAAAATTTCACTGAGCATGAATGTGTATTATTAGATGTTGAGTTACCCAACTTTTCATGTCCATAAAGTCAAAACAGAATCAGCATTTTGCCCTCAAAAAAAAATCTAATGGTGGTACATTAGTTTTCATACTGATACCAGAAAAAAAAAGGGAAGTGGGGAAGGTAGGGATACATAAATATTCAGAAGCTTTTTTCCTGGAGGAGTTTGGGTAAGGGAAGATGTAATCGCATCTTATTACTTTCAATATTACATTCAATTCTCCCCAAACATGACGCACAAAATTTTAAAAAATAACTGACTATATAAGCATCAGTTGCACAAGTTGTAAAAACTGAAAATAATGAAAGAACCACCCTGGACCTATTTTGCACTTAGCTTTTTTTGTTGTTTAATAAATACAAAGCTGAGTATATCCTTGTCTTTCTGCAGAGAAGATAATACTTTTGGCACAAGATTTTACTCTTGTAGAAATGGCCAAAAAAAACTTAGCTGTCAGAATCTTAGAAGACCACTTTCTTCCAGAAATAAAAAGCTTTGGTTTGGGGTTTTGGTGGGGGTTTTTGGGTTTTTTTTTTTTTTGGTGGGTTTTTTTGTTTTGGTTTTTTTTTTTTTTGGTTTTTTTTTTTTTTTTTTTGTTTTTTTTTAATTCTATAGTAGTAAAAGTTCACAGACAAATGGTATTTAATTTTGGACTTGTGAATATAAAATTTAAAAAGCTTTCATATTCTAAAAATCAATAAATATTTTTATTTCTAAAATATACAACCTTATTAAGGTTCCTGACAGAAATTACAATGCTAGATTTATATAATTTGTTGAGTACAGGAGCAGAGATTGGAAATATTAACCTGTGCTCTGATCAACAGCAGTTCAGGTCAGCCTTGGTTGACTTTGACCATCCAAGTCATCAAAATCTTCAAGGACAGATAGACCACAGTTCTTCTGGGTAATCCTTTCCTGTGCTGCCCTATACCCTGAGGCAACAGAACAGAACAGAATTCTTGTAATATTATATAGAAGTTCCTGTGCTTGGACTGCAACCATTGCATCATTAGCAAGTAAAAATTTTATGTGAACAACAAACACATAAAAAAGACCAATAATATTGAATGAAGAGGCATGAAAGATTTTGAAAATTTACTGTGGAGGGAAAAAATGTATGTGGCGTCAGACAACTTTTATGTCAAAAGCAGAGTTTTTGTGCTCACTAACACTGTAAACTAGTGGATAAGAATTGAAAACTGCTTTCCAGAAATCATCAGAAATGAAAATATTTGTGTAAATGTTTCCAGACTTAATGAAACAACTGATAAAAAATTCTTTTGCTACTGAAAGAGTCCTACCATCAATAAAATGAAAGAGACATCTCCAGGGTAATATATGTCGGACCTAAGCAAACCCATGCTACATAAAGTTCTAAATTTAGAAGATGAAAAATTAAGGAAAAAGAGAAAAATCAACTAGAAGGTCTATTGATAGACTAGTGGCAACACTGTGTTGTTATTTTTCTTGCACTGTTGGAGGATAAATATTACAATTCCATTTTTGATTTTTCTGAATCTATATTCAGGTATTCAATGCTCCATTTTCATAGAAACATCCACATATTCATGAAAAGCAACCTCCAAAGCATATGATTCTTTCCATTTACTGTGCTTTGGAGAACATTTGTCCTGTTTTGCTGCCACCAGTCCCATGGCAATGCATCTACCAACACACTCACTTTGGAGGAAACTGTTGCTGACATTAGCATCTAGCCCTTATTCAATAGAACTATGGCAATCTGTTGTCACAGTACGTGGTGAATATTTGTATATTTTTGCTTTTTTTTTTTTTTTGGTTGGTTGGTTGGTTGGTTGGTTGGTTTACCATGTTTTTCTGGGTTTTGAGGGAGTTTTTTTGCAGTTGGCTTTTCTTTATATTAAGATGCATTGTAAGAGACAATATTTTTGATGTTACCTCAAAGTTCAAAAACTTTAAAGAAAAGCTGAATCTATGGATTTTTTGATTGACTTAATAACCATCACAAGAACAATTTTAGACTCAAGTCATATAGGGCAAAGAAGTCTGAACAATCATACAGTAGGTAAATTGCAAAGATAATTTCTCCTCCTCCAAAAAACTGGAGCTGCCTAAGAGTGTCTCTGATGTACTTTTTGTTTTGTAGCTTTGGTAGAGATAATTGTAAATTAATAATTATAGCAGGGTGATAATGTTCCTCAAAGTATCTATTGTTTAGCTTTAATGTCTCATTGCTGAGTACAAAGTGAAGTGACACTAGATCCTTGAAGCTAATGGATTTGAAAAATGCAAATACTGGTGCAGAAGTTGCTTTAACTGCAGAAACATGGAGCAGGAAAGGCCAGGAGACAGAATTTATGTTCAATGGCAGTTCAGAGAAGTTATAAAAAAATTATTATAGTTTTGTTCTGTATGCAAAGTGTATGACTGAATGACATTGCTTTAGAATGTGTCCTAAATTTGACATTTAAAGAGTCCAGAAAGGATATAATTCAATGGGCCATGTTCAGCTCTGACCTAAAGCTTTCCTAGCAAAAATACATTATTGAGGAAAGTTCACTAATCTATGAGCTGCATAGAACAGATTGCAATTCTTCAGCAGTTAGGAAAGATACTTGTGAATGGATGTTGCAACAAAAGTGTAGGTTGATCAGAATTTATTCAGAATACATAATGGATAAAAAAAATAGCAAGTTATAAGCAATGGTGAATACATTCACCTTAGCCTGCTAATACTTCTAACTTTTTACCAATATCTGTGCAAAGCACTTGGCTGCAAAACAATACCTGTGGTTTAGTTATTTTAAAATATATTCACCTTCAAATCACATGGACTACAACAGACCACACAGAAAGTCTATTTTATAACAAGCAATGGAAAGATGAAAATTTAATGCTTTGAAGAACAAAACACAATTTAAGACTTTTAAGAAAAATACTCCCACTGAAATGATGATGACTACTGCAAAACTAATCACCATCCTTGCAAATTCAATATTTCTCAAGAAAGCCTTTCTAAAACTGCCAACCATCTATGTATATACATGGAGCATTAGTTTGAAAGTCAACTCTTAGAAAAGACTGGAATCAGAGGAGTTCCTCCTGGAATTCCTGGAATTTACCCATGACTATTGCAAAGCCTAAATGATAGGTAGTTTTGCATCAGTTTCATCAGAAAGATGAAAAATTGACCACTCTCTTATATGATGATGTCACCTTCCTATTAGGTGGAAGAGGTCATTTGCCTTCCTGGAAGTGCAAAACTGAAATTGTGCCCTCACTGGAAAGTCCATTGATGTTTTGGTTTAATTTAGTATAATAAATTCTTCAAATAAATTCAAGATTTGGCTTAAACACCACCAAACATTACATGTCACTGATGTAAACAAACAACTGCCCAAAACCAACCATACATTCTTATTCTAAGTATGAATTCATAGGAGCCTACGCATTAATCTGTGCTGCCTATTAAATATCCTCATCTAGTACTCTAAAACTGTCATAACTATTTATATGTTAATTATCAGTCATAGTCTGGTTAAAAATTCGCTTAAAAGTCCAAAGAATTACTATCAGTTTTGAGAAGAAACAATTTCCAAAGAAGCCTGCAAGAAGGTGTGTTTGTAGATACAAAATATATTTGGAGCTATAGGTGGGGGTCTTTCAAATGTAGTTTCAAGATGGAATGAGACAGGGCCAGTGAGCCGCTTTCCTTTCAATTTACATTCAAAGCCTAGAAAAATATTTCATCCACGTTCAGAGAAAAAAATACCATCTTCTAATTTCTCACAAGTGGTCAACACCTTTGCAGAATTGATTGGTGAAGTTGGAAGGCATCTGCTTATCCTCCCGTGTCTCACCATCAGCAGCAGCTTCACAACATCTGTTTTGCTCTTTTCCCTTTGATTTCTTCTCATATCTTTGCCTATTTTAAATCCCCAGGGGATTGGTGCTTTAAGTCTTACCATCTGCTACTTAGCTATTAAAAATAAATACAAGTAAATATTAAAGCCTGGCTAGAAAACAAGTGTGTGTATATTCACTGATTTAAAGTGTATATTTTTAAAAAAGAGATACTAAGTAAATGGAATGAATAAAACTTCACTCAGCCTTATTTTAATGGTATTAAATCTCATATGAAATATTTTAAACAAATGTATTTAAAATCAATACAGTTTCAAGTTAAAATTAAACACAAGATTAAGGTTAGTACACATAAAGAATCATACAAATCTCTAAGTCTTGTTACCAATAAATAAACATCCAAATGCTTAATGTTTAATTACCTCAACTTTTGTCACTATATTTTAGTCAGACTCCAGGTCTCATTCTGTCTTTTCTATTTGAATTTTAGGAAAGCTACTCTCAGAAGTCTGCGAAAGGTAGTGATAGGCTGTCAAGTCACTTCATTTTCTCTCAGAAAAAAATGAAATAGATTGATCTTCTTAGTACAAAACATATTTTACAGACTGAATCATTCATGTAGCTCTCTTTATCAGAAAATCTCTGTCGTTAATGATGTATTGCCACCAGTAGTTACAATACTCTTATAATTATATCTCAAAGCTGTGCTCAGGTATATTTTATTTCCTACCACCACTTATACATTATTTTTGCTGTTAAATTCGTCCTGCATTGAAAATATGTCCTTTACTTGGTATCTTTGCTTAAATTTAAAACCTTTTAATCATCAGCCTCTATCAAAATTAAAATTTCCCACGTCATAAGCTCTAGTTTGAAAATTATTTCTCTGGAATTTCTGACAATTATTTGTAACATGATTTCCCTTATTTTACTGTTTTTCTTGTTTCCTCTCTTAATTGCTATATAGTCTTCTTTTAAATAACAGCAATGGAACTGTTTGGGGAGATCATATTTAACATTCCATCATAATTGATCAATTATTGGTTTTATTGATAAAGGGTGTCTATGTACACAAGTATTCTTGGTATTTTAAATATAGACATCATATTTCCTAACAGATAATATAATATAATATAATATAATATAATATAATATAATATATATAATATATTATATATATGGTATACAATATATATATTATATACTATATATATTATATACAATATATATATTATACAATATATATTATCTACAATAATATAATATATATAATATATTATTGTATGCAAAATAATATATCATTGTATTTAGTAAAAATCCAAATGTATATTTTACCCTAGTCTCAAAAAAGTTACGTATTACATGTTGGTGAGCTCCAAGTGAAGAGAGTTGAATCTAAATTTGTACTTTGTTAATTTTGGAAACTTTATTGCTTATGGGTTATTTTGTGACTTAGCAATCACTGTGAACAATTCAGTAGATTAATAAGACATCTTCTCATGGAAAGAATTTCTTTAATATCTTTAGAATATTCATAGGAGAAATTTAAATTTTTGTATACTAGGTCTAAGCAATTGTTGCATGACTAAAATACATTTGTATTAAGATCTTACAATAATAGTACAGCACTTTCTTGTCTATATTTTTTTTGAAACAGATCTATGTCATATGAAAAAATTTAACAGCCAGTACCAATAATTTTTCAATTTACAATGAGATTTAAATAAAGTACTCACAAAAAGTCATTCATATTTCTTCAGGGTACCTCATTAATTTTGCCAATATTACGTCAAAATTTATTGGTCATAAAGACATTGAAAAATATTTTTAATGTGAAATTGATGTCAGAAAATTTTTTCAGCTTGTTTCTGAGGTAGTGTTAACAGTCAGTTAAATGATGGTTCACCCTATAATCCTTGAGATTTTAATTGTCCTGGTATGGTTGATATTATTGCTCTTATATGTACCTCCTTGCAATGCTTGTATTATCAGTTTGTTTCTTGCTTGCATTATATTTGGTCTTGTATAGTCCAAGAAAGCTAAACCCCATATTTGTATGTAATATTTAAATTATTTCCAGAAAATTTAATATAGAAGTATAGTATCAGAGTGCAAATAAATATTCACTAAAAAAAAGAAATATCACCAATATAAATAGTGAAGTTCTTTATTCAGAAACCAACTTTTATCCCTACATAAAACTTATTGTCTTCCTATCCATCCATGCCTCCATCTTCAGTAATTTTAACATTGCACTGAACTATCTGCCAGTGGATATTAAGACTATTTTGTTGTGTTTAGCTTTTATGTGTTGGCAGTCTGTTTTTTACAGCTTTTTAAACAGATGGTTTTATATCAGTAAAGCTTAACAAGACACAGAGCAAACAAAAATAAAACCCTCACTACCAATATTGCTTTCATTGCCCAGTTGCTGCCAACTAAGATATATTGAACCTGTCTCTATCTAAAAAGCCAACAAAAAGATGCAGTTTCACAATTCCTGAGTGTATACTTATCAATTTACAAGACTAAAAATTCTGGGAGTGAGCTTGTGAACTGTGTAGTTATAGATTTCAGTCATGAACATTTACGGTAAGAATTAATAGAAAAGTAACTATTGGCATGATCTGCTGCCAGATTTGACTTCTGCTATTTTTTGAATACCAATGGAAATTTCAGCTCATGAGATCTAACAGACCCTGACTTGTATTTTAGGCTATTACAGCAGATTTCAGATGCATAAATCATATGTGCATTCTGTGATATGGTAGATACCAGTAATGATGGATAATTCTCTCTCTATTCATAATTCAAGAAGCCGCGGTTATAAATAGGTTCTAAGAGCTAGAAAATAATTACGAATATGTTTTTATTTTGTTGGTTTAGTTCCCTAAAGAAGTAATTTTGGGTAATGCTTAAAATGTAATCATACATCCAAAAACATGCATTGTACTTCTCAGCTTAATCTGTCACACAATCCTCTTACACCAAAATATAATCAATTCACAGTAAGATACTCTGCTTATCTTTGATGGTCCACATGATAATAGTTGAGCAACTGTTTGGAAAAACTGTCTGGTGTTTTATGTCTTTCCACCCACCACCCAGATAATGAAAGGATAATTTAGAATTTAGATAATTTAGAATCTTAAATTAAAAAAATATATATAGAAAAAGAGAAAAAGATATTTCAGAAAAAAATTAAAAAATTAAACACATTAGTTCAATATTTTAGTAAAAATCCTTAAGCACCAATGGAGGAAAGAAACATATTTGCCCAAGATTTTTTAGTATCAAATAGTACTGAATAAAGAGGTAGATCCTTCACTTCTATGGTTTTGTAAAATTGTAACTCATATTAGAAAGTATGTTCTGTATAAGTGACCTAAAACACATATTGTTTAACAACATCTATGTGAGATAGCATCTGACATGGATGTGAGATAGCATAATGAACATATATATCATGGAGCTTGTACTTACAATTCATCTGCAGAATGAGTTTTCCTGGTTAACTGATAAAGAGTCTTCCTCTAAATTTAACTTTAAAACTTTCAAAATTATTCCCTATAACTCTTTGAAGATCACCTTGAAAGTCTTGGGGACTTTTTGAAATATTTCCCAAGTTCTAAACATAGCTGCCAGTCAACAGTCATATACTTGCATTTGACACAGATATAACTAAAAAATGTCTTCCTACATCTCGACGGAATTACTCTAGATTTCCACTAGCATTCCTGAGATACACAGAAGCTTGCATCTTTTCCTAAGTCTTAAAAAACATCAAAGACTTTATTTGCAGCCCCTAATTTCAGAGTTGCTCAGGGAAATCAGATGATCTAGTCACAATACTGCAAAGAAGGAAAACACAGGAATTCAGGGGCCCGTTACCAGACATACAGGACAGCTATTCCTGTACTCTCTGTTTTCTGTGGCAATTCTTGCCTGAGCAGTGCCAGGGACCTTGAGAAGTAGGGCAATTTCTGTGCACACGGAGAGTTAGCAGAGCTTTAACTAGCACAGCATTTCATTCAAGAAGTCAGCTTCAAAACTTCATTTAAAATTATCAGGGGCAAATTATCTGGGAACACAAGAAGAAGCAATTATTGGTTTAATTAGCCTGCATTCACCATGTTGTGCTCCTTCTCTTTGTTGAATTGCCAGGCAATTTTGTAAAATCATTAAGCAAGGGAACTATAATTCCACGATGACCTAATCTGCTGCTCCATCCTATCACACTGGAATATTTTAAAGTTATTTATGACTGTCCTCAATAAAATCTAAGTCCATTGGGCAAGAAACAATTTGGGTCCTCAAAATTCTAAACGGCTTCCCTTACTGAAAGGTTTTTTGTTGTGTGCAGTCATCTGTTCCTTTCTACGCTTGAAAGAGAAGGTTTGCTGTGAAAATAATTTGATGTTACTGTGGAAATGCACAGGACACACAAATATATATTTTTCTATCCCAAGGGAAATAAAAAAAAAACCACAAACATTTCATTTTCATCATAACCTTTGATATAATGGGCATGAAGGAAGATTCAAAACAGTGTAAAACAAACTCAAAATATATGATATAAATATTTTTCCTGAGAAGGAAATTGAGTAAATAACAGTATTTTTTCCACCTATCCTCTTAGATTTTGACAGTAGGAGAGATTTAGGAATGCAATTCATGGCATTTTATTATTTTTTATGTCTTGCTTTCATCATTGTCATCTCATGAGGTTTATATTCTTTCACTGCACCTTTGACACAGGAGGCTAAAAGAAAGAAAGGCGAGATTTATAAACGACGTATCTTCATACCTCTTAAGCAGTAACTTAGTATACTAGCATTGTCTCCAAAAATTACAAAGCTTCATCATACAGCATCCAGGAAGATTGCACATGAAACACTTGGAATAAATTATAAGTAGAAAATATCAGCTGATAACCATATATGAAGATACCATTTGCCTAATTAAATTGTTTCACTAGACTAAAATAAATCTGTAATTTCTACATATGCTTGGCTAAACAGAAAACTGATTAGGACAAAAGAAATGGCATTTTTGATTCCAAAAGAACTTTTCCAAGAATACTTTTTTAAGCCTTATCTACTTTATGAGTGAGATACATTAAAAATTCTATGCCAATTTAAGAGTTATGCAAAATATGATACAGAAAGGCAATTGGGTTTTTTTGTAATAACTATGTCAAAATCAAATAAACATAATTTTTATATCATTAAAGAAACAGAATTACTTGACCAGAGCATCTTACTTTACTACTGCTCTCAGCATGTTGACCTGGAGCAAGTACACAGAACAATTAACTATATCACCTAATCCTGATACAGCAGTGTCAGAATTTTAAGCAGTTTCTGAATATCCAAAGACACAAACTCCTGAAAGGCAGAAAGGAAAAGGGTATGGGTATGTCTGAAACTTCTAACTATTCCCATCTATGGAATTATTTAAACTTTAAAAAGTCTGTTTTGAGCTATTTACCTCCACTGTAGATGAAAGACAATGTCTTCATAAATATGCTTAGTGAATTAAGTACAACCTACTTTCTCCATTAAATTTTACGTGTAGCACTTCGGGACATGAAAATACATTGTTATGTTTACACTATACAATAAAACACTGAAAAAAGTATTCTTTGATACATGATTCTTAGTCTTATATTGCTTCATTTTAGTCTCAGAAATTATAAATAATGTACATTTAGTTTAGACTCTCATAATGGTTTGCATTTTAAAGTGATATGTGGTGCTATACAATGCAATCAAAGAAAACTGCAGTCCATGAAGTCTCTAATAAAATAACAATAAAAAATTGCAAATCACGGACCACACCACTGCCGGAACAAAAGAGAAATGAGGCACTAAAACAGTCAAATGTCACATAAGAATCCTGGTCAGAGCAAGAATTTTAATATGCTCATCTCTGTCAGCACTGCTCATCTATGTGTCAGCACTTAGAGATGAAGGAAAAGTAAATAAGGAACTCTATATGGTTGTACTGTTTTCATATACAGAATTCTAAGGCTGTTTAAATACACCTGAAGAAGTAATTCATGCTTTCAAAAGCTGTACCACAAAGAAATGCAAGAGAAAATCACAAACAAGAGGAGCTCCTGAGAGACAAGTGGGGAAATAACAGAACTGGATAAGTAATGCACAAATGTGGAAAAGACTAACTGCCAGCATTGCAGAGAATACTGGGAAGGTTCTAGGAGAAATGGTTTCTTCTCAATAGCTATGTCTACTTGTACTACATTTGAAAATCATGATCAGTTCAGCCATAAATTCACCAATGCAAGTGGCTTATTTGTTTTTTGATCAGTTCAGTTGTTCCTGCACTGCAGTTTGGCAGTCTTGGACTTGATCTCTACAAATATTTCACTCTCCTTTTACCTTGCCATGCAAACCCCATTATGTGTATCTCAGATGACTTTTTGAACTCTGCACTAACATCTCTTTTTATCTTGTTAAAGCAACTGTGACAAAGAGTAGCCTAAATCAGCTGACTTGCATTTGTATATGATGAGAGTTGTGTGATCCATCTTTTATCCCTCATGTCATGGGATTATGTGCCCTTCACAATTGCAAGGACATTTGCATTTTTCCCACACAACAGAGAGCATTGCTTATTATAATTTGACTTCTTTACCTTTCATTGCCTACATTATTTCCAGAGGAAAGAATAAAGAATAACATCCCTAGGTAAGATCTTACCCTCATACCCTCAAATCAATGGGGTTGGCTTTTTCCTCATGACTGGCTTTCAGTGATGCCCTTTGTACTCCTTCAAGGAATCATTTTGGTGCTAATGGGCTAGCAATTATCTTTAGAACCTCAGCCATTCTTGATGCCCATCACTCACAGGAAACTAGTTTCCTGGGAGCAAGTACACCAAGGAAGCTGCGGAAGAGGTGAATTCTCAATGCTGTGTTTAAGGTTGTGTTTGAGAATGATCTCAAGAAATCAATGAAAGATGATGCCACAGTCATGCATACTCTAGCCTTTAATTTTCAATATTTTAAATAGCATAAAGCCAATTCTTAACATTAAAATCAGTAACCTGATTTTTTAAAAAGAAATATTTGCGATGGCGTAAGAGGACTGAATTAATGATTTAAATTGACTGCTTGCACAGATGACTTTTAGATAAAGCCTACTAAGAAACATATTATTTCCATGCATGGCAATTTACATGTGAAATTTCCATTAGTGATAATGGCAGTGGCACATATAAATCTCCAGTTCCCTTTAACATTAATTGCAGTCATCTGTGTAAGTACTTGGATTTTCAATGACATTATACCTGTGGCTCTACAAAGTCAGAAGGCATCACAGCCTGGAGAGGATAAACATTAAACACTGTCATTACTGGTGGCAAGTAATAACTAAAATCTGTATCTGCACCATTGTTGAAATATAGCACCACATAAATTTGAAAAAATACGAATGAAATACACTTGCCAAATTTACCAGGTGCTTAAAATAAAACTAGCTGACAGAATTTTGAATTAAGCTGATTATAATTTTAAGCATGCTCTGCTAATTCTTTGAAAGTAACTAATTTACCATTTATTTGAATAGGTCTGTAGAATCCACTTTAGACTTTGCTAAGTCATCAAGAGGTAATGTTTGATTTCTTGTAGTATGGGTTTTTGTGTGAACTTTCAGGGCAGCTGTTGAAAACTATAAGTGAACCAATAGAGCAACCCTTGGGATTTTTAAGAGTTAAAATAGGCTTCATATTAGATGCCAAGAGATTGAGCAGAACAAACTCAAGTAAACTTTAGCTGAGCAAATGCATTTAAACTGAATTTCAGCTGTATGTTAGCTTATCAAAACTTTTAGTTGTCAAATCATCTCTTATAAAAAATCACAAAGTAATATTTAAAAGAAAATAAATCAAAATTGTACTTGATATCTTTACATAAGCTTTATATGAAATCTGTTTTTAATTCAGCACTAATTTTACATTATACTAATTTTGAATCAGATAAGGAAGCACCACCTAATTGTAATACAAACAGTAACAAGAAGTTATCTGTTTGCATTCAGTGTCTGACAGCCAAGAGGTCTCATTCTACTCAAGTTTCCAGGAATGAACAGTGGAGGCAGAGCACTTTTCCAGTGCAAATAGGAATTTTTTAAAAAATTAATTATTTGCAAAAACACAGAAAGAACAAAAAAAATCTCTTCCAGAATCTTGTGTAAACTCATACTATAATAAACTGACTTGTTGCTTGAAGTGTTTCTTAGAACTTGAAAAAATTTATAGCACTGTACCCATGACAGAAACTACTCAAATGAAATACAAAACAAGACTTGTTGCAACCTTCACAGTAAAATCCTCAAACTACAAAATGGAGGATGATTGGAATTATTTTGGATGATGTGTGACAATAAAAATGTCAGGTGTGTTTTGAACTAATTGAAATTAGGCCTTACATTCACTTGTCATTTATTATCAGTACTTCAATTCTGAAATGTTCTGTTAGCAAAATGTTACTAAGATGAATTTCATCTTATGTAAGGCTAAAGGTTTAACAGTTAGTTAATAATCCCAAATATCTAGAATTATTACCTACTGGTGCCTATTTCTTCCTGTTGACTCTAAGAGAATCTTGAGCAAGTATCTCAGAATTTGACAGCAATTTTTGAATGTCAGTCACCAGACAAGAGAACTGCCACCCTTCTTTTACACCTAACATCCATCAGCAGAATTATTATTTTATAAATAGTTATTCTAGTCCTTCTGGGGCATATAAATTCTTACCAGAGAAAGTCAGTCCGGATTCTTCAGTTGTCTTCTTTAACTACATCTAAATTTAGCTTCTGCCAGCAGCTCTACGTTGGTCAGAGATAACTCATCAGACCTCTGACAGAGCCATGCTGGCAGGTTTCACAGCACACCTATCTTTAGATTAGCCTTAACACTGAGTTAAATTGCATCAGCAGTCGAGGCTCCCTCGAGGCTGATTCACAAAACTGGGATTACCTGAGGTACTCGTGGTTAAAGGTACAGCTTCTGTGTCTTTCACATTCCACTCAACAGAAATACCTGGAGGAGAAGGGGGATAATTTAAACCTTTCATCGTAAGTGAGAGTCCTCAGCAGGTGTGAAAGGCATTTGTAGGAACAGTGCACCGTGCACTGGGACAGTGCTAAAGCAGTGACGGTGACGTGCGAGGCAGCACACTGAGACTCGGACATGAATCAATGAATGTCAGTCAATCAATCAATCATTAATGAATTAATACCTGCATCTGACAGTCCCACCCCATTCTGGGGTGGGGGGGAGGGGGGGTGGGCACATACACACAAATAGGCCAGGACACCCTTAAAATGTAGTTCTAGTGAAGTGAAATTTTATCAGTTTTGGTGACAAAGGTAAAATGAATAATTTTCTTGCAGCAGTCCAGTTAGTCTGGATGAAGAGAAGGGAGTTCCTGCACTTTTTTCACCAATAATTTCCAGGAATTATATTTTGTTTTCCCTCCTGTCTCCCTCCACACCTAGCTTTTTGTTTTAAAGCACTAGAAAGTATTAAATCTCTTCACTACGAGCCAGCCAATATCTAAATAATTTTACACATTTTTTTTCATTGCAAACATGTTAGCATTTTACCACTATTTTAGGATTGGAAAGTAAAATAGAAAGTAATATTCATCTGTCACTGTTCTGTTTAGAATGCATCTATTACTTGAGAAGTAGAATTAATTATCTGCTATCTGTTTTTCTATATTGGCATGAAATGTGGATGGAGATAAATTTATGTATTTGACACACTAAAACCACTTCAGTATCCTATCAATTGACTGGAGGAGTAGGTAGGGATTTTTTACACTTCAAAAGCTAGAATAGCATTTCTTACTTTCAGAAGTTACATCAAGTAGACATGTAGTGTGATTCACAGCAAGTGACAGACAGGACTGGATTTTTTAAGGGGAGAAAAGGACCAAATCTGTAACTGATTAAATGTTTCCTCCCAATAGGCAAAAAAAAAAGTAAAATTGAAGATAGTTTTCCTTTTTTTTGCCTCCTACATAGTAAGAGATGGCAAAATATAAAATATTCTAGAAGCGTAAAAGGAAACATGGAATTCTGGTTTTGAGTCATTGCAATGATTTAACCCATTTCCATTAGGATTTTTTAAAAATTTAATTGAAAAAAAAGGAGCCATTTATATAGTTTTCCAGCCTCAAATCTAATTGAGAATATATAAATTTCTTCTTTATGGAAATATTACAATTGTCTAAATCTGTTTAGCTGTTTAAACACAATCTTGCATTTAAGAAAAGAATTCCAGAAATTCTCCTGACTAATATATATGGGATGGAATCCTCAAGATGATCCAATTTCAGTACCAAATATTGTGGGTTTGCCTTACTGTCTCATTGAGTTTAAGATGATATTTTTTCTTTCCTTATTCTATAACTTAAGGGTTAAATTCTTAATGAAATTATCCATTATTTTTATAGCTGGCTCTTCTATTAAATATCTGACCCAGAATTTTGTATGTCATTAACAGATTAACTAGTCTGAGATACAAAGACTTTTCTTGGAAACAGAAATGTTTTTTCACAAGTGCAATGTCTTAAACGGGGCTTTTGGATTATTTATTTTGATTTTTTTTTTTTTTTTTGTACTGTCACCTGAAAAATAGATGTTAATATTACAGCTGTGAAATCTGAAATACCTATTTTTTAGCTTCCTACACACTGAAGAGGTCAAACATTCCTTTAGGGCTTAACCTATAAACCACATGAAGATACTGACATGTGATACAATTCCAGAATTCAGTTAACAGAATTAAGGATGCACAGCAAGAAACATGCCTAGATCTTGGCCTGAATCTTCTGAGTTTTATCGTGTTTATTGTCTTCTCTATAATTTCTTAGGGTTATACAAGAAGTGCTGCAAATGTGCCTTCCAAGAGGGTTACAGTATTGCTGTCAAGTGTATCTAATAGATTGTTTTTATCCAGGCAATAATTTTGCAACATGCAATCTGAGGTACAGTGCTGTGGCACTGCGAAGGCCATTTGGAATTCAAGATGCTTCACAAATGGCAACATTTATAAAGTGTGATTGCATCCAGTGATATTCACCACAAATGAGCTCGCTCAGTATTCTTCACATTATGATTTAAAGTCCCCTTCTAGCCTCTGAGGATATATATGAGATACAATTTATTCAAAATTCAGAAATATTGCAGATGAATTACAATCTCCCATAAAAACATTAACTACATAAACATATATTGTAGATATATCACATACTGGATTAAATACATTTAGAATTTACTGCAGCTTAAACAGAAAAAAAATGCACAGGCTATTAAATAAGCCATATTCTAAATCAGATACATAACTTATCTAATCAGATACTTAATATATTGAATCAAAATCACTGCACCTGCTACATCAAATACAACACAGATTGAATGAAATGTACCTTCCAAAGAGCATATTGATATTAAACTAAACCATGTTGAACAGCTACATAATTTGCTAAATTAAATAAATTTAGCCAATACAGTAGTCACCGAGCCTAGTACACAGATCATAAACAAACACAAAGCTTAGTGGTTTTGAAAGAGCTTGCCATGCATTACCAGTTAGGTCTCTGTATCTCTACTTGTATCTTATCTTTAAATGGAGAAAGTCTTCCAGAGCCTTGGAAAATCAATTTTTAATCACCTGGCAATTTAGGTATCACACCTGAATAAGAACTGCTATCATTCTTAGACATCCAATGCCTTCAAAAATTATAAAATTGATAGTAAGTCAGAGATTCATGAAATTCCAACTAAAGGCATACTCCGAGAAAGTCTAAAGAAAATATCCTATTTTGGCTGTTTTTCCTCACAACT
The DNA here is from genome assembly GCF_031753505.1 of Anomalospiza imberbis. NCBI lineage: Eukaryota > Metazoa > Chordata > Aves > Passeriformes > Viduidae > Anomalospiza > Anomalospiza imberbis. The sequence goes on along the minus strand of NC_089684.1, from coordinate 35,029,613 downwards.
GTTCTTAGAAGAAAGTCATAAAGAAAAGAAGCAAGGTGAGTAAAAGATGAGAAAAGAAAAATCTTATTTCAGAGATATTTTTAAATAAATAAGTGACATGCTTAAGGTCAGATAGCAAGTTTAGTGTGACACAGACCAAAATTCTTTCTTTAAGTAATTTTCCAAAGGCCAAGTATTTCGTATTTTCAAAAAACATTTCCCTAAGGCTAAGTAGTAAAGCATTAGACTTCCAACATTCAATTTAATCAGAGTTCTGCCACTTAGACTGGTTTAGTACAGTAAGTTGATAATGTTTTATCTTTATTAATACAGCATATTGTTTTATAAAAAACATTGTTGAAGACAAATATAAATAAGTATAGAAATTTTGTAATACATTCAATAGTCTTCAATTATTAAAAAAAAAAATTGATTTGCTGACTGTGTTTTTTTCTTTTTTTTTTTGAAAGGGTTGCTTCATAAAAGAGACAGTTGTGATTCCAAATGTCATGTCAGTACTTCTGCTGCAAAATCAAGGAGGCACCATTGCCAAAGTCTAATATATAATTGTATCCATTTTGGAGACAAGCCGAGCTTATATATAGAGTAAATCTGTGGTTTTAAAGTAATTAATTATTTTAAAAACTCCACACAAGTACATAAAGGTAAATGAACAAATTAAGATTTATGATTACTACACAGAAATATTTTAATTGGTAGTTTGTGTTTCATTTGATCTAATGTTTAAGACTCCCTAAAGCCTGATGTAAGCATCATGTTGACACTCAAGTTCACATAGAAACTCCTACCTTATATGAATAAAGTTGAAACTCTGATCATATGGGAGGCCCATCCGTACAGTAACTGGATTGGGCTTGATGATCTCAAAGGTCTTTTCCAATGCTATTGATTCTGTGATTCTGTGATTAACACATTTAGCTGGGAGCTCTGGATATCTGTTACCTCTGAGCTGCAAACCTATGAAATTATTCTTTTTATCACACAATAAATATTTAAACTCTGTTTTCTTGAAATGGTACAATTGCGGACAAGAGATACAGGAAAGATTAGAACTTTTATAATTTTATCTCACATTCCCTTCCAGTACTTCTAAGTGTTAATATCCATGAAAAAATGTAAAATCCTCTCCAAATTCTCTCAGCCCCTGAGAAGGAAATGATGCTGTTGCTCATTAAACTTTTTCAGTGCTTACCTTAAAAAGCAAGGTGGTGTTCTCTGAAAGCATTAACAAATCCTGAGGTGTCAGTGCATGGACAGATATAAACTCTGCAGAAACCTTTTATTTGTAATTCTCTTTGCCCCCTGAACGGGGGGGGAGGGTAGCTGGAGTCTTTCATCCACTAAAGCATCATCTATAACTCAAACCAGCAATCAATACCAAAAGTAGATGTTTGATGAAAACTTCTCTTGCTTTCTCAGCTTCAGTCCCCTTAACCCACACTGAGAAGTTAAAGTAAGAAAGAGGAACACCATTGATGTAAAGGGTAAAGCGAGGAATGAAAAAGCCATGTCAGAATTAGAAAAGGTAAATTTCTTTTTACAGAGCTCTTCAATACAGTGGATTGAACTCAACAATCCTGTAATTCTCTAAATTAGACTGCTTTCATGTAAGGCTCACAGTTGCTGTGTTTTGAAGAAAATACATTTGCATCCTTTAGAGACATTCAACACTGCTTTAGAAAGCCACCTAGTGAAAGGTCAATGGTGCAAACACTGGCTTGCCTATAACCTTTCATTTCTAATGAAATGGTCTACGGATTCCCAAGGGGAAAACAGCTTGTAGAGCTCCTATAAGTTTTATTTCAAAAATCAAGTTCCCACACAGCACATTTAGAGAAGCTTTTTAACTCCACTGCCCACCACCTTTCAGGAAAGTCAGTAACCTTTAGCTCTCATCTTGTCTTTGCCTTAATAGCCAAGGAGGAATATGCTTAAATTTAGTCCTGTTTTTCAAAACTGTATTTCTGAACAATTAGATTGCTGTAGGTTGCTGCGTGGTATAAAGTCTTTTAGGAAAGAAGGAGTGTCATGTTTGCAATTTTCCTAGAAATATACTGGCTATTTTTACATATAGCAGGAGAAAAAATAAGGCTGATTTCAAAATACAATGCACAAAGCAGAACCCTGCATGTAACCCTGCTTTTATGGGGGTTTCTTGTAGCTCAGAGGACCCAGGCATGAGATGTCACTGAAAATGTGGTGTTATCAATAATTGCAGCTGAAATTGAGTGAAACATTTAATTGTGTTGCCTTAGTAGTAGACTGGATTCAAAGAGGTGGTATCAGTTCCTTTTCCCAGATTTATTAGATGAAAGCAAGTAACTTGGAACAGGGCAAACATCCCAACACTGAGCAGGGACAGCAAACAGGAAGTAGTTTTGCATCAGGATCAGACTCTGCAAGTGAAATATGACTTTAAGAAGACAAAAGTTTGTCAAGAAGTCAAATTATGTTAGCTCACACAGTGTTAAATGTCCAAGAGCTTAATTTAGCAGAGGAGCTGCTCTGATAAATCTGTTCCCTCTTCATGCCAGATTACGGAGAAAAGGATGAAAAAATTCCATTAAAGAGAGGAATAACAGGATAGTTTTGATAAGGAGTTTCTAACTTTGGCATATGATTATGCATCACGAAAAGAGGTTTTATGGCAATGTAACCATAATGGAAAGATCACACACAGGTTATAGGGAAGTACACATACAAAAACCTGAATTTTTTTTTGGGAAACTTGTAAACTGAAACCACATAAACCCCATGATAAATCAAATGCATGAAAATACCCCTGTTACTGATAAAGGGTGTCAAACTTCCCAAAAATTCCAAAAATATGTAGAAACTCTATAATACAGATCCTTAATATTATAGGTCATTCCCACTAATACTTACAAACAAAAACTCCAGGGTCCACTGAGAATTATAAAAGGAAGAATTTTGGATATTTAATGTCATGTCAATATTTTAAGACATATGGCATACCTGATTTATTTTATTTTAAGCTGACCTGAAAAATACTAGTTTAAAGTCAGAAAAAAACCCCACCAAATTCCTTAGGGAGCCATTAAAACCATAACTTACATAATTCCAATCACAGCTTTCTCTTATACATATATCTATATATACTTAAGTATATATAGATATGTGTGTGTTACTTAAGGTGAGGCTTGAGTAGGCAAAATCTTTTCTTTGTTAAGTATAAACCAAAAGCAGAATTTGTATCAAAAATTTGTGACTGGCTTTCAAGTTTCACAGAAACTTCATTCAAATCAAATTTTGTCAGACATCTCACTATGGTGGGATTTCATGCTGACATCATCCACCCTGGCAAGGCCAGAGGACCAAGTCTGTGGGCTGGTGGGGTCCTAGGACACAGCATTTCACACAGTAGGTAAAAGAACTAGGGTTGTGCTCTGATATCAGAAGGTTCAGACTGAAATAAAGGCTGATTTCCTCCTTTCCTTGTGAATCAGCCTTTACTGGACCCACCTGCTTACAGGCAGGAGCTACAGCATTCCCAGTGAACACAGCACGACGAGCTACTCTCCAAATCACCCAATTTAGGATACTTTGTGCTCTGCTCTTTTCATTCTTCCAGACATTATTAGATAGAGTCTATCTGCTTAGCTCACAGAAACAGGAGTACAGAATGCAACAAAGAAAAAAATAGCCTTGAAAAAATAACTTGACATTTTCACTTTCCCCCTAGAAATAATTGGAGTCATCTTTAATTTCACCCAGGCTGGAGATAGTATGCTAAATAGTCAAGTGCTCTGTTACAGTGCTCTGGAGGAAATGCAGACTTTTTAAAAATTTTTTTTAACTTTTTAACTACTTATATAAGACATTTGTGATTTGACATAAGGGCATCAATACCGTTTTCTGGAGAGTTATTTGGTAGCTACGTTTTCTACTTTTAGGTAGCTGACATGGGTCACAGAAAAAAGTCCTAAACCATATCTAAATAAAATAAAAATGTATAAATATTACTCAAAAATAGACATACATTATAACAAGCAGCTGATCAAAACTAGTTATAAGGCATTTTGCAGATCCTTTGGGAAAGCTGAACCATGGTTCATTAAAACAGGATGGGGAAAACATCTGAATTTAAATTTATTTGATGCCAAGAGTTTAATCAGAGAGGAGAGCTCCGTCTTACTCTATGAAAATGACATAAAGGAATATTAAAAAATTTGATCTAGAGATACACATTTATCTATTGAAATAAATGAGTCTATCTTTTGATAGATAACCATCCCGTGATCTGCTTTTAATATTTGAAACAGCTGCATCATCTGCTTTATAGAATTAGTTAAAAAAAAGGAAAAAGAAAGGAAAAAAATATTATGAGGTACATAATAAGTTTTGGGAAATAAAAATTTATTTGTAGGCAAATGATGTGCAGGCACAAAGAAATAATTTTATTCCACAAAAATAAAATTTTCCGATTTTGCTTTTGAAACTCTAGAAGGGCAAGTAAATTAATAGTCAATATTTCAACCCACTTGAATGGCTGTTGAAAAAAACAATAACAAAATTGATTCTCATCATGAAAAGCAGAACAAAGCATGCTTGAAATACATTTTACATAGAATATCAGAGATTTTACACATAGATTGCTTAAAGCAATTAGGCTCAAGTCCTAAGCAACTATTCTGAATTTTCTTCATATCTCATCACCTTGCTATATCTCTTTTCTCTTCTTTCTCTGCAACAAACTGTTGATAGTCTTACCAGTGGCCTTTAAAAATGGAAAGAATGGAAGGAATTTATGCAAAATGGTTTGAATAAGTTTTTAAAGCAATGATACAGACTGTGATGGGTACCCAAAGCTCAGGGCTGAGAAATGGTGATTGTGAGTAGGTGAGTCATTACCTGTGAGAAATGAAATGCCAGCAGCTGTTTGGGGAACTTTTGCACAAACAAAGCCCCAAGATCTGGAGCTCTTCCAGGTCAGGATACAGAACCCGACTACTTTTCTGTTTATTTCCCACAGAGTACCAAGATTAAGGCTCATTCCTTGCAGATTTAGCATAAATACTTATCAGCAGTTTTGCTGAAATTCTGCAGGTGCTTTGGGGGGATTTTTTTTTTTTTTTTTGACTTAGAGAATGACATGTAAATACATTCTTGTTTCCTTGAAAATCCTGTTATACTGATAGCATTAAACAAGGTTTTATACATCTCTCTCATTTCCTGATAAATTATGTTTATTCTGGTAAGCTGGAAACTCCTTTGCCATCTTAGTACTGCAATTTATTTTTTTTTTTAATTTTCCCAACTACTATGGCATTTCACTGAAAGACAGGGTGAAGCACCTGCCTCATCACACCTGAAAAAGCACAGGTGCCATATGAAAATTGAAGCTGTAATAAAGCAAACAAACAATTAAACAAAGGAACTCGGTAAAGGACAAGAGAAACCTGCTGCAGGAATTCTGGGACACAAAAGGCATAGCTGAAAATAATGAAGGAGACAGTGAAATTCCCTTCTTACTGAACCTGCCATTACATAGGCTCATGTGTAAAACATCAAACAGCTAAATAAGAGCAAAAACTGCAGCCCTTGCTTTGGCATTGACCCTGTGTGATGCTGGGTAATCTCACTGGACCTCAGCTACAAAGCCTCAATTACCCTCATGTTACAAAACATTTTGAAAATATAGTGAAAATCAAAATAAAATTGCTGTTATTACTAAATTTATTTCCTCTATCATGTGCTTCTGAAAGACAAAGGAATGAGAGGAATATTTTGTTTCCCTCCTGAAAACTTAAAGTTAAGGTATGGGACTGAAAAGTAATCAGTATCTTCTGATCCTTGGAGTAGGATCTGTACCAAAGACGCCCCAAAAAACAGAGCAAACTTTGACTAGGAGGAAAAAAAAAAAAATGAGATGCCTTCTTCTCTTCTGATAGAAAAACCCCAAGCAAGCAACCGACCAACCAATTTGTGGTTTGTCTGAGTTATTTTCTACAATTGAGAAAACCCCATATTCTTTATCAACTGCCAGATTTCATGCTATATGCCTGAAAAAGGCCCCATTATACTGTTTGCATGTTATTTTTTCATCATCCCAATTCTCACCTGCATCATTCTCCCATCTCACAGAGTCCTACACAGAGAAATAACTCCTTCTATGTGTTTAAATAGTAAAATCCAACATCTAAACAAAAGGTGTGACACAGAAAACTCATTGATATTCTTGGCATTTGATTTTCATTCAGATGCATCTGCCTGTTAAAAGAGTTGTCAGACAACTCCCTGGTTTCAGAAAACTCTGTCTAAATCATCTCTGGCATTTTCCACTAAACTTTTCAGTAGGAATTTGAATACATCACACTGTTATTTAATCCTGACTCTGCAAAGTATTGACTTATTAGCATTTGAAAGAATCTCTTACCTGTAAAGAAACCTTTACAGCCACAGTTCCGAAAATGCATAACACATCTTCCTTGGAATATTTATTTCTGTCACAAGGATTAGTAGATATCATGTATTTCATTGAGGAAGTTAAAGTCCTTCTCTCAGTATTTCCAGACATTGGAAGTAATAAGGATGGATAATGACAGTTGCCTTCTTACAGTGCCTACAGATTTTCCTCAGTTTGAACAAATTCATTCGGTCCCCTTTTCTAGTTTCTCTGCACTGTAACTAGAAGGGATGGGAAGAACTTCTCTCTATACAGTCCTACCATTATAAGGATGAATGTAGCTGAAATTGAAATCTGACTTTCTCAAAATGTACCAGAAATAAAAGAAATATATTTTTGAATATCTGGAAATGAGAAAATCATGGGCTGGAAATTAATTTTGTGTTAAATAAGAATTGGACTATCTTAATAAATAGGAGTCAAGTAAAGCCAGGAATAGAACATGTTACATGTTTTGTTAAAAACAGAAAACCTGCTAGGCTGTATTAGAAGTGTTATTAAGACTTATTAAGTCAAAATCTGATTTTGACTTATTAAGCCAAAATCTGTTTGGAATAACACAATAATGTGTCATGACAACTCCCATTCCAGTTTCTTCAGATGCCATAATCAATATAAAACAGGAGAATAGTAAAATGTGTGGATTTAACTTTTCAAAACACTCCTATTAGAAATATTATGATTTCTATATATATATATTTTTTTATTGATATAGTCCTTTTTGCCACAGATACTAAAGTAAGGAAAATCAATGTTTGTCTTTTTCCATTGTAATGTAACCCCCTACTACAAACATTGACACAGTCACAGCTACTGTGTTTACTACCAATATAATTGAGAATAGCCAAAGCATATCAGATGTTTCTGTATTTATACTGAACTCAGAAAGAAGTCTAGATTTTTATGTTTTGAAGCTACTCCAGAAGACTGGAGCTGAAAGAAACCAAAGGTTCCCAAGTGACCACAGTACAGCAGTTCTTCCTCTTCTGATATAATAACACCTGGAAGCAAAAACACACAAGCAAACAAACAAGACTCTTTCTAAATATTTTTTCCAGTATTAGCATTAATAAAACCATATGCTCCCTAGACAATGCCTTTTCTTATTAATTGTGCCTTTGGGTGATAATCTGACAATATTGGTGTCCAGAAAGTAGAAACTATTCTAGGCTCTGGCTCTCAATGCAATCCTCTGAGCAGAATTTCAGCTTCCTACCAGCACAAATTGCAGAATTACAGCTCCTTCTTTTTTTCCCCTTAGGATTTAGTTTTTCAGATAAGAAAATCAGGCACAGAAGGACAAATTATGTAAAAACAGAAAATAAGTGACCAAAAATCATAAGGTCGTAGTGGATCTGAGAAAAAAAATTACCAGATCTTCTCTTGATTTAAAAAGCACTTTTCTAAAGGTAAAAACTAAATGCTAAATTGAAATACAAATATTTTATTTTTTTTATTTCACAATGTCATATAAAATTTTAAACTAATTTAATGTAAATTTATTTCAAACAAGCCTTCATAAATACTTGTGGTTTTTTAAAAGAGAAACAAAACCAAGATTTTGTCTTTTTCCATTTATGGTATTTTATTTGTTACTTATTTTTATAAGCTGTATGCGAATGACTATCTAATAAAGGATTTATGACCACTGAAAAGCAGCTACAAATGCACAAGCTGAACATCAGGTGACTGGTTCAAGTAGTGCTTACAGGCCACCAAATGGGGAGAACTTTTCTTCATGAGATACAGAGCTGTTACAAAATTGTCATAATCCAAATTATCCAATGCCAACTGGCAATGTTCTGGAGAAGGGTCTCTACAAATAGTAAGGAGAAATAAAGAGTGAAGAAGGAATTGTAGAAATTTGAACTGAGTAAAATTTAACTGGAAAATGGTAGAAAACCTTTGTTCTTATGTGCAAAAAACACCAAATATTTTCTATTGCCAATGTTCTCTGTAAAGCTGATGATCTACAGGGGTCTTTTTATGTGCTCTAGGAAAATGTGATTAAAATTAACATTAGGTAAGAGACTAAAACCTGTCTTGAAATCAGGAGTGGGCAGAAGGAATTTCTGTGAGAAGAACATACTGAAGATTTTCAGTTTAGTAAGCTTCCCCTTAAGGGATTCTCTTGTCCTCCTTAGACTGTTCCCCTTTCAGAGATGCAGTGAACTACTGCTACCATATACTTAATAAATTTTGAGTGTGGTGTACACACCCCCTGATGAAAAAAGTTCTTTCTTAGTCAATCCAAAGAGTTTGTAAAGAAATGGATTGTTAGGGGAAGTCACACTTTTCTGTGTATTTCTCAGAGTAGACATTTTAATTGCATGCCAGCAGAACTCCAAAATATTTGAATAGAAATATTTTCTCCTGTGGCTTGCTGCATATTCTTTTAAATATATATATATATATATATATATATATATATATATATATATATATATATATATATAAAAGAGGAAAATTGTTTAACAGAAATAGATTTAGGCTGTAGTGCTGGCATGTTAATGTGAACAACTCCCCATTACCTCAGTTTCTCTTTCCTACAGAGGGGTCCTGGTTTTTTAAGTGATGAGATTGTTGATACTCAGGATAAATTAGCAGTATACATTTTGCATATAGTATGTTGCCTTTGCAAGTGCACAGATGAGGTTGTTTTACTTATCCCTGATTCCTTCCATGGAAATGACAAAATATTTCAGAGTAGCATCTTATACATATCCAAAAAGGTCTGTATGACAAAATTTTTTACCACAGAGAAGCAGGATATTTACATGGCACTAGATCACTAAATATTGGCTCTTTTACTGCTTTGCTTTCTCTGTAGCCCAAACCATATGAGGTATTTATTGGAAAACCAGGCAGAAAAGTGTACATTTGCCACAGAGAATGAGTTTCCCTGGCTACAAAAAAAAGTTTCTATAGATAATAAATATTGCCCAAACTCTTAAAAAAAACAAACAACAACAAAATTAAAATCAAAACAAGGCCACATATTTGCTTTTGTCCCATGAATGTGTAAACATTGAATCAGGGTAATAACCTCAGTTTATGAAGAAAAGGCTTCACTTGCAGAGGCTGATCCTGAATGGAAATGGTTTATTTTGAGGGCTGTAGCACAGTGCTGGGTATTAGTAGGATTGACTGTCTCCCTACATATCAATAACCTTGATTTGAGAAATTATGTTGAACTATAATGAAACCTAAAATGGAAAAAACAATCAATATGAAAGGGAGAAACCAAAACATATATATATATAAATAAACATAATATACTGAAGAAAGCAGAAACATGGACAGCTGCATCCTTTATAGAGGCATTATATAACTTCATTAAATATTTTGTACACACTTTCCTATAAAAATTATAGGAGTTTGGTGTTTCTTGTGGCAGAGGTATCTTTTTATTTGTACTAGAACATGGACATCAAAAGCAAAATAAAACTTACTAGACTGGCTTGTTGGATTCCAATAATATTCCCTTGTTTCACTGTAATTTGATATAAATGCCAGGAGGGACAATTACATGGTTATTGCAGTCCCCATTTCATTTCTCCAGCAATGCCTGTTATTTATTTACCATCTTCTCATTGGGTTGTTTTCAGGCCCACATCCTTAGTAAATAAAACCCTTTCTGCTTTTGATGACGGTTAGGATATTTCATAGCTACCAGTGAAGCATCTGTGGCTCCTTCAGAGTTAAAAATGAACATTTTTGACAGAAGAAGTAAACAAACAAGTGATACATATTCAAAGTACTAACACTTTCTGCCAGATAGTATGGATGCACTTCCAATTGCCATCTAAATGTTGCCAAAAAATGTTAAAGAGCATTTTGTCTATCCAAATTTTCTGGGCAAGAGCATTCAAAACAGAACACTGTGGGAAGAAAACTTCACTGTGTTATTTTTTGAGTAGTAAAAATTGTTTACAAAATCTAATTTTTAATTACCTTTGAGATTTGCAGTACTGATTTGGCAGATCTCTCCCTGTTTTCATCACAGCAGGAAAAGGAGAAACAGTCTAATAAAGACAGGTAAGCATAATTGTTCATTACAACATTACAACTTCTAGAGGGGTTTCACTTGCTGCTGAAGGGTTGAGACAAGCTTACAGTACAAGAAAATATTAAATTAACAAATTCTCTCATATCTTGAAGCAACAGTATGAAATGTGAAGGCACTCTAAGGTAGTGCTCTCCTAAACCCTGATGTTCAGGGTTATCAGACCACTCTGCTGTGGCTGCCAGCTTTGACACTGACAAAAGAACACTAAAAAAATTAAGTCTGAGACTGACAGGGAGAACAAAGAATGTTACTGGTGTCAGCATAATGCTTCCTGACTACTGTTTAACCATAGAAGAAGCTTGGCAGTTGCTGGGCAAGAGATGGGATATTTTTTCCCTAATATATCTGCTAATTTTTAAAAAATAACAGTGGTATCGGATCAGATCTGTTTATGTTGAAATAGTATGAAAATCCTGAACACTTTCCCTATAAATAAAAAATAGCTGAACAAGACAATTCTGTTTAGAGACATTAATAAATGCAACCTCAAAAGGCAATCTCTTCTAAAGGCATCAGTAAGTTTTATAAGGAAATAATTCATTTTCTTCTGGAAGAAATAGAAAATTTAGCTCTTAGTTAACAGCATTAAATAAAAGAAGTATTAAGAAAGAGAACAGAGGACAAGAACTGAAATGGAATCATTATGTCTATAGAAGAAGATTAGAAGCCAAAGTGTTAGAAATTTTTAAGACAAATTTGCAGAGCCTGAGGATCAGAGTATATCTGGGAGAAAAGGGGAGAACAGAGCAGGAAAGGGAAATGGAATATTTATGGAATGATGGAAAAATGAACTTAAATGGAACAAAATAATCAGCCCAGTCAATGATCTGCTAGATTTAACTTCAAATGGAAACTTTTTCCTTTATACTCATGCTCTTTTAGACTTTATTTACTGGTAATAATGTATTTCAGGCTATGACCCTAAAAAGGAGGTGCAAAAAAAAGTAAATCTAAGAGAGTAAATCTAAGAACAAGCATGAAAGAAAGTGGTTGATATTTTTCTAAAAGACTGTTGCTAAATAAGGACTAGACAGATAGCATAAGAGTGATGCATGAGTTTGACTGGCACAATCACAAGATTTTATACAGAAATAGTTTCAGGATCCTACCCTGAGAAGATGTGTCATGGATACTGCAGGAAGATTATGCCAACCTAGCCAGCGATCATTCCTAGGATGCAGATTATAGCTGAGCACTGGAAAACAAGTACCACTGGAACTGTGAGAAAGCCCCTGGTGTAGAATTGGCTCCTGTCAACCAGAATTCTCCCAAACACCTCCTGGCCCTGTTTCAGGGCCTGAACAATACAGGCTGCACACCCACTGTCAGTCTGCACAAAGTCTTTTGGGTTTGGCAGCTCAGGAGCTCCATGCCACATTAGTTTCAATATCTGGGAGGGGATCCTGGACTTGTTAGCACAAATGTAGCCTGACTCCAGAATACACAACAGTGTTTAAACTGTTGTGTGTTGTTGCATCCCAGGTTTGGGTTCACATAATAGGTTTTTTCTTTGTTAGTTTTCCAGTTCTTTGTACCCTTGTGCATCCCCCGGGTTTTCCCCTACTCCTGTGGTTTCCGTGCCCGTCTTCCCGTTCTCGTGGTCCCACTCACCCCAAAGTCTCGTGTCCGCCCCGCCGTGTTCCCATTGGTCGCTGTAGTACACGTCATCTCCGCGATGTCTGTACCCATTGGGCGGGAGGGCTCCCCGTCCACCCTGTCCCTTCCCTATATCACCCCACTCCTCGGCATGCTCGAGGTCATTTGCGTCCGTGCAAAGCTGGGAGCGGCTGCAGCCTTTCCACCGCAGCTCTCGCAGCCAATAAAGCATCCAGCCGCCACGCGGACGGATTTGGACGAATTCCCTGCCTCTTTGTTTCTTCCCTCGCGCCGACGGCAAAGCACGGCCAACAGCCCACCCCGGAGCGCGACAGCAAAAGCACCCGGAAATTGCGGCGAGCCCCGGCCCCAACGAAAAGCTGAGAAGCCCAAGCCGGGCATTCGGGAGCTGACCGGGGCAGACAAAAGTAAAGAGCATCCGCGGTGTGTGTCTCCTTTTCCTCCATCAAGCTGTGACACTAATACAACTTTGTACTGACAAATAGTAAAAGGAACAATTTTTCTTTGAAGCACTAAGTCTCCTTTATTTCCTCTTCTTTACACTTATCAATGTTAATTCTGAAATTTTCCTGATGTAGTCTTTAAAGCATTAAAGCAAGGAAGACAAAAAATTTTTTAAAACTGTTTTTTCATACGAATCGCAGTCTTAGTACTTCATTAAAACACAAAAATGGCTGTGCAGAGGAGAGGAGAAAGCAGTTGAGTTCTGAGACAAGATGGCAACTGCAATGGCAATTTTAATGTATGAAAAAGGTCAGCACAGCACTGAGCATAATGTGGGATGCTACAGTGGTCATTATGAAGACATCTCACTTTTGCCTTGGGACATTATTGTGGAGTTCTCTCCCCTATACCCCAATAAGTATTGCTGCTGACTCATAGAGCTGAGAATAATTAGGCAGTACAAAAACAACAATAAGACATAACTGAGCTATCGGATCTATTTGATAATTCATAAAGGACTATCAATCTGTTGTCATAGAATTTAAAACTTTATTGAGCCATATTTTTCAATTTTAGATCCTTAGAGCAAAAACAAAACTCTGATTGGCTTTTCCAAAATTAATTTTCAGATTTTCATCAAGGGTAAAGTTTATATTCATTCAGAGGGGAATTCACTTGCAAATCCTATATATAACAGAAGCTCCACTCACACCAGTTCACATTGGTGACCAGATCCTGGTATTTCCATCTCTTACATCTCCCTACACAAAAGCCTCAATAGTTCAAGTAAAACTATCTTTTTAACCCTGCACTACACGCTATTAATGATTTGGTGACCATGGTACCGGGGAAACATTTGCCTTGTCTTATTATATCTGTTTGCTTATCCTATTTCTACCTTTCTTCACCTTCCTTTCACCTTTCCCCAGACAAGAGGATGTATTCACACTTGTGATGGTAGCTACGGCTTCTCTCTAGAGACTGTGAAATATTGAAAACAGAAGAAAAAAATAAAACACATAAAATTGATAAAGAAATTCTCCATCAACTCCAAGGGTAAAAAAAGCCAATTGTTGGTGGAAAGTCTTAAATTTGATTCTAGTAATCAATAGGCATTTCCACCAGTAATATAATGTGGGTCAAAAGGATATGTTCAGTTTTTCCAATGTAGTAGTTAAGAAAAGAAAATAGTGCTACAAATTATAGCTATTACTGCTGGAATAAAAATGAAAACTTATGGGACTGTTTTCTCATTATAAAAAGAAACATAAGAAACTGCTTTTAGGTAGATATCTTCCCCTTTTTGTCCACACATGTGTGTATATATAAAACTTCTACAATTAAAAGCTCAAAATTTCATATTTTCTTAGAAATAATAGTTAATTATGAAGTGAAATGTCTTCTGTCCTCTTTCAAAGCGAAAGATATTTAAACTGAAAATATTGCCCTCATCTTTGTTATAAAATTCTGATTGTCAGATTTTGTTCTAAAATTTTTGGAATACAGATAATAGAGTTTATTCTTGGGGGGGGGGGGGAAGCAGGTTTATTGAAACTAGAAAGCGACATTGAAACTAGAAAGTTATATTAAATAGTCTTGAAGAAAATGAAATGGCAATATTTCTGAGATCCAAACCGGAGCATCCACCATCATGGTCTAGTCAAATTTTTATCCACAACCAAAAAAAACAGTATCTACAAGGAATATTGATTTTGTTCTAGAATAAATTAGAACATGTAGTTAGGAGCATATGCATGAGTGCCCCTCTACCTTTTTTTCCCCTGCATCTGATCCAGGCAGAAAAAAATCTTAAATCTACATGTGCCTGTTCAAAGGATGCAATCTGTTACATATCAGCTGTTTTAAAAGAAGAACAAATCATGATCAAACTAAATTTGAAACTAAATTGTTGCAATTTACAGCATTATGCCTAAAAAAGGATATTTCATTTAGTCAGAAACTTTCTGCCAGCTCACCATGAAGATACCTGCAGTGTTTTGTAGTTGGTAAGATATAGAAAAGGCAAAATATCATCAGGTATTGCTTTACCTGATAAACATGGTCAGAAGCATACTTTTATTCCTCTTCAAGCAGACCCGCTTCAGCTGCAAACTAGTGCCCTATAATTACACACCTTTCAAGTGAAACATGGTAATGGCCTCTGTGCGCTCTGCTTGTCTGTCACAATGCATTTTTGACTGCTATGTGAGAATAAGCCAGAATTCCTGAAAATGAAGGCACACATTCAGAAAAAATGTATCAATTTCTGTTATGCATCTTTTAGATTAAGGAAGTTTTTCTCTTGTGTTATTTCTATTTTCCTTCCTGTTTCTACTTCCTTTATCCACACGTGAATTTTACGCATGCAGTACTAAAAGAAAGGTGGAAGAAGGGGTAGAAAACTATAAAAAAAGTTGAAGAAAAAAATATATTATCTAAATACAGACACAAAATAACTACATAATCATAACAAATATTTACAGTTTAGATGCAAATGGCTAATGTGTCTATTTTCTTATTGTGTATATGAGAAGCTTAAACCAATTCTTAGTACATAAAAAGCTGTTAAAAGCACCTCTCTATTACATTTAAATATTACAGCACGTGCTGAAATCTCTGGATTTTGGGCACTAGTCATAAATATGTACACACAGAGTTTTCTAGCACTGAAATAGAATGTTCCCAGACTTGCAGCAAAGCCTCTGCTTGGTCTGCCCTTGGGCAGCAGCAAGCACATAATAACACCTCACCCTTACTTTCATGCTTACCATGAGGTGAATAAGAGCAGCCTTTTCCATTTTCAGAGAATTTTGGTGCTTTAACACACATACCTATTCTGTTAACTCCCCCAAATCACCTTATTTTTGTGAAAATGACACATAGACATGAAATATCTAAACCTTTCTAATATTTCTATAAGTCAGATCATGTAACAAAGGATTCTGGTATTTCTAGTATTTTTCTCACTGGCAGTAATATAAATAATAGTAAATAACCCAGAAAATATTGTTCAGATATTGATCATTAACAGAAACAATAACACTTAGTGGCATTACACATTAGCCTCTTAGAAAAATTATTTCAACCATCAGCAAAAAATTCCTTAAAAAATACCAGGAGTCAGCATTCTCTGCAACATCTGCATTTACACCACTTAAGACATCTTTCATTAGTGCTCAGCTCTAATTATTTAATTTCTTGCTCAACACCTGAGTAGGTAAACATCTTTTAAAAATTCAGATGAAAAGGTTTGTACATATCATTAGATTTTCTAAAAATTTTATTTCTTAGTTGTAAATTTAAACCTTCAGTTAAAAAACATTTGAGATGTATGGTTTTTATTATTATTTCCATAACCTGAAGCCCCAACATGCCCAAGATTATACCTGCAAGTAAAGTATAAACTTCTGCTTTCTTTCATTTTAATATTCTGCCATTCTTATAGCTCTATTTCCAGTAAAATTACCATGAGTACTTAAGCAAGAATATTAATAAATACTAAAAGTAAATAAGTGTTGCTTGTATATTATTACTTTCTCTAGTCCCAGTACTTTGGACTATGCTACTGAGTCTAGTGATAATTTTTTTTATAGCTATGATTATATCATCAGCAAAACAAAATTTATGTATTTTTTATTTGGTCTATAAAAATGCAAAGAAGGAATGGATAAAATTACTTCATCTGGTTTAGTGCTAGGGCCAGGAATTTAAGGATTGCATCTCCTGCAAGCCACCCTAACTACATATACTGAGAATAGGCAAAGAAAAATCTGTTTCTTTGATGAACATGAATGGACAGTTTGTATTGGACTAATTGTGTAAGATAGGTGAGTAAAGGAAGACGGCAGTTTCCAAACAGCCTCTAAAACAATGCCCTATTTATTTGGAAAAAGGACAGAGAAGAAATTTCTGCTAAATAGAAGCAGCTTGGAAATAGAAGATGATTTTTCCTGAATATAAGCAGATTTCATATAGCATGTGAACCATATATAATTTAACTCATTTTTCAGCATAAGTACAATAGAACTGTGTTGTGCCTATACATTTGATCACAGAAATTTCAAAGATGTGAGGCACCCCATGCCTGTACAGAGAACAGGATTTCAGGTGTCTAATGTTTATATATAAATCAAGTTCAGGGGAGACACTGATGTTTTATGACATTCCAATTTTATTCCAGGGACAAAAATCAAAGATATTTATTCTCTTTAATTAGTGCTGATAGAAACATTTCTATTGCGGCACATTTCTAAAAGTCCATTCTGAAATGGGTGGATACGCAGTCCTGCCATAAGACATGTTGTGAGAGTAACATTTTGTTAACCATCACATATTTCAGATTTTACAGGGAATTCAGTAAAACTGGCAATGACACTCTTTCCATCCAAGTCATCTACTCTGCCAGAAATTCCAAAAGGTCATTGCAACTATGACTTGCATGTCTATTCTTGACCCAGCATTTCTCTGTGTTCGCAGTGAAACTCACTGACTCTCCCCAAGGAATGTAAACTAGCTTTACAATGGTGTCAGACTCATGGAAAGAAACCTCAGATGACTTTGGGGTCAAGGGCTGTTTGTCTTACCAGAAACCCTGGGGTCTCCTCTGTAGCACAATATTTTATGGTTCACAATCTGTACAGGTTAACATGTGCGGGAAAAAAATAGAGGAAAAGGATGGGTAAAAAGAAGCTGCAGGTGAAGATCAGAATACTATTGAGTTGAACAGTGAATTGAAACCTTCTGAAGATGTAAGCAATCTGAGAGAGAACAGGGATCACTCGTGCTCCCTTTGTCAGTACCTTCCTTTCCGAGGAGTGAATCTCACCATTATGCAGCCCCTACATAAATTCAGTATGCAACAGAGAATTTTTGCACCATTTTAAGTGACAGACCACAGGCATGAGATGAGCAGAAGATATTATATGCTTGAATTTTGCTTACATTTGGGAAGAAATTCTGTCTATGAAGGAAAAAGCAGCCATTTCTCATTAGGGTGATCTTATGTGTGGTGGTCAGGAGAGGGGAAGGACTTTGTTATTGATGGCTTATTTATGTTCATTTATTTGTAAATGGCATCTGTCTGAAGCTGCTCAGTGTTTGGAGCATGAAATTAAGTCTCAGGAGAGATGGATTAGATGAGAGAATGCCAGGGAGTCAATCAAAAGTTCACATTATAAGTGGTTTACCCTATAAACTCTGAAAACTTATCACAAAACTTCCCAGCACATAATTTGTTAGTTGCAATTGTTTTTAAGATCCTTCATCATAATATATGTGTAGATACATGTATATAAAGAGAAAGAGAGAGAGAGATTAATATATATAGTCATATAGATTATATATATATTGATATGATATATTTCCTTTCATATTGCAGTATGAATATTCAAGACTATGGTATTTTTCATGTAAAGACAGTATTGTTTTCTTCTTTCCTAACAAAAATATTAATAAAGACAAAAATACCATTTAAACCACTGAAATGCCAAATATCTTCTTACATCATGTGCATTTGTCATGAAATCTTGCCTGATATGCAATCCTTTTTCCAGCCAGTAAGTCTATTGCAGTGCCCTCCACTTTTTCCTTTATATTCTCTTGAAATAAAATCTTAAATGATACTAGTCTTTGAGACAATTTTGGAAGGAACAGGGAAAGAGGGACATTCTAATTAAATGTACTCATTGTCAATGGCAGTTCAACATCTTCACTTCCATAACTCCACTAAACAAGTTCAGATGAAACATGATTCTTAATAATCAGAGACACAAGAGCACTATAGAGTCGGGGTTTAATATTATTCTTTGACTTGACACTGTTGGGGAATATTTTTTTCCTCTGAAATATATTTAATAAGGTAATAGCAATCAAACTGCTATAGTAAACTTATAGATATAATGAAATTCTATTAGCACCCAGAGACACCTAAGAGTGTAAGGAGACAATACATTAATTTAGAATAAATTCTTTCATTAATTCATGGCATTCCTCTTTCATAATTCTCACATGCAGTCACAGCACAGAACCTGTAAAAACAATGGCTGAGAAAACAGGAGGATCATTTAAGATATTATTTTATCAGTAGAGGGAGGAGCTGTTGATCTTAAGAAAGGCATCATAAATGTCACTTCTGATATCTCCAATTACCTTCCTTTTTGCATTTGAAGCCTTATATGCCCACAGATGCTTTCTTTAGTGGGGAGGGTGGAGATTAGCTCTCACTAGGAAGCACTGCAAGAGAGATGATCTATCAGCAGTTTAGCAGACCAGCTCTGGGTTTTAATGGGAAATACAGTGGTGGGATCCTCCTGTCAGCAGGGGCAATAGCCTGGAAGTCTATGAGGAGATATCATCAGTTATTGCAGACTCACCCTAGCTACTCCATCCTCACATGAAGAAGCGGAACATGTTTCCTGCCCTGCAGGAAAAATACTCACATATGAGAAAATGATGAGGTTAACATTTGTGCATTTTTTGCATACTATTAGTTTTTGGTAATTAAAGAATATGTTTGAAGAGTATTACTTTCTGACTCTTACAGAAAAGCATCTTTATTGGATCCAGCAGGGCCACCAACTTATACATGGTGCTTAAAGTGGGATTTTTATCTCATTTGGTATGAATAGAGCTACAATCCATGAAGGAAACAGAACCCTTCAGTAAATGCATACTCAGGAGAAGGCCCTGAAGTGACTTCTTTTGGCCAAGTTCTTCTCTAAATGCTCTGCCTGACTCCTGATCAAAACATCTAATTTTGATCATGGTTTTCAGGGCATGCTGAGGGCCAGCTGCTCCTGCAGGGGCTGGCTGAGGAGGGAGTTAACTGCCATTAATAATTAAACATATCTGTTCCAGCAGTGCAGGTCATTCTTATTTAGGGGCAGAAGGGAGGAAGAGATCTCCAATTCTGCAGCTTAGTCTGATGCAAAGTTTGATCCCTGACTTTGTGTGTTTCATTAGCAGACTAGGAGATCATGATTCACATAGCTCTAGTCCCAAAAAGTTCTGCATTGACTATTTGATGCATTGATCCTTTCACTTAATAGCTAGCCCTTAAGCCATAATAACTTACAGATATATGCATTTATTCTACAATACTCTGAAAGGCCTTTTTAAATATTCATTCTATTCTGCTAAATAAGCATCCCTCCTTTCCAGGAGGCCTGTGATTAACACTCCTTTCATCCATCACCACTATACACTGCCTTTGGAAAAGCCTGATCTGCTTGCCGCTCCAAAAAATGTAACTTGAACCAGAACTTATTTTCCCTGCTTTTGCTACTGCCAAGATTCAGGACTTTAGGCAAACCACTTGACCTTGCTGTATCTCACTTTCCTCTCCATTAAAATGAGGATAGTGCCTAGCTTCATA
The DNA here is from genome assembly GCF_031753505.1 of Anomalospiza imberbis. Lineage (NCBI taxonomy): Eukaryota > Metazoa > Chordata > Aves > Passeriformes > Viduidae > Anomalospiza > Anomalospiza imberbis. Next base: position 35,009,684 of record NC_089684.1, on the reverse strand, counting down.
AAGCATGTCAGTTCTACAGATTAAAATGAAATGCTATGGATGAGCTTAGTACAATGATTCTATACACAATGGAAATTTCATCCTTTAAGACAATGCCAATGACAAAGCTGTCAAGCCAAAACTGGTCCTGGCAGCCAAAGTCTTATATCAGCACTATGGCCCAGTGCCATCAGCAGGGTCATAAGTAAGGGAAGGGACACATTTATTCAGCTCACTTGACAGGATCATCATCACTAGCTGGACTACCAGGCTGCTTTTTCTCTTTTTTCAGATGAACACAGAATATAACCCAGTCTTAATTTATAAAGGTTACACAAGGAAATACAGGAGGCGTATGGAGAATTCTCTATTAAAAAGCAAGTTGGCAGCGCAACACACTGTTCAGAAATAGTTCTAATAATTGTTCAAATCATAGTTCTAATCTAATGATGGTTTAAAATGGTGACCTGACTATCTGCCTAACTATTCTGAATACTGTGGGATAATTATTTCTAAATGGCATAAGTTTAATTGTATGGTAAATTAATGAGTAAAAGGCTTCTTACTGTTGTTCAATACGTATGAAGAAAATACACTTAACATTTCATATACTGTATTCAAATTGCATAAGCAATAAGTGTACATTAGATGTTGTATTTATTGCATCAAATCTGTGAACACTGCTAATACATTAACATTTAAAAAGGTAGCCCATGGCAAGTCAATTTCACAGCAATTAAAACTGAAAAACTGGTAATTGACATTTGATTAGTGTGTTAATTGATATCAAGTTTGCAATAGCTAACATGTTAAATGTCAATTAAATCCATGTGTTTTTACAATTAGAATTTATTAATAAAGAATTTAATTACAAAATATTGGTTATGTCAGTTTATGTTAATTATGCAACGACTACATTGATAGTGAAAAAGTTTATCCAGTCATCAACAGCATTTTAAAAATTTTCCTATTTTTTAACATTTTGAATAGCATATATTGCCTTTATTTCTGTTTTAGGTGTAATGGGAGGGAGAGAAGTAGATTAAAACTGTAGAATCACTGGTCCAATCTTTTCTATAGTTTTGAAAGAATAGATTGTGAATATATTCTATATTAAATTGGGTAAGTATTTAATAAAGACAGGAAATTAACTTTTGTTATTGCTGTTCAGTGAAAGATTGAAGGCATCAGCCAGAACCATGAGCCACAGCGCAGAAAGCAGTCAACCAAGAGAAATTAATGTAGGGGGAGAGAGCATCAGGCACCACAGACAGGGAAAGACACAGAGAAAATGGGAAGGAGAAGGTTAAAAAATATTTTTAAAGGTTGAGGTTTAAAGTCCTCAAGGCACTTAGAGGGAATTAAGAGAATTATGAGAAGGGAAAAGAAGTTGAGGAAAGTGCAAGGAGAAAGAAAGAGAGAGAAACCAGATTTCTATGCTATTTCTTTTTCATGTAAATACTTCTTTGAATTTGTGAAATGAGACTTCAAGTTAAAGCAAAAAAGACAGTAACATTTTTAAGTGATACCCTCAAATGCAAATATTAGTGACATTTATATAGGTCCATATTGACAGTTCAAATTCTGTAAAAATAAGTTTCCTTTAATTTTCACTATTTTTATAATTTTAGCTTCAGATCTTAGGCTGCTGGTTTGAAATTTGAAAAGACGCTCCTTTGTGCATTTTAAGATCACCACCAACAAAGGTCCTCTTACCTAACAGAATTAAAATTGGTCTTGTTTGTTTGTTCAGGACATTTGTTTCAATTGTCAATTTTGCTACTGCAAATTCTACCACTTATTTGCTTTTAATTTGACACTAATAGGGAAAAATTGATTTTATTTCCACTTATTTCCCAGCTTGTCACACGTTCATCTCCATTTGGGACAACATGCAATGCTGCCTCCCTTCACTATGAGAATGAAAATTAGGTTTACACTAAAGCAAGATTTTGTCAAGAAAGAATGTTTTGGCCTGACAATATCTGTAATTGAATTCTTAGAGAGAGGGGAATGCTGAGCTGAACGTATTTAAAAATTAACTTCCTTTGAAATTTGAAGTGCAACATTGTTTGGTACCTTTAAATTAGAATTGATCTAGCAAAGCAGATTTTTTTTTTCTTATTTTTAAGGAGGTTTTTATCCCTTTATCAACCAAATTTAAAATTCAGGAAAACAAGGTGTTTTTAAAATTCGGGAAAACAAAATTCTTACAGAACTGCAGCACCATTCATGAAAGAAAGGCAAGAAGACAGAATTTGGAGTAAAAAAAGTTAAAAAAAAAAGAGAGGAAAGAGAGGAAGTGGTAAAAAGCTGTTCTATAAGCATACATAAATATGAGTTTGAAGTATTTGTTTAAATACCTGTTTAGTAAAACCCCACATCCTTGGCACACAGTTTTCCATAGCTGTGGATCTCATTACTCCTAGCTAAAAAATTTAGCATTGCCCTTTCCCCAACATCATGACAGAATCACCAGGTTATAAGTGGATTACAATTTCCACAGCACTTTGTTTGATTTAGCTCTGCTACTTTAACTGTGCCTCTAAGCTTAGAGATTTTGTCAAGTTTGGCTGCAAGTGGCTTTGTTTTGTTCATGCCATATTTCCTTCATGGCCACATGACCACAACAGACAGAGCAAAAAACCTCTGCATGTCTCATCTCTGAGAGAGGTCTGCACAAATCATCAAGGACTCTAAATTTTATGTACCATATATATAATTTTTTTTTGTAAAGTTACGGAAGAAATTACTACCTCAGAAATCATTATTTAACGACGGCTAGGCCCCCTTGATTTACCACCACATGAAGCTGGGTAATGTCAAACAATCTCAGACTACTTGTGCTTCTTTCATTCTTAATTCCTGCAAAGCATATAAATCCCACAAGCTGTGAACTCTCTTCTAGGAAAGGTATGAATAGAGGAGTATTAGGACGTAAAGCGTACCTCATGATGTAGGCTGGACTGCCTGCATGGTCCAATGTGCTGAAAGATTAGAATCTGTTTTAAAAGCATAAAAAAAAAAAAATGCTTCTCAAAAGGCAACAGCAAACACTGTGAAATTTGGGGTCACTGTTCATTAGAAGTAAAAATAAAAAATACTCCTAAAACTCCCTCTGAAAAAGATTCCTTGCTGCCCAGAGGTCATTTGGCTGGGAAAAGGTTTTTTATTTAATTCAGGTATTATTCTCCCAGCCTATACAGATACTACACAGCCATTTTCTGGCTCTCATGCTTCTTAATGGGATCCAGTGTCATAAAGAAAGAGCCATTGAAAGAGAAAAAAAGCATGGACCTATAGCCTTGGGCTTTCTGATCTACATGAGTAATGCAAAACTCAGTTACCAGCTCTGCTGGGCTCTTGCTCTTGAGTTAAGAGTCCAATCTCTTTGTAAGTGCTGCTTTCAACAGCTCCTTCATACTCATATCATCCTTGTCAAGTCTTCTGATGGTTAGTGAAAACCAGCATTTTCTGATAACAGAAATCAGCATTTCCCTAATTATATGTTCATGGAATATCTCTGATCATAACTAGACAGTACCATCTGAAGATTAAATCCTCAGCTTTGATTCCTGTGCAGCTTTGTGGTGCTTCAATAGTCAGTTTTTTGGGCCACTCTTGCATGAGTAAGGGTGGAGGAAACCTTCAAAGCTCTTCTGTAACACCTTTTGTATGGCTTTTCAAGTATCCTCATAAATTCTGCTTCTGATATTAATACACTTGAGATACTAAGTTTCTCTACAGATCTAAAATTCCATCTTATATACTACAAGGGAAGACATAATAAATCAGAAAAAGGTACAGCTCTTAGCTGTGGTATTCCAGTGAAAATGCATGCAGACCTACTAGATTCAAGTAGTTATTTCAATTTAGCAATAATTTCATGTCATTTAAAATATACAGCATTTAAATGTTCATTTTTAATCCTGCTCATATATTAACATTATGGGTAATACTAACAGAAATATTGATTTCTCAACCAGTAGTTGAGAATCTTTGTCAATAAAAATATATTTTTAGCATAGACGTAAGGATTATATTCAGGCTTATTTATTTCTTAACCTGGATACCTCTCTGCCCACATATATGTCACCTAAATCTAGAAGACTTTCTGAACAGCAGCTACAGGAAGCAGCCTTTCATCTTCTTGCGCATAGATGCAAGTTTTGTCCAAAGATATTGTCACCCATTTTCAGTTACTGTATTCCATTCTGTGTCTTTGGTATCAGAACCCAGGTGGTCAGTGCTAAACCTGACATCCGAATCTCATCTGGCTGCATGACTTATGTTTTTGCATCCTTTCCAAGGACGGAAGGTAAATCACCTTTCTTGCTTCCAAGATCTTTCAGCAACATTTCTCAGTTCTGTTGAGGGTAAAGAGTGAAAACAACATAGATTTTAATATATTTTCTATTACATAAAAGAGGAGGTAGACAACAGAAAATTGAAGATCCTTGAATGTATTATCAATTCTAGATAGAATTCATTTCCTTCAAAATTTTATTTTTATCCCTAGATCTGTTCTTTTTAGTGGCAGACAAGTAGAAATAGTTTTTAATTTTTTTTTTCTGTTTCTAAGGTCTTTAGAATAATTTTCTTCAGTTTAATAAAGTTGTTCAAAATATCTGCAACATTCTTAGGCCCAGCATTTAAAGAATTCAAATTAATCTTCAAAGTGCTCAGATTATGAGATTTGCAAAATTAACTTTGTAATTACAGTATGCAACAAAATACAGAACTGATAGGTATTTTCCAAATGAATGGAGTTAATTTCTAGCATTAAACAATATGTATCCTGTCTCAGATAATTTTGACTTTCCTGAGGATTGGTTTGGTAATAGAGACAGATTTCCCAGCCATTACCTCTACAGAAAAATATCAGACACTACTTGATAGAGAGTGCATATTGTCAACTTGCTCATTTCAATATCTACCTGGTTTTGAAAAGTGAATTTTGAAGGACAGATCCTATTTACACAAATGCAAGTCTTGTTCTACTTAGAAACCCTTCTTAAAGGCTGCCAGGGTCATCTTCCCATACTTTTAGTTTTGACTGAAAGGAAAAAAAAAAAAAAAAAAAAGAGAAAGAATCTTTGAAAACATAACTTTCTGTTTTATAATTAGGGAACTTGGTTTTGTAACACATCAGGTACGATGCGTAATGGCTTTTTGATGTAGAAACCCTCCCTTTTTAATCTCAACACAGAGTAATTTTATGTAGAGATTGAGGGCTGGGGCTGTTTGGCTTTTTCTTTACACATGACATTCTGTCTGTTAACCAAGAAAGTAAAATTTAATTCTTTATTAGATGCTGATGAGAGCAAGGATATTCTTTTTTTATTCACATTGATTTCTACTTTTTTTTTTTTCTGCTTATTTTTCCTGTCTCCTTCAGACAGCCTTTAAAACACAGTGCTGTCATGTTTCACAATCAAAACATGAAACTATCCAACCTGTCTAAGCGTCTGGTTCCTTCATTGAGTAGTAGGTTACTCAATTCCTGAATCTAAATAACACAATTAATCAAGTCAATAGCAACACAGAAGTAAATTTTATAGAGTATCACACTGTGTTTATTTACTGGGTAGATACCCTTTTTACTCATCATTCACACTTGTCAAATACAGGATGCTATATTGCCCTACATACACAGGTACACTTGCAAAATCATGTCATCTCCTATTTAAGCTTTCATTTTTACCCATAACATTATGCTGGAGGCAGACAGATTTGCATGAGTGGATAAAAGCATAAATTCATGGAAGAGTGTTTAAAACACACACACATCATTAAATATCTAGACCCTTTTTTAGTAATGTTGAAGATGGTGACATGAGAAACCAGAGTCAGATTACATTTTGGGGCAATATGTGGTCACATGTTGGACAGGCCAACATCTGGTTTTGCACCTAAAGTGAATTATATCAAGGAATTAAGGTGACAGGATGCTAACTGAAACCATATAAAGCTGTACAAAACATACTCAATATATATACCTTCATCTTCAGTTAAGTAATTTATTGGAATAAAAGCAGGAGAAATCAATATAATTAAGAGTCTTATTTTTTGTGTTTCATTCTTACACTTTTGAAAGACGTTAGAGGTTTGGTGACAGGAGAAGAATTTAATACAGACCATAAGATCCTGGAAACCCTTTGATTGCAATTATCTGGTTTGCTCCATTGGCAGCCATTGCATGGTTTAACATGCACCTTTAGCTACTCACCATATAAGTGTATCTGTTCGGTAAGCTTCAGGCAGAAAGGACACAAAGGACCTCCAGATCTAAATGTTCACACCAGTGTATCTTAACTTTAGCACTCCAGTTAAGCTGCAGCTAGCAGGCACAAAAAACTGAGACTCTCGTGGCTAATTTGCCAGTATTTTTAATTAATCACATCATTTTCATAGAATGGTGTGGGTTGGGATGGACCTCAAAGACCACATTGTTCCAACTCCTTGCCATGGGCAAGAGCACAGTCCACTAGACCGAGTTGCTCATAACTCCATCCAACCTGGCTATGAATACTTCCAGGGATGAAGCATCCACAACTTCTCTGGGCAAGCCTGTTTCAGTGCTTCACTATCCTCACAGGAATGATTTTTTTTTCCTAATATTTAATCTAAATCTAGTCTCTTTCAGTCTGAAGCCATTTCCTCTTGCCCAGTCACTACATGCTCTTGCAAATAGTCCCTCTCCATGGTTCTTATATCTTCCCTCAGGGTTCTGGAAGGCTACAAATAGGTCACCCCAAAGCCTTCTCTTTTCCAGGCTGTACAATTCTCTCAGCATTTCCTCACAGCAGAGTTGCTCTCTCCCTCTAATCATCTCTGTGGCCTCCTCTGGACTCACTCCAACAGGTCCATGTCCTTCCTGTGCTGGGAGCCCAGAGCTGGACACAGCACTACAGGTGGGCTCTCACCAGAGCAAAGGGACAGCATCCCCTCCCTCCCTCCCCTGCTGCCCACAGGGCTCTGGATGAGTTCAGTACACGTTTGGCTCTCTGGGCTGTGAGTGCCATGGCTAGGGCGTGTCCAGCCTCTCCTCCACCAGCATCCCCAAATCCTTCTGGGCAGGGCTGTTCATCCTCCAGCCTGGATTGACATCAGGGGTTGCAACACCAGCACCTGGTCCTCATGAGATTTAAACCTCATGAGATTTCCGTGGACCACTTCCTGAGCTTGTCTAGGTCCCTCTGTAGGACATCCCATCCTTCAGGTATGGACAGAAATCTTTTAAACTTCATACTCTGCAATGAAAATGCATACTATATTTTGATTCCACTAAAAGTCTTTCTTGAAACATCCTTCTCCTTGATTCTAAAATATGAAATAATTAACTGAATATACTTGAAGAAAGCTTATTATAATTATTGCCATTTCTATTAGTATATCTAAGTTAACTTAAAAAAAACTAAACAAAAATTATTTTCAATGGACTTGTTTAATTAAAGATTTGTTTTTTATTTCATAGCAGTGATATCTTGAGAAGGGTTGAAAAGGGAGAAATTCAGTAATCAACTGTGCCATACCTAGTAGGTAATATCTCTACTGCAGCTTGTTTTTCTTTTCTGCTTGCAAATTAGCCCCCTCCCAGAAGGGAAATGAATTCTAATTTAACAACACTAAAAACCTCTTGATGTTTCCATCTGGACACCTTCCAGTCTTTGAGGGAATTATGTCATGTGTATGGCTGTATTCCAGCTTCTTCCTGCTTTCTAAAACTATGATGTCCTAAAGAGAAAATCTATTTCTTGCAAGCTTTTGTATTGGTGTTCCCAATATTCCGATGGAGACCTGCCCAGACTTGTCCTGCTGCTGAGTCCAAAAGGCGGCAGCTGGGGTGATTGTACCCCAGTGACACTGTTCGGCTCACCCGAGGCTGCAGGCGGCTGCAAGCTTGCCAGAAGCCCCAGCAGACGGTATTCCTCAATGGAGAGACTTTAGGTGATGGTGAAGGAAGGAGTCACTTCTGCCAGAGGGTTCGATCCAGAGTGTTTATTCCAGCTACAAAGTTCTGAATCCTATCACAGCTCCAACAGAAGGGCCCGCCACGTGGCTGGAGTGTCCTTTTAACCCGGGGGTAGGGGGAGGGGCAGGGACAGGTAACCACCAACCAGGTGAGGGGGAGGGGTCCCAGGGGGAGAAGAGACACCTGAGTTGACCAATGGCCACAGGGGGCAGGGAGTATCTTTTGAATCTACCAATCATTCGACACCTTGTCTCACAGCCAGGGCTCCTGGGACTGGGGGTGGGGGGACAGGAGAGAGGACTTTACCTTTGGGAGGGAGGAGATACACCGCAACACTTTTGGAAACAAAGAAGATATTAACTATTGTGCTAATTTTGGAAATTTGCTACTCTGTATTTGAGTCCACATTTGAATTTAGGACATTGAAACAAAAGAAAATACAGACAATCTTGTAAAAATATTATTAATTTCTGTGTGACGCATAGGAAAATGAAGAAGCAATGCTCTCAGTGCTTTATCCACTTAGAAAATAAAACATAGTTTGAGCACTGCCTCAGTTGTTCTCATTGTATTTTCAATTCTTGCATTATGAAAAATGGAAAAAATAGATCTATAAATAGCTCAATGTTTTTTTACAGTACATTATATCAGAATTTTAAAAAAAGAAAATCAATAAAAATTTTTACTCAGATGTCAAAGGAAGCCTTTCCTGTTATGTTCAAGGTCATCAAGCCTTTTCCATTTTCAACTTACAGGTTGAAATAAGCACCCTTTATTCAGTCAAGTACCTGTAAACTTGAGAGCACCTAAATTTGGACCTGAATTTTAGCCTTGGGAATATGTCTGCTGGTTTCATGGGTTTTAATCAACAAAACAGTTGATGTGTTCTCTATTCTATTTTCTTTGGCCTGGAACTACAAATATGAAAATATTAATGTATGAAGTATTATTTTTTCCACAAACTATCTCCACAAACTATCTCACTTTTTTGATTTAAATGTTTCTTGAAGAATTATGTACTTGTGTTCATACAGAGCATACCACTGTTGAAAGGTTTGGGGCCTTGTTTTCTTTTCTTACTGTCATTTTTGTTGTTTGGAAGGGATTTCTTAAGGATGTACAACAGAATTTCCAGACCTAAAAAATATCACAGAATAACAGAATGGTTTGGGTCAAAAGGGTCCTTAAAGTTCATCTAGTTCGAAACCCTCTGCAATGGGCAGGGACACCATTACAGACCAGGTTGCTCAAAGCCCCATCCAACCTGGCCTTGGACACTTCCAGGGATAAAGCATCCACAGCTTCTCTTGACAACCTGTGCCAGGGCCTCACCACCTTCAACAGTAAAGAATTTCTTCTTAGTATCTGATCTAAACCTGCCTTCTTTCAGTCCAAAATCATTCCCCCTTGTCCTGTCTCTACATGACCTTGTGAAAACTCCCTCTCCATCTTCCTTGTAGCTTTCTTCAGCTACTGGAAGGCCACAGTTAGGTCACTCTAAGTCCTTCTCTTTTCCAGGCTGAAAAAAACCAGTTCTCTCAGCTCTTTCCATGCAAGAGGTGCTCCATCTCTCCAACCATCCTGGGGATCTAAAGGCACAAGTTTTTAGCCTACCACAGAGGTCTGAGAACAGAAGTCTTCCTTGGAGGGAGTGCGAGTGCTATGCTCTGCTCCCTCAGAGGTGTGGCATTCAGTATGATCACTGGTATGAGAAAAAAAAAATCCTCATTTGACTTCTATGATGGATTAGAAATAGTTTATGGGAAGTATTTTCTGACATGGATACCTGTGAATTCAATCATCCCAGAGCCCTTTCTGATTTCTGTGTTTCTAAGGAGGAAAGATTTTGTAAAGCAAATCATTCTGCCTTCTAGTGCTGCTCTTCACTAGATATGAATTTTAAAAAAATGTGAAAAGGAGTCTTCATTTGTTTTGCACTGGACTTGTTGAAGTCCTGGAAGATGGTGGGGTTAAGTCACTGTACTGCTTTGAAAGGTAAATTACTATTTTTGAGGCATTTAGTTTTGAGGAAAGGGCTTCTTTTTAAGGCAGTCTTTTCCAAATTCTGAATTAGAACCTTGTCTTCTGGTTTGGACACATTTCAGATCTAACTGTATCATTTGTAGCCATTTCACCATCTATAGATATCATAGTGATATAAACCTGTGGGATTTTAAATTTTTTTTGTTTTGTTTTGTTTTTGGTTTTTTTTTTATTTTTTTTCTTTTTATAGAAGCAAGAATAAAGAACCAGTCTGAGGTCAGTAGGGCTGGTAAAAGTCTGTCAGAGCTTAAAAGGTAATCTCTGTGCTGTGAGCTGATGAGAGGGGGAACTATCCATCATTAGATGCAAGTTCTCTTATGTCTAGAACTGGTACTTCCCAAAGTTAAAACCTACTTTAATGTCAATTCTCAAACTCTATATTTTCCTTGAAAAAGCCAGCAGGGACATGGAACTGTGGATAAGTAAAGCGAATTTTGTAGTCTCTGCTAGATCAGCCCAACAGCTGGGTAGAGCTGTAGAGCTTTTTCTCCCCACCATCCAGGAAACTGACTCTCAGCTGCTGCATTTTCTGCACATAGTCACATTGAATTCCAATTTGTTTCAAAATATTGTTTCTCTTTATACCTTTACCCCTCTCTTCTAGTTTTTTTTCAAGTGCTTCTCCAGTGATTTAATATTAAAGTGTTCATTAACATACCGGATAGGTGGTAACACTTGAATTATTTTTACACTACATTTCAATCATAACAAAGTAAGGCAAGGAAGGCATCAAAATCCAGCTGGATTGCATCGCAACAGCATAAAAAAAACCTAATTTCTGATGGCTGTCAGTGATACAAAGCACTTACTGTAAACTAAGGAACTAAAAATCTCAAAAAAACATTAATGCATGTTTGTGAGGCAAACTTATTAACTACAATTTAGCTTCTTTTTACAAGTTAGAGGAGTAGAATAATTATCTTATTTATTTCCCCTTTTTTTCATTTGGACAGAACCTTTCCACTTTCATAATGGTTTTTTTTAAATTTACTTAAAAAGCCATTTATATTTTCACGCCTTTAATAGATTCTGTCAAAATTCCTGTGTACCTAAAACTAAATGTAGCACATGGCACAGCTAAGCATTACACCGTTCCATTTTTAAATGTGGAAGTCATTTAGGACCTTTCTTAGATAACTGGGCTTTAAGATTGATTTAATAGTTTTCTGGGCACTAGTTTAACAATAAAGTATTTTGAGGATTGCTTCCTTGGGGTATTTTTTTGTACATATACCACATGTGTTCAGCAGAGCCAACAGTAATGCAAGACTTTTTTTTAACATGGTAAAAAATAAAGAGAAAAAATCGAAGTATTGCATTTAGTATAGTTATGCAGGATTGCACAGTTGGTTTACAGAGATTAAAAAAAAAAGGCAATAAGCTAAAGCTTCACATCAAACACACAAACATAATAATTTAATCAAATAATTGAAGGTCCTCTTACTCTTATCTTTTGGTCTCAAACTTCCTCCTTACCCCGAGTGAGATCAGTCTCCTGTTGAGCAACTCACTCTCTTTTGCAGAAGCTCACTTTATCCTTGATGCAGGAATGACTTCCAGCAGGACTGTGAATTGTTCCCCTGTCCTTCTACTGCAATGACCAGATGACCTCAAATCACTTGGAAAAACTCCTTACCACTCAGAAAATGCACAGTGCATTTTACAAGATGTAGGGGCTCTAAAGGAGCAAACGTTTCCTCAACCAGTGTGGGGAGCACATATTACACATGGTAGTCTTTGGAACCTCAAAGCAAGTTTTCATATTTTTCCTAAATCTTTTTCATCCTTCTAACACACATTATATCCCATCCACAGTGTGTTCCAAGCTCTTCACAGAGTTTTTGCCTCCCGTGATACTGAAGAATGTCTTATCATCTTCTTCAGGGGGTAACCAATGATGGAAGGACTTCTGGATAAAGAACATAGTTTCTGGATGTTTGCTGTCTTTTGTTTGTTGTCTAAGACTGCACAAACTTCTGATGGAAAAGGTGCCAGAGATGAAGCTGCTTGGACAGCAGGAGAGCAGATGGCAACTGAGCTCACAGTTCTCCTATGCATCTATTTGTGGGTGAGAGTTGGCTGATGGAAAATCCACAGTGGGACAAACTTATCCTGCTTGACTCTGAAAGATACTCAAAGAAATACTGCAAAGTTCTGCAGCTGTAAAGCTTTCCTGTTCAGTAAATGGTATTTAAGATGACTGTTCTGACTGCAGACACATTCATATAGAGATTTATGAGCACAAGGGCAACAAAAAATCCATATAAATTTTTAAAAGACACATGAAAATCTTGCCAGAACTAAGGCAGAAAAAAGGCACACATGCAAAGAACACAGTTCTAGCTTGGTTTGTTGTGGTATGGTGAAAACCACTATTATAATCTCCTAATCTTGAGTCCATGTATGTATATTTGCAGGCACACATTAAATACCAGAAAACAATTTTAGATACAGCACAGTTCAGGTGTAGCACGATGAAGATCAGGGCATGGCAGCTTCTTCAAGCATCGGAGACTGTGGTTCCTACTTTGGGAGACCAGGCACAGAAATGAGACTTTTAATGGACTGCCAGTAGAAAGTACTAACCTTAATAGGACAATAATTAAAGGGTAACTTTAATTTGTTCCTAAAGATTAGACCTTCCATAGTATTCCCAATTGTTCTCAGACACAGTGATGTTTAAATAGTAAGCATGTATGCATTCAAATATGCTTTTCTTTCTAAATAAAGCAAGAAAGATTTTAAAAGCCTTATGGTGCTTTTTGTATATTTCAATTTATTCATGTTAAAAATCATCAAAAGTAAAAATATCACATTTGCTCTTGAAAAAAAAAAAAAAAGACCAAACCCACAAGAGAATCAAAGAAGAATGTGAATAAATAAAAATAGTAAGAAATTCATTTCAGTGATACAAAGTCCTACTTAAAATTTCAGTAGAGAAATACAGACTTGTAATGAAACTAATGTAATTGAAACTAATGTAATTAAAAACCTCTTAATACACTAGAGGTGACCAATTGAAATAACCTTGTATCTGCAACGTCTCTGTACCTCTGTGAATATGCTTCCCTCCTTTACACATGGGACTGGAAGAATTTCTCCTTTTTTTTAGGTATTTCAAGACTTTAATCTTATTGAAGATCATTCTAACTGCCTTTGCTTTTTGATCATATGGAAAATTGAGCCTGTTGGTAGAAAAAATTATATTCTCAGTAATGCAAATCAATGTTTTCCAGATGGACAATTGAAAGGAGTTATTCTTTAAACTCACTGTAAAAAAAAAAAAAAAAAAAAAAAAAAAAAAAAAAAAAACACCACAAAAAAACCCCAGAAAACAGAAAAGTGCAATGCTGGTGCTTAGAACTTTGCATTTATTTGTAACATCAGAAACCTACAATTCTAACTGACAAAAAATGAGCTTCAGAATTCAGAAGACAACTCTAGGGCAATCTACAGGATAAGTAAGGCATAATTCCATGTGGGGCACATGCCAAATCACACATATTGCATGCACACTAATTACACTAATTGATCATTACAGAAACCCCTAACTACTGGTGGAAAGGAGCAATGTGACAAACCCAGACACCATTGCAGCTCCAAAGAATTCTCTGGAACAATGACAGTTTTAACAGATGCCTATCTGTCCTCATATTTTACAACTTGGCAAAAGAAAAAATGCTTTTTCTCATCAATTTTCAGGAGAAAAAATCCCCAACCCACCAAATAAAGCCAAAGCAAAAATTCCAATTCAATGGAATGGTTTCAGTGAAAAATTTCTTCAACAAGGACAATGGTTTCAGCAAAATCTTCACGTTCATAATTTTGTCCTAGGAATTCAATTTCCACTAGTATTAAAACTACTTTTACTTAAATTTTCACACCAAATACTTCTTTCTAGGTTTATTCAGCTCCAAAGATTCATTCACTCTAATAGCCTTCTCCCTGTGTCCTGTGGAATACATGGTAAATGACTCAGTTTACATGATATAGTTTAATTGTCCTCTTGACACATTTCTAAAATTTCTGGACACAAATAAAGTAGTCAGTATCTGTTAATCCCATATTAAGGGAGACCAGCTGCAGACTATCATAAATGTGAGGACTCCAGAATAGAAATGCAGAACTTTTTTCAAGATGACTTCTTGGTACTTTCATATTGCAGCACTATTTGTATAGTAGTCCAAATTTTTATCAAGCTATATAGAAAAAAGAATCAGGTCTCACAAGGCATGTATTATTTGACCACTATTACTTCTGTTTGGGACTTCAAAGACATTTAACCTTCAACCCCAGCAATGACACTTACCTTTCATGAGACATCTGTGTAACAGCTGATGTGTTAAATCACAGCTGTAGCTGGAAAGTCACAGCCATAAACCATTTGAAAAAAGAACTTCTCTATAAATTGCATATTTGAAATATGACAAGGTTACTGTCCTGATGCCAACAAGGAATCTCAAAGTCTTTGTATTTGAAAATAAGTATTTAAAACTTTAGGGAGAGATAGAAAGATGGTGCTTTTTCTTCCACTGTATAGCTTCAAAGTAAACTTTCGCAGTCTAATAGTTCAAGGGTGTTATTTAAGCAATTTGTCTCATTTGAACAAAAAGAAATGTTTTAAGTTAACCCGTTTTTGCTACAAGAATATGATGTTTCATTTCAACTTAATAAAAAAATGGTTCTCAGGTGGTACAGAATTTATACGCATGCTGCCTAAGGTACCATTTAAAAACAGAACTTAGTGAGAGATGTTGTAGGGAGTTATTAGTGAGTCTAATAACAATATAAAGTATGGTACTGAAACTACTATAGTGACATTACCAATTTGTTTAACAGGAACATCAACTTTTTTTTTTTTTTTTTTTTGCCCATGTATTGCTGTGTTATAGCCTACTTTCTATTATTCATTTACCTCATTTCCCACATAAATGTTATTCTAGCTCTTTTTGGTCTTCTTCCCAGTTCCAACATCCAGTCTTGATCACTGCTTGGGTCACTGACAGTAGCAATATTTAATATGAAAATTAAGTGTTCTTGCCTACTTGTTCCACAGAAGTTGCTTTTACTTCGCACTGATTTCAATTATTTTGGAGGAAAACAGATTCATATGTTACTGGGAAACTCAGATTTTCCTGTTCATTTCAAACTGACTTGTGAATTCTACCTCTTAGGGGCTTTGTTAATTCTTTAGTTGTCACTGAACATCTCAAATTATTTGTTAATATCACACTCAGAGTGAAAGGAGGGGGAACCAGCAGCTGGGGAAACCAGAAATATAACAGAGAAAGAAAGTGATTAAAGTTGTTCTATTCTGAACACCAGAACGCAAATTTTATTCATCTATGTGATGGTAACAGAGCTGTCTTGCAAAAAATGTTACTATTTTTATGTATTTTCTGAGACAGGGAAAGAGGGAAACACATTTATTCAATGGCTTTCATCAAATCTTTGAAATTTCAAATTTGAAGAACACTACACACACACACAGATTTTCCTAAGTTTTACTGTCTTGCCTGTACAACTGTAGGTTAGCCTTGCCCAGATTACTTGCTTAGATCACATTTTCCCCATTAACTTCTGCAGTTTTACTGGTCTCAGCTGAGCTCTTTTATTAGAAAGTAGGAGAGCAAGGAATTCTGACAGTAACAGTGAGAAAGTGTCATCTGTCCCCCATTAAGACATGCACCTCTTGCTGTGCAGCAGTAATACTGGGAAATGTGTTCTCCCAGTCCTTCCAGTGTTCTGAGGCTGCAAACACTGCTAATGCCTTCCCTACATTTTAACACAGTAGCCCTGGAGAACCTTCTTTATCTTTCAAAATGTAATCTTTCAAATCTTGCTATTTTCTTTCTTTTCATCCTCTTTAAAAGTCATCTTTGCTCTGTCTTATCTCTGCTTTGCAATTAGAAATCAGAGGATAGGAGACAGCATCTTTATGTATCTTGAAGAGCAGCTCTATCAATGTCTCGGCCCCAAAGGCAGACTTCCAAGGCCACCCTACTGCAAGGGTGGCCTGTGGATGTCATTTCCCTGCGGTTTCTTTCTGTACCCTTTCTGTTTGAATGATTTTCTATGAGAGATTCAGTGATAACCAGATAAACATATAAACAAACACGTCAGGTAAATATAGGTGAGCATATGGCTTTTCCCCAGAAAGGGTTCTTCTTGGAGCTTCTCGCTTTCCCCACTTATCTCTGTGCTTCTGATAACATCAAGACTTTACCAAGCCCAAAGCTTTAATGAATCCTCAGAAAAGCAAAAAAACTAATTCTATGATTCTTTACTTTTTACCCATTTCCTCCTGATTCCCTTTCTATAGAACCTTGCGCAGAATGCTTGAGAAGAGAGACAAAAGCCCGCCTCTCCACCACCTTTATTTTTTACCTAATATTTGGAGGGAGACATGCCCTCACTACACCCTTGTTGGGGCTGGCAGAGCTGACACAAGATTTTGAGTGCCCATCCCCATTGTCTGCTCTCTGCTGAGACCCACCACACAAATGCTGGCCCCATTTCAGCCCCCACAAACATCCATCTGCCCTTTTTAGTAATATCTTCTTTTGTGTGTGATATGCGGCACAGTCCTTCAGCATGGCTTTATTTTGTAATGCTTTTCCAATGACTCAGGAGACTAACCCACATGTTCACACCACAACAGCAGAGGCTGGTTTTCCTCCTGTTGAAGTCAATAGCAAAATTCTTGTAATAAGAAGAAAAACTGAATACAGATGAATATTAACCATGTATTTTCAACATTTTTCTCTGCCTAATGGAGTATATTAAAGCTTTGCATAACTTCTGAATAGTACTGCATGCAATTTCATTATTAAAGCTTCACTTAATTTAATACCACTTTGAGGTTTCTGGTAAAAATAAAATATGATTAATGCTTACAAAAGAGAATGAGAAATCAGAGTGTTAAGAATTCTGATAATGGCTACAGTTTCTGGGTAAATTGCATTGCTAATTTTCATAATTAAACACGTTAATGTTGCCCTTGCTTATTGTAGCTCCCCACCCTAACAGTCACTTGCTCTTCCTGATGATTCTTTTAAAAATTAATTAGTTAGTGTGGCATTTAGATGCTAACTATAACACACAAAACCCAGTAATTTTCCCTGAAGGTCACTGGTGTCTGTATACAACTGAAAGAACATGAGCACCCAGTTGTAGGCAATTATCCTTCCTATATCATGAATGAATTTCTGTTTTAGAGCAAGGAGGATTACCAGCATTACCAAATCTCCCTCTGGCTCTCTGCTAAACCCAAGTTTTCAAGAGCAGAAATCTCATACAGACTAGGAGGATGAGGGACAACTGTGATGTGCTCCAGGTCTGAACAATTTATCAGGTTGCCAAGTATTTAATGACGCTCTTAGCATATTGATCCCTAAAAATGTTATTAAAATTCTAACGGTGCACTGGATAAAAAAAACAATAAAACTGGATAACAAATAGTGATTTTTGGTAAAAATCTAGCACTACTTTGGAATAAATGTTTGGATAGGAGCAAAAGAAAACCTACGACTGTGTTTCAAAAAACTAAATTTCATAAATTCTTGGTCTTGACCCATGCAGGTTCATATCCTGGCTTCCCAGTCAGTCAGTGAAAGCCTATTAGGATAATCAAGGATTCATTAGAGAAAGAAATTTAATCAAATGGAATTGATCAAATTTAATCAAAGTAAGCCAGATGCTGATTCCTTCCTATGTCCTTCATGCTATACTTTTTCATTCTATGGATTTAGCTGGAACTTTTCTCACACAAGATGGACATGCTGTCAAAGTCTATCTACCTATTATCATGTGATAATATATAATATAGCAATTAAGCAAAGAAGATATATAATGATAAAAATGAAAAAAAAACCCACCACCTGTTAATCTAACAGAAGTGCCTTGGCTACATCCCAAGCTGCCCAGTCCATCTTCTTTATTAATTATTATTAATTATTATTATTATTACAGGGGATCCATAATACCCGACACAGTGGTAATATCCATGTAGGACTTGAATATAGTGAGGTGATTTGGAATTCACAAAGAGGGATCACCCTGCAATTCAGAATGCAAATAATCACATTTTCCAATGGGTCTTGTTAATTCACATTTGGCCAAGACATTAAAAGCAATTATGACATTAAGCTCTAACAGATTTAAAGAGGATATTTTCTGATAAATATATGTGCATGATAATAGATGCTTTTTAAAAATTGAGATTTATTTCACAGATGATCGCCAACAAACCTTCTGAATCTCAAATGCTGGGGAAATTTGAATCTGCCTGCTAATCTAAACTTCATAGATAAATTTTAACTAAGCCTTATTAAAAAGAGAGAACATAATAAATGTGGCCCTTTTCCCAAGAATTACATTATACTAGCCCGTGACCCAGAAAACACTCACCTTTGGGCATAATAAGTAGTTATATTAAAATCAATAGAAGTTACCATAAAAGTAAAGTATTAACTTAATGTGTTTAGAATCTGAGAACAAGTTGGGCCATATTTTTTACTTGAAACCTATCTTGAAAATTAACAAGCCATAATGATCTAGAGAAGGAGATAAATTACAAAAGAAAGGAGTCAGCAAAAAACAGTACTTTATGCTGTGGCTGCAGGTTAACCAATCAGATCTAAACCAGTTAGTGCCCTTCAGGAACAGTGAAATCCAGAGTAATATCTTAGTCATGGCTAGTGGAGCCAGGGATGCTCTTTGTGTGCTTTGCTAAATCTATGTACCCTTCACTTACAGTCCCATGTAACTTGACACAAAGAATTCTCTTTTTACAGTCATAAATAAAAATTTAAATATTATTATTGATTAAAGTACACATAAGATCCCCAAATAATAGTGACGAGATATTCAAAGCAAAACATATAGATAAACAAACAGAACATGCATATGACTAAAGATTTGTTTCCCAGCCAACATCCACTCCACTTGCTCAGGCTTGTCATCCTTTTTGTAAATATGGGGACAAAAAAAGGCACAGCTCATCTATACTGTATCTATTCCCTTCCCACTCAACATATGTTTTGCTTTTATTTTTTAAGTTATAGCTTTCCACTAAAATAAGTATTTTTCCTAAGAAGAAAATTTCTTTAAAATAAGGAGGAAATGGCAGAACATGGAAGACTTGAGAAGAGCTTCTACTGCTAATCAGTAAAAGTTTTGTTTGGAGCCAAATGGTTCATGAATAGAAGTTGCTCTCATTTAGAAATAATAGGGAAATAAATATTTTGCTTCTTGAGTAGGTACAAAACACTATAACAAAACTTTTTATGGAGAAATCAAACTTGCTTATAATTTGCAACTCTTGCATTTGGGTCTTACCAGTGCAAGACCAGACTCTGGGAAAAAAAAAAAAGAAAAAAAAAAAAAAAAAAAGGAAAAAAAAGTGATAGAGATGCTTCTAATTCCAAGAGGCATGGAGGTATTTGTTAAATAAGTTAACATAAATCATGGAGTCACTGCTGAAGGCTGCTACAAGCAGAGTTTTCAGAAAAAAGACAAATTGTGGGCAGAGAGGGGTGTGAAACCAGCTAAATACCAGCACCTTTAAAGCCAAAAACTATGCTGCAAAGTATTGCAGGATGCAGAAATACATGCTGCCCACCCAGGCACCACTGGAAGTGGGAAGGAAAGACCATTACAAAACCTCACTGCTTTAAGGAATCACACCCCTAGCAGGGAACAGAGACAGTTCCATAGCTCTCTCTGTTAAGCATAATTTCTTTAATGATTGTTTCTACAAGCAATAATTTTCTATCTAAATCAGGAGGGGAAAAAGGTGCATTCAGCAATTTAACCTTGCTCTGGTTATTTCTAATGGCCTGTAATCAAAATTCTCACATCAGTGAAAAGATAAGGACGCAAACTCATGTGATGTTAAGATAAAGTGAATATCAATACCATATAAAGTTGCTGACAGAGAACAAATATTTCCTCCCACCTATAAGGCTCAATACACAAAGAAAAAGAAGGCAAATAAACCAAAATATACTTAAATAAATTTTCCTTCAGGGAAGCTTGCTCTATTACAGGCTGCTTCAATTTGCATCTTAGATGCATAAGGTATCTTACTTTGCTAAGTGGTCTTCTTGTCCAGATCTTGAGGTCTGCATTGTATTAGAGTTCCTGAATTCTGTGTAAATAGGGTGCAGGGGAACAAATAAGAATTTACTCATTACTCTACTAACCTCATAACCCTATTTTGAAAAAGTTAAATTCAAAGCCAGCTAAAACTAAATTCAAAATTCCAGTCTATTTTACATTTCAAACTGGAAGCTTCTGAAAACTCTGATCTAAGCATATGGAATTTTACAAGTAGTAAAAGGGACATAATGATGAGAAACTCTAACTTTTGTAATCTCTGTCATTTCAGCACAGGATATCTTTATAACTACCATCCTAATACTATCTGCAAACATTGTGGTGGTATTGTTAGAATATCTGGGTATTAAATAAGAGCCTAAAATATGAACTTCATGGACTAGTTAAATATTAATGATATAGTTTTGATCTCTTTCTGTGCCAGAATTCAAACCTGGGGTGCAGACAGAAATACATAAAAGCCTTTAAAGCAAATCCCAGTTTGTTGTCCACTGTACAGAATCCATCCAATAATCAGCTACAGAAGCATCTACTAGTGATACAACAGACTATGATGAAGCAATCTGAACACTTACACAAGAAGAACTAGGAGTAAATAGGAATTTGATGTGTATGGTGCATTTCATCGAGACCTGGATGAAGGGACATTCAGTTCTGCAGAGCAGTCCTCAGCTGACATGCAAAAAGGCTACTCGACTCAAATGTTACAAACATTTCCAAATAAAGCCCAAATTTAGAAATCTCATAGCAGAAGTTACTAGCATACATGGCAATATTTCAGCAGCCATCTATAGTAACCACTTTCATTAGTCTTCTATTTTACTGAATAAAATGACTGGTGAAAGATTCTTCCCATTACCTGGGACAGAATATAACTCTGTCAGCGACTGACGCACTCCAGCAGAATGTGGATGAGTATCCATCACTTCAGTTTGCCTTTCTCCTCTCATGACTGTAAATATCTCATCCATGCTCAGAAACATCTGCTCATTCTGTAATGAGGAAGGAGGAAACACTAATTTTCTAGGTACTCTCCTGTCAAAAAGCTGATCTGTTCTCCAACCCATCTATTTGTAGTAACTCAAACTACTAATCCTTCTCTTCCGGTTTGGATATCCATTAGCTTCTGGATTATCCTGTTTGCAAAGGTTTCCTACTATACTTCTCTGAAAACCAATATGACATTTAAAGCTGAGAAAGTTGAAAAAGCAAGGATTCTCCTCAGAGATAAACTCTTCTCTTGCTCTTGGGTTGCTACCAGGAAATCTGAAAGCCTCTTGATACCAGACCTACCTTCTCCTTTTTCTTCCTTTATAATATTATTGTCTCTCTTTTAATTATTGTGGCATCAGGAGACCCCAAAAGCAATCAGTGCCTCATTCTGCCTGTCTCTGTGAAGACATATGGTATGAGACAGCCCTTGCCCTGGAGAGCTTACAGTTTAAATAGGCAAGACAATAATGAGACACATTAGCATCGTTATCACCATCTCCCATGTGGGAAATTGAGTCACAAAGATGGAAAGCAACACGCTCAAAATCACATGTCTACACCATACAGTGAAGTGTGTTTCAGTCCTTTTGGATTTAGCAAACATTAAATTGATATATTGACATGGTAGAAAGACACACTGATGTTCCAGTTTGTGTGCAGAAGCCCTACAGACCAGACATTCACTACTTTGACCCAAACAAGCCCTGAGAGCCTGCCTTGCATTAGGGCACTTAGAGTGCAACCAAGGCAGTTTTCCACACCACATTCTCTTTTCCATTTGGTCTGGGTGGCCTGAATGCATTGAACAGGTGCCCATGAAATGCAGGTAATGCAGAAATGTAAATTTTTCAAGACTCAATCACGTAGATTTCTTTAAAAGCCATTTACTGTTCCTTATGGTGCTGCTTGTCCACAAGGAGAAAAGCAGACCTTTTTTACAGACTTGCCTTCTCAGCAATCCTCTTGATCTGGACTCCAAAGCATGGGCAGAAAATCCTTATTTTCATAACAGTAAAGATCTGATAGTGAAGCCAAATTATATATTGTGCCTCAGTTTGTTAATATCCATAACCTGTTTAAAACCAAGAAAAACTTACATATTTGAAAAATTATATGGTAAAGAGTAAGACAATTGCATGCAATTTTATTTCTTCTGAGGAAGAATGTGTTTCTGAAATGACCTTATTTATTATATGAAAAATTAGAGATTTCTCTTGTCTTTTTGAAGTGATACTACACTTTATTTATAAATGACAGCCCTCTCACTTAAACTTGCACTTAGTTATTTAATTAATAACGTTCAGTATTATTCATCTGTTGAGGGGCTACTGCATACTGAGTTATTATGATGTTGTGTTGGTCTCTTATCCTTTCTTCTTTCATCTGATTAACAGCATATTAAATTTTATTTCTTTTATGGGGAAATCAATGCTCTTGAGCTTTGTGAAATTTGCATATGTTTTTTCCAAAACCTAGTGGGGGAAAAAAATTCTATAGTGCTTTCTTGGGCATGACTTTTTTGTTGATAACCTGAGGATATCTTGAGATTTTTGCAATAATTTACAGAAGTCCTACATTATCATTTTGAAGCATAAGGTCATTTTCATAAAATGACTAATGGCTATGAAATAAATTCTCCTCCTTCCCTCCCTCCAAAAAACACCCAAAAACCAACAAAATAAAACAAAAAAAAATCCCAGAAACCAGCATGGTCTGATTGTTACAAATGCACTTATATAGCATCACTTTTGCTATTTTTTTTTTTTGCTACATATGACATAATATACTTTTCTGATTTTAAAAAATACTTGAATGTAGTGTAGAACATGCAGATTGCTTGCTTGCATTATTAGAAAAATAGTTTGGATGTGATATTGTAATACCTGACATTTTCTTATCTATCTTGATATCTTTCAACGTTTAGATGAGAGAATACTGCATACCAACCTGATGCAGATAAATCAATACTTCTCTAATTATTTACTTCCCACAAACACATGCAAGGTTTTCACATATTAATAAGCGGTTACATTGAAAAAAAAAATCAGCAAGTCTTCAAAAAGACAGTAAAATAAGATATATTCCTTTGAATGGTTAGTTTGCTAGAAGGAGTGAAACTGAAAATCAAGGCAGTAGAAAAGATCTCCTGGATA
The DNA here is from genome assembly GCF_031753505.1 of Anomalospiza imberbis. Lineage (NCBI taxonomy): Eukaryota > Metazoa > Chordata > Aves > Passeriformes > Viduidae > Anomalospiza > Anomalospiza imberbis. The sequence goes on along the minus strand of NC_089684.1, from coordinate 34,986,422 downwards.
AGGTCTATGTCACACCATTGCCTTTTCAGAAAGTCAGCCAAACCCATTGTAAAACTAATTTATCTTTTTAGCACCCTCTTGTGTTACTACTCTTGATTGTATAAGATAATGTTAATTTGATTTTTTTCACAGTTAAAATAATGCTACCTGTAATTCCTCTATAATTTCAGTCATTTGTTTCCACAATTCAAAGGAGTACAGCTGTGCAACACAAAGTCTACTTTATGTATCAGGTAGTTACTTAAAGTAGTAACTATATGTTAGCTCCTTAATGACTCAATTTATAGTCTGTGGGGGATCAAGAAGGATATCTCATTGTCTACATGGGAAGATAAAGGGGGGAAAATAATTTAATTTCTAATCCAAGCATACAAAAGTCAATCTAAAAGATTACTGCTTTATGTTCTAAGCTTCTCTGTATTTACTGACATAGGTCATGTGCAAAGAAAGGCTGCCATCTCCAGAGTTCACTTGCCACATACACTCCATGACCTATTCAGATGTTACCTAGGAATAAACAAGAGGACAGAGGTGCTCTGAATCAATTAGAATTAGCCTTAAAACACATGGTGTTCACAATAATGAGTTAGGTTAAAGCTTTCCCTCAAGTAAGTTTCCCCATTCCCTTCTATATAGACTCTTACATTCATCAGCTATTCACATCATCTCTAGAATAATTTGCATAACTATCTAATATTTAAGGAGGTGTATGATGGCCTCTAGTGGTGCATAACAGCATGAAAATGATGAACTGGTGCTCTGTTTCCTCAGAGTTTTAAATGTAGCATGATAGAAAAATAAAAACACATTCAAACTGGATATTCCAAGTTAGGAACAACAGTATACAGTACACAGCAAATGTAAATGGTTCATCACATTTTGCTTGGTAGAGAAAAAATATTCCTGAGGCCAACCTGATGATATTTTTTTTAAATATTCAAAATTTTTACTATTTAACAGTTTTCTCTCCCCCAGTCTTTTGATCAGTGTTCACTGCTAGGCTTTGGCCTGCAGGTACTGCAAGTTCCTAATTCTTTGGGAATACTGTAGCTACTGAATGAGAAAATACATCTGATTTTCCACAGAGAAGGTGTTTACACAGTAGATGTTTTTAATCCTGCATTATTCCTTCATGTTAAAAAATACTTTAATAATTGTATTTATGAAATATTATTTTAAAATACAGTACTTGATGAATCAATTCCTAACAAGAAAAACACCCAAATAAAATTTTTAACATACTAATTTGACCTTATTCTTATACATGGCTTCTCATAACCCAGAGAATTGTAAGAAGGCTTACATACAGGTGATGGGATTAACTCCTATGCTACAAAGAACAGACATGCAGAAAATTAAAGTCTAATACATTCTTTAGCATGTTAAATATTAAACAGATACCTCTCTGTGTACGTTCTCTTAAATCTATTTGGTATTTTTCCATAAATCACTTTGATATTTTTATTTCTACATTGCTTCTTGATTTTGTCTTCACAAATCTTTAGTAAAGCTACCAACACTTATAGGTTGAAGTTTGAGGTTGTAATTCCATCCTGCAGTTCCATGTATCATTGGAAAGAATGCTATGAGTATTCATAGATACAAATTTCTTTTTAAGCAGTAACTCACAATTTCCTGGAAAGTTTTCATATCATGTTTTTAAAAGTTTTCTCACTGGAAATACACTCATAAACATTTCTATTTAACAAAGTTTGAAAGGAAAAGCTACTGATCTCAGTCAGTGGCCTCCACAGCTCTGCTTCAAGAAAATTTTCAGAAACTAAGTCCTAAGATAGATAATTGCTGTAGCTCATTCCCAAGGAAAATGCAGAAATCAGATGATACAGTAAGGCCATTCAAGGGAGCTTCTGAATACATCTTTCCCTCTGTTATACAACATTTTGAAACAGCATCCTTCTTTATCCTAGGCTCTGCAGACTTAATCCACACATATTGTGGACAGAAACTTAGGGCAGAGAAGGATATTGCAATGATTCTTTTTTTTCCCTAATTCCGAAAGTCAATTTACAACTACTATCAGAGAGATGTAAACCTGCAACGTCACAGACACTTTTCCTTAGTTTCTGCATTTTTGCAAGGGAGATTTTTTTAGGTGCAATCTGACAGCAAACAAAACTATTTTATATCAGAACAGAAAACTATAGCCAAGGAAATGCCTAAACAAAGAGTAGTAATTGATTACTGTCCTTCAGTTTCTTCTACGCGCAAAGAATAAAAGTTGAATTGTTATCTTAAATAATTCTGAAAAGTTTTCAAGTATATCTGTTTTTTCAGCTATACCTTTTTTCCTGGCAGTTTCTCACATTTCTCAGGATCTCATGCATTTCAGTATCTTACTACCCCTTAGCTACACAAGCCACTTCTGCTACACAGTCCTCCCCTAAGCACTGTATCCCAATTTTCAGGGTTCATGAACCATGTTTTCCCTGAGCCAAAGTAAGTCTATGAGATGAAAAGCAAGGAATGATTCTTTCACAGAGGGATTTCCTCTCTCCCACTCTTTCCTCGTCTGCCTCACAGTCCCTGCACTCTGCAACACTACTCTCCTGCTTCTCCCCCTGAGATCTGTATGCCCAACACAGTGTGAAATATTAACTAGATAATGATTTTTACTTCTCTTTCTGGAGATCAGAGAAGCTACTAAGGAAACCACTGCTATGAAGCAGAATTCAAGGAGCTGTCAGCTGAGGAACAGCCACCAGCCGCCATCTGAGCAGTGGTGATGTTAATGTACAGTGCTATATCTTAATAGCCATCTCAACTGGCTATTAAAATGCAGCACTATGCATTAAAATCACTACCCCACTGCTGTAGGAATACTTACCAAAGCTGCAGTCTCTGAAAATTACCTTTTGGCTCAATGGAATGCTGTCATCCGAAATGAGCTGTCTCAGCTCCACTAATTTTCTGCTAAAGAAATAAAACTCTTACACTTTAATCTTAAATATACATGATTATGTTGAATGGCACATTCAGCCACGAAAACACACAGACAGCACAGGTGAACTGCATGCTCAGAATTCAATAGCAATTGAACCTCCTCAAGAAAACTGTGCTAACTTCCACAGCAGTTATTATTCTCAATTTCTTTAAAGAATGCCTTTTTAAAATAATCTGTTTTCAGGTACTGGAGATGGGAGAACAGGAAAATGTAGCTGGTAGGAATTTTTTTATTTTTTGGAAACTTACAGGTTTTAAGAAAGAGAATTCTGAAAAGATGGGATAAGAGAGATGATGAAGGCTACAGGATGCATGTGAGGGTAAAAAATGTGAATGGACTACACTCTAAAGAGGAAGTGGTGAGGCTGGTAGGCTGCATAATAAAAGGGGAGGATAAAGTTAAAAAAAAAAAAAAAAAGTGTCCTTTGATCCAAAGAGATGGTTTGTGGAAAAACTTTGTCCCAACTTCTGCGTGCACAGATTCAGGTAAGAATAAGGAAAACCACCGAGGCAAACATACAAGACAGAATGATGGAGTGAGCTCATGGTGCCCTCCCTGAGTCATAGAAGATGATGAAAATCAAGACCAAAAGACCTCCCGAATATAGGAAAAATATGTTTCAGTTGCATAAGCTTCAAATGTAGACAGGGTCTCTGTGCTTCAGATACCTACCACACTGAATTGATATGATTTGAAAGGTAAAAAATGCACCTGTTTGATAGGCTTCGGCATCTTATCTCCTCTTTTGCTATACACAACTATCACAGATCTTGTGCTGCACAGTCCCTACCAGATATGTCTGATCTGGTTTGAAATGTGGAACTAGTCAGGGATATTTGTATCAAGTCAAGTTTCTTCAAAGAAAAGCTGATCCCTAAACATTATGCTTTAAGCATACTGGACATCACCAGCTTTGTTTAATCTTTTACCTGAATTCCTGATGTACCTGCCCCAAGAGCCAGAGACAACTGCACCTTTTGGCTTAAGTCAGACATAATTAAATCTCCCTCAGAGCCAGGGATTCCTGAAGCTGCAGAGCAATAACCCCAGGGAGTCTGCTAGCAGGGCTGTCCTGTATCTTGAGTCCTTGAGAGAAACAGGCAGCTAGCCCAATGGAGTTGACAATGTTGGCAGTTTCATTACTGGTATCATCTGGGATGCTGACAAGAACATCAGTTTCAACTAAAAATCTAAAGGAAAAGAAAGTTCTTATTTGTCAGAGAATTCAGATGTGTGATTTCTCAGATTTAGACTGAAACCGGTACTCCTTGACCCTCAAAATCCACACATGTGCAAATTAGAAACAATTATTTTGAAAGCACTACAGCAAAATTGATCCTTCTTTTCCCTTTTAAGTCTTCCTATAATAAGATAAAACTGATGAGGCTGTAAAAAAAAAAAAAAAAGCCCAAAAAATCCCACCCAAACAAAACCATATTCTGAGCTACTGGAAGAGACAGGATGCTGGTTTATATAGTCTACTGCTAGAATTTGCAAATATCTCCCATTATAGTTAGGTAGAATTTGAAAAATGTTGTATGATTAGCTCTTGAATTGAAAAAGGAAAAATACTGCTCTGCAGCAAAGATCACTTCCCTCTTTTTAGTCTGACATCCTACATTAGTCTCCAGAAACACACTAACATATGCTGCAGTGACAGTTGAGCCTACACAAGAGTGTGGGAGCAAGTTAAGAGTAAGCATTTCACTGTTCTCAAATGAAAAAAAAAAGATTTATTCATTAAAAAAATTCCTTGAATCCTTTGGGATTTTGAACTTTATAGAATGATAGAGGTTAGACGGGACATCTGGATGTCATGTGGTCCAAATCCCCTGCTTAAGAAGGGCCACCTAGTACTGGTTCTCCACAAACTCACTGGGCGGTACTTCTTGTTCCTAATACTTGGTTATCCTTTTCAGTCTCACTTGAAAAAAGAGCATTTGCTTCTGAATTTAAGTTGGGAGGAAAAAATTAAAAAACTGCTCTAAATAGTTTAACAGAATCTGGGCTGGATTCCACATTACCTGGCACCAAAGCCTGCAGGACTTCAGGAAAAGGTGACAGTTGCCATGCATAACAGTGCCCAGCTGTCAAATGAAAGACCAAATGAGCATCTGCCTTTAAAATAAAAATAAAATAAATGTCAAAAAAAACCCAGAGTCTCTGCAAAAAAGAACACCGCAGTGCATCACCTCCTCCCCTCCACCTTTTTCTTCCCTGCTCCAATTCTCCAATTGTGCTTTAAATAACCTGAGCCCGTGCTTTATGCGGCACCAATAGTAAGCACCAGGATGATACTGCACCAGTGACCTTGGATTTTCCAGCCCATTGCTCCTGACTGGTCTCCGCAAGACTGCTACATTGCCACCTGCCACATCACACCTCCTCCAATGTCGCCAGGAAGTCAAACTGCTCGCACTTCCCCTGGTCCCACCCGTGCTCTGTCACGGAGCCTTCTCTGCTGATCTGTGAACAGAGACTGATCCAGGGCTCTCAGTGTGCTCAGGATTCTCCCTCACTCCCTCCCTCTCTCCCTCCCTCCCATGCCTGTGTTTGTCACTTATCTGGTAGGTTGTGAAAAAGAAGAGAAGGGAATATAAGCAGAAGCATTTCTATTTTCGGCCTGGTTAAAGGAGTATTTCAAAGCAACAGATGTTGCGAGATTTATAAAGTGTTCAAAAGATAGTATATATTAAAATTTTAACCATTTAATTTCTTTTGAAAGAAACATAAATACTTTCAAGGTATAAAGAAGCATACACAGTCTGAATGACTATGTCCAGAAAAAAGGGTCAAATCAAAGTTTTTGCCACTAGTAGCAATTTTTACATGTGAGCCACATTTGAAGTAATTAGCATAGTTGTTTGCCTTTTTATTTCTACAAAAGCAGATGACAGACTACCCAGAGACCCTAAATAAAATTGCCTCAGGGGAAGACAAAAGCTGTCAACATCAAGCTGCAAAGATCTCTTTGAGGAAGAAAACAAATTCCCAGCAAGAGAATTGATATGCCTGCTGATGAGCTGTTCAAATATGAAACACAGACACTCAGAGGGAGCCTGCTGCAAACACATCCACAGAAGCAACAGAACATTTGGCAAAAAATTTGGCACTAGAGAAAAATGAATACTGAAAGTAAGCATAAGGATATGATGGGACGAAGAAATGCTGGCATGTCACAGAGAAAAGAAGAGCTGAAGGAAAAACAAATATGCCTAGCAAGCTAAATAGAAAAACATGGGCTTTCTGGCAGGCCTGGCTACTACCAGCAGTAGCGATGCTACTTAATTCGAGTGTTAAGGGAGCATTTTATGTCACACAGAAAAATGTGGTAGATGTGTTGATATTACTGGTTTTTATTGAAGTAATACAACAGCAAAAGCAAGAAAGGTTTAACAGCCTGTCCCAGAGAGTTAGCAAAGAATTTCCCGCTCAAAGAGCTTATTCAATTCCTACAATGAATTTTCCATAAAAACATTTTCCATATTCATTTTTAATTTTTTTGTCTAAATGATCCCATTATCTATTCAATGGTGGAAAATTGTGTTGGTTTTGCCCAGCCTGGTTTTTGGTAGCAGGAGAGGGGGATGTTCAGAGGTGGCTTCTGTGAGAAGCTGTGAGACGCCTGTAGCAGAGCCAGGCCCTGAGGCTCTGAAGATGGACCTGCTGCTGGCCAAGGCTGGGCCAATTAGCGTGGTTGGTAATGCATTTGTGTTAACATATTTAAGATGAAAATCAAAACAAAGCAGGATACGCAGGTTTAATTCCAGAGAAAGAAGAGGAGGAGGTGAGAACATGTGAGGGAAACAACATGGAGACACTAAGTTCAGTGGAGAAGGAAAGGAAGGAGGTGCTCCAGGTGCCGATCCAAGGTTCCTCTGCAGCCTGTGGTGAGACTGTGGTGAAGCATCTGTGCACCTGCAGCCCATGGGGATCCACGGGGAATGCAGAGATCCACCCGCAGCCCATGGGGGAGGTGCCCTCACCAGAGTGGGAGAGCCTGGAGGAGGCTCTGGTCCAGTGGGAGACCTGGTGGAGAGAGAGGACCATGTTTCCAGACTGGAGCAGCCTGACCTTGGAGGACCTCACTTGTGGAAGAATGACCCACATCACAGCAGTTTTGGGAGGACTGGCTGCCCGTGGGTGGGACTCATATTTCAGCAATTTTGGGAGGATTGCTGCTCATGAGATTGGAGTCATGTTGGAGAAGTTCACAGAGAACTGTCTCCTGTGGGAGGGATCCCACGGTCTGACAGGGGAAGGACTCCTCTCCTGGAGCAGCAGAAGAAAACTTCAGTGATGAACTGGTCAAAACCGCCACACCACGTCTCCCGGTGTTATTGGTGGGAAGGAAGGAGAGGGTGGAGAAAGAAAACGTGTTTTTAAGGGCTTATTTTACTTGTCATTACACTCCTCTGATGCTTTTCGTAATAAACTCTTTGTATCTCTAAGATGAGCCTATTTTGCCCTTGGAGTGTTTTCTCCCAGTCCTTAGCTAAACTCATGAACCCTTCAATATTTTTTTTTCTCCTCTGCTCAGCTGTGGCAGGTGAGGGTGAGTGAGTAGCTTTCATGGGTGGACCGATTCAGGGTTTTTTTCTCCTTTTGGTTAATCTTGTCCAAAGATGACATTTTATAAAAGCAGTGTTATCTGAGGTATTTAAAAGTAACACTAAGAACTATGAATTCTCTTTAGATCATAATTTGAAACTGTCACCACCTACTAGTATTTTTTGGTAGGGTTCCTTGGTATTCCACGGCTGTGCATTACTTTTCTCGGCCCCGGTCAGCTCTCGAATGCCCGGCTTGGGCTTCTCAGCTTTTCATTGGGACCGGGGCTCGCCGCAGTTCCTGGGCACTTTTGCTGCTGCGCTCCGGGGTGGGCTGTTGGCCACGTTTTGCCGTCGGTGCAAGGGAAGAAACAAAGAGGCAGGGAATTCATCCAAATCCATCCGCGTGGCGGCTGGATGCTTTATTGGCTGCGAGAGCTGCGGTGGAAAAGCTGCAGACGCCCCCAGCTTCGCACAGACGCAAATGGCCTCGAGCATGCCGAGGAGTGGGGTGATATAGGGAAGGGACAGAGTGGACGGGGAGCCCTCCCGCCCAATGGGTACAGACATCGCGGAGATGACGTGTACTACAGCGACCAATGGGAACACGGCAGGGGCGGACACGAGACTTTGGGGTGAGTGGGACCGCGAGAACGGGGAGATGGGCACAGAAACCACAGGAGGAGGGGAAAACCCGGGGGATGCACGAGGGTACAGAGAACTGGAAAACTAACAAAGAAAAAACCCATAATTTGAACTCAAACCCAGGATGCAACAATTCCCCGCTTTAAATAATATAAAAAAGACAGTTGTTTCTGTTTGGATTCTTGCGCAGTGGCCTCTTCTCTTAGCTTCTTCTGCTGCTGTGACGGCTTTGTAGATGGAAAGGGCTGGGGATGGTACTGGAGCTGCTTTTTTCCTGGGTGTTTGGGGATAGTGGAACTGGGACAACAACTTTATTATAAACACGGCCTGGAGACATACACGGTCTGAGGTAGATGTGGGAAAAGTGCTTTTTAGGGAGATGCTGAGTCTCTCCCTTTTCTGCGGCGCCTGCGATTGGATGCAACCCCTTGGTTGGTGGGATCATCGGTTGCATCCACTGGCACTGTATCGCTCCGACTCACTGACTGCCCTGGTGTGTAAGGTTTGACATGCCTCCTGGGGATCCACTTGACTCCTGAGGGCGTGGATACGCAGGCATATCCCCGTCCCCAAGTCAAGAGTGGGAATGGAACCTAGATTTCTTTAGAGTCTGGATCCCTCACTAATACTGGAGGCCTCTCCTCTGGGTGGAGCTCCTGATGTTGTTTGAAATGTCTCAGGGCTGGCGGTTCTTGCCTGTCAAGAGAGCAATTTAGGAAATTGATAGTAAACAAGGCCTTGCAGAGCCTCTCGTGCGGTGACAGCACTCGCACATCTCCCCGCTGCTTCCGGAGGACCTGTTTCAGCGTCTGGTGAGTCCTCTCTATTATGGCCTGGCCGGTGGGGGAGTGAGGAATCCCAGTTTTATGTTGGACCCCCCATTCCTGCAGGAAGTTACTGAGCACCCTGGAAGTATATGCTGGACCATTATCAGTTTTTACTGTGGCTGGGACCCCCAAAGTAGCAAAGGTGTGTATGAGGTGTTTTCTCACGTCTGTGGCCCTTTGCCCTGTGTGGGCTGAGGCAAAAACTGCTCCCGAGAAGGTGTCCACGGTTACATGGACATTCTTGAGTTTCCCAAATTCGGGGACTTTGGTGACGTCCATTTGCCATACCTCACAACTGCGGAGACCTCTGGGATTCACACCTGCTCTCAGTGTTGGTAGAGCTGCCTCCTGACAGTTGGGGCATGAGGCCACAATTTCCCTGGCTTGGTCACGTCGCAGATGGAACTGGCGTACTAGACCTGGGGCATTTTGATGGAACTGCTGATGGCTGAGCCTGGCCTGCTCGATTATGTTTGGCTGGCCTCCCAGCTGTACTGGGGCTGCCAGGGCATCTGCTCTGTGGTTCCCTTCGGCAATAAAGCCTGGGAGATCCGTATGTGACCTCACATGTACCACATAAAAGGGATGCTCACGGTTAGAAACCAGGTGTACTAATTCTGTGAGCAACCTGAAGATGACTTGATTTGGGACCTCTTTTACAATTGCATGTTCAGCTCTAGACACTGCTCCTGCCACATATGCCGAATCTGTGACTAGATTGAAAGGTTGATCGAATTTTTTAAAAGCCCTCACGACAGCATCCAACTCAGCTACTTGTGGGGAATCTTCCACCACTTTAACGTCTGATTCCCACAACTGAGTCACTGGGTCTTTCCAAGTCACTACTGACTTGTGGGACTTCCCTGACCCATCTGTGAACACTGTCAGTGCTTTGAGTGGCTTTTTACTTTGCAATTCTCTCGGCAACAATTTGAATTCTGTATTGAACAGATGATGGTCAGGATGCCCAATTTGAATTTGGCCTGAGAAGCTATCTAGAGCAAACTGCAAATTTTCATTTTGTCTGAGAAGGTGTTCAAAGGTCTCCTCGGTCATTTTCCCCGTGAATGTTTTGTTGGGGAGGTGGATACACGTGAAGTCACAACCTGCTAGTACTTGCAGACGAGCCCTGGCCCGTATTATGAGCTGCGCCATCAGCTCTTGTGGCTTGGTGATACTTTTGGACTGTCTGTGGCCAAGGAACACCCACTCTATTATCAAGAGAGGGTCTTGTTGGCCCTTGTCCCACTGGAATATTATACCATATAAATGGGGTAACTCACCTAAGATGATGAAGCAGAAAGGCAGCCCTGGTTGATAGCGATGGGCTTGCTTGCTCGCGATGGTGGTTTGGACCTTCTCGAGTGCGACTCTGGCCTCCCGGGTCAGGACTCTTGGGGAACTTAAACCCTCATCCCCCTCCCTTTCTGCTAACAAGTCAAAAAGAGGGGATAGTTCCCTTGTGGTGAGTCCCAGCCATATTCCTGTGCACAAATATTTAGGGAGATGTCACCGTATTTACTCCCCTGTCCTAGTGAAGAAAGATAAACTTGGTATCCTTCAGAGGTGTGTCCCAGAGGAGTCAATCATCTAAGAAAGGAAAAAGTTTCAATTCCTATTTTGTGATCTTCAGTTCTCTCTACAGTCGCATGGTCCATTGAAAAATGAGGAATTAGCAGAGTGCATAACTAGAAATTTCTATTGGAATGTAGGCATCCAACCTGCACTTAAAAATAAAAATATCACTCCCCTACTTCTGCCAGCATCAGGGAAGCCACATAAAAAATCCAAACAAAGAAATCCCAACAAAACCTCAACCTGTATAAACAATTAATGAAAGCAACAAGGTGCAAAAATACTTACTTTGTGTAATTTGATCCCTTTTAGCTGTTTTATAAAGTAATTCTGGCAGAGCTAAGTTAATAATTTCATTACAGACAGAAAGGCAGTCATTAAACAGGGCAGGTAAGGCAGTGACAATAATAAAATTATCTAACTAAAGCCTATTATCTTCATTAATTTTCACTCACTTTCTACCACAGTGCGAAGATATTAACTTACTAATATCTTCTATCCTATTCAAAAAGAAATACATCCCTTGAGCAAATAAGCTAAATTAATAATTTCTTTATGTTAGGAATTAATATTATTAATAATAATTATCAATTAAATGTGTGCACAAAGATTCTAGTTGAAGTCTTTAAAAGCAAAATGTGGCTGATTGCTGTTTAAGAGAGTATCCTTATCTGTCACTTTAGAAACTCTAAAGTTAGGACCTTAAAAAAGCCAGATGTTTTAAATAAAATGCTCCAATAAAAAAGCTTGAATTCTTTTACTAAACCTGTTTATTTCTGTAATATTTTAGATATCCTCAAACCTTTTTATTTTTGAAGTAAAGCAAGTGGAACACATAACATTGTCACTACTAGTGTGTTAAACAAACTGAATAATGATTCTGCTGTGCCTAAAGGTACAAAAAATGATACAAGGTTTTGCTAAGAAATTTTGTCAAACTGTTGTGACTGGGACTCAAAAAGTAGATTCAAAAGTTAAATAACCAGTAGTCATATTCCTTCTGTGGAAATTTCAATACATTCATCTGAGAATACAAAGTGAGGAGTTTGATTGAAGTTATTCACTTCAGGTTTCAAAACTACTTTTCCAATAAAGAGAAAACTTTAGAAGCTAATAGGCACAAATTGAAGATCTAAGGCTATGCCTTTTCATGTGCAGTTAGACTAAAAGTGTTGCATATGTAGGATTTTATTGTTCATAAACAAAAATAATTTCCTTCTGTAAGATTTCTTGGGCCTGGTAAACCTCTTGTTACATTTGTGCTTGAGAAAATCTACAACTGCCTAAATACATACAAAGATACAAACAAGGTAGACAGCAGGCTATGGAAATAATGACTGTAATGTATCAGAATTTGATTTAAATTGTACTCTAAGTTATATGCATTGCAATTCAAAACCACACATACCAATGATTATATTCCTCAAAAGCAAAAGCACATCAGAGTGATGACCTTGTTATTCACGTTGAGGAAAACAAAGCACACTAAGTAGTTCTCCAAAGATGTTCTGGACACTAAGACAACTGAATGCATCAAGTCCTTACTAGGACTTCCAAATCCATAAAGTTTGCATGGCTGTGGAGCCCATATGAATAAATCTCTCATAGGTTTTGCTGCTTTTCAGAGTAAGGGCTTGGCTCTCTTGATGTGAGCATTAGACATTGTGACTTAAAGAATAGACTAAGGAAATGGAGTAAAAACTCCTATCACTTTTGAAAATCTAGTAACATGTTCTTCTGTAAGATCAAGAATTTAATTTGTTTGTCCCAAGGGCTGGTATTTACCAAACAGTAAGAGAGGAGGCAACATAGAAGGCAAATATGGGATAGCTTAAAATAGAAAATAAGCTTTGTAACCAAGACTTGCTAGAGAACAAACCAGCTGCAGCAAATTGATTTATTGAAGTAATTCTCTATTATGTTTTATAGTAAAATCAGGTGACCCTGAACAGGAAGAAATGATGATGACTGCTCCAGATCAGAAGGCTGAAGGATAGCTTTTTTAAAACTATAGTATATTACATTAAAATACTATTTAAAGAGATACATACTATATTATTCTACATACTTACTTCTTACTTACCTATCAACTCATAAACTCGTGACTTCTCTGCTGAAAGTCTGAGACACAGCTGGATCAGATTGGTCATTGAACACAAACAGCCTTCACCAGAATCCAATCAAGCAATCACTTCAGGCAAACAATCTCCATACCACATTCCACATGGGGAAAACAAAGGAGCAGAGATAAAGATTGTTTTCTCTTCTTCTGTCTGTGCTTCTCCTGAGAGACAGAATTATGTCTCTCTGTCCAGAGAATGTGAATGCTACATGTTTCACATATAATTGTCTGAAGGTGTTTTGGTATCTTCTCTAGAGAACAAGAACTCTTCAAATGATGACTTTCTTATGCAAAGTTGGATGCAAGAATGAAAGCAGCCCAACACCAAACCACTAAAAGAGCAAACAAGCCAACAAAATAACTACATATCACCCTAAAAACCCCAACCAAACATCTGCCAAAACACCCAAAACAAACAAACAAACCACACCTAAGAGGCTGATGCATATTCCTGGGGGCACCAGAAATGATTGTGTCACCAAGATTCCAACAGGTTTTTCATTAGACCTTCTAAATATCTACTCAGCAGAGGCCCTAGCACTCCTGCCTTTCTGGTGAACATTGCATAGGTCGTAATCCTAACAGCTCCCTGTTCATTCATTTATTTTCTGTGTTTGATACAATGCACCTAGGTGGCCAGCCAGCTAAATGTGCCTTCTGAACACACAGCACTAAAGAACATAATTCCTGGATTCTGAAAAGTGCAAGTTATTTATAACTAGTGCATGCTAAAATAATTTCCATTAAACCATTAGCTTTACATTATATAGATCTGCAGTTTAAATCTGTGCATAAGAGCTGGTTGGAAACTGTGGTGGATAGAGATACAACTGAAGGGAAGAGAACTCAAACAAGGAATGAGGCAGACCTCTGACAAACTACTCAATAAAGCTTACAAAGAAAGAAACTGAAATAATTTAACCTCATATATCTGAGCTTTATTTTAAAGTGAGTATTGTCAAAAATACAGGGAAAGGCTCTTTCCCTGTTTGAACTAATAAAGGTCCATGAAAGTCAAGGACTTTAGGACCTAGTGTTAAAAAAACCTAAAGAAAAAAAAAAGACACCCAAAATAAACTACAGAAAACAATTTAACAAAATTTCACCAGAACATAAGGGGAACATCACACCTATTTAAAATAAGAAGATAAAGTTTAAAAAAGAAAAGATAATTCAAATAATTCTGTGAAATAATTCTGTCTATGACATACATGATCCAAACAGCCAGGAAAAAATTTGGGTCCTTTGTGGTAAAGTTCTGTTCCCATTTACTGCGATGTAACTCCCCTTTAAATCAGTGGAAGCAAAGTATAAAAGACAGAGGACAAAATAACTTCTAATTTACATTGCAGTATAACTCCTACCACTGGTATTTAAGATACGCATTAAGAATATTAAGAATCAGGGAAACTGTTACTGAGGATGAGTCTTGGAATGCAAGCTGGCACCTGAAATTTTATAAAATTGCCACAGAATACACGTTTATAAGTCCTTAAAAGCTTCTTTATCAGCTGAAAGGATGGATAGGAAATTACATGGTGAAAGCTACTGTTGGGGAATTGCAGTAAACATAACTGATAGCACATATATAATATTATGATATAATACACATAGAGCTCCTTTTAGAAAGTGTGAGGAAAGAAAAAAGAAGAATTCTTCATTGTGAACAAACACAGAAGTTCTTTTATTAAAAACTGAATGTAAGTCAAGTGATGAATTTCAAAAGGGAATTTTGCTTGACCAGGGAGAATTTAAAAAAGAAATGAATAGTGGGTCAACACCTTCTCTTCTCTTTGCCAAAAAAAAAACAAATCCTGCCTTCTTTTGCACATTTTGCATTCTGAATGCACATTGTGAACTCTGAACAGAATGAAGACCTGCCTGAAAATTATAAATTCTCTTAGTGCTGCTATTTTGAATTAATATATTATGTTAGCCTTAAATTACTGTAGTGGACAAACTAGCTGAGCTGTTTTTCTTTCAAAACTGTTGTTCCCAAGAGGAAAATGCTGCTTGTCAAAGCAAAAATCTCTTAATGTTTCTGTGAATGAGATGTAAAGAGTGGTTTTTAGGCATTCACAATGTTCTTATTATCCCAATAGAGTCTTTACGCAGGATAATGAATTACCATACACTAACATAATACACATACTAATAAGGATGTATATGTATTGTCTAAGAAAAAAAGAATATTCCTCACACTACACCTCCAATGCAAGTGCACTGTCCAAAGACCATTTATTCTCATGTGAGCTTATGAATTGTTCACACTCAGCTGTTTACTGGACACTTTTTGATACCTGGAAAACAAAACATTGGAAGAGAATATTTGCAAAGTTAAATTCAAGAGGAACTTAGCACTGCTGTTGGTTTTGGTGTGAACTGTTTCTTGCTGCAGAGCTGGCACAACTGCTGGTGCACCCACACACAGCTTTCAAAACCTGGAATTTGCCTTTTTAGGTACCATCTAGATCTGCACAGATTCAATGAATATATTTTAAAAATAAATATTGCGTTCAGCTTCCTGGATGCCCATCAATATGAAGTCGCTAACACTCTGTGGGAGGAAAGATTAAAAAAATAATAATAAAGTAACTAAAATGGAACTAGAACAGAATGTGGGTGTTTAGTATAACAAGTACACTTTGACAGGAATGTAAGCAGTTTGCAGAAAGTATTTAACTTGATTGGCAGAAATCTCTTAGAAGCAAATTAGTAATGCAAACTATTTAAAGAAAAATTAGAAATATGATTTAAGCATATTGGATACACATTAAGGATTGAATTATGTAAAACTCATCATACAGCATGATCCAGCAGCCTCAAATCTACTAATTTTATTCAGATCATTTATTTCCATCACAATTAAATCAAAGTACTTAAAGAACAGGTTTGATATGTCTGTAAAAATCACATTATGAATTAATGGTCAAACAACAATAGTAAGTGTTCATTGGTCTGCATGAAGTGAAGCTTAATTCTGGAGTTTGACTTATGATCTTACCCTATACTGGAATACGTGCAATGGCCTGAGAACTTTCCACCTGGGTATTTCAACACCCTCTTTTTTTTGATTATTTGTCAAACCATGTTCATTATAATTATGAGAGTAGCATGGGGTTACCGTCAGAACTTGAAAACCCATTTCCTTTTTTTCTGAATAGGAAGTCTTTTTGTTTCTTCTTTATAGGTACAGAACAATAATATAAGGGGGTTGGCAACCTACTCTTACAGGATAGCAATTTTTCTGTTTCAACAAATTCTCTACCAGATATTCTCATTTTTCTTGGTAGGAAAAACACCTGCTTAATTAGCCAAGAAAATTATCAGACTACTCAACCAGTTCAGTTTAGGTTTTTTATTAGGAAAAAATAATTTCTTTTTTGCAATGGTTTTGAAGAATTCCTAGTTCCAATACCATTACCTAATTTGAGGTTGGAAAAGCTTTTTGTTTGTTTGTTTTTAATTGTTTGACTTGTGGTGTATTACTTAAAAACAAAACAAAGCCCCAAAATAACCCCAGGAAAACTCAAGTCTACTGCATACAATTCAGAGAACTTTCAGTGAGCAAGAAAACATAGAAAGATCAAATCTGAATTTATAAAAATATGTCTATTTCACAGATTTTTATTTTCTGATGGATTAAGAAAAAAAATGTAACGGATTCAAAGGTATTTCTGAAAGTTGTTCTTTACAGATGTAACAGTATCATTAAAGAAATTCACCCAGCAGAAGGTGGGAAGAAAGGAGGAAGAGACGCCAGCAGAATCTCAGTCTTTGTTCCCTGAGCTTTTGGTAAAAGATGACAAAACACTAACTCTCAAAATACAGGTGGAAGACATCTCCAGGGAAGGATACAGGTTAAGTAAGGACCAAAACATTCACAGGAGTGACCATCAAGCAATTTGTCGCATATCCACAAAACCAGTAAATCTGAAGCATTCTTTCATTAGCTGTCCCATAAGATTAGTGCAGGTGAACACCAGGACTAAAACATGTTGGCTAAGAAACATTTTATTCCTGTTTCACTGAATCCTATATGTTTGGAATGCCAGGATAAAATAATGTGATATTGTATTTAATATTCTAAATGGATAACTGTGGTTTACATTATTTGATTCCTGTGTGAGGCGTGGGGTGAGATTAAGCCACAGAGGTGAAACTATGTATGATTCACTGACAAAAGGAGGAATATGTGGTGTCTAACCTTGCATAGATTCTAAAATCCTTTCTAATTAATGCACTAAAAATTCTCACACAGAAATATTTTTCAAGCACAACAGACATCTGAAATAATTGAAGAGGCATTCATGTAGTGTATTAATTTTTCTCTTTTCTGTAATAATAAAAAATGTAGATATTAGAATAAAATGTGCTATTTTACAAATACACTAAATAGACAATAACTCCATTTGAACTGATGCACTTACGGATATGCAGAGGAACACCTACATACCTTTTGTAATTCCTATGGTTCCCAAGCTGCCAAACAAAAAGGCTGCTGCTGTACTTCAACTCAGCAGACTAGTCTCTAAAAACACATCTGTTAGCAGCACTTTACTGAAAAAGCCTTTCTGTAGTATACATTAACATGTTAATATTCTCAATCTTATTTTTAACTTCTGTCAGAATTCAAGCAATTTTTTGCCTAAGGAAAATGTATGAGAGAAGAAAAAAGACAAAAATTGTGATCTGCAATGAGATAAATGCACACCATTTACAAATCTTCTGTGTTTTCTGGCTTAGCGTGTCTAGGGGCATTTAGCAATTTAATGTAATATAAAAGCTATAAGCTCTTTAGCTCTACCTATGAATACAACCATCAAAGGACAATCTGAATTGTCCTGATGAAGCTTTAACTCATACTACTATGTCTAGTTATTTTAAGAGGTTTGTACATTCTTTTAAACTTTTCTCTATTTAGCTCCAATTTATCTTATATTTTAAGTTACAGGTAACATTGCCCTTATCCATATGAAGATGAATTTTCTAAAGTTGCTGACCACACATGCTGTGACACCAGGATAATTTTGTTAAGTTTGCCTGGCACCTTAGCAAATAAGGAAATAATAAAAAGTGATGGTCAGCATGACAAATGTAAGCCTGCTATGGGTTTGTTTTTTTTTTTTTGGTGAATTTACTATGAAAAACATAAGAGGTTATTCCTAACTTTCTTGAGAAATGAATGCAGATTAGCTTACCAGTCAATGAATAAATAAAGGAAAGCTGAAGTGTTTTATTGTGTGGGCCGACACTTCCTCAGCACCCCAATTTAAGCCCATTTTAGCCAACAGATGCACACACAGTGTAATGCAGTAGAAATACACAGAATGCCAGCAAACACACTGCACTTCAAAGAGTTAATGCAAATAACACTATCACCAGTCCCTTTAAAAACTCAAAAATTAGAAACTGACCATATATTGGCAAATAAAATATTTAAAGAGCCTGAAAATAAAAAATTTAAAATAAATAAAAATAATGAGAAATTACCAAAAGCTTCACTAATAATGTCTCTTAGAAAACAAATCTAATGTAAAATTAAAGAATAATTCTTATTTTCAAAATAAAGCTTTTTTTTTTTTTTTTAAATACAGACTGCTGCCAATAGTCAAAATTGAGTATCAATTCAATAGTTGTCAATACAATGGAAGGAAGCATTGTGCCCTTCATATACCATCTCTAAGACTAATTTGTCTGTGTTTGGGGTTTTTTAATGTAACTTTAAACTTGTACATGACTTCACATCTGAGTGCTTCTGTTTTCGATCATTGCAGAAGTTCAAATGAGAAAAGTAGAGATTTTGCCACAAAAATAATTGTGCCAGGTAATGAACATTTAATTTATACCAATAACTCTTATTTTCTCAATTGTAAATTTAATGACATTGATCCCTCTATCCTCTCCAGTGCTACAGTTCATGAGCAACATCAACAGGAAAAATGTAATTACTTGTGTATAGTATTGATGTGAAAAGAGAAACAAGTACAGCACAAAGATGAGATCAATAGTCTAGGTCCTGATATTCATTAAATTGATCCTCAGAAGAAATAATTGGAAAAGTATATTCTAATTAATATATTACATTCTTCTTCAAACCAAAAATACTTCAAGTAGCACTTAATATCATCAGTTAGTTTTCCAAGGAATAAAAAAATAAATTCAGGTATCAGGAAGCTTCACCATTAAAATTTTTGCTGTATTTGAACATCAGGTTTCTACTTTCAAAAGATATTTTACAGTCCAAGTATAGCACCAGAATGTCCTAGTCTCACCTCACATCCAATTCTTTGTTCTTTTCATGCCTATTTGTCCTGCAAATACATTTCTTAGTTCCAGCTGGTGCTGAGAGGACGGTATAGGTCAAAGGACATGAACCTTCTGAAGTTAAATAAAACCTTGAAATTAAATAACTGAATTCTTAAAGAATAGAGTATATATGGAGTAAAAAAATAAAATCTCTATTTTGTATTTTCTGTATTCCCTTACTTCCTCAACAATACATAGCTCACAGATTGTACTAATTGTCACTAATATAGTACCAGTAAATTTATTCACTACTGGGAACAATTTTAAAAATCTTTTAGTTTTTATAAATACTTGATCATCTTTTTTTCTTCATTTCTTATTGTAGCACAGTCCTCAGAAATTTTAATTTGAGTAAGACAGGAATGAATTTAAAAGTTTACAATTTAAAAGAACCTTCTAATTCTGCAAACATTAACATATGTATGCAGTGGTAGGGACAAGGCAACCCCAAAGAGAGCAGAGAGCTGCTCACCTGAGGCCAAATATATCCTACAGCAAATCCCCTAAGTGGAAAAATGCAAGCCAGAAATTTTATATTGCAATTATTTTTATGTATGAACATCTAAAGGGAATAACCACTCACATATAGAGAATTACTTCAAAACAGGGGAAAACTAACCTGATCACTAATATTTCCCACATTATTTCTACAATATTTATTATAAAATATAATACAATTCAATAAATGCAATTTTATTAAGTGTATAAATATTTGCTTAAATATAAAGACAGAGTACAATATATATAATATTTTAATTTAAATATTTTATTAAAATAGTTGAAACTACACAATAAATGTATAGGACATAATTTGATTTAGATTACTATTTGTAGAAAATAGTTTGAATCAATGAAATATATTCATGTGAAAGTCTACATATATGCTAACAAAATATAGATATTGAAAGGAACCAACTCATTTTTAAAAACAAGTCCTTCAATATGTTTTAGGGCTTTCCAATTATCCTTTTCTGAAGTTTGCCTCTGAATATAACATGATTCCCCAGTCATATCAGTTTCTGAAGAACTTAATGTCTAATTACAAAATGCCCCAATCAGTCCTGAAAAAATTAAAAATCAGTCAGTATTTGTAACCAGGTAGTGTCTTTTGCTGCTTCTTTCTTTAAATAGAATTTTTGAGAATGAAGAACTATACTCAAAACAGTTAATTAATAATAAATATAAAGGACAATATAAAAAAGCAGTGTTCATTAAGGGAAGGACACATAAGTTACTGGTGTCATTGTTCAGATAAGCAGCACAACCTGTCAGTAACTAAAAATCAAGAAATGAGGAAGAAGGGGAGAAAATAGGGAAGTAAAGAAAAATATTAAAAAAAAAAGAAAAGCCCTAAGGATATGGAATTCAAATGGAAGCCTGAACAAAATGAGTGAAAAGCCCAAATGGAATGTTGAGAGGAAAAAAAATTCATAGGACAGCCAGAAAGCAAGGACTGTATCCTAGGAGCAAAGAAGTGAAATGATGCATGCAAATAAAAACTAATTGCTTGAAGACCTTGGAAGGACAATATGAACAAACATATAGAAAAAATATCTGAAAATCTGGCACAAGCCTAGCATAAAGCCTTGGCCTTTTCAGCAAAATGAATGCTTTTCCATTCGGTTCCTGTAGAAGATAGTCCTCCAATTTTAAGCCATATAGAGGATTTTCCTTTCAGAGATTTGGACTGAAAATTGTTGTAACCTGTAACCTCATAAAAGAGACAAAGTATACAAAATAGAGGTTTTCCAGCAGAATATTCTGTCCTGGTAAAATCCAACAAAAATAGAAAGCCTGCAGAACATCTTAGGCCAAGCAGTAACAGTGAGAAGAGGGGCAAAGGAGCTTCAGGCTTTTTATACCAGAAATATTTTACTTCAGTTTTTGGTCCATTGTGTTTCTCTGGCCCTCCAATGTGACCAAATTACAGGCACTGTAAGTGAAGCAGGTCTAGCTGGTGATGAATGAGCAGGAAAAAGAAGGGAGTATCATTCCTGTAAGATGCAGAGACAGGAGATTCAAAGTCTCAGAAACCTTGGGTCATTTCTTTGTAATAACTTTGGAAGTACTGCTAGTAAACCAGTTTTTAAATTCATCATTGTTGGTAGCTTAAAATAATCTAACACTCAGAGAAAGAGGTTTGCCTTTCTGTCAGAAGTTTTGCCTTGAACTGGGAAGAAAGAAGCAAAAAAAAAATCAGTATATACTCATATAATACATGATTTCCATAGAATATACTTACATTCTGGATTCACATCAACATTGTCTCCAATGAAATCAAGGCTGACATGTGGCAAAGTTTCCCTCTTTCTCTTCACGCTGTTCAATCTTCTACCCCTAGAAAAGTCAACCTATGTATATTTGCAAGTTGGGAACAGAAATAAAAAAGGGAAATAAATTAAAAAAAACCAAAACTAATAAAAAATCAGTCAAAACAACAAACAACCCCCAAAATCCCAAATCAAAACAAGCCAACTGATTCTGGCCACAGCTTAGTGTTGTGGAAAATGTGGAAGACAAAGACCCTAATTAGCTAGCCCAACCATGCATTAATTAATGTTCGACATCCAAGAGGATGACAACTCACTGTCCAAGTCAATGACTCATGGAGGATTATTCCTACAAAAGAAGCACCTTCAGAAATGTGAGATATATGTTGTCTTTTTGAGCTTGAAATTGTCTGCAAAATTAATTATATCTCACCAAAAAAACCCCCTTAGCAACTAAGAGGAATATTAGTTTTCCCTTACCATGAGTGGAATAGTGATATATATAAATATATAGATATAGATATAGATATATAGATAGATATAGATATAGATATAGATATAGATATAGATATAGATATAGATAGATATATATGTATAGTAGCTAAAATAAAAATAAATATTTTTGTACAACCAAAGATTTTGTGACTGTATTTTTGTGACTATATGTTCTTCTTTCTCAGGTAGAGATCCTTACCAAGCATAAGAATCTTAGATCTCACTGGTTTCAGTAGATAAATCTTTCAGTTTTTGTACAGCAACCTCCCCTTCACTCCATCAGCTCCACCCTCATATTCCAGACAAAATCCAGGAGTGAACAAACAAACACAGGAGAAATTCCAAAGCAACTAAGTCTCTCTATTTACTATTTAATTACAGAGGCAGAAGCATAGGAATTTCTTCAGGGACTGGGTTCAGGACTTTTCCCTGAGGCAAAAAAATATTTTCGCTAGTTAAAGCACTGTGTTTATGTACCTGAAGAATGATAAGTTAGAAACCAAATGTACTGTGGAGTTTATAAATACAGTTTTACTTCCGTGAAAGGGAGTAAATCATAAAGCTGTTGACTTGACCTCAGTGCATCTAAGCATTTCTCCAAGGATCAAAACTCAAAACCGGGAATAGTTTGGATGACAGCGTAGTGACACTGAGTTTCTGTAAACACTTGTAAGAAACACAGACAGATCCAGTTTCTTTGTTGTGTTCCAGCTAATATCATCATTATTATGTAATTTGTAGTGAAGTCCAAATCATGCTTTAACACTTAAAAAATTTTACAGGTTACATCAAATTTAAAACTCCTGAACAACATCAAAAAGGGTTAAACCCATTTATTAAAGGTGCCGCAACACACAGAGACAATAATTGTAGAATTTTATTTTTTTAAAATAGCTGTACTGCTTTTAACTTCATACCATCAGCTCACTTGCCTTTCAGCCACAGGAAATTTGTTTGACCCACAATGATGGGTTGATTTACTTCAGACATGTGTGGCTTATGAGGGGTACCGTAGTGTATTTTATATGAAGTAAACTTTGTTTTTCCTCAGTCCCTCACCACTCCTCAAGCTCATCATCTAATGATCACCACACACATACATATAATTCAGACCAGGTCAGTAAGGTATTTGTTCTTCATTATCCATTTTTTTCATCCAAAAAAAGGATGCACGTAGTGGTTCACATAGCATGAAAAATGAAAATAAAGAACTTGCAACAGAATATGGAATAAAATGGAAACAAGGGGCAGCAAAATACATCTAGTCCTGCATCTTGATGTATTTGAAATCATGGCAAGTTCAAAAAATCAGTTACAGTAGGGAAGAAAATTCATTTTGGCAAAGGGCAACTGGTTATACCTGTTTGAAAACACATTTTATTACATCTTTTACAAAGCATAAGGAAAACCCTGAAATAGTAAAAAACAATCTTCATGTATGACTCTGTGTTCAGAGGTAAGAATTAGTTTTTACAGTGTTCGAAGGAAAAATCACAACATCCAGTCAAGGTAGTAATGACTTAATTACTCTAGTAGAATTTAATCAAGGGGTGCTGTACCTCTTCTGCACAATGAGTTCAAGCTTTCAAACAACACTCTTTCTTTTTTTTCTCAGCCTGAAGCAAAACTGAGAACAAACAGAAATTTTATACCTCAAAAGCGTGCTTAAGCTAGAGAAAAAGAAGTTTCTTCTGGCTCTTACCAATTTCAGACATGTTAGTGATTGGAACCAAGAAAACATACATCATACTGTTTCTTGAGTCTAGAGGTGATATCAAACAACAACAACAACAACAACAACAAAATGCCTGCATTGCCAAAAATCTATTTTGGCTTTCTAATTTTATTTAGTTGTCAAGAAGCCACGAGAGCAGTTTTAAAACTGGGAGCAGCCTTTTAAAAGATAGCAACACTTGACAGCGAATTTGTCTTTCTTCAAGTTGTTTCCCTCTTGCTGTCAGCTTTCCAATCTTCTCCAAAATTAGATTGAATTAGTTTTCTTCCCTTACAGTTCCAGTTTTCTTCTGGCTTGTGGTTAGCTGACAGATAGCATTGTCTATGGTGACCTGCCTTAATGAGCACCACAGGAAAAGCTGACATTACAGCCTACAGTGGTATCCCATGGTCCAGCAAACTGGGCATTTAATTGGTCTCACCCCACTGTTCTGACCTCAAAAGGAAGTGAGAAGGTGGGAGCAATAATTCTGATGGTCACATAACATTTTGGGACCTCCATGGCTACAGCATCAGCCCTGCTGTTCCATGTGCCTGGCCATGGGGTCACAAGGGCCAGCAGCTTTATGCTACAATGACAAATAAAAAACCTGAAAAGGGCTAATCAATGCCCAGGTCTGCACCATACTCTGCCCAGGCTTAGGAAACAAGGGGGATATTTACCTCTACCCAAAAAAAGGGTAAACTCAAAAGTGCCAGACTTCAGGGAAACAAGTAGTTGTGGCATTAGGGACATTCAGAGGTGACCCTGGAAGTGTTAGGTTAGTGGTTGGACTTAATGATCTTAGTGGTGCTTTACAACATAAATGAATCTATGATTCCATGGTCTTCTAGGAAACTATAACTAGAAAGACACTTTTCAGAATTACAACTGTACTTGAGGTAAAATGCAAAAAACATCCTACTAAATAGAGATATTAAAATGCATATGCAAGGGAAACTGCAAAAGTCAAACATATAATGTGCTGGTGGTAAAGCAGCAATGTAGAAACATAAAAGCAAAATACAGCATGAAAGATAAACAGCTTTATGAAATATTCAGTAACTAAAGGGTAAATTTGTAGAACCACACTCTTGAGCAAGCCTAAGAGTACCTTTGGTTTTGGTGGAAATGCTTTACTGCAGCAGGGGAATCTAGTAAGTAACATTTGCAGGAAATTTTAAATTACTTCAGATCACTGGAAATAGCTGTCAAGCTCATTGATAACCTTTGCTCATAATCAGCCTTTTAGAATGACAGTAAAAATCCAAACCATGAGGTAAGTGTCCACAAAAGGGCACTTGATTCAAACTGTGACTGAGACTCTCTTGCAGTCTTTACAAGCATGAAACGTGCCCCCTGCATTTTAGAAGGAAACATAAAATATTCAGTGTTTCAGAAATGAGAGGACAAAAGCACTCTCTTTCATGATTTTTTTTTTTTGTAAAATAAAAGGGTAAAACTGTTCAATACAATTCTGTTTAATTATAATGAAAATTTTATTACATTATATCAAAGATATTAATGTTAATTTATCCTAAGATAAAAGGAGGTAGTGTGACTGGATAAAGCTTCCTGGGGTTTTTCAGTGGTTTGGTTTTTTAATATGCTAGACAAGATAAGGAGTAACTCATGAAATGCAAAGCTTTGAAGTACCTTTTTCAGTTTTGTAAAAAGAAGCGTATTATTTTCTGTGAAAAACCCCAAGCACATTAATATTATTCAATCTTATATGGTAAAGGGAGTCCCCATCATGCAGAATTTCAGCCACAACTCTTGGTTCTGCTTAGCCTTTTATTTTGAAGCTTCTGGTTTCTTATTAAAGAAAATGTAAATTGCTCTGAAAGTGTTCTCTGTGTACAGGAACAGGCAAATCCCCCAGGGAACACCCTACATCCCTCAGGATGTGACCAATTGTTTGGCTCTTGAAATTAAAAGATACTACAAAACCTCAACTTTTTAGAAAATGACAAGCTCTACTTCAGAAACATAAATCACCAAATAGTTGGTGTTTATTTACCATGGAGGAAAACAAATCCTTTTCTGTTATTCTTTTTTCTTTTCTTTTTTTTTTTTTTTAATATATTTTCTCCTTACCCCAAAGGATCTGTGGCATTTCTAGACACATTGTGTGCGGTGCCCTGAGGGTACTTCTATTTGTATTATTATAGGTGGCTTTGAGAGCACAAAGAGAAGCTGAGCAGTTCTATCCTGGGTGAGCTGCGAATGAGCTGCCCTGTAATACAAACGGAGGCACCCTGAGGGCACCACTGAATTTCTGTGTGTGCCTGTGTATCCCTGTGTGTGCAGCTTTTAAAACACAAGCAGGACAGAAATCTTTCAGATGAACTGATCTCTAAAGGTTGAAGCCTTGAAAGAATTTTTTATCCTTTTTTTTTTTGGCTTGCTTTCAGAATTATCAGTTTCTCTGATAACAAAACTACCTTTGTTTCTTAATATATTCAAGGCCTTATGGTTTGAAAATTTTTCCTACAGTGACTGATTGTCAAACTTGTCATAAAATGCAACCTTAAGAATAGTGATTACATTTAAATGAATTAGAGAATAGCTCTTGCATTAAAATTCAAAAGGGTCTCTAAAATACTTGCATTGAAAGCAAGAATTTATATTTTATGTTAACTATTTAATTCTCCTTCAAGGGTAGGAACCAACATTTACATTAGGATTGTTTGATAATAACAATTTAGATTCAACTTTTTCCATCCGACCAACCTTCTGCCCTTATTATACGTATTAGTTAAATAACATTTGTTATTTATTTATTTAAATATAAAATAACAAAGTATTAATACCTTTATAGAAAACAAAAGCTATATTTTTTTAAAGGAAAACCTTTTTAAAACTTACATTACCAGACTGTTAAAAAAATCAAAAAATTAAAGTGGCATTTATGTTCTTTGTAATACTGCAAAATAGCAGGGTCAAAAACAAACAAAAAAAAAGGGAATTCTATCTTGCAAATTTCTGCAGTAATCAGAGTCTGACTCATTAAAAAATTCAGTACCAATGGAAAAAATGATCCCCTGCTTTGGAACCCAGGAAGGGTTCACCCGTCATGGATCTAGCTCATGAACATGTACTTCCATTTTATTTCAAGCATAAGTAGATGTGTTTAATCTGAAGACAAACAATCAATCTGATCTTTTTCTTTGCTGTTATGTCTACCCAGAGAGCTGTAGAGCTCTTGCATTGACTTACTGGGGAGCTGTACACAGCCGCAGTCCCTACCCAATAAGAGTTTGCAGGCCTCAGATATTTATGACCTTGTTTCCTTAAACAACAAAAGCAAGTTCCTTTCCAAGGAGCCTTTTCTCCTTACGCACAGAGGGCCCAGTAATGAATGCATCCCCTGTGAACAGAAATCCACAGAGCACACTGGGCCCTCAGGCTGAAAAAGGCCATGGAAGATGGAGCTGTTATCCACAGTGGCTAATGGGGGCATGCTGATTATTAGGTACCTCAAAGTGTCTGTCACTTAAGAACAAAGCAATCTTAGGACTATGCAAGTAACCTTCTTTTTAGGCATATTTTAATCATACAGCACAAGTGTTAGAGAAAAAATGTGGGTAAAAGACTTTACGTCAATCATGGGAACAAGCAGCATGAATGTGGATTCTTAGAAAATAGCTGCTCCTATAACAATACTGACAAGTTCCTAGGACACCAGAATAATGACAACAGATTTAAAAATTCCATTCTTTGCTTTGTAGTTCTATATTAATGAATTAACAAAGAAAATTTGGTCACTAATCTCTGATTTTAGCATTCATTCATTCATTCAAGATAGTACCATTTGCATTCCTATAATATGCAGAGGTTAGAAATAAAGCAGGCATTTCTTTTCCTTTCATTTTTCTGATTCTTTGTTAAGTGCTGCGTTTTTTCAATTATCACAGAGTTTGACACTGATTATACATCCATGAACAAGGACAGACTTCAGTGGCATAGGATAATCACTGTGCAATACAGCTTACAGTCAGCTTGGACAGACAGACCTGCTTAATTTTTTTTTTGTCCTCATTAGAAAGGCTTCCTAAGAGGTTATGAAAATTTATTTACAAACTTTAATGTTAGAACTTTTTTTTTGTTTCTTTGACTGATTTTTATGGTCAGCTGATGAAGAAAATGAGTCTTTACTGCATTTTTCTTTTAAGACAAAAGATCAGCTACTTTTAATTCCAGAATAGTATGGAATAATAACAATTCATTTCATCTGACAGAAAATACATCCAAACCTAACATTCAGCATATTTTCAAGACTTTTTTTTTCAAAACAGCCTGAAACTTTAATTCTTTTTAATGCTTCTTTTCATTTTAAATATATAGACAAAGGTTTTGCTCATCTGGCTTGAAATTCATTCTATGCAGAGTGTTCATTTATATCTCCCCTAAAATTTAAACTAAGCTTCTCCCTCTCCCCTGAAGGAATGTAATTACTATCCTTCATTTCTTGTAGTTCCCATGATGTGCCTGTCTTCCAAATAGAGAACAATGTATTATCTGTGCCCCAAGGAATTTATATTAGAAGATAAACTATATTATTGTCTGTAAAATGAATTATTTTAAATAAAAAGGGATGCTAGGATGCAATTACTGTGTTCAAGAGGACACATTTAGTTCTGTTTAAATTGATATTGAAAAATACTGCATGCTTAATGGCACAATTCAGATAATAATATGTTATAACAGGAACTATATTCATAAAGCCAAATGTAATTTACATACAGATAAAATATCTACTTTATCTATAGTCTATATGTTAAAATAGAAAGTATAGATTGCTATTTGCTTCCAGTGTGACACATCTGTGGATAAAGACTTAAACTTTTCCTTGATACTCACCAATCACATGTTAAAAATCTGTGGGTTCTTTTTGTGCATCCTAAAACTCAAAGGTGCCATAGATTTTTCAAAATGACAATACTATCACACAAGATTTAAAGGGAAAAAAAAGAAAGATAAAAATAGAAACCAAAGACCCAGACCCCTAAACAACCAAACCAACCAAAGAACCCCAAACACTCAAAAAGCACCACCAACACCAAAAAAAACCCCAAAAACCAAAAGTGAACCAACCAATGAACTAACCAAAAATCCCTCAACAAAACATCAAAATAAAAGAAAAACGAAAACAAATCATACATCCCCCCCAAAAAAACAAAGACTGAAAAATCCCAAACCCAGCCAAACTAAAAGAAAAACCAACAAAAATCCACAGAAAACTCACAAAAATCCAAACACAACCAAACTCCTAAATGTACCTTCAGGGTAATATTACGATGTTCTTAAAACCTCAACTGTTGTAATTTAAGTACACAACTGCAATAACTACATACAATTTTCTGAATTATCATCATAAAGAAAAATAGTAGGAAATTAATATATTGGCATAAACCCACACAGAGCTGTGCAATCTTTTTAATAAGATACATATTTTAGTTATTTGAGCTTGCTCTCCTTTTTCATAATATATATAATTTACACATCTATTTATTGGTCCTGTCTGCTTTTATTTATTTGATTAAGCAATGTATTCTTCTATTTTCCTCCAAACCTGATACCTTTCTTTTTTTACATAGAGATTAGGAAATATAGATCTCTATGTTCTGGTGAAAACATGCTTTTTAAATAGGAGAGTGGGAAATACAAGTAAACCCTGAGGAAAAAAGGATGCGAAAAGCTAAAAGTTATCTAGGAGATGGTTGAAGAGTTCTTCACAAGCAGGTGTTATGAACAACCTGTTGCATAAAGCAGATAGTGTCTGCATCTGATTCTGTCCAGAGGCAGATGGGTGGACTGGGTGATCGCTGGAAGCCACTCAGCTATTTCTTGCCACATCAATTTACATTTCAGAATAGATTCTACCTTCTTAATTAGAGTAAAATATGGCTTCAAATGAATGAATATGGCAACAGGGTATCACACCTAAGACTAAATCCCAGTTAAAAGACAGTGCATACCTAGAGCAGTATGAAACCTCTGCTTTACAATTTTGTTTTTGTTTTATTTAACCTGCCTTATGTGTCACAGTCTGACATCCTTGATTACTCATGCAAAACCTAGATTTAAAATTCTTCATTTTCAGGAAGCATTGATGCACTGTTTTTCCTCATATACTAGAAAAACATTAAATTAATTGACCTGTACAGGTTTCATTTGAGTGGACCTATGACAGCTACAATTGCAGTAGCTGTCACACACATCTGTATATTTTCACATCTGTATATTTTCACCTATGGACCTATGACAGCTACAATTGCAGTAGCTGTCACACACATCTGTATATTTTCACATCTGTATATTTTCAAATGTTGTAATCTAAGAAGTATCAGCATATTTTTGTTCACTTACTTTCAGATTCTGATTAACCATTTAACTCTTTCTTCCATAGCTAACTCATTTGAACCAGAATTAGCAAAAAAATCTTCAGAAAAAAAATTTTCAGATTTACTCTACATCCGAACTGTTGAAGTATTTTTTACTAAAATGAATGATGTTTTAAATTGAGAATGTATTTTCTATTACGCATAAAACAATATCACATTTCAAGATAATTCTGTGTACATGATTTTTACATGACTTTATATTCCAAAGTTATAATAGGGGCAAACTTCTTCCAGAAACTGGTTAGGATGCTGGATGGATGGGAAACAAAATGACAACACTAAGAACAGCTGAATCAAATTTCTGCTCCTCCTATTATAGAAGCAAAAGATCGGTTTTGGCCCTTCATATGTAGAGTGACAAAAATTCAATTTTGCCTACACTGGAAAGCCTTTAGTTGTCTCTAAGACAAGATAAAATATGTAAAAATAGAAAAAAGAAGAAAAAAATAAACATGTAAAAGACAGTAAGTACTGAATTCTGAAGCAGAATGTCAAATTGTTTCCTCACACTAGGTGAAGCAAGATATTTGCCAAGCTCCAAGGCATGTGTTATGTGACACAGAACTCCTTAGATCACAGCAAAAGCCTATTCAGGTTTCTATTTGACCTATTTGACTGGTGCAGGGTTTAAATGCAGCTGAAATAAAATTGCAGTCTGCCATTTAATCTATATTCCAATTTAATCCATCTTCCCAGTTTCAGACTCAGTGGTGCTTATGATCTTATCAGAACTGTGAAGTCGTACAAGCAGACTGCCTCCCATTTCTTTAGAAAAAGATTAGTTAACAATAAACAACAGTCTTTCCAAGTCTGAAGGTAAAGCATAAATGTAATCTATACATTCATGTACATTATACATAAATGTGTACATATTTGCATGGGAATTTTTGGTTCTTCACATTCATTTTTCAGCATAAATATTAATATATATGCCCTTCAAAGGTTAACAGGATCTAATGTCTTTTGACCAGAGATGAGTTCAATACTCCTCTACTTTACAAAAATAAAGGACTTTATAGACAGTTACAGTAAGGTCACTTGACACACTTCGAAACACTAACTCAGTTAAGAGAACAATTTGAACTTAGAGATCTTAGTTTTATTTCTGTGATTAATTAGTTATCTTTCAGAATTTGATAAAGAATCTTTTAATATTGTTGGACAATAATTTATTTCAGCTATTCTGGACAATCAAAGCTTCCCAGTCTTCAAGAAGGGATTAACTCCCAGGATTCTCTATAAGAATGACTTAATTAAAAAGGCTTAAGAGAAGAAATGACTTAATACAGGAAACAAGAACTCTTTGACCCTTAGAGGTTGACTGAAAGTTATCACTTTCTTGAAAATGAGTAATCAATAAAAACTCAAAAGAGGAATTATCTTTAAAGGTGGTTAAGGAGCTGCTGCTGCTAGAAAATAAGGAAAATATCTTGTGTTTTATGAGCTTCAGGTTCCACACAAAGCATTCACAGAAGTGCTGAGGCACTGTGCACATCAACTGCTCTACACTGAGCCTACACAATTTCTTCAGTCTTCTGAGGGCTACAGGGAATTAAATGCAAGATCTCCCAAAAATCATACATGTTTTCTTTCCACCATTAGCTTGTCACACTTCCTTATGGCAGATTTAGCTGTGCATCTTCTCCTTCATTCCTACAAATGTCCATCAATACCTGTATCATCTGATGGGATTTACTTTATCTCAGATAACAGCATGGAAATCAGAGCCAGCATGGGATTTTTGCTCCAGCGCTGCTACAGTTCTACAACACAGTGTTAAGGCTTGGGTGTCAGGAAATCAGAGAATTTATATCAAAACCAAAGGAAACCCTGGCTCTTTAAGAAAACATCCAGAACATATGAAATTATCTAGAATACATGAAAAACTAATGGCAGCCAGTAGTTCAGCAGTAGCCAGTAGTTCCAGTAGTAGCCAGTAGTAGCCAGTAATTCATGCAACTGAACCATCCAACTTTTCTGCTCTAACTAAAGTAAGTTTACAAAAACGGTCAGCTGGTAAAAGCATTGAATGAGGCAGAAACAAGGAGTGAGAGGGAGCGCTATGGGATTAAATTAAACTGATTCAAACAGGATAAAGTAAATGGTTAAAAAATGTCTAGAAATAATGAAACCAATATTGAAGCCAGCCTGACAGTAGGAAGTTACCAGGAGAAATCATCTTAATTAACTGTAATGACACTAATTTAATGGATATAGCCCAAGCAGAGTAAGGGAAATAAATGGACAAACAGACAGAGATACAAATCAACTACCTCAATAACAACTACAGCTTCAATGTCAGCCCAATGACAATACAGAAAAACTTCTTGTTATAAAGCCTTTAGTGAAACCATTCTTATATGACTTGGGAGAAACATTAGCTCAACCTGTATTTAATTTTATTACAGAAGTATCACTGCCTTCCTTGTACATCTGAATGGGGAAAAACTTAACTCCAAATGAGTTGGGCAAATCAACCTCAGGCAAAAATTATGCCCAACTTCCTTGCTAGAAATAGACTCTGATTCTCTGAGTCTGATTCTCTGCAAATATCTGAGAGATATTTGCACAGCAAGCACAGTCTTGAACATTCAGACCTTTGAGAACAGCTTATAATCATGTGGAGATCAACTGCTACTGCTTGTCACCTGAATTTCTGAAAAATGTCATATATGCAGTCTGTTGATGTACTGTAAATTATTTTCAAGGAATTAGTCTCCTGCAGGTTGAAGCAAATGATTCCAAACTCTTTTGTAGCAAGCTGACTTGACTTTGCAATAGTCAATTTTTTGAACTATTTGCTTTCACAAATGTATCATGTTTGTGTGTGTCCAAGCACAGGAGAAGCAGTGTCCACATCACATCTGCAGTGCTTCCTAAATCAAAAAACCTGGAAATATGATTGTAAATACACCAATTTAGTTTATTCCCAGTTTTATTTTCAAGCTAGTCAGGATCATAAAGGGGTAGAAAAATCATTTATCCCACTCTAAATCCAGATTAAATTAAAAAAAAAAAAAAAAAAAAAAAAAAAAGAGAGAGAGAGAGAGAGAGAGACTCTGGTCCACTCTGTCCAGAGATCTTTATCCATCTTTCCCACGGTTTCTCCAATGCTGGGGTGGTTGCTGGTAACCCCAGGGGCTGGGAGGGGTAAGTGAATATATGTCATTGCCCCCAGAGAATAATAACTTCTTCAGGCTTGGTTGTAGGTCAGTAGATAGAAATTTTAGGTTTCATTAACATTCTGCAAGTGTTACTTACTCTGTTGCTGCTATGGATTCTGAATTTAAAGTTCAGCAATTGCCAGTTGACTACTAGACATTAATAATTTCAGAAAACAATTTGAATCCTGATTTTGGTTTCACTATTTGAAAACAAGTGTTTTTTCTTATACCACATTGCAGTTCCAAGGTCCTGGCTAAACTAAAACTCTTTGCCTAACTATTTTGGGCTGGTTTCTCAGGGTAGAACTTAAAGAAATATTTGGCTGACTTAATGCAACATATGCAACACAGTCAAATTTTGAATTTAATTTCACAAAAGAATAATCATGCTATAGAAACAATTTATTCATCCAAACCTGCAGACAGCATCAAGTTCTCTTGAATGGACATAATTTTATCACATTTCAGATGCAGATACAACCTCAAATATTACAACTCTGCCAGTTTAATCTTCATTCTATATTTTTTTCCGGCTTGTAACCTTCAAACAATATTTCTAGTTTTCATTAAAAATACATTCACTTGTATGATATATATTTTCAAAGCTCTTGCTTTGGAAAAGAGCCTCTACCTCCCATCATTTAACATTAAAATAAAAGGCTGTACAATAAAAACTCATCATATATTGGTGAAATAGGACTTCTTTTACCTCTCATGCTTTACTTAAGTTCGAGAATTGAAAGTTGCGGGTATACATTTTTACTCACAGACCAAAACTCACTATTACAAAACTTGAAGTACTTGACAGCAGAACATTATGGGTGTCAGAAATGAGACAAACTGTAAAAGTCTGAAGCAGCTCCGAATGTTTCTTCACAGTCATGGATGGCATCTTGTCACCTTGTAACACAGCAGCTGCTGTTACTACAATGGTATTTCAATACAGACTTTTCCTAGGAAAGGATTTAAGCTTGTTCTTTTTCTCACTTTCATCCACCTTTTGTTATTTCTTAGAAAATTTCCTAAATTCTTAGAATGGCCATAACATATTTTAGGATTTAGTTTTGTACTAGGGATAGATAAAAAAGGAGTATTTCCAAACAATCTAAATGAAGACAAAAGTATTGTTCTTACCAAAACCAGTGAAAACTAAGTCATGTAGGGACAAAAAATATCAGGCATTTAATTTAGAGGAACTTGTTACTAGTGGTGGAAGACCTGAGCTAGATTTGTAGCATGACATAGACTGGATAGGAAAGTCCCCTTGCGAAACAAGTGAGATCAAGCTTCTTCCATCCCATCTCAGTTTCTTCAGTGTCTGGTCAATTAGGTAGAACATCTATAGGACAAATCCCACACTTCTAACAGGACCACTAATTTAAACATATCTTTCTTTAAGAGTTGTTATATGTCTAAAAAAACATTGAGCTTGCAGGCATCTTACTCCAAAGAAGGAAAGAACCTTCTCTAACTTCTCTAATTTTGTCATTTCAATTTTCCCAAAAATACTGTCACATCACCTTCCTAAAACTAGATTTTCATTCAAATAGCCATCCACATGGTTTGTCAATTTCTCCAATACTTGTATTTAAAGTGGTTTAAATTTTATTTAAAGTGATTTACATTTATGACTATGACATATAGGGCTGTCGCAAATCAGTTCAGGAGATTTCTACCTAATTTTATTTAGGAGAAGTTAGCAAAGTTAATTTGGCATATGATCCATTCCATTGACAGGAAAGTGTGACCTTTTCTACCCAAAGAGCTACACCTGAAAAGGATTTCTGCTCAAAGCCTAAAATAATTTTATAACTTTTATCACTGGGATATTTAGATTTTACAAATAAAGGCACTCATAGTTCCACTAGGTATCTAATTGGACCACAATAACATTTGGAACAACAAGAAATACTGTTAATCAGCTTTTATTTCATTTAAGGCTTTAGAGCTTTTCTTAAAAAAAAAATCCAACTCATCAAGCAAAAAAAAAAAAAAAAACACATCACCAAAAAACCTTCTTTTCTCACCATCAAAAATATAGCTATATTTTACATTAAAAAATTGAACATAAGAAGAAGAACAGATTTCTTTTTTTTTTAATTTATTTTAAAGGAAGGATAAGAAAGATAGAAAGATAGTAGCACCTGGAAGCAGAAATTTTGTATAATCATCATTCTTCTGTATATTAATAAGTGTTTGCTCCAAGCAACTTGTAGAGATTTATTGTTTGTTTCTCTTGGAAAGCTAACATTTCCAGAGAATTACATTCTGGATTGGACTAACAGAGAACAGGCAGTGCGAAGAAAATTATTAATTGAAAAGGTTATTCCTAGATGGACTGAGAATGCACACACAATTCCTCTGCCAGCTTTTATTTTTTTTTCTGCAGCAAAGAAAGACTAGGTTCAACTATTATAAACTGATCAAACAAAGTTTTTGGGGAAGAAGAGACTTAAATGTTCCTTACATACTCCAAACTGAAAAATTTTTCTCACAGAACTAACAAGTTTAGAATGAAAACAAAGGGAAAAAAAAACTTGGAAAAGAATCACCAAATCATCAGTGTGCATACAGCCCAAGTCAGCAGCAGCTTGTGAAGTGACTCTTTGTCTCCAATTAAAAGATTTTTCCAGGGATATTTCTTTCCCATGTTGATTTGTCCTCCTTATACATCACCCAAGATCTCCACGTAGACCTCCACTACCAATTCATTGACCCATCCCTGCTCACCCTTAATACACTGCCTCTCTCTTCTGCTTCTAAGGCACCTTAGATATTGTTTTCATTCAGATGGAATGATTTTGGATCCATGTTAATGCCAGAGACATAACAACTAGTAGGAGGAGAGGAAGAAAGTCCTCAGCTTTCTGCTGACTGCAAACTCATGAGCCACAAACTTCTCCTAAATCAAGACCAGTTGTGACTTGAAAACCACCAGTGGCTCCACTACAGCCCAGAGGAGGCTGAAGAGGCATGACAGTCTTTGTGCTCTTTACCTGCATTACTCAGGGGAATACAACAGAGATTGCAGCCCTAATTAAATCCTTATTCAGAATAGATTCTGAATATATAACTGTTGTCCAAAGAGGCACGCAGTAAAAATAATGTTTTGTCACACCAGGAATTAAGTCTTACATCAAGTAAAGCAAATTAGATCAAGAATGCATTGTGCTTTTTATTCTAATTTTTTATTAGATGTAGACAAACAGTTCCTTTTCCTCTAGAAATAACTACACAGAGAGGTTATAATATATAATATTAAGGTTAATCAGATCAGCTGACTGCAAATAACCAGCAGTCATCCAGAAAATTAACATCTGTCTATTACTTCGAAAAGTAAAATTGGGTCAGGTATTTTCTAACTATATGAACCCAGATGATTCACTTTACCTGCTTTACCTCAGTCTTCTCTGCCATGAAAACTAAGAAAAAGACAATTTGCTTCCTCTGTGAAAAACCAGGATACCTGAACTGTTAAGGTTCCTTCTTGAGTGGTATGTAGTTTCAGTGACTTTAATATCTTAAGCGTTCTGTTACAGAAGAGAAAGTCTTGGTATACATTTCTTGGGGGAAAAAAAGAGTTTTAAAAAATTATAGTAAAATCATTTGATGCCTGCAATCAAACAAATGGTAAAATAAAAAACACCTGAGATATGAAACTTTGTTTAAATCCTTGGATCTCTTTGGACATGCAAGGAGATGCATGTCCTTCAATCAACAACACTCTATCACTTCATGTTTTGAAGAGGGGAGGGGGAGGGAACCTTACTTCTTTAAAATACTTCATGGCCTTAAAAAATGAAATCAACCAACTAACCAAAGAAAAAAAAAACCACAAAACTTCCACAAACACATCAAACAACCAACCAGGAATACTTTAAGAATCTTTGGCCTATTAACTTAACTTTATTCCCTTTGGGAAAATCAAGATTTCTGTCATCCTTTCTAAATACAAATAGGTATTATCTCAGTGGGACCATATGTGGGCCTTCTGCATATAATTACTGAAATTTACTGATATGATTTGGGTATTTCTTCAAATAAGAAAAAAATATTTATTTATATTTTCAGTAGAAAAAAAGCCACATTAAAATATGATCAGAAAAACTTATTTGTCATACCTTCTCTAAAATTTTGGAAATAATATGCTCTTCACTGTAAAATGAATTAACCATAGATAATAATGACCCTCTGGTTGCACTTCAATATTCTTTTCATTAGGCAAAAGGGAGAGAAAGGAAAATAGCAAAGCACCTTTCAGCAAGATTGCAGCAGAATGTCTGCCAGAGAAACGAATTCCAGCAGCAATTGTCTTCAAGATGGTGAGATCCCAGCTGTTCACCCATTTGGATCAAACTGATGAGCACATAGAAAATTGTGCAATAGAGCTGCCAAACATTTCTCACCGCTCCAAGCAGAGCCAACAGAGCTGCTAAAACCATAAGGTGATGCTCAAAATGAGCTCATTCTCAGTGTGCTTCTCTCTCCTCAGTGTGTGTGTGAGAGAGTATATATTTCAGCACTGAGAGACTTTGGGACACGCTGAAGCAGAGATAAAGAAAAACTAATTAAGCTTTCTGTGTGCTTGCAAGCATTGCTAGTCATTATAAACAGCAAAATATCTTTCTCACCAGCCACATTTCAAAAAATCCCAGAGGGCTACTGCTATCACCCAGGTAGAAGAAAAGAAGGGAGATTGGAAGTGTGACCAGCTGCATTCCCTATTTGCAGTGGAGAGATGGAATGCAAGGAGTAAGGAGATGAAGGGAAAAATTGCATTTGATTTCACAGAAGAAGGACTTTTAGAACAAACTGTTAAGAACAGGTTACTTAGTGCTGTAGCCACAAGTGATGCTAATAGACATAATTTTCTATAACCTTCATGTGATCTTCTCTAATTTTCTACCCTTTAGTGTTACTTAAAACACTTATTTAAGCATCTCATAATTTCTGGATTTCTGATTGTATGCATTTCGCTCAATAGGGAAAAGCTATAATTTTACTCAACTGTAGGCATCATCTTTTCATTATTTCCTAACCTTTGAACCCTTGCCTCTATGTAGATTTCAGAGGCCATCTGTGCAGCTGGTTAGAGTGGTAATGAGTGGAGAAAATCACCTCCAGACCATAGCTGAAACTCATCATTTAACTCAGACAAGGCCTTATGTCTTTTGTCCCTTCCTTATTTCCTTTGCTTCAAATTCTTTTGTGCTTCTACTTTTCTAACACTGGAAAAGTTTAGGAGAATGAGTTCTCAGGTTTTTTATTTT
This sequence comes from Anomalospiza imberbis, assembly GCF_031753505.1. NCBI lineage: Eukaryota > Metazoa > Chordata > Aves > Passeriformes > Viduidae > Anomalospiza > Anomalospiza imberbis. Next base: position 34,948,112 of record NC_089684.1, on the reverse strand, counting down.
AAATTGTACTTGAATGATAGGTGTGTTCTGCTTATGTGCCAGAGAAAACTGGAAATTATTTTACACTGCTTATAAGGGAGACAAAAGAAATCACTTAGACCTTTGCCAGAGAAGAGCAGAGAATCCAGGCAATTTTAAAGGAATTTTGGATGTTACAAAAATGTATGTGAAGCTATATCTGTCTTACAGCATTTCATGTAAGGGAGATACAGACATTTATATGTGGGTACATGGAGATTCCAAAACTGAAAAAAAAAGCCCCATGGAAAAATCTCTAAGAAACTATGCTTGGCAATAGAAGAGAAGATAAGGGTGTTAGGACAGTTAGCCAGCTTGAGCTTGAAAATTGCTTCAGCAACACTTTGCAACCAGTGGAAGGTAGTGATTGCCTTTAAATCACTTGTTTTAGTTTTGTTTATCTCTCTTTCTGAAAATTTTTCTTTTTCATTAAAATTTATTATTGTATTATTTTATTGCATAAAATATTTATGCAATAAATATTTTTAAATATTAAAATAAATAATAATATACATTATTATTTATATATATTATAAAATAATTTATATTATTTAAGCTGTCCTTATCTCAACCTAAAAATTTTCTTAATTTTATCCTTCCTATGCTATCCTCCCACCAGGGATGAGTGAGCAAATGACTGTGTGGGGCTTAGTTGCCAATTGGGGTTAAACCATATCAGTAAAAAACAGCTACAACAGTTTCTCAATTAAATAAAGAATGGGTGGAAAGATGAAGCATTTGATAGGTGTACATGAGATGACAACCTGCTCAAATTACAAAATGAGTAGTTGCTAATGAAGGGAAAGAAATGACAAATTAGACTATTTGAGGAAAAAATACTGCTCTGATAAACATATAGACTTAAGAAAAATATTTATTTTAGTGAAGACTAGAGCATTATTTTTTAAAAACCTTACTGAGCGGCTGTTGAGATGTAGGAGTGGGGAATGCTTGAAAACAGGTTAGAGCAAATCCTACTTCCATTGCTGGAATTGCCACTATTGGCAGTGAGGTTGTGTGGCCACATTCTCAGCAACTGAAATAAACTGCCCTAAAGGTTTCAGATTTTTGATTTTTTTCACTTGTTTGTTTTAATCTAAAAAGTGTCATCTCTTGATTCTATGTTACAAAGAAATAGAAATAGTTGTTATCTCACCATATTTTTCAGCACCAATGCAAATTTTCCATATATTGTGAAAATTAAAGAAATTTTCTCTAATTTCAGATTAAAAAGTTAATCATTCTTTCCCAATATCATTATTGGTATGGAAGAACAACATAGAAACAAAAGATAAAACAGGGAAATGTACAATTAAGATTACACAATTCAAAGAATATGCAATATACATGAAAAAGCTTACCATGAAAACTTTCTAGCCTAACATAAAGAATGAAATTTATCACACCTGAAAAACTGGCTAATTGAAACATTTGAAAGTTATGGCTGCTGCATTCATTCTTTCAATATTTAGTAATTTCTCTTCTAGTCATCTGGTTTCTTTTCCACAAAATAAATATTTCCAGTTTCTCTTAAGGAGGTTTCTTATCATCTTCCATTGTCATAATGTTTTTCCCTTTTGGCATCTTGTGTATCTTAGGCTGCAATACAATTCATTCTTTTCTATAATCCAGTGCCTCACCATCAGATTTCATTCACCTGAAAGGAAACTGTCTTTGCACTAAGATCATAATCCTATTTGACTTCTACGATGCATTTCAGCTGATGTTTTATTTGCATAGAAAGGAAATCTCTTTTTATGGTCAAGGAGCCTTCCTCTCTCTCCTTCCTATATAGTAGCTGGTATCCAGTAATTTATATGCACAAATATATGGATATTTTGCAAAGCAACATCCATCAGTTACATGAGAAATGCTGTCACCACAATATTATGGAGAATAACATGAGAGCTGAATTTCTTTTTCTCATTGTTCTGAGGAGAAATCATGTATTTATTCTGTTTTCTATGCCCCAGTAAAAGAACAGATTATTTAATTTACTAATATTTCTACTCATCTGATTGTATCATGTACATATTATTTAGAAAGATAAATTATATGATCCCAGACGATTTTGCTATTTGGCTTCCTTTATTTTGTATTTCTCTTCCAATTTTTAGTACCAATAGCCTATTAAGCTCAGCTGTCCTCAAAGCACAAAAATATTAAAGAACAAGAGGTGAACTTCATTTTACATCCATAAAATAGCAAACTATAAGGGAACAGTGGCAATACTCCTTGAAGCAGACTCAAATGAAATTTCCTTGCAGAGTGGATTGAACCTGTATTTCAATTTTTCATCACTACTGCACAATTTTGAGAAAAATAACTCCTCAGACTCCACAGAAGTGCTCTACAGAGGACATTCTGAGAATCATCAACCCAGATTACTGGCAAATGACAAATCCATGCAATTTAAGTGTTTTATTTCCTTAGAAGTCTTTCCTTCTCTTACTTCTTTTAATTTATGTTTTTACCCTAAACCTCCTCTTTTTATATCTATACTGCAGCATATTCTTACTTTCAATTCTAGGTATCCATTTCCAAATAGATCTGAATAAAAGCATGCCAGAAATTTTCAAACACATAAAGCTTTTTATATATGGCAGAACTATAATCAAGAACTACAGTTTTGTAGTTCTTTGTGTTTTTTAAAGTAGAGCAAATCTGAAGACCTCACCATCATGTTGGTATGTAGGACAACAGCATAAGGAGTGATAGACACAGGAAAATAGAGCATGAACTTTTAAATAATAAAAAAGCATTTGTAGTGTGGTGTCAGCAAATTGAAATAAGAAAGAAAATTAAGTAAAAGAGCCTAATCAAAATCATGTCAATAAATTTGGAAACATCAGACCAGATTTTTTTCCAGTCCCCCTAACTCCTACAAGGAAAAGAGAAAGAAAAGAAAGAAAGAAAAGAAATTCCACATTCTTGAAATGTTCAACTCTCATCATGCATCTCACAGCCCTGGTCAAGCACACAATCAAACTGCAGTCCTATTGGTCACATAGTGAGAATTTCTCCTGACTTCTAAAATGTTTCTTTTCCTGTGAAATTTTCATAATGGTAAGAGGAAGACAGAAAGAAGCGGGATCTTGTTTCTGTGTCTTGAGCCCCATTCCCCCTCAAAATCTCAAACCTAACCGAACAAAGAAAAACAAACACCTCCTCCAAAAAAAAATTATCAAAAAAAAAACATTAAATAGTCACAGAGTCAGGGAATGTACCTTTCCTAATCCCATAATCTGAAGATGTAGTGATAGAATAATTTCAGCAAATGATGCTAATTAATGTAATTCAAGGTCCATGTTCATATCCCTCTAGAAGCGCTGACATTAAATAAATAACCAATCCTGAATCTCTAACCTTCTTATATTTCTCTTTGGATTTGTACGTGTTTCATTTAAAAGTCCAAAAAGGTGCTTCAAAGTCCAAAAGGTATCTTCTTAGGTTTTGCAAATTTGATAGAAAAAAAAATGCACAAAATAATCTTCAATATAGAAAAACAGTAAAATATCAATTATGGCTTCATCCTGCTTCTCTTGCAAGTAGTACTTCTCAGGGTCTATATTCCTGAGGACAGTTAAGCTGTAGTGGCTGCACAGTGAGATAGACTGGAATAATAGCAGATGTCTTGGAACCACTTGTTTGGAACACAAAGTTATGAAATGACATCTTTTCTTTGTTATTTTAGTTCTCCCACTTCCATTATATTTATTTTCTACCTTTTTTTTTTTTCAGACAAGATTATATCATCAATCTGTTTCAAAATCTTTTGGTCAGCAATCAAATCCAAATCTAATTTAAAATCAAGGCTATACAGACCTCAATTACACTGATCACCTCAAAGTTAAAAGCAGTATTTCCTCAACTTCAGACCTATTGTCCTAATGTTACAATAAAAGAAACTGCAAAAGACAAAAAAGATGGTAGTTAAGAATGCAGGAAATGGGTTACTTTTTTTTTACATAAAAATCACAACAACAAGTGGTCGCCTGAAAAATAAAAATGTGGAAGATGGAAGCGTAAAAGCAGATAATCATAGAACAAAAGGCACAGATAACATTAGGGATGATATTTGCTTACAGGAAATATATTTCACAGAGACCAAAAGAGCTAGAAGTATCTACATTGGTGTCACACCTCCTTTAACCTTATTCCAAAAGGGTCTTGGAAGAAAAGAAAAAAAAAACAAAAAAAAAAAAACAAAAAAATAAAAGCATCTTAAAGAAGAGAATTCTTGAACTCTCTGTTGAGGTCAGCTTTTCTCCTTTGGTAAGAAATGTCAGTAAGACCTGTCAGTCTGGGTGGGAATAGATAAAACAGAGTACTCAGAGCAGACTAGTAGTTCAGTGTGACAAAAGTTAAAGTATCCATTACCTTCTTGTGTTGCATTTTGATAGATTAAAACTTAAAAAAAAATCAGAAACTAGATGTCTTCATGGGAATAAAATTTGGTAATAACAAGAGTCCAGGATATATATTTTATATATAAAATTTATTTTGTCCTCTTGATCAGCACTGATAAAGAATAACAGAGATTCATAGCTTTTGTTGGAAGACATGTAATTTTCAGTGACATTTAGAAATACATGGCTTCATGCTTTTAAAAAATTCATTAGACTTTTCAAGAAATAATTTTACTACAAAATATCACTCTCATACTCTTTGTAGAAAAGTCCAGCCATTAATAATGCTTTGTTATTGCATATGATATGATTTACACTCTACCCTAATGGCTTAGAATCTTCTTTTTTTTTTTTTTTTGTTTTGGTTTGGTTATTTTTTTTTCCCAGTATGAACAAATTACCTCTGTTTTCATGGTACAATTAGTTGCAAGTCCTTCATTTTCATTCTGCTGAAAACTGAAGGACAAAATCAGTGATAAGAGAATCACAGGGTAGCACTTGGGTATTCAGCTAAGATTGTTGTCTAGGAGCAATTTATCATGTAAATGGTGTCCTCTTTGTTTTATGGAAATCTGAAAACAGCTTTCTGCATGACTGAAGCCTTTGTCAATGAAAACCCCTTCAAAAATGTGACAAATGTTTCTTATCTCTGGGAGATGCTCAAAGGAATTAAGTGATAAAAACTATATATACACTGGCTATTTTTATCCAGGTCATACACATCTATAGCATTCTGAGGATTTAGCAGACCTGTCAGAAATACAAGATTTTCTCTTTATTGCCTCAATTCTATTTTAGAGGGAAATCAATCCCATATCAGAAGAATCAAAAAAGATTGCTTGTTTTACCCATGCTATGTATAAATTCTAATTGCTATAACCATAAATAAACAAAACATAGAATGAAGTAGTTTCTCAGAGAAATATGAAGCACATCACAGATGATTGATATCCAATCCTTTTTGGAATGTGAACTATATGCTTATTAATTTTCACATGCCTCTCTCTGTCAAAAGCCCCTTCAGGGTCTTACTATGTCATGGATTTCTTCCTTCCCACTCTGCCAATCCACAGACATTTTCCACTGCATGTCATGGCTACATTTCAGCTCTCACAGGTGAATTGAAATATATATTCCACTGTGAATAAATGACACAATTATGGGACTTTACATCTCTTATAACACAGACTTATGGGGTTTTTCAAATTAAATTTTAAAAGTCTGTTTCACAAAGTCTCCTGAAACACACTTAGATGATTGCTCATTTAAAGTAATGTTATTAAACCATCTGGGATAAAAAACAGGCTACCCATAAACTGAATATGAGTGCAACATGAAGAACAGTTTCCAAGAACAGTGGCATCCAACACAAACCTGAACTCAGCAAATGATGCTCTGAAATTAAGAGGAATTTCCCACCTTCTACAGTACTGAAGATGCAAAGTATTGATTTTAAACACAAGTCAGAGTATTCTAAAACATGAGTGAATCCCACCAGCAAATGAAATATGGCTTTATGTCTCCCATTCACATTGCCTTTGCTTGAGTAATCAAATATTCATAAAAATACCTACTTCTTATTTTGTGTGTATTTTCTCAACCTATGCAAAAGTATTTTCCAACTTATGAAGAAGAATAAATCTCAAAAAAAGTCTGAATTCATCCTTGTTTAACTCATTTTTTTTCTACTTCTTTTATTTTCTAAGAAGATTCTGGATTAGGAGAAGGGGTTTTTTTGTTTTAGAATATATACTGTGTGTACATACACAGATACCAATATTTTCTGCCTAGGGGAGAGAGGGGACAATGATAATATATTATTTCAATTTTAACAGATGAAACTTTATATTCTTCATGGTATAATGGGCAAAGTATTCTGGTTGTTTATATCTTTCCCTGTCATTGTTTAGTTCCTAAATCTATTTCCTTAAAATAATACATTTTTTCTTCAAAACCTTTTTTTGGGAGGAGTAGGATGTAGCAATAGTCATGGAGGGTTTCTTGAACAAAAAAAAAACCCTTAAAAATTGTTAGAAAAGCAAGGAAAATATCCATTATTTCTTTCCTTTATCTAAGAAACAGAAGCCAAGAAAGACAGAGAGGAGTTTTTTATAGGAACACATAGTGATAGGACAAGAAGCAATGGATGCAAAGAGAGCAGGCTTCAATTAGATATTATGAATAAATTACTTCCTGTGAGGTTGGTGAGGCACTGGAACAGGTTGCCAAGAGAAGTTGCAGCTGCCTTATGCCTGGCAATGTTCAAGGCCAGGTTGGATGAGGCTTTGTACATGATACGAGCCGGAGCAACAAGTGAACCCTACCGCAGTGAGAAGTTATTCCTGACTGGATACATGCTTTCCTTTGCTTCCATTTCTGTTACCGTACCAATTAGGAAGTGCAATAAAGGTAGCAGATTTCAATCATGTGAAATCACTTCAGTTAATTTCAAATCTCACCATCTTTAACATTTAATCATTCTCCTTCAAATAATTTTCTAACCTTAAGCCATTTTTATTTGGTTCTGGAACACACAGCTTTTGTACAGATTCATCTTGGTTACCATCTTTTGCACATTATCTCAGTGTTAGGCTTCATTTTAAAATTCATTTTTCCCTCAGCTTCCAATATATTCAAGTTTGATAAAACCTAATGAGCTCAAAGGCAGACAGATTAAAGTGCACATTTTTGACATAAGCAATCTTCTTTAATAGAAAGCACTTTTATTATCAACTTTGCATTCACTTTCTGTGCAAGAAGAGAAAGTAATTTTAATTTCAATGGATATGGAATTTAATGGTACTCTCTAAAGCTTTACCAAATCTCCATCAGCCTGATAAATTTGGTCAAAAGGTTTATAGCAATGAAGACCCAGCAGAGTAAGAAAATTTTCCTGGACTACATACTAGTCAAAAAGAACATTTTTGTATTTTCTTTAACCTTTCAGCAGAAATTTGATTTCTACCCTCAGGTCTGTATAACTAAAGAGACTGGATGATGGGTTATGAGTTATCAGGGACAGGGTTTCTAGCTCAAATTGAAAATAATGGTGGAAAAAGGCTGCTCAGGTAATTGAGGATTTATGCCTGCAGCTGTATTCTGTTCAACCTTCATCAAACTGATAGTAGTTCCATATAAACCCTCTTAGTAAACTATTTCCATAATTTGAACACATCTGTGTATAAGAAGAGACTGGTAACCAATTGAAATATTTTTCATTAACCTGAATGCTCTTTTTCTGGTGAAATTTTGAGGTATAATAGAAGGGAAAATATTTCAGAGTAATTCAGTTATAAAATATTTCCAAATAATGGCAAAGACCAGACTTACGTCATCAAGTAGCTGTTGGGAAAATCTTACCACAATTTGTTTCTAATTTCAAAGAAAATAAGAGTTAATTAAACTTTTATGGATCAATTATAACTGGGTTTGATCAAAAACGTAAACTACATTTTTGATTTTTATTATTTTCCATCAAAATTTATCCCAAACATTGCTTATCTGATGGAAGCTCCAGGGAAAACTGAAGATATATAGATAAAGATACATGTAGCTGAAACATTTCTGTATCCAACACTACAGCAACACTGCTTGTTTGAAATACTCTGTTGTTCTTTACATGAGCAGATAAATTCACAGACACTGCCTGAAGTAAGTTTTATGTGAACATTAAATACTTCCACACTTTTAAGCAGTACAAACAAAGCTTGGAAAGCCTGATTTATTAAAAGAAAAAGACAAATGGGTGCTGCTACAGTCTCCTGTTTAAAAATTTAGAGTAAACTGCTACTAATAAAAGCATCTCAGGGACCTGTAGCCTGTTTAAAATGTTATTTTCCTTTTTCAAAGAAAACGTGCCAAACCACCCCCAAACCCTAACACATCCCACTATTACTAAGAAGAAAAATAACATTGAAAAAACCCCATACCTTTTTCCCCAATAATTTTTGTTGCAAGTGAGATGGTTGAGGAAGGAAGATAAAACTTATGAAGTAAAAAGAAAATGCCATTACACTATTACATAATACCACAAAGGTTCCACTTGACAAACTTGGGCTGAAACCACACAAAAGGAGAATGATTTCCAATCATTCCACCTGGAAGCTGACAACTTTGCATTGCATATATACTGGAGAAAAAGAAACAAAAGAATTCCTGCTCTTAAACTTTCCTGTATTTTAAGTGCACTAGAAACCTTTCCATACTTCATTTCAAAACCATGAGATCATAAAGTGATGTTTCTTTGAGCACAAAAGAAGATATAACCAGCTTGGTTACTCAGTATCTAAATTCAGAATTTAAAAATATTACAATCTAGTCTATCCTCCATTAAAATGTTCCTGATTAGATTTCAGCCCACAATTCCTTCATCATACACATGAATTCTGTGTTGCATCCTAGGTTTGGGTTCACATTATGGGTTTTTTCTTTGTTAGTTTTCCAGTTCTCTGTACCCTCGTGCATCCCCCGGGTTTTTCCCTACTCCTGTGGTTTCCGTGCCCATCTCCCCGTTCTCGCAGTCCCACTCACCCCAAAGTCTCGTGTCCGCCCCTGCCGTGTTCCCATTGGTCGCTGTAGTACATGTCATCACCACGATGTCTGTACCCATTGGGCGGGAGGGCTCCCCGTCCGCCCTGTCCCTTCCCTATATCACCCCACTCCTCGGCATGCTCGAGGCCATTTGCATCTGTGCGAAGCTGGGAGCAGCTGCAGCTTTTCCATCGCAGCTCTCGCAGCCAATAAAGCATCCAGCCGCCACACGGACGGATTTGGACAAATTCCCTGCCTCTTTGTTTCTTCCCTCACGCCGACGGCAAAGCGCGGCCAACAGCCCACCCCAGAGCGCGACAGCAAAAGCGCCCAGAGACTGCGGCGAGCCCCGGCCCCGACGAAAAGCTGAGACGCCCAAGCCGGGCATTAGGGAGCTGACCGGGGCAGACAAAAGTAAAGAGCAGCTGCGTTCTGTTTTCTTTACTATGAAGCACCTCTGTCTTTAGTGGGTAGATCCCAGAAAAGACATTAATTGCCATCTAATCATTGGGTTACTTTCAAAGTACAAAGTAGTTGGAATGTTGGGGTGACTGGTTTTCCACAGCATAAAATTGCCATTTTTAGTCATGAACAACATTATGTTGTGGTACATATTCAACTGCCAGGAAATATAATGTTTATTGTTCAGTGATTCATTTTTGTTTATAAATCATAGAAAAAGTTTAAATTGCACTGTCAAAAACCAAAATTATATCTGCAGGATCTTTCCATCTTTCTTGTGATGTCTGCAAAATATTTAACAGCATAGTGTAAATGTTAAGGACATAAATTTGGGTCTAAAGAAAAGAGAAGTATCATGAGTACACAGTGAAGTGATATCAGTATTGTATTTATATACAAATTCACATTTTTACATAATTTGAACACATCTGTGTTAAGAAGAGACTGGTAACCAATTGAAATATTTTTCATTAATCTGAATGCTCAGATTATAATATTCATTATTTTTTCTCATATTTCTAAAAGAGTGCCAAGATCTGGACCCCAAGGTGGTTGAAATCTTATGAACCGGTTGAAAGGAAAACAACTCTAGAGCCCACTGAAACTACAGAAAGGACTCAAAATAAAATGAGTATTAGAAATTGGTGTAGATCATATTAGGGAATAGTGAAAATGGGCCAAAATGGGACACCAGATATTCTAAGTCACAGTCCAGTGCTCTAGTCACTGAACCTGATGAAATTTAAAACAATTTACCTTCCTAATATCAAAGAATTTTTCTGCTGCTTAAAACACACAGAAATATGCAGAACTGAACACCATTAAAATGCTCTGAACCAATTAGAATTAAAATATTAGGCTTTAGTCTTAGTTCTATGACAATTAAAGCTCTGCAGCTTTAGAATTTCATCACAGTGTATTAATCAAGCCATAAAAATACAAATTATCTCTTTAGTATAGAAAAACGCTTTCTAAAATTATTTTAATAGAAATAAATTTCCTGTCTGTAGTGTTTTAATTGCATATCTTAAATTGCATTGATCTGCCTTGTTCAGCCTTCCTGCTTGTGTTTATTTCTATTTAATTCTTAAATAAAGGCCCTGCACACACAGAAATGGCAGACATGGAATAACAGTACTCTTCACAGAGCATGCATTGTCCTACTATGACAATGCTTTATATTTATTGTAATGAATAGGACAACATATTTATCATTATAAAGGTCACAGCTTTTGCCAAGCAATCTTTATCCCTCATCCTGATAGATTGGCCAGTGAAGACTATAACTTTAGACAGCACTGGAGTTTCCAAATGATGCTAATACTGAGACAATAAAGTGATATGTGAGCAGAGCACAGGCAGGTCTGACAGGCAGTAGCAGGGTAAGACGTAGCCCAGGAAAAATCCAAATAGGCTGTGGAGACAGCAGAAGGTAATCTGAAAAGGTGAGAGTATTGGAAGAGGTGCAAAAGGTAGACACATGACAGCCAACATTAGCACAGCATTTCCGTACACAGATGCTGGCTAGTGCAGAATTAGGAGCTACAGCTGAGGGAATTACTTCCCATGAGGGCACTAATCACAGTCAGCATGGAGAAAACATTTTGGAGAAAATATATTTAGCCAGATCCTGGGGAAAACATTCATAAAAGATCTGCAATGACAGCTCTGTCATGGACTTACCCTTACCTGTATATTTTCATTCAAATAATATTAATAATAAGTATTATTAAGGTATTTCAAGTGGTAACACTTAGAAATACCATCAAAATATCCATAAAATATGAGGTATTAAACTATTGCCTCTTAAGTATATGGCACACATACAATGAAGTAGAGAAAGGAGTAAGCTGAGCAAGCATTACTTTACTGAAATAAAAAAGCACTTCAGTAAAACCTCCCCTCAGCTACATCATAAGTGCATGTCTAAAAGATTTACTCTAAGACAGAAGATAATAACCAACAGCAAACACTCCTAACATATCTTAGAGAAGATAAAAATACCCTTGTACAAAACTTGCCAGCCCTACATTAATTTCACAGAGTTCTCACACAGTTACCACGCTTTAGTCAAGGAGCAGTATTTCATAGCTGAGGTGCAGCAGCCATCCAAAATCTTAAATATTTTAAGAACTCAACTGCTATATTTTAAATGCTGTGATAAGGAATGGTTTGGTTTCTCTCCTCAGTTTCACTGACTTTCAGGTTACTGCAGCCTCTGAACACTACTTTTCAGTAGCAGGTACCCTAATCACCTTAGTGGTACAGGATAAGCCTGAAATATTACCATACAGCATGTACAAGAGGAAAGGGATTTTTTGGGGATTAGCTAGGATAATGCTACAGGATCCACTACTGGGAGAAATCCACTCTTTCCAAACATAATGCTCAAACTGTGTCCAGTTAAATTTCTCCAGCCTGATGGACAGAAGATGGGACCTGATGAAATTCCTTGAAAATCCAAAACCCCCAAAATCTAGGAAAGCCTAATTGAAATAGAGAGAGTAGGAGCTACCTCATTTGTTAGCAAATATAAGCACAGCACTGTTTTTCAAACAAGGCTGGATTTTTGTTTATTTTTACATATGTTTGGTGAGGTTATGAGTTCAAGTGAATTGCCATGGGCCCTCCATACACCCAGGAGACAACCGCTTCAACACATCAGGCACTGCTCCTGGCAAGAGACTCAGCTCCACTGGAAAGGCACCATTAACATACAAGCTTGAAAAATATTTATTCACAGACACACGCCACATAATTAGCCCTCTCAGAGACAGACAATTCCCTGGTTAAATAAAACTGCTTTGTGGCTTGCTGAACCTGCCACTGCATCAGTCACGCGTATCTATCAATCAAAGCAGGTCAAGGACCCAAGCACATTTTGGGGATCTGCCTTTCCACTTAACTTGGAAGTTGGGCTGACAATTGATTTGCAAGGTACATTTTGCTTCTCCTGTGTATCAAGATTACAAGCTACATTACAGAACAAGTAGAATCGATTTATGGTTTGGACACTACAAAGGAAGAAAAAAAAAAGCAAAATTGGTAAGATGAGCACAATTATGACTGTTCTCTCAGTTCCATGAGTATTCTAGGGTGCATCAGGAAGAGCATGTCCAGCAGGTCAAGACAGGTGATCCTGCCTCTCTACTAGGCCCTGGTGAGGCCACATTCAGTGACTTCTGTTCATTTCAGGTATTCACAGTTCAAGAAAGATAAGAAGCTACAGGAGAGGGTCCCTATGATGAGGGGTCTGGATTATCTCTCTTATGAGGAGAGACTGGAGAAGCTGGACCTGTTTAGCTTGGAGAAAAGAAGACAGAGAGGATCTCTATAATGCATATAAATATCTCCAAGGCAGGTGACAAGAGAATGGTGCCTAGCGAGGGCAAGGGGCCACAGGGTGAGGAGCAACAGCCATAAACTTAAACTCAAGAAGTTTCACCTTGGCTTGAGGAAAAACTTTGCATTGGGGGTGCCAGAGCACTAGAACAGGCTACTCAGGGAGGTGTCCCTCTCTGGAGACATTTAAATCCCACCTGGACATATTCCTGATCTAGCTGACCTTGCCTTGGCTATGGGGTTGGACTGGGTGATCTCCAGAGGTCCCTTACAGCCCTAACAATTCAGTGGTTTCTTCTATTTGCAAGAAAAGATTATCCTAGGATATTTAATAGGAAAAAATCATAAATTGATTAGAAATTGATAGTTTTATACAAATTTGACATATTTATAGATATAAATAACATAATTATAGAACTGTGTCATTAGAAGCATATAAGACACTTTCTGTTTATGTTGCAATGATAAAAAAAGATGTGGAATTTTGTGTTAAAAGAATCATTTTTAGACAAGTTAGTTCAGCAGAGGTTTTGATTGTATATTTCAGTCATCTAGGAATTTCTCAGTGAAAAGAGAGAAATTACCGAATTGATTTAAATAATTGGCTAAAGGCAGGTTCAGCCCAAATTCAGATTAAACAGTTACCAAGCATCAGAAGATAGCCCTGTTTTCCACACTTAGCTAGAAACTCCCTGTCTGGAGAGAAACACTTTCCATTTTTATACTTGTTTACTCTCACCTGTCAGCATGACTCAGATTGAGCCTTGCAGGTTCTAACACTTCAGATTAGTGTTTCTCCTGAAAACCTCAAGTCTTTCATACAAACAAACAAAAATGGAAAGGAACTGCTGAATTTATACCATGACTCTACCTTGCATCAAATGTCAGGATGAAAAAAAACACCCTTTCTGCTGTAATTTATGTAGTTCTTTATGCCATAATAGAACTGAAGTAAAAGAAGACCATTCTGATTTGATAGAATTTTACATGTTTTTCCACTTATTTTATACAAGCTAAGTGACTGTGTAAGGTTCAGAGCAATGACAAGCAGGCCCACTGGGCACTGATGAATTTGTATAATCTGAGAAAAAGGATTAAGCAATTGACCTTGCAGGGAAAGAAAGGGATGTTCTTTCTGGTTTATTTTTACTTTCTTTTTTTAAAAAATACTTTTTATTTGGATACAGTCTGGTCCACCTAGAAGTTCTTTTGCTTCTCAGAAATGAATACAGAACAAATTTAGCCAGAATAAAAGAGCAGTGCCTACCATAGAAACTCAACCACAAGCAAAAAAAAAAAAAAAAAAAAGAAAAAAAAAAGAAAAACCAAAGCTGAGCACAACCAACCAACATCATTCTGATATCCTCAGAATTTAACAAGTTTCTTCTGAAGTGATGTAAGAGAACAAAAGTAACTATTTTATTTATTCACAAAAACAAAGAGGCATTTATGAAATTTCTCCTATATTTCATAATGTTCCTTTTTTGAAAGATTTCATTTTATCTGAGTTATTAATGAATGATGGACTATTTCAGATCAGATCTGCAAATACACTATATTTCTATAAACACAAAAAAAGTGCAAACAAAGCAAATGACAGTTTGTTCACAAGACATATCAATTAGGACTTCTGTGCTGCTTTTGGCTGGGGTAGAGTTGATTTTCTTCCCAGGGGCTGGTATGGGGCTGTGTTTTGGATTTGTGCTGAACACAGGGTTGATAATACAGTGTTGTTGCTGAGCCAAGGCCTTCTCTGCTTTTTTTATCTGCCATGCTGAGGAAGCTGGGGGTGCCTGCGAGAGTGGGAGTGGACACAGCCAGGACCAGTGATCCCAGCTGACCCAAGAAAAGTCCCAGACCATGTGACAACATTGTATATCAGTATATAAAGCAGGGGGAGGAAGGAGGAAGTATAGGAACATTTCTAGTGATGATATTTGCTTTTTCCAAGCCACTGCTACTGTGATGGGGCCCTGCTCTCCTGGAGATGACTGAACACCTGCCTGCCATGGCAAAAACAGTTAATGTTTTGTTTTGCTTTTCCTGTCTGTATGGCTTTTGCTTTCCCTCTTAAACTGTCTTTATCTCAACCCAGGGATGAGTTCTCAGGCTTTTACCCTACCCATTCTCTACCTGATCTTACTGGTGGGGGAATGAGTGTCTGTGGGCTCACTGGCTAGGGCTAAACCATGACAAATTAATTGAAAATAAATACATAATTTTACAAGGAAGCAATTATTTTTGTCTTCTCTTACAAAATTCATGTCTGAAGCATGTTCACTGAGAGACTTGTAAAATTTTATAAACAATATGACTCAGAATTTTTGTAATGTAGTTTTGACATTTTTCACAATAGCAAAGAGTCGTGCCTTACCTAAATGTTAGTTAACTATCAATGCACATCTTCTAGAGAAAATAATAATAAGAGAGAATACAGCTGTCTCACATATACCAATAATTTTCCCCTTTCTTATCTACTCTATCCCTGACCCCCTTCAAATCTTGATAAAAAGAAAATCAAGTGAATAAACAAAGCCAGCAAAATGTTTCAAAAGGAAAGATTAAAAATATAAAGACAAGTAAAAAATATACCCCTGAAAAAAAAAAAAAAAAAAAAACCCAAACCAAATAAAATCCACAAAAAAAAAAAAAAACCCAAACAAACAAATCCACAAAAAAAAAAAAAAAAAACAGAAACAAAACAGAAAAGAAAAAAGAAAGAAAGCCTTATAGAGCATGTGAATTGGTACCAGCAGCATTAAAATGCACTGCATATTTCCCAGTAACCCCCAATTTGAAGAAATTGCAGGAGGCACAAATTACAAAGCTCCTATAGACACAAGAGCATGGAAGGCATTTTTTACTTAATCCCTCAGTTATGGCTCTATTTAGTGAATATTAATTATACTAAAGTAACTTCATTTGATCCAACCACCATTGATTGCATGGCTCTGAGCTAACACAGTTTGCAGCTATGCAGCAGATAACTGGAAAGGGGAAAGCACAAAGACAAGGTAGGAAATAAGCAGCAAAATACCAAGTTTTTTTTGTCTGTAATACATTCTCAACATAATCTCAACTTTGTTTTTCATTAACTTTGGTGTTGTAGCCTAGTTATTAAAAGTGCTAGAAACTGCACTAAATATTTTCCCCTCATCCTGATGTACATAGTCTACTTAAAACCCAGCCACACATGCAAGGAGTAAAATGTTAACCTTCAAGTTAATAAGGATTTCTCTGCTCCATCTCTAAATTATAACCCCAAGTACTCAGGTCCCTCCCTCTCTTAGCTACTATGTCTTTTGAGTATCTTCTTTCAGACAGACTCAATGATTTGTGAGCTGCATGCACTTTATGAAACCAAAGGAGAACTTGCTGGATAAGTTCCATACTTTCAAAAAAAATTTACAACTATATTTGCTCTAAACCTGCTAATTGTAGTAGTCAGTAACTCCTCTAAAAGTATCCTAACAAATGTATTACATTAGCAGTTCCCCTTATTTGATTTATTCTAAGTGTACAAGAATAAAAGCCCTGCTCAAAATATCAGCATAAATAAAAAGACAAAGATAACAATATTGGAATAATGAAATGACCACGTGGCCATGAAGATTTATAAATATCCACAGTGCCATGGGTAACCCAAGTAGTGCAGATGCAATAGGAAATCAGCAGCACCCTTCCTTCCATCTCTGCAACACCACAGAAAATCAATATAAAAAACATCAAAGCAGTGGTTAGAAAGAACTTGCAGGGGTGAAAGTGTTTTGTAGCACCACTGAAGGAACCACTTTAGAACTGATATACTCTGATCAGGTAATAAAACGTTCTCTACTGCTAAAATTGTGGATGTTAATGGTGGCTAGACTTACAATTTATTTTCCAGACGCAGAAAATTTATATATACGTTCTGACAAATGTTCATATGAAAAAATTATTTCTTAGTCCTGTGAGAGAAATTCAGGAATGTTTTCAGTAGATTTTTTTTTCTGCATAGATGCATGAGAAAATACAGGGAGGGAACCTTACTTTTTGAGCAAATTTCTGGAGTCCACAGGAGTTTGTGCAGCAGTCCTACCACTGCAAGTGTCAGGAATATAAGGGATGCCTTACACCAGTGTTATTACCCTACTGATTCTTTTCCTCTAGATCCTGACTAACTAGGGAATTTCTTATTAAAAGAGATTGTCACAAGCAAGTATGTAGCAGATATATTTTCAGCATAAATTTCCAAAAGTTTTCCAACAGCTAATATCAAATTCCAGAGATTTTCAAAACTTCAGGTTGAATTGAGAAAGTAAATCCACACAACCAGATAATCCAACACGAGAGTAAAGTGGATTTGTGACAAAACACAGCTTAACAGCAGAAGAACTTCTACATCCCTGAACTAACTCAGCTATGGACAGAGGACTGAAAAGTCAGATTTTGGTCTATTGCAGTGTCAGCTGATACCTCAGTAGTATTTCAGAATTTCATAGTTGTAATTAAGAAATAAATATCTGTATTGGGATTTGTATGACCAAACCCACAGTAGAATCCCTTCTGATTTACAACCAAAAATGAAGTAAATTAGATATTTATTGTAGGTTTACTGTAAGCTTACCTATCAGTAAAGCAAGTTTCAATCATACCCTCTGCTGATAGCAGCTTGGGAAAGAACAGAAAGGAATTAAACAACAGCTTTCAAGTTTGTCTTTTTTTGTTTCTTGGACAAACACTGCACACTTATCTAATTGTGTGTGAATACAACACAGTATGTATTTTCAGGAAATAGTCTATCATACTTATTCTACCACTTTCATAAATAAGATACTTAACCATATTCTAACTATGACAATGCTGACAAAAAACAAAAAACAAAAGCAAAACAAAACAATAAAAACAAACAAACAAACAAACAAACAAATCTTTTCCTCCCTTGGAAGAAGCCCTGAAATTTTTGAATTAAGAATAAATTAATTACTGGATCAGGGGTTTGAGAGTTTAGAGGAAAGGGGATGGCTTTGTGTGTTCTTATGAATCTCATTTATGATTTCTGGTAAACTAGATGCATCTTGTTTGTGCATTTCTCTTGAGTGTCAAATATTTTGCCATTACATCTAGAAGAGAGAGAGACATGCCAGAAACCTAGAAACAAAAAAACTTTAGTTGTTTCCAATTCCATGAGTTGCTTGTTAAGTGAATTATTAGTCTGACTATGGAAATAAATGCCACTTATTCAAACCAAAATAACACCATTTCAGGTAATAAAAAATCCACCTAAATCAGAGAAAAAAAAGAGAGAAAAAGCTAATACTTAAATTATTTTACATATCATGTGTTGCTGATCACCTTTAAATCAGGTAAGTAGCTATAATGTGACCTTATGTAGATGCATGCATTTAAAATATTTTGTTTTTCACTATAAATGTGCATTGTTTTTTATTTTTAATTTATCATTAAATTATTTTTTACTGTTATTTTGTTCAGTCAGAATCCAGTTTGCTTTTCTTTCATCAGTCCCACTGTAGTCAGTGGACTAGAGAAATATTTCAAATTTTATCTAGTCAGAGCATTTAGAAATAAACCACCTTATCTAACAGTGTTGCACACCTTATTTCTTATTATAATTTTACCTGTTTTACTACTGACACTTCAAATGACTGCAATGAATACAAGAGTATTTCTTAAAATATGTGATCGAATATATGCTTGATGTGCCCTGTGGTTTGCATCTGGGGGCATATGACATTCCTAAGTATAGAATAAATAAGTTAACCTAAACATTCTGGAACTTTTTTTTTTTTTTTCTTAATTAGGCCTTCCTAAGAAAGTGTTTGAATGGCCTGGTTTTGGTAGCAGTGGAGCTACAGGGGTGGTTTCTTTGAGAAGCTGCTGGAAGCTTCCTCAGAGTCTGGCAGAGCCAGCCCCTGGCAGCTCCAAAGGACAAATGATAAAAGTTATTGCACACTTGTAATTGTGGCCAGACGAGAGGAGTGAGGAGATGTAAGAGGAGCAGCTCTGCAGACACCAAGGTCAGTGCAGAAGGAGAAGCAGGAGATCAGGAGATGCTGCAGGCACCAGAGCTGGGATTCCCCTGCAGCCCATGGTGCAGCCATGGTGAGGCAGCTGTCCCCTGCAACCCATGGAGATCCACAGGCATGCAGAGATCCACCTGCAGCCCCTGGAGGAGGCTGTGAACCTGTGGGAGGCCCGTGGAGAGAGAAGGACCATGCTCCCACGCTGCAGCAGCCTGTGCTTGAAGGGCTGCACCCCTTGGAAGAGAGATCCACGCTGCAGCAGTTTGTGGGATGCCTGTGGGATAGACTTTTGCTGGAGAAGTTTATGGAGAGCTGACTCCCTGTGGAGGGGAAGCCCATGCCAAAACAAGGGAAGGATTCCTTTCCCCAAGCAGTGGGAGAAGCCATGGATAATAAACTGACCATTAACCCCCATTCCTCATCTTCTTTCATTGCTGGGGGAGGAGGAAACAATGGGGGGAAGAAGAGCAGTGTTTAGAAGTTTTTATTTTACTTCTCATTATCTTGCTCTGATTTAGTTAGTAATAAGTTTAATTAATGTCTCTAATTTGAGCCTGTTTTGCCTGTGACAGTAATTGGTGACTATCTGTCCCGATCCTTGTCTCAACTCATGAACTCTTTGTTACGTTTTCTCTCATCTCTCCAGCTGCAGAGGGGAGTGGAAAAGTGACTTTTCTGGGTCCTGGAATCCAGCCAGGGTAAATCCACTCCAGAAAGCTTCCAGGAGGCATAACAACACAAGAAAGATATTCCAAGGAGTTTACAACTCCTGCATCTTCAGCACCATCTCACAGCTAAAGAACATTGCTAGAATTTACAGAGGAGATAAAATTTAATGTTACAAGTTCTAATGTAAACCAGGGTGGGAGAGAAAATATCAACTGGACTTTTTAAATCTCCTATTTTAGCACTATTAAAATAATTAACTTTCTACTTCACAGTAGTGATGTGAACTATTTAATTAAGAGCAGAAAAGCCAAACAAAACATGGTGAAAAAAAGAACTTTAATTCACTGTCAATGTTATCTTTGCCAGAGGGATGGAAATGATTATGTGAGTGCCAGGTTATTTTCTTTTTTGTTTTCCTTTGAAATAGCTAAAAATAGATTTTTACAATACTTTAGGAACTTAAATATAAGAGTACATCTTGGAAAATCTGTGTCTCAAGAAAATAGCTTAAAAATCTATGTCTGCCTTCAGAGGGGTCCCAGGAAAGTAGAGAGTTTTTGTAATGTCCTGAAGATTGCTTTATTGGTGATCAATCTGAAACTTAATGAAACACTTTATCTTGATTGTGATTGGAAACAATAATCAAAGATTCTAAATCAAATATCATCACTAATAATTACAAGATAAGAATCTGGGCTACAAACTTGCAACAAACATGGAGGTAGCATTTATTTTTTTGCAAATATATGTTCAAATCACACAATTTTATTCTCATTGTAGAGCTTTGTATGAGAGTGGAAGATAAAATCTTTGTAAGAACATTTAAGCCACTTTAGGAGAAGAATCACTTAAAAGTGGAGATTTTTAGACAGCAACTGGCAAGTTCTGGTAAAATAAGAGAAAAGAATTCTACAGAATTTCGTTTTGTTCCTCTCGGAAAAAAAATTGCAGTATAATTTACAACACTTATACCTTTAAAAAGCTTGCTATATTGTAATTGTATGTATAAGATGACTTCACTTCCCAGAATCACAGTCCCTATGCTCCCCTCTCTGATGCAAATGTAAACAGTATGATATGATGCCAAATTAAGCAGCAATATACTGTGTTTCTTCCCAGCTTTTTGAGATTATATCAACTTTTAAATCTTATTCAAAATGCTTTATACAAATTTAAAAGATATCGAAGAGATTTCTGGTTGCAATACAGTATCTCAGCCTCTGCTATGATGATGCTAAATGAAAATATAAATTTCTGAAAAAGAATTATCTAAATAATATTTTAAATATTCCTATATTCTCCTCCTTAGTAACACACTCTGAATCTATAGGGAAGATAGATGGAAAATCATGAAATCACCATTTTCCATCCCATTTGTTTCACTTTCTACATTTGAACTCTTCTTCACACGTCTGCTGCTTGCTGCACTGATTTATTGAGTGAAAATTGACAATATTGTCCAGGTTACAGCTGATGTAACAGAAAAAGCAATAAATCCTTGAGATAGCCAGAAGATAAAACATGTGAGGAAGCAACAGTCTGAGACCCCTTCTGGAAAACTTGCCTAATAAGAGCAAACATTAAATATAAGATAAAGTTCACATATTTTTTGCTTCTGCCTATAGCAATGATTAAGCCTTGTCTATATAAAGAGATTTTGTCAAATAAGAACAAATTCTTAATTGACAAAACACTTATGCTCACATATGGTCACACATGGTTTTGATATTATTTCATATAGGCCTGAGCAAAGTAGCTGTAAGATTGTGTATATTTTCCCTCATAAAAAATGTAGCAATAGGAATTTGGAATTTTTTTCTGGAAATGAAGATTAATATTAATATTAATTGATATTATCAGTTTTTTATCTCATGTTAAAGCAATTTTAGAAGAATTTTAAATGACAAGCCCAGTGGAGCCATCAGTACATATTTGTAAAGGTATATCCCTTCTTTATATTCTCAGGAAGCTCTTGGAAATTCAGCTTTGTTTTGTGAGGGACTTGGGTAGCTGAATAGCTTTATGATTTGTGTTTATTTTCCCTGGAAATAACTGCAGAGGAATATAATGTTCACATCTTGACTTACCATTCTGATCTGTTGCCTATCTAGTGTCTCACATGTAGTGCCAAATGGCCAAAAAAAAAAAAAAAAAAAAAAAAGCCAAAGCAAATGAATTAATTTTTTTATACTTACAAGTAGGCAGAGACAGAGATTTGGGAGGTTTGCAGCATTACTGACCCTGCAATTCTATTTGTACATAGAGGAGAATTTCATGTGCCATTAGGACCTGCCTTTTTAATGGTGACTTGAATGTTAAAGCAACCAAAAACGTAACCCAAATTTAGTTATAAATTTCCTTCAAGTGTTTAGATGATTACAAAAGCAGAATCTAGACTGCAAGTGATCTAAAATAAAAGAAAACTGAATTAGCTAAATATTTGATTATCTTAGTTGAAAACTTATGAGAGTTGTTTGAAAGCCCTGTTTTTTATTCCTGTTGTTTCCAGTAGCGTCTGGAAGAAACACAGAAAATAAAATTTAATTTTGTTTTGTTTTATTTTGTTTTCTGGCTACACTTTAAATCCATAAAACCCCATCAAGCCCCATAAATCTTGTCTTTGAGGTTTGGTTGTGTTTGGTGAGAAATCCAGGTAAATTCATGAATACTTTATATTTTCTGCTGTTTTTTGAAGAGATTAAGATCATTGATCTGCTTTAAAGAGGGATAGAAGTGAAAGCCATTTAGGGAGGACACGAAACATGGTCATTGCATGTAGTCCTGTATTCCCTCTGTATTCCTTGGAATTCCCTCTGAATTAGGGACAGAAAAGAGACACCTTTGCCTGCTCCTGCAGGTACCTCTCCAAGCTTAACTCTTCTTTGAATCTACTGATGGTGTTTTCTCTTCAACATGCTGTGGCCATAAATTGCAGAAGTTTATTGCACACTGAGAAAAAAAAAGGCAGTTTTTTCCCTAATTTAATAATATCTCTTAGTAATTTCAATGGTTGCTCCTTTTAGTTCTGTGAAATTCAGCAAACAACAGTTCTGCATTTACCATCTTCCCAATTTTGTAAGTCTTGATGGTATTCTCTCTCAGCTTTCTTTTTCTCAGCTAAAGGCTCTCCCTGAGTACTTTAACTAAACCAGTTCAAAAGAGTGTTGAACTGTGACACTTCTGCATAAAAATATCTGTAAGTGCTAGGAATATGGATTAAAAAAATACAAAAGTGGAGAAGATAGTTTTTCTAATACAGTGGCATGCATGTAGTGTCTGAAAGATTTTAAAATGAAACTCGGTTTAATTCAACATTTCCAAACTCAAATCTTCTAAAATTACAGAAAGAAAGGAAATGAGCAAAGATTGGTTTGAGCAAAGGTTGGTTCTGTTTGCTGTAATTTGATTGTACTTAATTCACGGTTTGACATGCCTTCTGACTTATAGGACTGCAGAAAATTCCCAGTCAGGTTTCATTGTTGAAGCTGTAGTGTTTTGCAGTAGTCCCCACTGTCCCAGTTCCTGGATGAAGCCTGTGTGTGGGGCTGTTTCCTATTTCATCATCACTTCTGACTTTTAATTTTAGCTCTGCACTAGATTTGCCCTCTGAATTTTCTGTAGTTAGTTTTCTTCTATTTGATTTTCTCTTTCCCCTTCTCTTTCCCCTTTAATTTCAGTTTTTTGCTGTGTCTCTTAAAAAATCCTTAAACAGATTTTTTTTTTATATCAGAATGCATTTGCAATTCAGCAGAATTGGTGGTTAAAAAATTATTAATGCACAAGAAGTCAATGACAATTCTATGCACACAAATCTATTGTAGTTCATTAAGTTTCATTTGGCTCTCTAGCAGATAGCTTAATGCTCTTTGGAAAAAAAATGAAACTACAGAGGACTAAAACCCATGACATCAGACAAAAAAAATCTCCAAGGCATTCAGCTGGTCTTCCACAGAATTTGTAAGAGAATGGAATATGCTGTGCCTTTGTAGAATTGATCCCTATCCCTCCTGACTCTTTTTCTGGGAAATGTTGCTCTCATTTTAGTTCAGATACACGTCTGCCATGTGAGAGTTGTTAGGCTGCTTATGAGAAATTAATCAAGACTTAGGAGAGAATCCCAACAATACACCATTGAGAGAAACAAAAAAAGCAATTGAAACAAGCCTATGGACAGAAAGGAAAATCAAGACAAAGAGGCAAGGAAGCATCTAGAGAAAATTTTCTTTATCCTCTCCTCCTGCCTGCTGCTATGATCCGGTTGCTAGATGAGCAGCAACTGAAATCAGCCCCCAGGGTTATTTTTTAGCCAAGGACCAAAATACAGATTATAAATATCTGGCAGCTTTCAGCCTTGTTTTCTTCAATACAGATACAGACACAGCATATATATTTCATTCTAAGATTGAACATTTTTGTTTTGGATTCAGTTTTTTTCTTTTCCCTTTCCAATCCAAACCTTAATTAACTGTAAAAGCACTAATAATCACCCATTAAAACTGTTCATCTAGACTTGAACTAGAATACAGGTTGCTGCATTTTTTTTTTCATTCCTAATGAAAAAAAAAAAAGACTTTTTTCTCTAAAAGGTCTCCTGGAAACATAAAACATAAGGAGGAATCCTGTGGTCCATGATATTCAGAAGCTCTAATTTGATCATTGTGTCTATTCCAGTTTCATAATTTATCTCTCTGCTTTATATATTGTGCCTTAATTACAATGTCCCCTACCACTCAACAAGAAAATCTATAAAGCCTAATGGTTTCATATTATCTCCTACATCAGAACAGACTCTTCTAACTCTGAACCAAATGGATACATGGTATCATGAGAAACGAGTAAATTGTCCTTATACTGTTCAATAAATGAAACTATTAGGAAAAACAACACTAAGCTTCTCTGTTGCTTGTTTTTTGGTTTTTTTTTTTTTTCCCCTACTTTATATTTGGGCTTTTTTTCTAAAACTAGATGTATCTTCTCTCATACACTTATTAGATATTTGATGTTGGCTGGCCCTGTGTCTTTTTCTTATCTTAATCTATGTGTCCTAATGGTGGCTGCCCAGTAATCTTATTTTTACAGTTTATTTTTATGACTTCTGTTTCATCTTTGTAGACACCATTTTAAGCAAACATCCATTTGCTATTTTTATGGAGAGACAGTAAACTCCAGCTTTAAGGTAACTTTTCTCTATATGGAGTGATAGTTCAGTCTTCATGCCCATTAACTGCCTGGAACTGCCAAACCCCATGACAATTAATGCCAGCTATGATGATATTTCTGATACAGACACTGTTTTTGGGGGAGTAGCAGTGAGTCCATTGTAATCATTTAATTATAAAAAAAACAAAACAAAACAAAACAGAAAAAAACCACAAAAAAAACCAGGTGGAAAGTTTTAGCCATGCCAATTTGCATTGGTCTTTAACAAAGAAGTTAATTGCCTTTTAATCCATTACCATTCACTTAAGCTATCTTTTGGGAAAGGATTTTGTTGCTACCTCTAGAGGGAAGAAGTACTAGCTAAGAAGATGGAAGATATTTACCCTATGTTTAGGGAATAAATGTTACCTAGATATATTCTAGCAGTAAGAATATCAGCTATATGAAGTATAAAATTTATTATGAA
Organism: Anomalospiza imberbis; assembly: GCF_031753505.1. Classification (NCBI taxonomy): domain Eukaryota; kingdom Metazoa; phylum Chordata; class Aves; order Passeriformes; family Viduidae; genus Anomalospiza; species Anomalospiza imberbis. The sequence continues at coordinate 34,923,033 of NC_089684.1, read as the reverse complement.
ACATTTTTTTTCTTTATAATGCGTTAGTACTGACATTTTAGATTTCCCTACTCGCCTTTAATTAGGCTTTATGGAACTTATATTTTATCACTTTTGGTTTTGGGGTGGATTGTATTGGAAGCATATTATTTTGTCTTGAGAACACAAGTGTGTTATATCTATATAGATGATGCAAACATCTGACATTATGTAAAAGTAGCTATATCATAATATAAAGTACGTAAGACATGAAATTTTTAAAGAAGAATAAGAAGGTTACCATTTTATAACAGTAAATGATGTTTTTCTTTTTAAATCAAAATGTCATTTCTTTGTCACTTTTAATGTTTGCATTTACTATATCTGCAAAAAAAGCCTTCTTTATCTTTTAGATATAAGTGGAATAAATAAACCATACATTTGACATTTTAAATAGGAGAGTATGAAATAAATAGAAATAAAAATGATAATTTGTGCTGTACAGCACAAGTTATTGCATCAGTAAGATAGCATGTCTTTATATATGGCCATCATTTTACTTTATTAAATCTACACCCATGATCTAAATCTCTACTGAATAGTTGTGTTGGTCATGCATATTTCAGATGTTTGAAAATTAAATTCAACTTTACTATGTCCCAACCAATCATGCCCACTGCTAATACAATAGCAAACTTTATTTGCTTGCATATCACTTATACAGCACTTAAACAAGAAGGGAGAAAAAAATGTAAGGACCATGTGGAAGCCTTCTTAGTTAAACTAATGGGAAGAAAAAAGTATATTTCTAAGAACAACAAATATCTATATATTATAACAGAACAGGAAATTATTGTTATGATTTATCTTTTTAAAAAATAGACCAGTTCCAAACTGAAGAGGAACGAGGGAGATGTCAAAGAAATAACATATTGTCATCTTAAACATGCATCACTACATGTAATACTTTAAAAGTTCATGATAATCTACAGCACTCATCATAAACAGGGAACATTTATAGCTGACTCAACATTATGTTAATTAAGGTAATTTGTTCAGCTCTCTTCCCACCATATGAAATCCTATGATGATAACAAAACTACCACAATATTTAAGTAAAACAACTAATGTAGGAAATTGTATAATTATTAATAATACCTATAGTAACCTCTGCAGTGGGGCAGTATTTGCTAGAAGAGTAGAAGAGTAATGTAAGATTTGCTCCCTGGGGTACCAGATTAGTAATGAAAAATTCAACTGTAAAAAATCTATTTCCAGTGTAACATTTTTTTAAATGCCTATAGAACACCCTCTCTGCATTCTTCTTTTTTATTACTTTTTATTTTCAGAGTGGACTTTTTGTTTCACCAATTTCTTTTGTTATTTACAAGTTAAAATTATAGCATTTTACATTATTTCAAAACAAGGAGAAAAGGTGTGGGAAAGAAGTGTGTTAGTAATGACAATACTAACTTTAGAATAGTTTTTCCACAACACTACTCTCATGGGTCTTCATTAGAAAATAACTGACTTCCTGAAAATTTAAAAAATTATGTAAGTACAATTCAGGTTCCCAGAAACTCCACCTATAAGTACCTAAAAAATATTTCATCTATAATTTACATTTGAAGTATTACTCTTTCTCACCTATTTTTTCTGCCTCTTCTATCTTCCCCTTCTCTTTTTCTTTAAAAAGCTCTTAAAAAGAGAAGACTGGTGAATTCAGCCTCCTTGTCCTTCACTTCTGCTCCAGCATTTTGTTGTGTGTGCACACATATTAGGCATTGCAGATTTTAAAAGGCTGATTCAATAGGGATGAACAGACTTAGCTCTCTCTGCTCTCTGAAATGCTTTCCTGATTTCAGCACAATGAGACATCTTCAAACTGCAGAGATGCTTCTCTCTGATGAGGTCTGGCCACTCACCTGGGACATTCAGGCAACTCAGGCAGTGGAAGGAGGCAAGCATCCTGTCATATGGCATATGCATCACAGGTGACAAGTTTAATATCTATGGATTCTTAATTCTGACCTTAGAATTTCCATGTTCCACATTTCAGACAATGGTCTTTTTTTTAAGGCCTATAACCCTTCTCCATGCCATAATAAGATACTTTTCTTTCTTTAAACTACCACTTTAGAATTGTTGCTCAGATTTATTCGTTTCTTCCTTTTCTTCACTTCTCTCTTGCTATGGATATAAATATCTCATGCTAAGAAACCTGGTGTTTATTAAAAAAAAAAAAAAAAAAAAAAAAACAGAATAAAATTTAACTTTAAATTATGTTAGGACCTGGATTTATTCTTACCCATTGTGTCTTAGTGTCTCTCTAAACAAATATACATAATTACTCTTACAAAGGTGAAATTTCCTTTACAAGAGCAACAAGCTCCTCACTCTTGTTCAGACTATGTAGCCAGACTATCAGGTGGAGTTGAGTCCCTGGATTTCAAAGTGAATTAAATTCCACATCTCATATAAGCTCTACCTTGCTACTGTACAGCAATGATGAGGCATTTATTCCTATTCTACTTTCAGGTTTTCAGGTTTCATAAATCATTGGAACCCTATATTTTTTTTAGCAGAACTTCTTTCAGAAAGGAAAAAATGTTGTTAAACACTAAAAGAATGAGCTACGTGTCCTTCCTGTTGAATATTTCCTTAATTTCCACTACCTACAGTTTTTTCTATGCCACATGGACTATAGTTCAAAATTTAAAACTCAGATAAACATCTTTTCCATCAGATTTTAGGTCATTTATTAATGTAAACTCTTTGAGTCTATTAAAAAATAAATTACCACATCTTTCATAAGTAGGATATTTGACAAGTGTTGAACGAGTTTCTACTACAAAAGGAGGCAGTTTCATATTGTTAAATAGCCTCAAGTATGTACATAATCCAATATATTAATTCCTAAACAAAGGAAGGATGAAAAATCTCATTGAAATAAGTAGCACAGGACAATAAGTTTTGTTCTTGCACCTTCTTCTTTATGAGTAAGAAAGCTGAAGAGTGATGGCCTTGTAGGTTAGCAAAATTAATGACATTTCATAAACTTTCTTTTTCACATTTCAGACACATAAAGTCAAATTTTGCCCTCACATGCATCACTGAGCTCAACAGGAGATCTCCTTATGCTTACAGGGTCAAAATTTGTCCTATACTACTTTAGAACCCTTTTTAATATAGAATTTCATTCCTATTTGCTTCACTTTCTTTAAAAGAGATATTTCATTTATTTTTGAATGCTCAACTTCTTTTATCATCATCATTAATGGTTTATTTTAGTTCTCTAAATCAATATTCTTATCAGTTTTATCAAAAGATCTACACTTAACAGATTTTGTTTAGCATTGAGTGTAAATAAAAGTGTAATAAAAAACTTCAATGTCTTTTAAATGACTAAGTTTTAGGCTTTTTTTCTCCACATAAGAATATTTTCATATGCAAAAGAAAACTAGCTTACAGTTCTTGAATAGTCTCTTATATTGCTATATTGAAAGGACAACTAAATCAAAGTATATAAATATGTCTTTTTGATCATATGAAGTAAGCTGTTTTCAGAAGTAAAAGCTAAGAGATTATTTTCTTTGAACTGAAAGTGACATTAAAGGACATTTTAAAGGGGGAAAGTGTAATAAATATCAAACTTACATATTTCTAAACAAGCAGTGATATCTATTCTCTCTGGAACAAATATGTAACAGAATATGTATTTAGAATACAGCCAGAATTTATGTGTTTAAATGCCTTGACGCATACAACTGATACAGGGAGCTTAACTAGAGTAAATAAAATTCACACTCAGCTGTTTATGATAAACATACAACATACTAATTTGATACCATTTTCTGTTTGTTGGTTATGAAGTTTAACATTGAATAATTAATGTTGAGAAAAGCATGCTGGAACATTTACATCAAAAAATGCTCTCATTTTTCTTTAATTTCTTTTTGAAAAAAGCTATTAAATACACAGAGTGATAACAGATTTTTTAATGCTTTTTAAAAGCTTGGGTTTTTTTTTGGTTTTTTTTTTTTTGTTGTTGGATGTCTCACTTTTAGTCACGTGAGTAATTATAAATTGTAATGATTTTGTCAAAGGTGGGAATTGAGACTCACAGTGAGCACCTCTACTAAAGGTCAAGACAGGCACTGAGGGTTCAGTGCATAGCACCAAGATACTTTAGGCAGACTGGATTGCCTTATTTGACGTTGAACATTAACTCACCAGAGGAAGTTTAGCTTAAAAATATCTGTGCCATTCTCCAACTGTTCCACAGAATCATTATGTGAATTTCTTGGTGAGCTCTAAGTTCTGTGCTCATTACAACAGCAAAATACAAAAAATATGATTGTTCCTCTGAGTTTTTAAACAAAAATCTATTTCACTTTTGCAATGAATAGTGATCTATAATGCTATGTGGAACAGACAAAATTTTGGGTAAATAACAGTAGAAGTAGAGTAAAAAAACACACTCCTTTTCAATTTCTATTATTTTCATAGCCTTCTAGTTAAAGCATAAAAGGAAAAATACCTTAGGAGATTCTTCCTTTTCAAATGTCCATGTGTTTCCTGATGTTTTGGTACAAAGATTATTCAGGAAAATAATACAAATATCTCTCAAGAAAATCATTACATCCCTGCTTGGCCAAATATAGGATACTGAGGATCTTCCTCCCTTCCAAAAATCAGGTATATAGTGAAAAGCCTTTTACAAGCTCATTGAACATTTTGCAAGCATAAAAAATGCAATTTGCAGTACCTAGCATAGTGCAAAAAATATGTTTGTTCCAAAGATTGTCCAGATGTAAAAATATTTTTACTGGAAAGCTGCTGGTGCCAACAGAAAAATTATGACTCTCATTTTCACATACTTTGTGGTTGTGGACATTTGCATGTAGCTGTTACATATCCCTGGTAAGACTGAACTAGAATTATAGGGTGAGAAAACAAAGCTGTGTTTGGCTACAGGAACAGTTTTTATAATATTTTACCAATTATTTTACCAAGGGCCCAGAAGAGATAGGCAAATGCACTCAGCTGCAGGAGAAACCATGATGTCTTTTATTTTAATAGGAAACAAGTGATATATGGTGGAGACATGCCTCAGAAACTGTCACCTGGCTGGGTTGTTTTGATGAATTTTAGTAACACTGAAGTCATGTTAAAGTCTCATAGTACTGGGGATAGCAGCTGGAGATCATGAGAGTCATAAGAATGTTTTCTTTGCTGTTGTCTTTATTGACAATAAACTTTGAGATTACCACAAGCGTGCAGGATGACTGTGATAGCCAACACTTAGTTTAGAGTCAAATATTTACAGAAAGAAAACTAAGGAACTAAGTTATCCTCGCCCATGTTCAGGATTCTTCAAGAGTTAGTTCTCATGTACTACTTTGCTTCCATTACTTGTTTCTATAAGCTGCAATCTTTGTGGGAAAGAAAAACCCACAATGTACAATGCTTTTAATGAGGGTAGAAAATATTATGGTAAGACACTTATTAAGTTTGGTAATAAAAAATTAGAATATTTCCACTTGGCAATAGAAAAATCAAGTATTCCCAAAAGCTTGTACAAGAGTTGAGAAATAGCACACATTTCAATTCTTTTGACTGTGGGATTCTTTTTTTCTGTCAATAATTATCAAATATTCAATTAGAAGTAGTGCAAATACTGTATTAGACACATACAGTAACACTGCATTATGAGCTTTTAATCTTTCTCAATTAGAAATATGTTTAAACAGGAGCTCATTGTTGACTTGGTTCTGATCCCATGAAAGTCAGTATAAATCTCCACATTGTTAAACCAACATGACTGATCTGAAAGCTCACCCTTAATTATTTATCATTATTATTATTATTATTATTGTCTGTCATCATCATGATCAGTATGTAGCATGACTCAATACCTGAATATTTAATATCTCATCTCTGATGAGATAAGAATCTTCTTCATAGTAACTCAGTACTTTACTAGGATTGGAAAGAAGCTTCTCTTTTTTTCCTTCTCTTTTCTTCTGCTTCCTTTCCTCATTCCTCCCCTTTGCTTTTCCTCTTTGTCATTCCTTTTCCTTTTTCTTTCTTTCCTCTCAGTGCTTAACTATTCCACTGTCAAAGTAGAGCACTTGTGAATTGAATAATGTGAATGATCAAACATACTGAAAACCATGTCGTTTTTCTCTTAGAATTGAATGTGTTCCTGAAAGAGGCAAATGGGGAAATATAACATTGAAGATTATGTTTTCACAGAAACTTCACACTCTACAGAAAAGTATAAAGATAGATGATCACTTTACTGATTACTTTCATAATAATGTTTTATTGAAAGTTACTCATGTAAATTGTGGGACTGACACTGTGTAATTTTAAAATATTACCTTTGTATGTTTAATAAAAGTATAGACCATTTCACTGTTCTTCTGATCAAACATGAGCAGTCTGTGAGGCAAGAAGAAATGAATTCTGCAGTGCTTCATTCAGGAGGCATCAGAAATTTTACCTTTGCAGACAGAGCAGAGAGGAAACTAAAAGCAATGAATTAACAGCAAATTCAGAGGATGGTAGGCACATAACCATTAGACACTAAACCAGGCAAATATAACTGAATGTAAAAATAAATTTTTGCATTACAATAAAAAGGGATTACATTTGTATTAAAATCCCATTTGTATAACTATTAAGCAAATCAGTAAGGAATCAAAATAACTGGGTCAGAATGACACAATACTTTGAGAATAACTGTCTTTTTTATATGATTTATTTGCCAAAGGGAAAGATATGATCATTTGATTAGTAGGCAAATATTAAACCAAAAAAATATTATTAGAAATTAATTATTGATGACTAAGATGCTGCACAACAAGCTCTTCTCAGGAGAAGTTTGAAGTGGAAGGCGACTGGCACTTTGATAGCATTGTGTGCCTCCTATGAGTTGAGATTTACATCCCCTCTTTGTTGAGCAGATGTTTTAATTATAGCTCGGCGCTCTCTGATGCTTTTGTGCAGTCAGGGATAAAAATCCTCCATGATGTCACAGAATCATAGGAGTAAGGGTGGAACTGATTTGAAAACTGAGACAGTCTATCGTCCACTGAAGTGTGGCTAGACTGGTTTAGACTACCTCTGTCAGATGTTCAACAGATGTTTGTTCCAAAAAGACTTTATTTAAGACAAGATTTCATAACTTCCCAAGGGAAGCTATCTCCTCCTGCTTAATTACCCCTTTTCACAAAAAAGGTTTTCCCTGACCTATAATGTAAATCATCTTGCCTACAAATCAAACATATTTTGTCATACCCTAAGTCTCTTGGAGCCAGAAGTAAACATTTGAGTAAGAGAATATTTGTCTATCCCTTCTTTCTCTTTTAAAGTATTCTAAATTCCCCAAACATCTCAAGCATTCTCAAGGCAGTATGTTTATCTTTTTTGTCCTTCTCTTTCTTAAAACTGAGATGCTCAAAAGACAGTCTTTCATCTGAATTGTTACCGAGAAGGAAAAAATTTTAGTAATACTGCCAGCATATTAATCAATACTTTTGTCAATTATAACTGAATTATCCATCTCATAATAAAATCTTAGGCTACTTCCTTAAATACTCTAAGCTGAATTAGGAAAATCACCTTACTATACTACTTTAATTCATTCAACCTGCCTTTCAGTGCTCCTCTTTCTCTTGGTTATCCATATTGGTTCATATTAAGCAGCAAAAATGCATCTCTTTTGCCTTCCTTTAATTTCTCATCTATCTGTGTGAGCTACTTTGGTTGTTTTTAAGTTATTTGCTCATTTTGCTTTGTATAGTTTTCTAGACTTCTGGTTATACTCACATAGCTATGCTAGCCCTAATTTTTGTACTCAGACATATTTCATTACTGTCTACTTTTACATGACACCTTGGGTTTCCTTTTCAGATTCTAAAAGAGACCTTAGTGCTTCCCTTGGTCTGTTAAGTCTTCTCCTGTAACCACCATTTCCTCTTCACTTTCTATGCCAATTCTTCTAAAAGGCCACAGTTTTAACAAGTGAATGTTGTGCTGATGGGTATTAGGAAGAGAACACTTCCATGAGTAGTTGTGAGGGTGCTACCCCAGTTTAAATTCTCAAGACAGTGTTGAAATACTTTTAAGAGAATTGTCCCCATCCTGCTGTTCTTGCTTCTTTTTCATTTCCTGGAACTGTGAACTGCATAATTTGACAATTATTTCTTGTCAGTTGCCTTTCAGCTTCCACATGCTCCATCTGCTCCCTCTTAACTGTGCAGTGAACATTACATCACTGAGCACCTAAGTTGCCTCCTGACATAAGTAACTGGCCTCCACAATCTCAAGAACTTGTTCATATCTAATATGTTAAAATTAAATATCAAAGCAATTAAAGGCATCCCTGTCGAATTCTGAGCTTGGCTGGATGTCAAGTGCCCACTAAAGCTTCTTTATCACTTTCTTCTTCAACTGAACAGGGGAGAAAAAATACAACAAAAGGGTTGAAATAAGGGCAGGGAGAGATCCTTCACCAATTACTGTCAAGGGTGAAAAACACTCCAGTTGGGGAAATTAGATTCATTAATTGACAATAAAATCCCAGTAGGATAATTAGAAAATAAAAAAAAAAAAATTAGAATGATGCCTTAAGTTTTAGCTTTCATATTATCCAGATTCTGTACTGCATTAGTGTATAACTCTGAACTTCATATAAAGTGTTGGCAGGTTCTCCTCACAGTTTAGTTGGACAAAACAATCCTTTTCCACCCTGAGACCCAAGGACACCGCTGCAGTTTCAGGCCCAAAAAGTGTGAAAAACAGCAAATTGAGGAGAGCAATCTGGGAGGATGTGACTTCATAACCTGAAGCTGTAATTGGACAATTAATCCCAATATGTAAATGGACCAAAACTTATAAAAGTGTGAAAACTCATGACCCATTGTGCATCTTGGGTCCAGCCTTGGCCAGGCTCTTTTACTGCTCAAGATGTATCCTTTGAAGGCCTTTTAATAAATACCTGCTTTATTCCTTTAATTCTGTCTAGCCTCTGTTCCAGGTAGCCTCTCAAGGCATCAAAAATATCTTCCCCTCCCCCCTCCCTTCTTCCAGGGCTTAACTTCATTCTTCATTTTCTCTTCTTTCTCCCCAGTGGCACAGGGAGCCAGGAATGGGGGCTACAGTTAGTTCATCCCAGGTTGTTTCTGCTTCTCCTTCCTTTTAAAAGGACTCCTCACACTCTTCCCTAACTACAGTGTGGGGTTCCTCCCATGGGAGACAGTCTTCCATGAACTTCCCTGATGTGAGTCCTTCCCACAGGCTGCAGTTCTTAACCTACTGCTCCAGAGTGGGTCCCCCAGTGGGGACACAAGTCCTGACAGTAAAACTTGCTCCAGCATGGGCTCCTCCTCCCTGGGACTACAGGTCCCAGCCAGGAGCCTGTTTTCATGTGGGCTTCCTGTAGGGTCACAGCTTCCTTCAGGCATCCACCTGCTCCAGTGTGGGGCTTCTCCACAGGCTGCAGGTGGGTCTGTGCATCCCCATGTTCTCCACGGGCTGCAGGGGCACAGCTTCTGCACTACGGACACCACCACAGCCTGCAGAGGAATCTCAGCTCTGGCTTCTACCTCCTGCCCCTCCTTCTACACTGATCTCGGTGTCTACACAGCTGTTCCTCTCATGTATTCTCACTCCTTTCTTCTCTGTCTACAAATTTCTCTTGCAAAGTATCTTTTTCTCCTTTTTAAATCTGTTATCCCAGAGGCACCACCACCATGACTTATGGGCTCAGGGGCAGATCCATCCTAGAGCTGGCTGGCACTGGCTCAGTCAGACAGAGGAGAAGCTTCTGGCAGCTTCTCACAGAAGCCACTCCTGTAGCTACCCTGCTGCCAAAACCTGGCCACACATAACCAATACATTCTCATTCATTAGAACAGGATACGCTCTTGGAATGCTGACCACAATTTCTCCAAAGCCCCATTCACCACTCTAATTCTGTGATCTGTAGTCAATGAAGGATTCTGGGTCTTTTCTTTCTGTTGTCTTAACCCTGACTCTATTCTACCTCAAGTAAGCAAACTATTTCACCTCTCTGAGAGTTTGCTTTAGTATTCTGTTTAGCATTAAAGGATTGACTTACTGACACTCAGTATATTCATGGAGATTACAACTCAGAAGAGTGTTTCAAACATGTTTCTCAGTCACCCCTGCTCAGTGACCTGCTAAAAAAGGATTAAACTGTTTCAGCCTATGAAAAGCTTATTGTTATGATCACATTAGCAGTAATAAAACACTAAGTAGTCTACAAGGCCTAGGAATAGGCAAGGCCTGGTATCAGGGAACCCTTAACCAAAAAGGTGCAATCAAATTTCTCAAAATGTCCACCAAAAAGAATCCATTTTGCAATAACTATTTTTCAACTTTCCCCTTAATTTAGTTTAGAACCCTTTAGTCTAGTCCTCCTAATATATTCCCTAGAATATTTAGCTATTCCATTGGAGTATTCTATTTTCCAACACAAAAGAATTTCTCTACATGAGCTGACAATCTGAGTCAATGTTGTTCCCACCCCTACTGCTTACAACCCTGTCTCCCTAACCTTTGATCCTTCCACACAGTGAGCTCTCTAAATAGGTCACAAAGTGAATTAATTTTCATTTGTTGTACAAAAAGTGTCATCTACTCAGATCTTATCTACTAACTGTATCTCCACATTTCACTTCAGATGTCATTAAACAGGGATCATCAGAAGCAATTTATTCTTTTCAGATTGAGTACAGAAGCTTGATTATTGCTTAGAAAGAAGTAAAAAGAAGTATTTATCACATTATTATTAGTACTAGTACATTTATCTGGAAGACATTTAATCCTATGAAGTATTAAGAGGCTCAATAAAGGATCTGTCAAGTATTTTCACACGCTTTGATAAATGCCATTATGTGCATGCCAAATGAAGACTATTAATATGGATGATTAAAAAATTAAGAACTTACTTGTTCATCCTTCATCATCAAGCTATGAATTCTCATTTTGTCTTTTTGCATTTCAGAAAAAAAAAATTTATTGAGCTACAAATCTCTAAACCAAAATGAAATGAAACAGAACAACAAGTCTGACCCTCAGATAGAGAAACACTTGATAGCCTTTTGATTATTTCTGGATTTCCAACATAACATTTGACTATTGAAATTTCAATGATAAAAATCTACAAAGAGAAATGGGGCTGACTCCTATGAAAATGGATGAGAGAGTTGCATCTAGTTCCTCCTCTATTTTTTTTTTTTTGAGAGCATGAGCAATCTTGATTCTAGCTTCTTTTGACTAAATTAAACCCCAAACTTGAACAACCAAACCACCTGAATCTGTAGAAAAGGGTTCAACATAAATAACTCCACAGTATTGCCAGTTCCTCCTATGAGTGCACATTAATGTAAGGCCAAAGTTACTTATCTAAACTTGTGTTCAACAGATGATATTGATATTTACCACAAAAGGTTGATATCCCTCTATAAAACCTAATACTCTATGACCACAATGACTAAAAATGGGGCTGCACTACATTTTATTAGAAGAAAAAGATGCATCACGATACATGCAAGTCTTTGAATATTCATTAAGATAAGAAGCACCCAAACTTTCACATGTTATGAATTATGACTCAGACATGGCCTTGAATAGAAAACACTGTCAGCCATACAGGACAACCATTACATTTTTTTTGGTTTTCCTTTTCTCCTGCTCTCTTGCTTTCCAGAACACACTAATTTCTGGCATGTAGAAGTACTTCCAGTCTACACAGTTAAAATGCTAAATATAATGGAAGCACTCAGTCAAGCAGAAAAACATACCAAAAAGTAGGAAATACTATCAAATAGAGAAAGACTTTTGTATTTTTATTCCAGTTATTCTTGTTGTAAACAACCAATGTGAAAAGATCTCAGATTGGTTAAAAATTAACGTTTAAAGCAGATTATGTCAATGAAAACACCATAAATCATACCAAATTACTTTTGAAAAAACAGTTTCTGTATTACAGCTCCCATATACTTTCTTTTAGCCAACTGTACAGATTGCAGGTGTTAAACATAACTTGATACACACCTTATATCTACAGATAAAGAAAAAAAGGTTATTGTTCTGCATTTTAAATTTGTTCCTGGGCAGACAAAGAAAGATGTTTATTTGACAGCCAGAATGAATGAGAACAGTACTGATAGCTCAGTTATTATTGGGGAATTTTTAACTTGCTCTCATTATAAAAGTGCAATGCTTGACTTTAATTTTATGGTTTCTTAATACACCAGGAGACAGTCAGAATTTTACACCCAATATACATTTACTTTTCTGAGAAGAAAATTAGACCAAGTCTGTGTATCATTCCTTCTTCAATATAAATGGCCTTTCTATAGACTTTCAAAGCTAAGAGAATAGTGTTTTAAATATTTTAAGAACTCTCTTTCATACTGCTAACTTGACCTGTTGCCAAGTAAAATACTGTTCCAGTGATTAATTGCTTTGTTTACCGTAAACAAAAATTAGCATGGCCCAAAAAATGCAGTTAAATCTTTTGATGTTTAAATTATGAAATACGTATGATAAATGGTTTTAAACAAATGGTAAGATAGAGCTTTATAATGGTTTCCTTCTTAAGAAATTTTCCCTGACTTAAAGGTTGTCTAAAATCTTAGGATAAAGACCTTATCATCATAATCCAAGTAACTGCAATTCTAAGTTCATGTACATACATAATCCACATGTTTTCAGGCAGCTAGTTTATCACTATCTGAATAGTATAACAAACATTATAAACAAATTTTTTGAGTGAGAAAGAATAAACCACAAACTTACTTTATTTTCCATTGGTAAATACCTTCTCAATGCTCTTTCTTCTTAGTTGAAAAGAAAAACATTTTTTACTACTGTTAAAAATAAATCAGAAAAGACATCTCCAGTTGTAAAATTATAGTTTCTTCTATAATTATTAAAGAGAAAAAGTTGTCTCTAATAATTTACAATAATTTCCCAGGGAACATTAATTTTGTTACTAAACACGATCTAGTATTTCTCCATCTTGACTTGTTCTGTCAGAGATAAACAGTAGAAAATAAAATTTCTTAAGAATTTTGCCGTAAAATAATTTTTATTCAGATGCCAAGCATTTCTGAAGGAATTCCCTATAAGATGTTGATTTCAAAAAAAAAATCAAAGAAACTCAATTAAATTCCTCATTACATTCTTTAGATTGGGCAAAAGGAATCCCACAACAGCCAACTAAAATTTATGGAACTCACAATGTCTTCTTGCCTTGACAGCAGCACACCTGTGCCTATGCCACCAGCAGGCTTGCAAAGTGCCTAGTGACACTGGGGTACCCAGAGCTCCAAGGTCTCTTATCTTCCAGTTGTATCTGCAAGTGCTCTTCTACAATCACCATGGCTTTCTCAGTGCTAATCATCACCCAGTTTCTCAAACAAGATAATTCTAAGTCTCTCATTTTTGTGTCACTCAGATCATCTGCAACAGCTAGTAAAGAAGAGTAAATGAAGAGGTAATATACAGTATAACTCCACCTACTGTTCCAGTTTTGCACATTAATCCATCTTGCAAAATACATTTAAAAGCAAATCAAATATGGTATTGGCAAGGAAAAAGATGTGTCTGTTCTGACACTTCTGAAAGTACAGGGATTAATTAAACCCCAAAAATATCACATTTTCTTAATTGCTTATTGGTGGAGCAAAATTACTTTAATACTCCCAATGAGTGGGAGGTTTGAAAACTAAAGAGAACTCACTATATTTTATGGTCTGGTATCAACCTCTGCCAGGCTGAGAACAAATGCAACCACCCCTGCTGCAACATTCACATAATATTTTTCCCCCTTTTCCCTAAAAAACCCTTATTTGTCTGTCTTAGTTTTCTTTCTTTACTTTCTTTCTTTCTTTCTTTCTTTCTTTCTTTCTTTCTTTCTTTCTTTCTTTCTTTCTTTCTTTCTTTCTTTCTTTCTTTCTTGTTATTTTTTAGTTCGGTTTCATCAGATAGGATGGAGATTTTGGGGTTTTTTTGACACAACTGTGAGTCCACAGATACAGAAGTGGTGATAGAAGAAACAACTTAAGCAAAAAAAAAAATCCTGACATCTCTACAACTATATCATGTGTTGGTTTGCCTTAGGTCTCTTCCCTCAGTATTAAAAAGGTCAGATTATGAGTCTGCAAGAGACAAAGAAACAACATTCTAAGCCTTTGTGGTGGGGCGGGCTTTTTTCTCCCCATGTTCTCACAGTTTCATCTTTAGGGAAATAGTATTGTTCCTCAAAGATAAAATAAGAACTATAATCTCAAGGCTACCTCTACTAAAGTTTCATGCAGTTAAAATATGCCTGACTAATCCTCAGCTGAAATCATAGTCTGCATTGTCCAAAAAATTCCATTAAAAAACCATTACCCAGAAGGACAAAATAAAGCTGATATTAATTACTGTTCAATTCAGAAAGAATTACTTTGTTATTCCATTGAATATAGTTTTGGAGGGATGGTTATTCCAAAGAGTCAACATTTTTCCACTTCTTTTCTCACCATGCAGTTATACAAAGATTACCTTTGTAGAAATTAACCCACATCAAAATAAAATTCATTTTGTTGAGAGGATGATGAATCTTTCTGAATATGCTGTCTTTAAGTTGCATCTTTGTACTCATTTATATCACAGTATTTCTTTATTCAAAATTCCAATCCTTAGTTTCCTTTACTCTATCTGTCTTAATTTTTGGAGTATAATTATCTCAATGGATTTCTTTTTTTCTTGTAAATACAAAATAAATTTTAGCGTGGGAAATTAACTCTGCATAAGTGAGAATTTAATGTTCAATGTAGTAATACTCCCAAGGAAATTTTTAGAAAGAAAATATGATACTTTGGACTGCAAATTGCAGCTATGCAGATATGTTAAAAATTACCAGTAGTTTCCTGCTTTCCTTCTTTCCACCTGATAAGGGTTACATAAATACGTAATATGAAATGTCACCTTCATCTTGAGAGCTTGTACAGGTTATCACAACCAGGCTCCCTATTTTCAGAAGTATCATCAAATTGCTTAACTAAATAGAGAGTGTTGAATCCACCATCTTAAACAATGATAAGAAAGAGAAGTCAATAGAAAATATTTTTCTGGGTAATGCATCCACTATCAGTATCCTTCTTATTTGTCAAGTAAACAAACAATATCCTAATTTCTTCTACTCCTGCCTTGTAATATAAAGGCTGGACACTTTTCTAGAATTTGGTCTTTTTTTGTTTAATTTTTTCTTTCCCAAGGTATTCTTTTTGCCTCTTTTCATTTCTTGTTCATGTCCCCAGGTCCCAAGATTCAGCATTAGTTCAAAATCCACTTAAATCTGTTTTTCCACAGTACTGTAAATGTTATCCAGCTGTAATCAGTCCCTGGAGTGTTACAATATTTTTCAACTTATGTTTGTAGCATCATATACAGAAAAATTCAGATGTTATCAAGGTCTTGATTAATTGGGCTTTGGAGTTGTTCTACTTGTTCTTAATTTTATCTTCATAATTGACCTTAATTAATATAATTCATCTCCACACATTGTATGAACTGTAGATAGGCACAGAATCATGGTGTTATATTTCATATAAGGATTTGTATGTTCTAGGCCTCATAGGGACTATTAAAATAAATATTGAGCTTCTTCATAGTGCATGTAAGATAAACATTGCATCAAATTTTTGATTGAATTTACAACCTTTAGAAAGATACACTTTCCAGATTAGGATTCTGTTTAGTGGGGAATTTGCTTTATGATCTATTACCCTGACTGGAAAAAGCCTTTAATAATACTTCCAGTTTAACCAGAGAACTGCTGGTTGTCAGTCACTTATTTTGCTGCAACCTTTTTCTTCAGAATAAATATCTATCTGTACTCAAAAGTCTTTTTCCCTCATGCTCATGTTAATCTACCATGTATAGATAACTTTCCAAAATAACTGTGGACAGATGAAGTAGAGCAAAAGAATTAAACTCTTCAAACTTGTGCCATCACAAGTTTGAAGACATCAGAATTTCTGATTGTCTGATCATTCTGATGGCTTCCCCCCACCTTCCAAATGATTTCTAATTTGTGAACTTCCTTCCTGTATTGTAGGTTCTATAGCCCAGTAAAAGTCTCATGGGCTTGTTTATCCACCTCAGCAGAATATCCTATCCTCATAATTTGACTTAATATTTCCTTCTCTTCAGTGTCAGGCTGACCTTTGCCTTCTCAAAGCAGTATTTCAACAGATATATCTATAACTAGAGCCTTTAGGACATTTCCTTAAACATTATGCAAAATAACAGACAGTCTCCCTTTCTGAAATTCCATTACATATTAGTCTGTTTATGCAACTGTAACTACTGCACTAAGAAAGTCTGAAAGCAGCCCGATAAATTCAGAGCTGACCTTCAAAAATGACTGAGTAGTTACACTTCCTAGACAAGCTTCCAAAATCTTTCTTTAGGCAAAGCATATTTGCCTGAAATTTGTAGTATTATTAAAGTTCAAGCCTTTTCATGATACCTATATGTAGGAAAATGGGAAATAAGAAAAAGCAGGAAATTTCTCAAATATATGTATCATGCTTTGAAGAGTAAAAAAGGAAAAATAAATAAGGATGGAGAGGTGAGCCTTGATTTTTCCATTGTTTTCCTATTATTAGAAAGGAGTATCACTGGAATATATTCTGCTTCATACATATTGCTAGACTTTTCTTTTGACAGCTCTTCTGGGGAGTTCACTGTACTTTTCCATACACTTTGCTTTTCCAATGAGTTGTAGACCAGACCAGCTGTCAGAGAAAGAGGCTCACAAACAGCACAGGACTACAGGCACTTTCCTGAGCTTAATTTACAGACCAGGTCTGCTTCTTCAAAATTTTCTTTGTATCTAGGATGACATTTGCTTTAAGACTATTTGATAGCAGTTAAATGGTCCCTTGTTTTTGATAAGGAGGTATTGTAAAGATTCAAAAAAAATAAAGATGTAAGAAAAAAATTCCCAGTTCCAAGTTCTTTGAATAATTAAAAAAAGGAAAATTATTCTTTCACTTCCTTTCCTTTCCTCATTATAATGTGCTTTGAGACTTCCACTTTTAGATTACCTTCACCTATTCATGAAGTAGTGCATAATGGCAGGAGATTCCCACCTAGGAAGTAGAAATCAATTATGATCAACTACTTAGAAAGTGAAACCAAAGGTTTTGGGTGTTGCATCCCAGGTTTGGGTTCACATTATGGGTTTTTCCTTTGTTAGTTTTCCAGTTCTCGGTACCCTTGTGCATCCCCGAGTTTTCCCCTACTCCTGTGGTTTCCGTGTCCGTGTCCCCGTTCTCGCGGTCCCACTCACCCCAAAGTCTCGTGTCCGCCCCTGCCGTGTTCCCATTGGTCGCTGTAGTACATGTCATCACCACGATGTCTGTACCCATTGGGCAGGAGGGCTCCCCGTCCGCCCTGTCCCTTCCCTATATCACCCCACTCCTCGGCATGCTCGAGGCCATTTGCGTCCGTGCGAAGCTGGGAGCGGCTGCAGCCTTTCCATCGCAGCTCTCGCAGCCAATAAAGCATCCAGCCGCCACGCGGACGGATTTGGACGAATTCCCTGCCTCTTTGTTTCTTCCCTCACGCCGACGGCAAAGCGCGGCCAACAGCCCACCCCGGAGCGCGACAGCAAAAGCGCCCAGAAACTGCGGCGAGCCCCGGCCCCGACGAAAAGCTGAGAAGCCCAAGCCGGGCATTCGGGAGCTGACCGGAGCAGACAAAAGTAAAGAGCAGCCGCGTTTGGGTCTTGAGACAAGACTTTTTCTAAACTCAAAATGAAATGAAAAATCATAGCATGTTTAAAAAAGATAAAAAACCCCACACGCACGCAAGAAAATGGGGGTGTGAAGTGGAAGGAGATGCCCTCTATTCTGCTGCTTTTTATTAATTTTTAGTTCTGGTTTATGGGACATCTTTATATTTATTGCCTATCTTGCCCAAACAACAGGGGAGCACAAGGCTAAAAACAGTGTAGTAGTATAATTAATCTTCCCTCCTGCCTTTCTATATATTCACTAACCCACCAAACTCAGAGATGATGGAGTAACATTCTTCTGTTCTCTTATATACCTGGAAAAGGTGCATTGTGCCAAAAGTGAGCTTGTAGACCCACAAGGTTAATTTACTCTATTTTCTGGATTGCTCTACAAACATAGTACATTTTGTTGCCTTCTCCACCAGGCTACCTGTGAACTATAACCTGACTGTAATTAATATACAGTGCTCCCATAAAGAATTACCTAATCTTTCAGCTGTAGATACAGATCAGGCTTGTCTTTCCTAAAACCAGATTTCTTCTTACTTATTTGGTCTTGTTGATACATAAGACATATTTAGCATAATTATTCCTTTTAGTTATTATATTTAATTGACACACAGATTAATCAGATAGAAGAAAAAAATAATTAATTATTGACAGCATTGTTTCACATCCCTTCTTCTCTTATGCATGTAATGTAAATCTTTCTCATTTAATCTCTTTGAAGCAAGCCCTGAAGAAGTGTAGTATCTTAATGCTATTCCTTACTAATAATTATTTTAAAAAGTGATGCTTCATATTAGAAGAATGAGTTGAATTCCCTTTGTAATGGCAATGATGCAAGCAATAAGATCTCACTTTCAGCAAAATCAAATGTATCTCTTAGGAACACATTCTGTAAGTGTCTATAATGATTAATGTGTTACTGTTTAATCTATGGGTTTTTTTCCCCTTTAAACAATCCACCATCCTCCCTATCTTCAAACACACAATACCCTTAGAATGTCAAGTTCCTCAGGATACTGGGTTAATCATAATTATATTTAATTTTTTGGGGGAAAAATGTACTTCTGCTAAACAATAAATATCTACCTTTTTTTTTCACCCTCTCATAAACATGAAATAAGGATTTAAACAGGGACAAATATACAATCAGCCTGATGAAGGTATAATTTTTCTCAAATTAAATTACAGTCTTTTTGTATGAGTGAAGGCTGATTTGAGATGGATGAGGTGCAGCATAAAGAACTCAACAAGGTAGTAAGGCATAAATTGCTCCTCTTTATTTTGACCAATGAAAGTGGGGGTAAAAATCTGTTATTTATTGTCCATTTTTCAAACTTGTTAAATGATATGCCTGTCACTATTTTTCTATGCCTCCATCACAGTGCAATAAAGGTATTCTACACCTCTCATGTATAGAATGGATGTCAGAAATACCCTTTTAACACAGGGGTAAGAACGTGTTTTACAAAGATCTTCATATAAACACTCTCTCTTTGCTCACTTCAATGCAAAAATAACATATTACAGACACCCTTTCCTTTACATGCCCACATCAGAGTTATTTTTAATCTTGAAAGCACAGACCATAATTTAAAAAGCTCAAATTGGTCTCCTAAATCTTTACTGGTTTTCATATTTATAAATTTATAGATGTTATATGTGTATAAATTTGCACATCTATATGCACATATATGAATTTTATACATCTAAAAAATCATCCATATAAAAAAAATTGAAACTAGGGAAGTTTCTTTATGGATAATGTCTGCACAGATATGCTTAATTACACAACAACTGAATACAAAGCAGCTCTCACTCAAATCAATACTTCTCCTTTCCAAATCAATGTAAATCAGTGCTTGAACATCTGTCTTGAACATCAAGTCATTCAAAAATATTACGATCTGAACCTAAGAAGATAATCTTAAAATGTTCACTTTTTTAAAGCCAGTCCAGCCACAGTGAACTTACTTCTCATTTTATACCATCAGATTAGCTAATGTGAGGTAGTCTGACACACTTCTTTAAGCAGTTTCACACTCCTTCCATTCTGATGTTATTGTCTATGCCATCTATGAAGATTATACCCAAGACACAAAAAAAATTAACTATTTGTTTCTGCTGTAATGAATGACTCAGTTAAGGTACAGAAAGAATTTCTTATTTCTTTTCACAAGGTAACCACTTCAGGGTTTTTTTCAAAATCTTTTTGGCTTTTTCCTCACATGACAGAAATACACAACTGAAGATGGAAGATAGAATCAAATAAAACATTTGTGACCACTAAATACTATAGACTTAATTTTTAAGCAGTATTCAAATATAGCTTTTTTTTTCCACTTGCATCACTGAAATATTACATTTATAATCTAGAAAGTAAGTTTCTGTAAACAGCAATGGGGGTCTTCATTATATTTGTACATAGATATAAGGTAAAATTTCTGCCTAAATATAGAGCATACCGTGTGCATTCGTTTCAGGATTGTTAGTCTGCTGTAATTTATTGCTCTCTTGAGAGCAGCAATGAAACTATCAGGACTGGTTCCAGAAGTATCAGACATGCAAGCACACTATATCGTTAAAAGCTGATAAAATTTTTTCCTCTTATGACCATATAGTTTCTTCTACTCCTTCTATGTCCACAGCATTAGTATTCTGTGGATCTATAATAAACTTCATCAAATTAAATTACACCAGCCAAATTTCTTGTAATCTGTAAGGCCTAAGTTTTAGTATTTCAACACTGAATTGATTGAAATACCATCTAGGAAGAAGTTTCCAAAGGGTAAGTGGTAAGAAAAAAGCCATAAAAATGTTTGTCTCAAGAGGTTTCTGTTCTATGAGTGTTTATTTCTCCATCTTCTGATTCCTCACACCTTGTTTTATCTTGATGACAAAATTAAGAGAACTTAAAACTTCCTAAATTTTTATCCTCAACCAGCTCATAAGCATTTTGTCAAGGATGCTTGAAACACCATATTTAAAGTTCCTTTTACTCCGAGAACTGTGTAAGATAACTTGAGAGAAGGTCATATTATTTTCAACAAAAGAGGACACTGGAAACTCTAAGAACAGACCAAGAAAATTTCAGATGCTGCTGTGTTACATTACAGCCTGACATTTGGTTTAGGCAGTAGATGACCCACCATTACACGGAGTCACACAGGCCATCTTCAAGGGGTAAAAATGGATGCCAGTCACAAAACACTGGACGAGACCAAAGCCTTTAATTGTGAGTGACTGGGATTTAACCGTGTGGAATGAAATTGGAAAATTACAGAGGCACAGTGTGCAGGGAAAATTCCCAGCATCTTGTTGAAATGGAGAAAGGGAACACAGCCACCTCCCAGGATGCAGAGAGAAAGGAGAACGATCTTCACTGCTGTTCTGCAAGTCTGTGTGGAGACTGAAGCACAACACAGAGAAAAAAAAAAGAAAAACACAAAAATGCTTAATCCACATTAAACACGGGATTGGAAAGGTTTGTTCAACAAGAACATTGAAAACTGCAATGAAACTGATTTTTTTTCTAGACACTTCTAATTCAGAGAGTATTTTTAGCAATATCACAATTACATTCTCATCACATGAACACCTTATTCAGATTGGATTTTGAAGACAATGTAATTTCTTTCCTTAGAAGAAATAAATGAGAGGAGCTCTGGCATTATTACATTCTCTATACAAGGGTTGTTTATTTGTTTGTTTCTTTAATTTTGTCTTAATACTGTGTCTTTTTAAAAAACAGCTTCTTGTGGTTTAAACCCAGCTAGAAATTAAACACCACACAGCCACTCACTCAACTCCCACCTCTCTCACAGATTTTCACAGGCCTTATGGTCCTTAGATTTTTAAATCCAGGAAAAAACAACTTAATAATTTCTGTAGAGTTTATGGGCTTTTTGGTGGGAGCTATGGCTGCAAGAGAGCTTTTATAGTAATTATCTACTGATTTTTAAGTTTTCAAGTTTCTATGTACACAATTATCAAAAGTGGTGGATCACTGTTGATTTTAATTTAAGTACAATTTTGTAAGCAATCATTTACCTTGTTCCTTTTGTTTTCTCATAAGAAGATTCAGGTGTCAACATCTTTTGCCTTACTTTCTTTCAATTAAAGTTCTTAGCTGTGTTTTCAAATGCATATAAAATATCTGTTCTTTGGAAAAAAAAAAATGTTTCTAAAATTAATCTAGGGAAATGCAGTGAGATACTTGTTTACTTGTGAACTATAACATTGTCAGCAAAGTAATACTTTAAATGATATCTGTGGCAGAATATAGTATTATAGGAATATTCTTATGCTCAACCAGTTTTATCAGTTTTTAACAAAAAACTTTAAAAAAATGTTATATGAAGGATGAAGAGGATAACTATGCAGAAATCAGTGAGCATGGGCAAAGATTAAAAAAACAGTTGCCTATCTGGTTTCTGATAGAGATTATATTTGCAACCTATATAACTTCTTAACTAAAAATCACAGTGGCTAAATCTTTGGGCTATTAAGAAACTAATTTCTGAATCTCCTTTACAAAGCTATTGACAAAGACTTGAAAATATGCTCAAGTAACTGATGGGTAACACAGCACCTTTCTTAAGAGTTGCACTATAACCATTTACAGATATGGCCTAAAAGTGTTTAAAACCTCCTATGTCAATCAAAAAATACTTTCCTATCCTCCAGTTACTCACAAAGTTATATTCTGGTAGAAGTAACTCTGACTTTTTAATATGGCACCTACAATACGTTAGTGTATCTTGAGTTTTTTGCACCACAATATATGAAGCCATATATCATCATGAAGCCATTAGAGACTGTCCAAAGGAGGGCCACGAGGCTGGTGAAGGGCCTTGAGGGGAAGTTGTATGAGGAGTGGCTGAGGTCATTTGGTTTGGTCCAGCCTGGAGGAGACCTCAGTGTTGTCTTCCACATCCTCACGAGGGGAAGCGGCAGGGCAGGCACTGATCTCTTCACTCTCCTGACCAGTGACTTGAGGAAACAGCCTGAAGCTGTGTCAGAGGAAGTTTAGGTTGCATGTCAGGAAAAGGTTTTTTTATGCAGAGGGTGGTTGGGCATTGGAAAAGGCTCCCCAGGGAAGTGGTCATGGCACCAAGGCAGAGTTCAGGACGCATTTGGACAACGCTCTCAAGCAGAGGGTGTGACACTTGGTGTCCTATGCAGACCCAGGAACTGGACTTCATGGTCCTTGTGGGTCCCTTCCAACTCAGCATATTCTGTGATTCTATGAAAGAAATCTGAGAGCAGTTCACCAATAAGATGCAAGCATTGCATCACTTTTCCCTATTTCATATTTCTTGCCTCACTCTATTGAGGCAAAAGAATTTCCCCCCTTTTTAGGAACATTTAATGAAAACCAAATTTCTATCTAACTCTTGCCTGACTTTGAGCATTTTATGTGCCAGGTTTTCACTCTTGAGACATTGTACTCGCCTTTGTTTTAAACAGAGTTCTAAGTAAATAAAAAATAACCAATAGAAGAGGGAGAAACAACAATTCATATTTTAAAATTTAATATCAAATTTGAGTCCATCCAATCAAGAAATATCCAGTACATTTGATTACTTTATTTGTCTTGACTGAGTCAGATGTAATGTCCAAGGAACCGATTTCCATACTGTACTGACACAAAGCACCCCTCCTCCTCCTCCCTTTTCTTAGCCATGGATATACCTAACCCAGATACTTTAAAATTAAAAAGAACTTCAATTTAATTTGCATTGATTGGAAGTTCTTATTTGGTAAACTCACAAAGGCTGGTTTTCTTTGCCTGAGCGTTTACACTGAAAAAAACCCACAAATTTTATAACACAGTACCATGAACAGTATTAGTTTAATAATACTTTTGCTTTCCTTAGGATTCCTCTTTGCAATTCAGTCATTTCATTCCCTTTTAATTTCACAAAAAAGATTCTGAGACTGTGTTAGAACAGTCTGGGATTTTTTTCAGGTGGTATTTTTTAAAATAAATATATAAAACCCCTCATTCTATGGTGCATCTTTTCAGTTTCTAGTACTTGTCGCTGTTCGGAAATGATGTAAATCTCACTGGTTTTGTGAAATAAAATATTAAAACTACATGGTTACCTTTACATCTTGACAGCCACCAATACCTAGGCTCCATTAAGCATAGGATTCTATTATACTAACTACACTACAAACATATAATCTCTGCCATAAAGAAATATCTAACAAAAATTTGTTAGAGAAAATCTGCAGGGCTAGGAGGAGTTTAAGAATGTGAGCAAAAAAAGTTACAAAAGCTTACCTTTCATGACTTTTCAGACAAACTCTGTTTCAAAGAACAGAACTTTGATATTCAAACTGCTCTTTTACACCAGGTAGATGGTAATCCTTTGTGATTTAATTTGTGCAGTAATACAGTAGTGACTATGTTTTGTTAGTATTTTTGCAATAACTGGCTAATCAAGTGTTTCTTGTCAGAGATCTCTCAAGCTGCAAGACAAAAATTAAATTCCAACTTTATACAATGAATAAAATTACTCACAAAGGGACCCAGGCCTTCTCTCCTTTCTTAATCCTTGAAAAACTGTTTTAGTAAAAAAAATCTATTTGATAACAGCATAAGTAAGAATGTATAGAAGTAAAATTCCTAAAAATTACTTAATTGGATTTTTTTTCACATTTTGTGAGCAATTGCTTTGTTTTCAATTCATGATGATGGTGTGAAAAATATCCCAGTTAAGTGTCATTTGAAATAGAGACCATAATTCTTACCTTATCTTTAATAATAAATAAAATCTCCTCCTCATTTAATTCGATAGTAGACTGAATACATTGACAGTGTAGATTGCAGATGGGTAATTGAGAAAAAAAAAAAAAAGATATTTTGCTGAAATGTAAAATTCAGAGACCAGTGTGTGAATGTGACAGCCTGGTCAGAGAGCAAGAAAACCAGGTAAGTTTTCTCACAATCAGCTGTGAGACTTTAGGGAGTTGAAGATAAACAATGATAGCTTGCTATTACAAACAACCTGCAGGTGGTGTTTTCCTACTTTCTGTTTTCCTGTTTTTCTCAAAGATTGTTTATAAAAAAGGTGTTTTTGTTAATTAGCCAATTAGGTGAAATGTATTGATTAATTGAGCAATCTAATCTGTCTGTATGGGAACAGTCTATAAAAAGAGAGAATTTTCATAGTAAAGATGCCATGCGCAAACCAGTCTGTTGGTGAGTCTGTGCTGTTTCTCACTCAGCAGCGACACCAGTGGCTCTTATTCTCAGAGAGTTGCCTGCATGAACTTACACTCTATGCTTTCAAAAACCCTTAGTTTATTCAGACAATAAATCCCTTATAAGAGGTATAAATCCCTATCATCACTAACTCCTTATTTTCTCTTGAAAATATGAGTTGTATAATGCAGGACTCAGTTCAACCTACTTAGAACCTTTCAAATATTAATTGTACAGTGGACAAGCTTTGTTTTAGAAATAATGTTCTTTAGTGATTTTACAGCAGATGTATTTCATGCAATAAAAGAGAGCATCATAATTTGCTTTTCTAATTTTCTTCACAGTATCCTTGTCCCACTACCCCATTATTACTCTCCATAAAGGTATGACCAGTCTTCATGATGTTTTCAAATGCCACAAAAAATTTGCAGTTCTATTTTCTTTCCCTTTCCTTCCTTGTCCTCCTATCACCTTTGACTCTGTTACTACAGGCTGGTTCAACATTAGTCCTTTGGTCCTCTCCTTCCCAAATTTCATCATCCAGTACAGGCAGCATTTGGTCATTAAGAGTAGCCATCAGAGTTTTAAAGGTGGGTGAGGACCAAGTGCTATGCCTAAGGAGAAGGCAGGAGAAGCAAATTTATTTTAAATTTTGTTACTATATGAAATTTAAATTTCATATATGTGATATATTAAATGTGATTTAATGCCAACCAAGTCTGAAAAAATAAGTAAACTCATTATTTGATTTGTGTCTCCTTAAATAAGAAATATAAATCGGTCCCATTGCAAAAAAAATAATAATAGCTATTTCTCAAAATTCAAGCTTTATAAGTACTCAGGGGTGGCCCAAATGCTCTGTATCCTCAGAAGACATCAATTTTCAGGTATTTATCTTTTCCTAGAACAGCTGACTCTCCTTTTAAGTTAAACATTCAAATGGAGTGTTGGATGTTTAATTTCTGCCCAACTCTTCACGTAACAATGTCTGTGAAGAGACCAGGGCTCTGAGAAATAATGTATTACAACAGTAATGTGAGTAATGTGGAATTTATCAAACAATCACATAACAATTTGAAATTCTCCAAATGCCAGCTGTGGAAAAACAATTATTTCACAGGTTTTCACAGTTTTATTCACTTGTCATTGAAATCCAGTAGAACCACAGAAAACAGATGGAGAAACAATAAGGAACCCAAGAAAACATAAATATGAAAATTCACACAATTTAAAATGTCAGATTTACCAAAGGAATACTTTGTTATTTTTTCAACAGTTAAAAGAACATCTAATTTAGAATTGCAAATTGAATGCCTTATTTGCATAGTGTGGTTTCTATGACTCTTGGTTATTCTTTAAATAGGTTTGGAAAGCCAAACCATAGAACTTGATATAGAATCACAGGAAACTATTTCTTTACTGGGCTTTCCTTGAGATTCATCTTTTAAGAAAAGCATTATTTTTGTTCCACCTCATTAGACAAAAATTTCTAAAAAGGGTGGTAATACTCTGAGAATCTGAG
This sequence comes from Anomalospiza imberbis, assembly GCF_031753505.1. Classification (NCBI taxonomy): domain Eukaryota; kingdom Metazoa; phylum Chordata; class Aves; order Passeriformes; family Viduidae; genus Anomalospiza; species Anomalospiza imberbis. Next base: position 34,896,501 of record NC_089684.1, on the reverse strand, counting down.
TAAAGGAATACTGGTATTCCTATTCTCATTAGTATTTTTCTTATTTAGGGATAACACACAGAGAAAAAAAAAAAAGAACACAAAATGAAATGTAAACATAATTGAGATTTAACATAAATGTTTTCTAGTCTCCTTAATTAAAAACGTTTTGACACTCATTTCCACTGGAAGCACAAGTTCCATGGACAACAGAAATACGACAGCTTCAGTGAGACAACAGCAGCCTCAAATATACCAGTATAAATTGAAAGCTATTGTAAGAATGCTGTGTTGCAGAAGTGAGATTGTGGAAAAACACAAATCTTGCTCCATCCCTGCTAATTTGTACTAAGTAGATAATAATTTCCTTTAGGAAGCATGATTTTTCTAACAAAAGTTGTTTTGCCTGGGAAAAAATAATACTTCTCAGGTTTCTAAAATCTTTTTCTAATTTTAAAACATCTCCTTTCTAAGAATAGTGCATTTCAGAGTACATTTTATTGTTGTTTTTTGTTCATGTGGCAAACATTTCTTATCTATAATGTTCTCTTTTTATGAACCACATAAATGTCTCTGATGTTTAAGTGCTCAAGATTTTAAATCTGAGAGTCTTCTGACTGACAAGCTCAGAAGGTTTCAGAACACACGTAGGCCAGAGATAAAATAACATGCTTCATAACTGATGAATTGGGTGAGGCGGTGGTGTAGTCATTTATGTTCTTCTTTAGAAAAATTGTTCATTTTATTTGATGTGTAAGACCAACATTTACATTATTTCCATCAGCCTCATTAAAGGTAGAAGTTATACCACATTGCTTTCTTCTTTTAATTCATTTGAGATATCCTTAGGATATTACTTATATTGTTGGCACGGATATGCAAAGAAACAATGCTTATTTCTTGTTAATATATGCCATCACTACAGACAGCCCTCTTCATCTTTCTTTCTATTTTTTTTTTAATAACTTTGCCTATGGGTAAGAACACATCACTTGCTTTCTTGCAATTGTATTCTTATGTCTGTCATTCTTCTTAATCCAAATTAATCAGTGCATTTAAGCATTCTTGGTTTAGTATTCTGACCTTAATGCTATTATAAGCATAAGAAAAAAGCTCACATAATAGATTCCTCTATTATTTCAACACTGTTTTTGTTTGTATCTGTGTAAAGGTGTATGTTAAAATATTTCCAGTCTCTGCTATAAAGTCAATTTATTGATTTTTGGACAAAATTTTCAGTATCCATTTAGTGCAGTAAGAACCTTTTTGAGTTAAGCACTATATTACATTTCATCTTCTCCTGTTCTCTTGCCCCATGTTCAGTGATGCCTGGGGTATGGGAATAATATTAATATTATTAATATTAATATTAATATTAATAATAAATACAACCCCCTCAAAAATAATCCAGAATCAGACAATTGTGTTTCATTCAAAATCTGAGAGAAAACATATCTAATTGAATTTTGATATGACTATCCCTTCCTTTTTTTCCCCTGACTTTTACAAATTTATAAACGCTGAACACCTTAAAATTATCTCACTTGCTCTCCTATTAGATGGTAAATGCACATGCTTCCCACATATTATACTTATTACATACCTAATATTGAAATGACTGTGAAGATTTCATATTACAGAGTGATTTTCCTGAAATCAAGGTTTTATTGGTGATACGATGAAGATCAAACATACAATTTTTTTTTTTTTTAATTAGGAATTCAGGAGTCCTGGTGGTATCAGAGCCAACTTGTTGTCAATTATAAAAAATATAATTCAATGTTTTTCAAAGGTAACATTTTCTGTTTAATGATTTCAGAACCAATTTGATAGTGGTTTTGCTGCTTACATTGCACTGACAACTTCAAATGCACATACTAGTCAAATTTCATTGAAGCCTTCTAATAGCTTAATTTATCAGGGAAAGATCAGAACAAAAAGTACCAAACAATACAAGAATATTTTGAGCAGCAAATTTCTACTGAGTAAATACATATCAATTTAATCTCCTTCCTTCAACATGCTAATTTCAATTCTGTAGTTTTCCAGTCATGATTACTCTGTGTTTGATAGATTCTGATGCTGAAAAGTCTTGTCCACATGCCTTGAAGAAAGGTCTATTTCTGTGATTGAAGTCTTGAGAGTGTATGTTGCTGAGCCAATGGCCTAGTTCATAAACTTCATATAAAGAATGAGACACCAAACATATTGAATTCTTTTCCTGGGTTGCTTTGAGTAGCTTTTCAAAGGCAATTTTTTGAAAGAAACCTCAGATACAAACTTTTAAAATGCTTGAATACTTTCATTGTAAGATTTTGTATTCCACAAAATTCAACAGTATAGTTTTAACCCGGTAGCCCCAGTATGAACTTGAAAATGCTAAGTTCCTAAGAAGGCCTTTGAACAGAAGTGTAGGTGCCCAAAAGAGACTGCAGTGAGGGACTTGGTCTTTGTCAGGTACTGTGCAGCAGACCAAATCCAACTCTGTTTGTAGCAGTGAGATAGACAGGAGCTATCACTCACCCTGCTGCAGCTTTTTCTCATTGCCTTTTCCCCTTAGCAATTTAGACAGATTTAAGTTTATCCAGTTGATGCTGGACCCTCAGCTTCACATACCCATTATCACCTTTTTGTCACCACAAATGCCACTGTGACTTCATAGGATGACAGCTCGAGGAGTTATTTCTGGATGAAAACTGTCATCTTACCCCACCAACACAGACACTCTTCACCACTGCACCCCCGGCCTCCTCATGTTTTCAGCAGAGTGGCTTTCCCAAGCTGGCTCACACTGCAGTCACACAAACAATGTTGCTAAGACATGCTGCAGGTTGGAGATGGTCAGGGCCTTGAGAAGTCCCTTAGAAGCCCTCAGCTAAACAGTTTTCTGTTCTAGAGGACTTTATTTTCAAACATGCTTTTGCTGCAGGAACTAATCCCTGTGCTTTCCCTCAGGGGATTTCTTTCTTATATCTCCCAGCTCCCTTCCAACCCTAAATTCCTATATCCAGTTCTAGGAATTTACACTGCCTTGGAAAATTGTTTCCTCACTGGTGAACTCAGGGTGGAGGTTAACTCATTCACCCTTACAGCAAGGAGCACAAAAGAACTAAAGCATCTTGAACAGAAATGGGTTCTTGGAGTTATTCAGTCACATCATATGCACATGTCACAAAATTGCCTTCATAAAACTATTGATCCCTGTCTTAAAAACCTCTTATTATTTGTCTTTTACTTCCTGTATTTCCAGTGAAAGATTCCAGCTCCTTGTATTTCATGTAAACTCCTGTATTTCCAGCTTTTACTTCCTAGGAAGTTTTACCAAGAAATTAAGGAGATTCTAATTTAGTTATTGTTATCCATGAACTGTTTATAACTATCATAGAATCATAGAATCCATCTAACATCCATCAAATTCATCTCTTTCCAATTTAGAGAGAAGGATGATGTTGCGGGGGACCATGTCACAGGCTTTACAGAAGTCCAGGTAAATGACATCTGTAGCCCTTCCTTTGTCCATTGATGGACTTACCCCAACATGGAAGACCACTGTGTTGGTGTCCTGCTTTAGGGCAAATTTGGGAGAAAACCTCTAAAGGGTTTTCCTCTAAAAAGCATATTCAAGGGGCCCCTCCTCCAACTGGTTCGGGAAAATATTTCCTTGCAGAAAGGTGGAAAAAACCTGTTTATTTAACAGGCAAAGCATTCACCAGCACAAAAAATGAACAGTGTTAAACAACAAACCTCTTGCTGCTCTGAAGAGATGACAAACTCAGAAAGTCCCTTTTATGGGCTGTTGCTCAGCTCACCCAGCCTCTTATCAGTCCGTCCTGTGCTGGAAATGCCGCGGCCCAGGCCCAGCCTGCTGGGCCACAGGTGGGAGCTGCCGGTGCTCTTCTGGGTGTTCGTCCAGAGCAGGTTTAAAAAGTTCCAAGAAAAAGAAAAACTACAGTCCAGGGAACTTCTCTGCCTCAGCTACCTAAAACAAACTAAAAGCAAAGGAGAGCTCTGTCCCGCTGTCTGTCTGTCCACAGACAATACAGTCCAGGAGAGGGATTGTGGAGGAGTGCAGCTTCTGAAAACAAACCGTGTGCTTCTTCTCTCCCTCCTTCCACTCTCAGAACCAGTCTTAAAGGTGCAAAACTTATTTCTGGACTAAACAGACAAATGGGGATTCAAGCATCATAAAGTTACCTCAGGACAGCTGGTCAGGCAAGACCTGCTCTTGGTCACACTGTGCTGGCTCTCCCAAACCACCTCCCTGTCACCTGCTATATATCTTACTTTATTTAGATCTTTCCCTTTCTCAGTTAGTAACCCCCTTTGTGTTTATATACAGCAAACAATCAATCTTCCTTGCTATGTCAACCACGCCAAGTTATTAATGCTTTTCTCCCCTTCAAACTTTTGATAAGAACTTCCACTTTTCTGAGGTATCAAGACTACATTCAATCTGCTACATGATATATCTTGATGGGATGAGATGGATAAATCAACCACAAGTCCCTAATTTTTGTGCTTAGACACCTCGATGTAGGACTACGAGCACATTGCTTACCGAGCAGAAATGTGACATCTCAGAAGAACAGTGCAGATGACAGCCAAGAAGGGAGACTTTATGAGGGAAGCTGGGGAGTAGACAGTATTCCTAATTCCAGCCTACTCTTCTGTAAGGCAGGAGACTCAACTGTAGTCAGTGCAAACAGCAGGCAGCTCCTCTGAAGGCCATTCTCCATGTCACTAGCCAAGAAAGGGAACTGCAGAGCCTGAAAGTCACTAAAGCAGTGCAAAACACACACAGTTGTGTCCTCCTCATGATCATAGCTCTTAATCCAACAGCTCTCATTGCATTAGCAAGCATACCTGGGTCAACTTTAGCCAGATTGACCCCATAAAATTATGTCAGATTTTATAGATGTTCCACTGGCAAAAAAAATAATATATTTTTAGTATACATCAAATTAAAAAAAAACCAAACAAACACAAATACTTTTTGTCTTGATCAGAAAAGTCAAACATGCTATATATTTGTATTCAGAGCAGAGAAATTTCATTTTAATAGCTCTAACCTGAAGTAGGTCATGATTAGCATTTTGTTTTGCTATAAGCCAGATTTTTTCAATGGAATCCCCCCCCTTCTTCATATAAGGACTTTTCACAATTATGAAGATAGAATATTTATTATTTTTTCTGATTATAAATCCACAATAAACAAGCTTTGATGCATTTCAGTTCTCCAGGGGTTCAAGTGCATTACTGAGAATATTGTCCTGTTGCTACAACATGAATAATTCATCATAACTAAGATCTCTTCATCTTTATTTTCTACTCCGCCTCTTTCTAAATGCAGTCTTGGAAACATAATTTATAGAAAGAGTATATTTCTTATGTACTTTATCTTACTCTCCGCTATGTCACTATCAAAACACTGAAAATGGCATGCCCATTAAATTTAATTATAAGGTATCCATTTCAATAAACATGCTCAGAACCTGTATGTTTGTCAATATGTTATTTGTCATTATCATCTGGAGCAATAAGCTATTTCTATACAGGACTCTTGTGTTTTGTACCCTTTCCTTTCTGGCAGTGTCTATGACAAGAACATATTCACATATAATGCAGTAAGTAAAATAATAAACATTAATTTATTCACCATCTAATACATACCTACCTAAAAGAAAAATGGCTATTACATTGTATTAAAGGCAGTTTTTTAATAGTCCAGCAATGAAAAATATAGTGAGTTTTTACCTGTGCCATTAGTTTAAATTCTAAACACATTTTCTGGAGAGTCAATTTTTTCCTTTGCTTTGTGAGCTGTTTATCATAGATTCAATTTGTTCATTCTCCAAATCAAGGAATTTTTTTAATTGAATATGTGATTTGTATTGTTATTCTTTACTTTAAATATCAAAGTCTTTTTTCTCATACAACACAATCTGTGTTTGATCAGAGACCTATTACTAAAATGCAATTTTTTAAAATGGAACATATTTTCAATCATGTGTAAGGTCAGAGCAATTTAACTGTAAAAAATTTGGTCTGAATTTTTTTTTTAATATGGCAGATAATCAGTTTTTCTGTGCTGAATTAAGAATATCTGGGTTATTCATGAAGAGAGAAACATGAAGACATTCATGATTATTTAAAATAAACCTTCAATCCAATATTGAGTTAATCTCTATGGGGTATATTAATAATTGTTCAAGCTGCATTTCCTTGTTTCAGATTTTGTGACTCACTGAATAAAAACCACAACTGATGATAATTGCTCAGTCATGTTTTCCATTTTAGGCTTTAAGTATTTCAGCTCATCTAAAAAATGGATAAACATAAAGAAAACCTTACTCTAGACTTCAAGGCTGAACAATGGCTCGTGTGTTTTTACTCATGAGAAAATAATGTGAATTACTTCACATACTGACACATTTGGAAACTGATGCTTCTTAATAAGTGCATATAATAGAAATAAATGAGGTAAACAAGTGATTGTTGGTAGAAACAGTAGGTTAGTGAAATATCTGCATAGTTTAGAAGTGTTGCCATATGTTCAGATTTGCCTTTGGTCCTTAGAAGAATGTACTGATCTCAAAGCTGTCCCAAGGAAGTGAGTAAGCAGGAAAGAATTTGAGATTATGACAATTGAAAGTCAAAGCAGTTTATTCAGTTTAGCTTGTGAACAAAAACAAACCAACAAAAAAAAAAGCAAAAAAACCCCAACCAAACAATTAAAAAAACCCCAAAATTAAACAAATAAACCTGACCAGAATGGAGAAGGAGAAAAGAAATTTCTGTGTGTGAAAAAAAGTGCCAGAAAAAAATAAATGGACATATTTTAAGACGACACTGACTACTGATCAAAGCACTATTGGATGTATGAAAAGAAAAAATACATTTAAATTAAAAACAAAATTAAATCTGGGAATAACAATGAAAAGGGTAAAAAAAGAGAAAAGATGAGAAATAAAAATGTATTTCGTGGTCTAATGACCAGGGGAAATTCAAAAAGAAAAAGTCTTCAAAATCTTTCTTTCTAGAGTCACTAGCTGTGAATTTTAAAGATCCAAGGTGGTGAGTAGCGCTTTTTTCCTTTGTTTGTTTGGTATGGCATGTGTTTAATTCTGTTTAATTCTAAGTACCAGCCCAAAGAATTTTCAGCATGTGAAAATCTAGGAGCAGAGTAACAAAGAGATCGTCAGTGGAAACAATGACAGCACTGATAAAATTACTAATAAGATAAAATTACTAAAAAAAACCCCAGCAGCTGTGCTTAAAGCTACCTTGGCAGGTGTACTTAAAGGTATCCATAGCTAAACAGAACTATTTTTTGTATATGATAGTATTTTATTTCAGGAATTCATCTTGCACCAAATGTCAGAAAATCAGGTTTCTATTAGTGAAGTCTAGCAGAAATGCCTTTTCTGATGCATTTTAAAGTATTACTTAGGAAAAAAAAAAAAATTTAATGCACTTCCAAGTTAGCTTACACTTGCCATCCACAAATTTTATTGCAATAAAAAAGGACGTAAGTCTACAATAAGTCTACAGTATTCTCATGCATACTTCTCCCAGAGATTTCACTATTGTTACATATTAAATCTGAATATGATGCTTTATTTTTGTAGCTGGAGAGATTTCTGATATAATTATCAGGAATTAACAACTATTTCTTTCAACAACTATGTTATCATGAATTATAGGATGGGACTATTGCTTGCAGCTGTGCATTAAATAAAACAGAAATCTGCACTTTCACCAATACATGCAATAGTTTTACTGCCTACACAACAATGATATTTATCATGATTTTTTCATCTGAGCCAAAGTCTCATCTGTGCTATCAGGAAAGCAAAACAATAATCACTTATCAAACCCCACTGAAAGTGAAAATAAAGGTTAATTTTATCTTACAGTAGCCTTTCTGGCTCTCATATTGTTGATCATGTTTTATAAACAACCATCAAATTTATGGTCCAGTATGGATGTGGAAACTTCCTCACAAAATATTCAGTGTGCTCATTAATTCCTTTCCTTCTGCTCTGAATGTAGGGACATGTTCATATTCCATGTTTAAATTATTTGAATATAGAAATCTGGAAAATCCTGGGATAAAATACTAATTTGAGTTAATGAACCAATAAACTGTTTATTCCTCCACAACTTAAAAGTGTGAGTGGCATAGTTGTGTTTCTGTAGATAGGAATGATTTTTTTTTTTAACTGAAGATTCTCAAAGGGATTATAATACTACTCTTCTTTTGTCTTTTCACTTCATGGAGACGCTGTTTGAATCCTTGACCTGTGAGCTCAAATTGCCTCTTCCCAATCTTTCCATGCTTAAATCATCAAGAAGTCATTCTACAGAATGGTAACATTAGCAAATTGCTAATTCCAGGGCTGGAATAGCCATTACACATAGAAGCAAGTGTGTCACTAGTACCAGACAAAACATAGTGACAGAGAGGGGAAAAAATGTCACAAAATCTATTTTTATTTGCTCTTTTCCACTTATCAGTAATAAACCAAAGGCATAATTTTTGCTCCTATAGAATTATAACTTAAAGAGAATTTAAAGTCTTCTTTTTCACCCTCTGATATTTTTTCCATTACATCTATATCTATATCTATCTATATCTATATCTATATCTATCTATATCTATATATCTATATCTATATCTATATCTATCTATCTATCTATCTATATCTATATCTATCTATATCTATATCTATATAATCTATATCTATGTATCTATCTATCTCTGTATATATATCTCTGAGATTCTCAAGTTCCAAGTCAGCACACTTCCTTTGGCTATGGATTTTCCAGAGACAACCTTCAAAAACCTGCATAAAAGAAAATGGAATGCAGATGAAAGTCACTCATTAAATTAAGACTGGATTTTTACTTCAAAGCCAAAAAATAATTAAAAAAAAAATATTTTGGTGTACATCCTGATGCAGCCATTCCTGTCCAGCTGGATGCCATTTAGAATCACAACCAGATTGCCACAGGGCATTCTGACAATAGGTATTTAAATACCCATTAAGATAAACCTTTAGAGCAACTGAGTTTATGGAATTAAATTAAGAAGGAAATAGGCTCACTTCCAAATTAAAATAGCAGAAAAAAAAGCTTATTTTAAAATTGTTCAAAAGAAGTTTATATAAGACCATTTGACTATTTTTTGTTGTTATTATTATTATTATTTTTATTATTTTTTACAATTGTGGGCAGTCTGTGTGGGGGAGCAAAGGGAAGAGGAAATAAACAAAAATAATAATGTGAACCTGTTAAACAAACATGTTTGTAAGATAGAAATAACATTGGAATTCAAAGAAAATGTACTCAAAGTTGGCTTTTTAACTTTGAATAGTCCTGTATAAAAAAATTTCAAATTTATAATGATTATTTAAGTCACTAATTACCCAGAAATTTATTATTAATTACTAAGTATTTATTTAAATGAAAGAGGAATATTCAATTATTCTTTTCATGAAACTATTGCAGAAGCCATGGTCATATATTGCTTTATAAACTTGTTTATAGGCAAGATATTTTAGATAGTTATTGTAAAAAAGGCAATTCAGTAACAAACAGAAAGATGTGGTGGAATCAAAATCAAATTTTAGTAATATATGATGTGAATTTCTAGTACCAGAAATTTGATCACATTTTCTCCTATAATATTTTTGGATAATGTGGGGAAAAGAATGCTCCACAGGGTCACCCGTAGAACTCAGACAACATAAACAAAATAATATATATCAAATAAGCAAAGAAGATCTAAAAATACAGATTTATAAAGATGAGATTTATAATTGCACTTTGTTATCAGGAGTTTCCCTCTTACCTCATTTGAACCACAGTAAGAGATCTCTTTGGAGCATCTTCTTCAGCCTCACCCATCTTGATTTTCTATTTCATATTATTTAATAACATTTATCACAGAGGTTTCTACTCAGTAACAGGTAGTCTCTAACCTCTGTTTTTTTAATAAACAAAGGAATTCACAGGAACAAGCTTGTCAGGATCAGCCTTCATTACGATAGGCTGCATATGGAGAAATAGGAGTGTGAAATGTAATATTTGCTGTGATACATCAGGGGAAAATAATGATGTTCAGTCTCTGCTCTAGAACTTTTAACAGACTCTGCTAAGTACTAAGGGAACTTCTTAGGCCAATAAATTGAAAATTAAATTTAAAAACAAAACATGAAAAACATGAAAGGATAAAACACCAACAAACCACTGAGCTTTACAGTGTAATCAAACAAAACCATACCATTTTATTTAGCCTTGATATTTAGTATTTCACATTAAACTCTCCACACTTACTTGAAAATTATATATTTATTCTAAAGTATGTGCAAAATTTTAGAATATCTGCCATTATTTGCCAGAAAAATATTATATTAATTTGTGATGATGGCTAAAAATAGTCAATAATATGAAACTGAACCGGCACTGTTTGAAAATTTTGTTAGCTATGTCATTGAAATATATTTCAATCAAACATAACAGGTTGAATCTCATTCACAATATGAAATTTCTTTGCTTTTCATTTTGACTCTCTGTGTGAAAGCAAAGCAAGTGTGTCTGGGCCTACTAATTTCAGAAGCTGCATAATTGGTTTTTAATTTCATTCAACTCATTAGGTACAGTAAAAACAGTAATTCATTTCTTACTATCTAAAACTAAAGTATGGAAACTCTTGGATAAGCTTAAACTGGTGTATGTCCTGTCACAGACACAAACTTCAGTTCTGTTAGTTATAGCTTAAAAGAGGATGTGGAGAACATGAAATATCAAGTATTCATTATGTATTTTCAAACACATTTTTGAGTATTTTCTTTCATTATTTTCAAAGTGAAACTGAGCTCTTTATCTCAAAGTCCCCTTCTTCCAGATCCTGACTTGCACATAAGTAGCAATACAACATGCAAACAAACCAAAACAATTTAATTTATCGGTCAAGTACAACCTTTGAGAATATGCCCTCTTTTACTTTTTTTTCCAGTAGAACTATCCTTCCCTTCTTTAAAAACCATCTCTACATCTCCTGCCAAAAGCATTTCCTGACTTTTCATGCCCCCTATTTTTACTATAATCTCAAGCCTACACAATTCCTCACCTACTCAGATCTCTAATATATTTGGGAATATAGACAAAGAAATTAAATGAAGATGAGCATTAAGTGAAATTGTCTTTTGTAATGACATGTAGATCTTTTTATACTGTGCCTTACAGGATTCTAATAAATGCCTAATTTTGATGCCTTTTATACTGCCTCCATTAAAAATGAACAAAGAAATCAGTATTTGTCTATATATCACAATTTTTTACAAATCCAATTAATATATCCCATCTAAACCCATGCTTTATGAAATTAAGTTTTCATACTTGCTGGTTGTTTCCATATTCTTTTAAGAGTTTATCTTTTATTATTTGATCACACTGCTCAGGGTGTTCAAAGGCTGTGTATAGCTTTCAGAGACAGAGACAAGAAGCAGCAAAGCATAGAGAGAAAGCAGGAGAGATTCTCACATGACTAACTCTGCTCTGCTTTTCATTTCATGTGAAACATCCCATGATAACCAGGAGCTGCAGAACACGCACATCCATATTTCACTTTTGACAACATCAGTATTTTGATCAGAATATTTAAATACATTCAAGAAACTGGATCCCTGGTGACCTGTGGCGAGGTGGCAGCACGCCTGCTGTTTACTGGCACAAGAGACTCAGCTGAGTAAATATAATCTGGTATTTTCAGCAAAGGGAAAAAGCAGGAGGACAGACAAGTGTATTTGGCACTTGGGACATATATTAGGTCTAAACCAGGGAGGATTTTCTCATATGTTTAAAGAGTATAAAATCAGATATTGATAATAATGATGGTAGAGAGAAATAACTAAGGAATAGTTAACTTGATTCAAATGATGAGATTTTAAGCCTTTGGATGTCTCCTTCACAAACAGAGTGGATGACATGAAATTCCTTTTCTTTTTATTTTGACTGAAATTTGTTCCCCCACACACTATTTTTAGATACAAAATAAATAGACAGTGAAACATCTGTAACAAACTCAAGATGAGTCCCTTACTTCCAGCTGTTTCAGGGGTCACAATTCATGTTGAAGCCACTTGTTTTCTCTTTAGAGTGTTAGCAAACATCTGGTTGAGACCAAAGCAGGACTTTCTTCATCACAGAGAGAATTCAGCAAATAAGGATACTGCCCCAAGTAGCCTGTCCTCTAATTTATCAAAAGATACAGCAAGTGAGTGGGAAAACAGTAATAACAACAATATAAATGAAGATGAGAAATAATGATAAGCAAAGGTAAAAGTTAGAATCAATGACAGTATTATGAATTATATCTAAGGCAAAAATTTACTATATACTAGAATATGCCACAGTTACAAATAGAAAAATAATGTTGAACACTGTTTTTCATCTGTATAAAATCATTGTACATCTCTTTCTCTTCTTAAGGACCACAGACTGAGCACTGAAGCAGTAACCTCATCTTCTACCAAAATGACTTTACACAGTCAAGTAAAAAAACTAATTTTCAGGGATAGTGAAGTAATAATGCAAGTCTTCCTACATTTTTAGAATAAAATATGAGAAAGTCAACTATCTTTTCTGGAAATTATGTTTTTCATCTTTTGCCAGACTCCTGAGAAAGAGACCTTATATAGTTAGAGACATATTCTATCTCATTTGAAGGAATGATTCGATAATTTGCCATCTCTGGTGATCAGTTGTGGGGTTTTTTTTGCTATCTGTGTCCTCACATCCTTGTCAATACAAAGGGAATTTCTTGAATTTGGACCATTTTGCTTTTTCCGTATGGTTCACCTATATTATTGTCTCATTATTTTACAGTGTAGCTGAATGACAAACAGCAGAAGAGTTAAATTGACCTGGAAAAATAAATCTTGACCACCAAGGATTTCACCAAATGGAAGTCCACCAGTTTTTGTGAGTGGATTGCATGATATAAAAATCTACAGCTGGCCTTGCATAGGTACAGATATCTGCAGTTTTTCCACCACCACTGGCAGTGGGAAATGAATGCTGCAGTCCTTCTGAAGTTCTGTTCATCGGAAGATTCTTCCTGTTCTCTGAAAATCATTGATTGGTTAATTAGACTGAAACCTGAAAAGCACTTTGGCATTACCAAGTAAGAGTCTGATTCTAATACTTTCATAGTTTCTTCAGAAAAGATAGCAGGGAACAAGTACAAATGACTGATTATCCGCTTTCACAGGACAATGCCTTTCTGGGTGCAAGTCACACCCAATTGTCTGATAACTTTCAACTGGGATTCTTTAGATGGAAAGCATCTCAGGGAGTGTAGTTATAGAAAAATTAACGGGAAAACATTTTTAAAAAATTAGTAGGAAAATATCTAAGCTGACCTGATCATCAGCTAAGGCAGAAAAACTGAGACTCTAAGAATCTGAAATAAGTTTATAAGAAATTTCTAGTACATGATGAAATGGAGTACTTACATTAATTGTCAAGTTAATGCCATATTTCAGGTGTAGACAATGATTGAATTTGCAATGATGACCACAATGGATAATTCTTCACTATTCATTCATTAAATAAGTCCCCTAATTCTAGCACATTTTCAGAGGCTTCAGTAATGAATATATATCTTAATGTCTTTAATTATAAAAAATACACTGATTTCAATACAGAAAATAATTAACTATATGTTAGAAAAATTGTTCAAATAGTTCATAAACAACACTCATATATAGATCAAAGAGGAATGAGGTGAAGAAAAATTACAGCATTATGTAGTCAACAGCCGAGTAAACTTTCTCTATGACTAACCAGGTAAAAAACCACCCTACTGTGGTCTAAATTAGTGATTTTAGTGAGTTAAAATGCAAATGTATCTTTTCTAGTGTATTTTCTTGTATTGTCTTCTTAACATGGAGTATGCATACATAAAGCTTTCTGGAAAAATAGGAAAATTAAATCTACTATTGTGCTTTCAATTGAGTATTTTTAGAAGTTTTACATTTTTTCTGCCTGTGTAAGAGTCACCTAGCACAAACAAAATTTTTTGCATAGCTGGTAACAGAAAGGTTTCTTTTACTAAATGGTGACTAAACAACTTCTACTTGCTTATGCAGTAAGTCTTTTTTCAGTATGGCAACAGTTGTTCCAGAATTGCATTTATTCTGATTTTCATAGAAGTTTAGTAGTCAGAAATGAAAATTAAACTTATTGAAGTAAAGATAATCCTTCTTATCCAGTCAGTGATGAAGAAGTTGTAAAATTCTCTGCTACACAAGCTTCTCCAGATTCCTGAATGCTTAGCCTTCTCCCTAATATTCATCTGTTTAATTTAATAAAGCATTGAAGTCTTAGAATCACAATAATTTTATTATTAATCATCCAGACTCTAAAATACCCCTTTTTCCTCTATCTCCTCAAAATCCCCACCCCCTTTTACATTCCACAGTTTTGCTTCAGTTGCTGTTTTTTTCTGGCTTCCTTCATAATTCTGACTATCTACTGTTACCTTTGATATAGCTCTGGTCACCTGCTGAATCGTGTTAATGTATTGGAATGAACACAGGCTCTCAACTTGAAACCTCTCCTCCTCTGAGCTGATTTCAATCAAGTTTCTTCCACATGGCCTATAGTGTAATTATTTCAAGTCAAATTTTAGCTGTTATCGTATTGCTCAGCAAAAAAAAATACCTCAAAGTATTCCTGAAAGGGAATGAGAAACAGACCTGTAGAAACTGTGGAAGGTAGAACAATACTTTTGCAACTCAGGATTGATTAATCTTTGGTTTGTAACAAGTCTCTGAAGGAAATGTGAGAAAATAACCTATTTTAGCCTGAGTTAGTAACTTCTTTTCTGGTTTGGTTTGGTTTGAGGTTTGTTTGGTATTGTTTGTTTGGGTTTTTGTTTGTTTGTTTGTTTTAGTTTTAGTTTGTTTTGGGGGGCTTTTTTTGGACTTTTTTTCTGAGAGTTTTCTATTTTCCTATCCTACATGACAAAATGAGAAAGGATAGCTGGAGGATAGGAGAAAACATATTGTTCAGGACAGGAAAATATAATAGAGTACCGTTCTGGTAAAAGAACTGTTGTTTTATTGACAGCAACTATTACCCTCTTTGAAAACACTGACTAGCAAGATAACAAAAATAAAATTATTTGGGTTACCTCCTATTTAGATGATGTGTCCTATTTTTTTCTAGCTGCTTCACAGGAAATCTCAGACTTTCCGGCATGGGAAGGAATGTCTGTCTTCTTTCACCTATACTTGGTTTACTGAGCTTATGACCCTGCAGTTCATCACTGTATCCTGCAGCACAGCAGCTGAGGTTTTGCCCATTCAGGCATCACACTGCAGTGTATTTTAAGCTTGTCTCTGCACTGGGTGGAATAAGTAAGGAGTGAGAGTAATTAAGTAATTATGAAAAAAGATTACAGGTAAATTGAAGCCTTATGGAATTAGTACATTTACACGTGTTCTTTAACAATTTGAAGAAAAAAAGAAACACTGAAAGTTTGGGTGGAAATGGGAGTACTACACACAAAGCAGGAAGGAAATATCTGGTGCTCTGAAGGGACTGAAAAAAATTTCAGCAAAGGAGATGGGTGTGGAAGGCTGCAAGGATTCCCTGAAAAATGTGGTGATGGAAAGATTGTATGCAAAGGATTTGAAGAGGGAGAAATGCAGAGGGAGTGATCATTGGTGTGTACAGACAACCTGGCAAAAGGAAGTAAAAAGCCTGTACCTTTCAATAGGTCATTTATGTTCACCAAAAGGCTGTGATCCTCAATCACTTCCTATGTGAATATGCTAGTGACATAAATGATTTACTTTTTCAAAATGGATAAATAATTACACATGGATTTTAGGGCTCCATATTCCTGGGAAGTGGGATTTTTTTATTCTAAAGTGGAATTAAATCCATCCAATATTCAGGTATAAACCCATTTTCCCCTTTTAATATTTGTATATTCATTTGTGGAATCAGTGGATGCAGCAGGCTTTTATCCAAAGGCAAAGTAACATTATTAAAAAGGCTAAGCTGTCATAGCCTAGAAGGACTGTTTGAAACCACAGAAAACTAAAAAAACTTCACTGTTTATTCATTGGGGTCAAACCTGCAGGTGTGAAAACTCTATTAAATTGCATCCTTAATTTTTAATTACTATCTTTCAATACATTAAAAATCACACTATCTTTTTCTAGAACAACAATCATACACATATATAGTAGAATAGTATACTTCAATGTTAAATAGTTAAAACTTTTAAAATATTGGCCAAGAAAGCAGTTTTGAAAAACAAACAAACAAACAAAAAAACAAGGTTTCTGTGACAAAACAGAATCTGTGCAAACCAGTTTTGGTCATATCTCACAAAGAGATTTATATGCCTTAAAGTGCAAAAATATGAACAAAGCAATAAAGTTCAGTTCTGAAAACATCCATTCTTCTGTGACTTGCTCCAACAGTAAAAGAAATACCATTCTTTTAACCTTTTAGACTAGTCCTTGTCACCTGCACTCCCATCTTGCATCAAGAAAAGAAATTACTGGAATGCAGCAGGCAGAAAAGCAACTGCTTTTTGTGTTTTCACTGCAGTGTGCTGTAAAAAATTTCTGGGATCTCTTTCATTGCTAAAGGAATTGACTTAGAGATTGTGACAGCACTGCAGCCTTTTTTTTCCCATCAAGCACATCAGAGTTATCAAATAGATAAGAAGATCTGAGATTATAGCTTTCTGAAGAAGAAAATGAAACCCTTACAGAGAAGCAGATGCTGCAACATTATATATTCCAAGTCTACACTGTGCTGTGCATGGCCAGATGTAACAGGAAAACTGCTTATTTTAACATTACACACCGGTCTTTGGTGCAGTGTCATTGCATAACAACATCCGCCTTTCCTCCTCACTCTGCACTATTTGCTACAGCCACCTCATATACCTACTTACTGACATTCTCTGCTCTCTGTAAATAGCTTTTGCTGTGGGAATATGCATAGTTTTCTGTTTGTTTACATGCACTAAACACTTCATAAGCACAGTTGCCCCTGAACACAATTCAATTTTCTCAAACAACCTTAGTGCTTGTGCTACTAGTTACTGTAGAGATAATTTTCACTGCTTATTGGGAAAAAAAAAGCAAACAAAAACCCAAAAACCAAAAAACAACACAACAAATTTAGATTAAACCATAATATTTTGAGCAAGTGTTACAATGGGGAAAACTCTGTGTATGAAGGCATGTAGGAGGGAGAGAGCTTACCCATTGTTTTCAATAGTCATAAGGAAATGATTCTGCTATCTTTTTCTGCTGTACTGATACACAGGAAAGAGCATTATTTATAACCCAGCATAGCCTTGAAACAACTGATATTTACAAATTCTAATTTTGCCCATACCTGGATAAGTGCAACAGAAATTTTCTGCCGTATTATGATCATAAATAGGAGTTTGAGCCAACCCTTATTTAAATAAGATGACGAATGCAACATATTCATTTTGTCTCAAAATTTCACATCATCTTACTCATGATTGTACTTTTTAAAAAATATCATCATGTATAGATAGTGTAACCTAGGAAATAAATATTACAAAAAGCTTCACTATTAAAAAATAATATTATTCACCCTGCAAAAAGAAGACCCTTGTCATTATATTTGCACCAAGAATCAGGCTGGATTGTGATTATAATGTTTGAAAATGATATGATGCCCAACTTAATCTTTGGAACTCTGTCAAATGAAAGCCTGGCTGTTAAGGGATGTTAGAGCAGCCCTGGTCCAAGACTTCCTCTTTTGCCCAGCCTCTGGAGCCCAGTGCAGGGCAGTCTCAAACTGTGGGACACAGTAGCTGCTGATTTCCCACTCCCAGGTTCAACCCATATCAAAGCTGAACATGGACCCACCAGCTCAGCTCCATTCACAGCCACTCCCCTCCAGTGGATGGCACCCAGTTCTTGCAGTGCTTACACGTGGGATGGGCAGTAAGACTCTACAGAGACCTAGTGAGGAAAGGATTAACGAAAGATGGGACAGACTGTGCTGGTCAGGCACAGGGCTTAGTCCATAAGAATAGTGACTGGCCCTATTCATATGGCCTATTTATATTCATCCCACTTTTCTGCTTTGTTTCTCCCCATTCCCTTCCCTTGTTTTTCTCCTCCTCATTTTGCCTCTCCTCCCTGTTTTGAACCCTCAGGTTTCCATCCTTGCTGGTTGCGATACCCTGCATGCAGTTTCCTGATAGCCCATCAATTAGTGGGACTGACGAGGCTCGTTTCTTGGTTTTGTCTCTACCTTAGTCCATCATGTTTGTGCCACTTTGTCTATGCCTTAACTGCTTTTCCTTATAATCCCATATGACAAGGTTCTCAATAAGATATTCTCACTGAAATAAGCATTTCCACATACCCCACATAGCAAAGGAATAAAAGGTCTGTCATGTGCTTGTAATGACACTGTCTTCTGGCATCCAAACATCACAATGGAAGATGTCATTCACTTCAACTGTAAAGAACCAAAAATTTGATCCTGGAAAGGGACACAAAGATAAATGGCATGTATGTGATGAAATCCTATGAGTAAGGACAGGAGCAGGGAACTGATGCATGAGAACTGAAGTAGGCTGTAGGGGAAGAAAGCCGACTTTCAAACTAAGGAAAAGCTGGGAAAATTATGAAGTCAGTATGAAATAAGCCGTAACCTTCTCATTACAGTGAGGATCCCTCCAGATTCCCAAGTGAAACCTGTTACTCCAATGTCTTCCATCAGCAAAGAAGATAAGTGAATTCACCCAAAATCTACAGTTTATGACTGCCAAAGTATTGATACACTTGGAGGATGAAGCTGGCAGTTCAGCATCTGCTCTGATAGTTCAAACATCAGAGGCCTGGTTTAGGGATTTAAAGACTCCAGTAGTGTTGATGAGATGGTTGTGAGATACGAGGGAACACTTTTATGTTCCTTGTTTGAATATATGTCCAAAATGTATGTATTACACAGTTACTTGATATTAATATAGCCAATAAACATAAATATAATAAAGTTTTCTTTCCAAATCATACTTACAAGCTTACTCAAAGATCTGCAGAAAATTAATTTTAAAGTGACAGTAAAACTGAGATAATGTCCCCAACTAAAACATAATCTCATTGCCTATATCTGTTAAACTACTTGCTGTTGTCAACCGATATCCCATTATTCACTTCAGAGAATCACTTTTATTCCCACTATCTTATTCCACTTTGCATATTTACATATATCTTTATACCATCTATTTATTTTTTGATGAATATGTTGGAAAGGTAAGAAGGAGCTTCAGAAGTAAAAAAAGGCAGCTGTATCTGCACTGCAGACCTGGATTAGATGTTAGCCTTTTCCTTGGCAGCCCTGAGAAAAAGTTTTATTACAAAGTTTGTAATGACTCTTTAAAGGCTAGTTTTTAATTTTTGTTTGGAGGTTTTTCCACTAGAGATCACAAGCCAGATTTATAAGTATTTAGAAGAAACAGAGAATTCAGTAGGATCCATATCCTGAGTTTGTTCTGAATTACACTGTGCCAAGCACACTAAAGAATAAGAGGTTACAGACACCCCAAACTGAACACCCAAATCTACTGAATATATTTAAGCTTAATTTCTCTGCATGGCCATTACCCATCTGTAAAATTAAGATAATAAAATCCCTTAACCTTATGAGGATTTTGAGAATATAAAGTAATGTCTGACATTATATTAATGAGTTCCATTTAGAAAATAGCACAGAAAAATCAATAATTTCTGCTTAAAGAGTGCGGTCTGAATAGTTTGAAGCCAATAAGGCATGTCCACACACTGAACAAGGACAAGAGAACAAAATACTGAATACTTCTGATTAAGGAAGTACCATCTCTGACTAATGGATCCAGGGATCCTATATAGAAAAATATTCTGTGTGATGCAATTAAAGACCACTATAATGCATATGTCCAAGTGAGGCAAATAAAGGCTGCATGGGGAATTTTAATTTAATGTTTTCTAATTGGAATGCTCAACCTGGTGACCTTAATTTTTAAAATATAATTTTCTGGAAATAATAATAATAATAATAATAATAATAATAATAATAATAATAATAATAATAGATATTAAAGAGTTATTCAAGATTTTCATTTGTGACCTGAAAGGCAAGGAACCCTAGGCAAGAAAAAAGACAGTCTTAAGCTGGTTGACATTCCAGAGACATTGGTGAGGCAGTACTATTTCTGTGAGAAGTCATGCAAAGCGACAAACAAACACAAAGAGCTTCTCAGTCTTCTGATTTTTAAGTGCATATGACACATGAAATATATACTATTTTTTCTTCCTAACCACATCGCATTTGGTCAGACATCTGATGCTCCATTTGAAAGTAAATAAATTTTACTCGCACCCCATAGTTTTCTATAAACAATGTGTTTTTCAATAAGGATTTTCCTGAGCAGGGATAATTGTAGTTCATCACCAGTGTTTGTTACCATTTTTAATAATGGAACAGAGCTTTTGCTTGTGTCTCCTCAACAGCTGATAAGTGGATCTTACAGAGGATCTTTCAAGAATTCATGACTAGTATCAGAACATCTAATATATTGTAGAACTGTTTTGTATCACCACAAGAATGTGATCTCATTGTAAAAAAAGGGAGATTAAAAGAGGATCAGCTCTGGCGTAGGTTGGTTGGTTTAGGCAGAAGCTCAATTAATGTTAGTTAGGTATGTTAGTTAGGTATGTTCCTTGTACACCCCTACCTTTCCCTCACAGTGGTTTGCTCCAGGTTGTTTACCCCAAGATTTCCCGCTGCGCAGATCCACAGCTACCTGTCAATCTTCTCACTCCTCCCAGGGTTTCTCCTTACATGGTTCTGTCAGTCAAGGTTTGTTCACTCCCTGTTGAGTGTCAATCATGTAACCACCCCCAGAAATTTCTGTGTCAATCACCCCACCTTAGCCTTTCTATTTGTCCCAAAACGCTGTACCCACCTCTGTTATATCACCATTGGTTGTGAAACCATATCTTGGTTATCCCCAATTATGTGAGGCAGGTTTCCACCCCTGTCTGCCCACCCCCTATTTAGTCTGATGCAATCTTTTGTCCGTCGCCATTTTGCCTTACAATGCTCTGAGAGCGATTTGCTCAGACCATGCATGGGGGAATAAAAGTTCTCAGTTTCACAGGCAGAATGTCCTTCTCTCGTCCCTTCACTTCCTCTCAGCATGAAGCTACCAAAGTTGCTTACCCACACCGGGATGCTCCGCAACCCTGGAGTGCCCGCTCATGTGGCGGCTACAGCCTCACAGGGCAGCGCTAGCCAGCGCTTTAGCTGCTTGAGGTCGTAACAGGCAACCGCCGCACAGCTCACTTTTTAGTGAGTTACTGTTTTCACTTTCTGTTACTTTTAGTCCCAGTTAGTACTAGAAGGCTAGCACTTAGGTCTTCCCTAAGCCTTCTTTTCAGTAACATAGAAAGTGAAAACATCTTAGTTTTAATTTTTCTTGTACTTTTCAAGATAACAAATTATTACTTTGTGGGACAAAAAAAAAAGATGAAAGCCACAGTTATTCTACTCTGTGGTGCCTAAAATTTAGATGGAACTTTAAACAGAAGCAGATCTTTAACAATTTGTCTCAAAACTATTTCTCAAATGTGCCTGGTACTTACAACACCTTCTATATTTCTAGCACCTTCAAATGCCAACAGTGTATTGTTTTTTTCACTTGTTTCGGAGCAGTACTCCATATATTAACTAAGGATCAAGCCTAATGCTCCTTCCTGGCACACCACTGCCAGCTCCAGACAAACTGAGTAGATCATATAGCTTAGGAAACAAAAGGCTATGGCACATCTGTTCTGCATAATCAGCACATGAGTGACTGTGTGAAGAGTTGTGTCAAGACTAACACAGTGGTACTGCACATTACATGAAAAGAAGTCTGTAGTGCTTTTTGAGGTACAAAATATACTCAAAGCCCCTCTATTCCCTGCCCTGCATCCCCCACCCACCTGCTGTTCCAATAACCAGTATGATTCATCCTTTATGAATTCTCCACACTAAAATACATGCAGATTCTTGCACAGTGAATCTGCCTTCAGCAGCCAAACAGAAGAACTGGGACAAACGTTACAGAATGAAAGCTACCTACCTGTTTGATCTGGCAGAAGGAGAACCTAGATTTGGATTGGGGTGAACTCAGTCTAGCCAGGAACAAATCCAACTCCAAGAAGCATTTAAAACATAATGTCCACACCTGAATTAACTTAATTTCACAGTATGTGTCCCCTAAAAGTTTTGCACCGCAAGATTAGTACTTACATTAACAGACACTGCTGAAGTAGGAGAGCTCCCTAAAGGATCTGACAGCATACACTGAAAAGAATATTATATGTGAACATCCACATCTCTCCTGGTTCTAGAGGCTGCAAAAGAGGACTTGGGAAATATTCTAAATATTACAGAAATTATACAGGGGATGTAAAGACCCCTATGTAACTATACATCTACTTGGTTCAAGACATAAATTTAGGTTTCGCGACTTTGGACAAAACTAATATCCAAAAGACATCTTGAATCTCCTCCAAGTAGTTAAATATTACTAAGATGTTTAATGTTTCCCTCACAGAAAGAGAACAGATGCAGTTTTCAAACTTCAAGAGTCATGGGCAACTTAGAAAGCTCCTGTAAAATATAACAATTATCACAGTGAACTCCTTAATAGTCATGTCCTCAAGTAAAACCACCACATCCTCAAAAAAACCAAAACTCTTGTTATTTTGACTCTGGCTAAACAAATTCCATGCTGATCCACATGAGATACATAGAGAATAGGATAATTTAGGAATTGCTAAGGACAGCTGAACTGCAATTAGATTTAGTACGATTCAGTAGATCATAATAAGTGATTTTGATGTTACACTGCACAGAAGAAAGTAACAGAATACTTAAGATGCTGTTAATTAATCTCTTTGCCTAATCTGATTCTGTTAGTGAGTAGTGTGAACAAGGTGGAAAAAGGCTGGACTAAAAGCCAAAGCATTTGGAGAGATAATCCTGGTTTTGTTAATAATTATTGAGTAGCCTTAAGCCCTTCTCTTAATCTTTTTACAACTCAGCCTCCCCATCACTTAAAAGATATGAGAATACTTACTCACCTGCTTTTTACACCTTCAATATGGCTTTGAAAACACAATGTTACAACATAAGTACTACATATTTCCTTTCAATTTCTGAACTGTTTCCTGTTCAGGAATAACTTGGTTTTTTCCATGATGATAAAAATTATGTGATGACAGAAGTTCAGAAATTGTACTCTATGAATAACTGAAGACTCTAGAACTCCTGGTTTTATTTATGTGAAATCAGGAAGCAGTTCATGTCAAAGTCATATAATACAGTTTGTAGATTAAATATTAATGCAATTAAAACTATCAAGAAAGTGAGTGGAATACAGTTTTCAGAGATTTTTAAAGCCAAAAGCACAAAATATACTGCAGGAACTTTTAAATCTTGGGATGACTATCAGAATGGTATTGTGAAATGATAACCAGTCTTCAAACACAAACTTTGCATCTGCACATTTATTCCATGCAGTCTGCTCTTTAAAAAGGAAGATTTCTTTATAATGATATGATGCAGAAATTTTGCAATGACTGATGATTAATTCAAATTGAATTAATTAGGAAAACAGTCATGTAGTTTGAAAACCAACTACAAGCATATAGTGGTAAAACCTTAAAAAAGGAAAAAGGCCTTTCCATTTGTGTATGGATAATTTTTTTTTAAAGTCATGTAATAAGAAATGAATAGCATATTTGTGGCATTTATAATTGATACCAGGCTGCAAAGCTCTGCAATCATTACTGAAGATGAAAAAACTGTATAAAAGATCTAGTCACATTGGAAACCTGGGCAGATAAAGAAATGAGAATTACTTGTGACATGGTGCACCTACAGAATATTCCCCAATTCTAGGAAAATATTTTCTAGAAATAGTGTTTTAATAAATGTCAGATGTGATTTGAATAAGATTGGATCCAAATACCACTAGTTGTTTCAATTTGCTTCTTCTCCCATTTATCACTCTGGTGCATTCACAAAGGTTTATTTTAGTGGAAACCAATAGATAAAGCTGTTCTTAAAAAAAAAAAAAAAAAAAAAAACCAACCAGCAACACAAAACATAAAACAAACCAAACCAATAATCTCCACAAAATGTCCTTTGTTATGGTTCTAGCATTCAAACTTAGTTGTAGAAGATGACTAGATCAGAGTAGCAAAATCACCTTAATTATGTCTTTCATATCTATGGTCATCATCTTCTCTGAGAATGATACATATCTAACTCTTACTGCTTACACAATCCACTCAATTACACTTATGCCAAAATTCATCAACAAACATGATGAAATTATTACATTATTAGAATTTAATTTTGCACTTATTGGCCACAACTAATTGTAGCAACAAAAATACATACTACCTTATCAAAAATATAATTCCTCATTCTCCATTTTCTAATAAATAAAGATACTATATTTTTTTAATTGTATATATTATTCAATTAATTTATTTGTACCCAACTATTTGGATATCTATTTCTTTTACTAAAAATAATAAAATTTTACAGTGTAACTAAGTAAATGAATGGTCATCTCTGTAAACAACAATGGGATCCAAATTAGAAATCAATATTATCAAAACTAGCTAGATGAAGGCTGTATATTTTTTAAGGTCTTATGTGCACAATAAAATCAGATTGTGTATATTGGGCTAACAAGCTCAAATTGAGTTGTTCAGAGTCTTGCTCCAAATGTGTCCTTTCCATCCTGTGGGAATCTGCTGCTTAAATAATGGTATAGAACACTGGTAACAACATAATACAGTGTGTTGTGTTGGTCTTTCCACTCAGTCATAGGCTTTAATTCTCGTTCCCATTCTGAAGAATTTCAAAAGTTAATTTCATTTTCAAAACACTATCTAAGCAACAATCAATTACATATTTTGTGTTTACTTTTGAACAGAGTTTTGGACTTTATTGACAGAATTTCGATTTCTCTTTAGCAAAGCAGGTAATCAATTAAAGCATTTCTTTCTTAACAGCAACAAAACCAATTGTTTTCCAGCTTAATTTTTAAAATGCCAGAGAAACATTTGAAAGACATTATCTGAATTACTATTTTATACAGGGTGCTGGGAGATTAATGCAATGTCAAGGCAAGGCAATAAGCTACATGCTGATGATTGGTTTTCTCAGTTCCTTTAGAAGAATTTTGACTTTTCTAAGCCTAACATTTAAAAAATTATTGCATTGTTTTGATCAATTTATGAAATAAAAAAACCCTTTTTTATTATTAGGTAACTTTGATACAAAAAACATCAAAGAAGCAAGGAAAAATTGACTTAATTGTCATGAAACTTTCATTTCACAATCTGCACCATATTTCTTTAAGATCTTTTCACATTATATAGGTTTGTTTCAAATGAGTTTTTTCTTCAGTATTTTTTTTTTGGTTTTTATCAGAAAGGCTTTTCCTTATTTACCCTTTTTCCAGTGATATAAATATATCCTCAAATTACTATTTCATTCACTGCTGTAAAATTATCTCTTTACATGCGGTTTCCTCAGATATTACTTATCTTAAGATAAATAATTTGTTAGGAAAGAATAATCAGGAACAGAATACTGCTAGCACAGAACTGTTATATGTCCCCACCTGAAGAGCTGTGAAATTTATTATAAAAGCAGGTAGAGTACAAAAAGCAATCTTCAGTTTTGTCCCAACATATTTAATTTATATGCAAAATATTTGCAATTTTTCATAGTTATAATGCTATCTTATGGTAACTACCAGAAATATCAGCATTTGGGTACATAAGGGATTGCACCTGATTGGACATGCTGGACTCATCAGAAATGGCTTTTAGAAATTAAAGTTTTAAATGAATTGATATATATAGTCTATATGTGATACCATTGTTGTCCACAACTGTCTGCTGAGTAAGAAGTCTGCTGAGCTTCATGTTTGATTTGTTTTTATAAAATCAAATGTAAATTGCTGAATACATTGATTCAGTAGAGAAATAATATTATTTACTTAGTTTGTAAAATGCAAATTTAATGTCTGGGTTATAGCAGATTCAATGACATTGTATGAAGTTTTTTCCATCTGAATGGACATAACTACAATAAGAATGACACAGGAATATTTCCTAAAACAATTATAAAATATTTCTTTCAAATTTATTTTGTGCAATATTATTTAGTATACATTTAAATCAAAATATATATGGATCTATCAAAGGAGTATTTTAAACAAACAAGGTTTATTTATTACTTTTCACTGGATTAGAAAGATGACATTGAGGAAAAGCTAAGTTCCCATTTCTGAAGTATTTCAGTGGCTGTTTTAAACAATTTTTGACAACTGTTCTGCCAAGGATAACTTTCATTACAGAAAGCAAGCCTAGTAGTTCTCCTGTTCAAGCTCTTCCCAACACCATTTCTACCTTTTACAGAGCCAGTAATTCAAAACTGGGTAAATCTCAGTATCACTATTAGCATTGGAGTGTAACACATGCCTTCAAGACTGTAACACAAACTCTCACTTCATAAGGAGACCATTTTATCTCATTAACAAGTTGTTTATTACCCAGACCACCAGCTTTTGAAAGGTTTTAGGGGTTCCATATCCAAGGTGGCTGGTTAATAACAGTCCCTACAGATTACATTATCTAAAAAGTACAGCAATTTAGTCTTCTGTTAGTCTAGGAAGAGAAAAGGGTAGTGAGTTATAGGATTAAGGACTGAACAAAGGCTAACTCAAAATCTTGGTTCTAAGGCCTTTTATGAGAAATTGTGTCACATTCTTTCAATTTTTTTCCATGTGATTATAATTTTACCAAGAGGAAACTTTTGAATAACCAGAACTATGAAACCCCTTTTAGCTCTGGTTTCTTGAAAACAATTACTATGAACTTCTGGAAAAAAAAAATCAAGTAGATACAATGTAATGATGCCTTTACAACATAACTTTTTTTACATTTACAATAGTACTTTCTCCTCAATAATTTAACCTGGCAACTGAAACCTTGATTTTCTTCAAATTCTGTGGTAAAGAACTTCATGTTAGTCTAATTACATCAAAACTCACATATCATTAAGCAACTAGACAAACAATAGAAAACACTTCAATCATGAGCAGCAAGTAGTTTTGTCTGATCTCTTGGCTATTAGAATAAGGATGTCTGTCATGAAAAAGCTTTTAGTATTCACAATTCTGCAGAAATATCTAAAACTATTGGACAAATGAATCTCATGTATTTCCTACACACCATTATAAAGCAAATTAATAACCTTGGATGCCCAAAATCATCATCAATCTTTAACATCTAATTTCAAAAATACTCTGCATTGATCATCTCTTATTACCAAAGGCACAACCACATAACCCCACAAAATGAAAGGATATGTTTGTCGAAGGAAGTACAGTGTGATTGTTTTGAACAGGGATTACATAGGTTCATTTCAATGATTTGTCTAGAAATTCATGGCATGTCATTTCTTGAACAGCCAAGAAGACATGGTAAAAAAAAAAAAAATCACTTAAAGCACTTATAAAGCATCTACTTCTCTTATCTAGCACTCTAGCACGAGAAGTTACTTTCACTCATAATATAGTAAGTTTAACTTTATTTCTTCTAGATATTCCTCACTAACTTTTGCTCATAACAGTTTTTATTATCCCAGGTGCTGACAAGGGGTTAATTATTATCATAATTTATATTCTCTATAATTTCCTTGTGTTTCTTTAAGCAAAAAGAGGGTTTTTTTCCATTTTTTAATCTCTCCTGTTATTTTTTTTGACATAATCAGCCAGTCTCTGACACTGTTTCAACCATACTTTGGAAAACTTTGAATCAATTTTATCTCATTTAGCCCATTCAAACCACAATTTGTTCAAATATCCAAATCCATCTTTCTTTAGTCTGATAGAAAATATTTGTGGCTGATCATAATTGTATTTCTTATATTGATAATATCCAGTGGCATACACGGACAAGATTTGAACAAAAACATTTATTAGTTTTGTAACCATTATTTTTCAGAGAGCCTTTCTAGACCACTTAGCAACATACAACACTTTCCTGAGTTTTCCTTTTACTGCTAATGCACTCATAGCATTATTTATTATCTTTTGTGTGCCCTGGTAGTTTAGTTAATTTTGAGCTTTGGCCTTTCTGACAGTCCGTGCATGCTTTTAAAGAGAATTCCACAATCAAGAAGAGTTTTATTATTTCTATAGACTGTCCTTGAGCTTAGGTGGTAGTAGAGGGAATAGCTGTAGATGAGGTGGGACAGGACCGGTGGCGTCATGTGAAAAGCAAAGGTTTTCTCAGACCCTTTGTGTTTTATTAGTCTCTCAGTGCCCCAGGAAAGCCAAAACCCTTGTGCCCAACCAGTCTGTCAGCATCTCACTGTGAGGACCTTTCAGTAAATATTCCAGTGGGTTGAAGGGCAGTTGGACTGGCTGGTTGAGGGACACATGGCAACAGCATAAGCAAGATGCCCTCCCAGATCTCCATAACTGAGTATGTTCCTGCTGATGGCAAGTGCCAGCACCCTTGAAGGACTCACACTAACTTACTTTTATACTACATTTTATGTTTAGGTGGAGCTTGAGTGGCTCCAGTAGTCCATCATGTTCAGTGGGGGGTACCTCAGAGGTGGATAATGTCAGTATTACACCTGAGGCAGCCTTTGGGATTGAGGTGTGCACAGTGTTACATCTGTAATCTCTCCATGGTTGCTGCTTCAGCAGCAAGACATCTTTTCTTCCCCTTGGTTGGCAGCTGCTATGAGGTTTATCAGCTACAGGGTACCACTGAGTTCCACTTCTTGCAAGGATTTCAACACAGAATGTCTGTGCTGTCTTCACTCTGCTTCTTCCTCCTTTTATTTCCCCTTAGCAAGTGTTGTGTGTGGGAAGTGGAATGTGCTGACCAAGTCCCATCCAGGGAGCAGCAACTGCATTTCACCCAGGTAGTTTCACCCTATATCTTCCTTACTGTTAGTGTGAACATAACTTCCAGGTTTTCTCCAATTTTACCGCTAATCATTTTCCCACACTACATTTGCTCTATAAGTTGTTGCATCCTAGGTTTGGGTTCACATTATGGGTTTTTTCTTTGTTAGTTTTCCAGTTCTCTGTACCCTCGTGCATCCCCCGGGTTTTTCCCTACTCCTGTGGTTTCCGTGCCCGTCTCCCCATTCTCGCGGTCCCACTCACCCCAAAGTCTCGTGCCAGCCCCTTCCGTGTTCCCATTGGTCGCTGTAGTACACATCATCACCACGATGTCTGTACCCATTGGGCGGGAGGACTCCCCATCCACCCTGTCCCTTCCCTATTTGATCCCACTCCTCGGCACGCTCGAGGCCATTTGCATCCGTGCGAAGCTGGGAGCGGGCTGCAGCCTTTCCATCGCAGCTCTCGCAGCCAATAAAGCATCCAGCCGCCACGTGGACGGATTTGGACAAATTCCCTGCCTCTTTGTTTCTTCCCTCGCGCCGACGGCAAAGCGCGGCCAACAGCCCACCCCAGAGCGCGACAGCAAAAGCGCCCAGAGACTGCGGCGAGCCCCGGCCCTGATGAAAAGCTGAGATGCCCAAACTGGGCATTCGAGAGCTGACCAGGGCCAAGAAAAGTAACGCGCAGCCGCGATAAGTCACAAAAAAAAATCATCTTACCTTCTGAAACAAGGTAGTTGTATTTGAGCTACTTCCTACAAATGGTCCTTGGCCCATGCCGAATACTAACCTCTTCATGGCCACTGTGACAATGGCCACTGGAACAGGCTGTAACTATGGCAGGAATAGCAATTTAGCAGATTTGGGCTTGCTCAGATCATTTACACAAGTTTTTTGGACAGTTTATTATTATAGAAATATTGCTTATTATTCCAGTATTTAAAGTGAAGAAAATCCTAATTTATATTCCAGAAGCCTTTCTTGTTTTAACTTATCAGGCATTACACCTTGCAAGAAACCCAAAGAACCCCTCTGAAGGTCTCTGCATATTAAAAAATTTGCATTATAGATCTGTGTGATTTCTGAGGCTTTTGCTTTAGAACCAAGGCTGAATGGCCAATCTATTATTTCCAGGTTCAATTTACAAAATTTTTTTTATAAATTGAAAACAGGGAAACTATTTACTTTTAAAATCTTAAACTCCACATCCTAAAGAACCTTTTTTGGTAAAGAAAAAAAAAAATACACATTTAACTTCAAACAATTGCTTAATACTGAGAAATGCAGCACCATTCTTGTTTGCTTCCTTTTCCTTTTCTATAACCATAGTACAACAAACTCATAATCATCATTAGACTTTCAGCAGAATGGTGTAAGAGCAGAATGACTTCTATATATATAATGTATATATGGTATATATACCATAATGCAGTTCATAAAAAGTTTGGCTTTCATCATTATTTAATTCACAAAAAAATAGAGACCAGCCCTTGACTCCAGCTTCAGAGGGGAAAAAACATACAAAGAAAAAACAGAGAAAAAACAGGAAAAAAAACAGTCCAACTCCCAAAAGCTAATTTAAATTTACATTGAAGAAGTGGATAGACCTAGATCAGACTCCATGGTGCCCATTCCATGGTGCTCATGGTCTCCACTTTCACTGAATGGATCATTGTAGCCTTGATTCCACTTTAGAAAGGACTGCTCCAGCTGGGAGGGATCTACAGTGATCATCTAGTCCAGCTACCAGCAACAGAGATGCTCATTTTTCTTTAGGTGCTCTAAAAATTCACCGGTTGTCAAAGTTTCCTCCAGGCAAAACTATATGATTCACATTTCTGACACTCTTCATATGGATAATGTGGCTTTATCCTGCTGAAATTGATGAGCAACCTTATATCCACACCATGGCTAAAGCTCAAGAAAGTTCAAAACCAAGTTAACTATGGTTTGAAGCATTTGGCATGAAGAGAGTATATTTAATTTTTCATCTCCGTCTCCTTCTCCACTCCCTTTTCTCTAACAGTTGGAATTTAAATGTCTGTTCAGAATCAACCTCCAAGGAATGCTCAAATCTAGCAACAGGGAGATTTTTTTATTTGTTTTGTTATTTCTAAGTAGAAAATAAAGAAAAAAAAAATTCCTTGCATTAAACAAAAGAATTTTGTTGGGGTGATTGTTGAAGTGGGATAAGCATCTTTTATAAGCTCGAGAATGAGCTTGGCTTTGGAGAGTGTCTCCTCCTTACAGCTTCAAAGCTCTCCAGTGAGCTGCTTGACTTGAATTCTACTCAAGTTTCCTGTGTAGTGGATTAGGAGAGTATGGGCTCCAAACATACATTTTAGGAAATAGTTGGGCACCTGAAATTAAATTTTGTAGTGCAGTGTTTCATTGTCATTGTCCTTTGTATGGGAACTAGTCCACAGCCTCTAAATACTTGATTTGCACAGATAAAGCTTTATAAATCAGAAAAAAGTGCATTCTGTATCTTTATCTGTAAAATTGCTCTACATCAGTGGAAGTAAGATTCAGATAAAGAAAGTCACTGTAGGAAAGAAAAGGTAATTGAAGCATGCGGTGCAAGTGCATTAAGAAAGGCAGGCATAAAGTTGCTAAAGGAAAAGACCCTACATTAAAAATAAAAGACACCCCACAACTGAGGGGAAAGAAAAAAGAAAAGGATGAATATGAGATTGAAAACGGTGTTAATTATGCCTAGCATCATAAAAGGCAATTTAAAAAAAGCAGAAATACTAGATGCAATAAAGTTAGTTTAAGCTGTTAGTGTAGCAAAACTGCAGCACATCCCATCATCCAGGAACAATTACCAGCTGCTGCCATCAGGGAAATAATCCTTTCTTCACTATGCTACTGTACAAAACCTATGTCCAAACCAACCAGCTGTGATTCTGAAGGTGACTGGAACTCAGAATACAAAAGTTCCATGTTATTGTTCTTTCGCAGTGCTCTACAGTCAGAATCCTATTCTGTCTTTTCCTTTCCTCTATACATTTCCCACAGGTTTCTTCCCTAAACTCATGGTTCATCCCATCTGTCTTACTGTTGAATTGAATTTTATTCTGTGTGTAATGTTTTGGACTGATTTCCGAAAATTACACATAGGGGAAATTAAACAAAACAGACATATTTTGGAAATTATTCTGTTTTTTTTTTTTTTTTTTTTTTTTTTTTTTTGTAAGTTTTGTTGTTTTGTTGTTTGTTGGTTGTTTTTTGTTTGGTTGGTTGGTTTTGGGTTTTTTTTTTTTTTTTGGTCATGGAGAATATATAACTAGTGACTGGAAAGATGATAAATGGAGAGGGTAGACTGTGGAAGAGGGTAATCCACTTCCTGGAGCTGACATGGACCTTGATAAGAGTAAAAACTGCATTTTCACTTAGCTTTAATGAGAAAAAATCCTTTTGAAGAAAATAATCTATGATAGTATTTTAACCATTACTCATCAAGATATAGAAGAGTATAACAACATAGGGCAGGCTACCACTGATATAATCAGCAACATTAATACATATTGATTTGATGCTAATTACAGTTAGGAGGCTGCTTTTTTCTTTATTATTATTTGCTTAATAATCTCATATTTGATAGGAATATTTACTCTTACAGATTTTGTCTCTCTCTGCTGCTGAATGGGAATCTCACTTTCAGACACAAATCCAGCTGCTTCCACTCTGATTTAATGCAGACAAACCTAATACAGTTAAAGAGTAGGTGGCCAGCAGCACTTTCAGGACAATTTATGATCTCATATGACATTATCTGCAGGATAAATTTGTATTCTTTCATTAAATTTACTTTCTAAGACTAGGGGTTTATTTTTAATGTATCTCTCTATATAAAAATATATACATAGTAGGCTAACAGAGAATGGCTGCCAAAGATTTTTTACATTGTAGGGGTTACCTTTGAAGGTTTATTCAAAATATGAGATACTGCATCAGGTAGGTATAAATACAAAAGAAAAAATCAATAAATAAATTCTCCTCAAAATGTGAATCAAAAGAATAAACTTGAGAAGAATACTGTTTAACAAAGACATGTTTATTTTAAAAATTACTATAATTTAATTTTGATTGGGAATTATACCTTCTGCTTGCTTGCATTTCATTAGTTATAAAGGTTAAGGATGTTTATGTGCAATAAGGCTATAACAAGTAACATCCACAACATGCAGATGAAAATCAAAGAAAAAATATTATAAAAAAATGCAAAGAGTCAAAAAAGTGAAACACATAGGAAATTATGCAAAGTTCTTAGAAAAAAAGAAAATTGTGAGAAAGAAGTAGGTTGACTGTCTAGGGACCATTAAGTACAATGAAACTCACCAAGATATTAAACTCTGAATCTCAGACTAGCAAGACAGTCTGCTCCTGAAAAGCAATTTAAAGTATTCTGATTGCTCTGAAATAATTTAGCCAGACAGCCTGAGATTTTCAGAACGTAGCTGTGGGTTTGGGCAGTGATGTAAAGCTGGCTATATTGTATCTGCAGACCCTTCACAGTCCCTTCTGCCAAAGAATTTCTCAACCAGCT
The DNA here is from genome assembly GCF_031753505.1 of Anomalospiza imberbis. Classification (NCBI taxonomy): domain Eukaryota; kingdom Metazoa; phylum Chordata; class Aves; order Passeriformes; family Viduidae; genus Anomalospiza; species Anomalospiza imberbis. The sequence continues at coordinate 34,862,900 of NC_089684.1, read as the reverse complement.
ACAAACTATTCACCTGAAAAGCCTACAACACGTTTCCATTTCTATCACAAATTTCCTCTATGGCTGTGGAATGCTTGGTGTACAGGGTGAGAGCTAATGGCAGAAAATGGGAGCATTTCACAGCTGCCAGGTTCAGGAGCATCCTGGGAGGTAGGTGGGATAGTATTGACTTGTTGACCCTTTGTCCTCATCAGTCTGCCTGACTCTCAGAAAGAAACCAAGCTAGAAGGCCTCGGGTCACTGTGAGGTGAGGAGGTGAGGAAACCTAAGTGTGCTAGCTCTGCAGCCTTTCCTCACAACCTCAAGGCCATATTTCAATGCATACTTTATGGAGCAGTCCCCAGCTATTTGTTTGCCTAAGCCACTTCTTTTTCACAGTGCATCATATCTTCATTGCACTGACAGAGGGACAATGTAAATGAGATATATTGACTGAAAAAGAAAAAAAAAAATCAATTTGATGGAAAAAAACCCAAAACATTTTCTCCAATTTGTTTTAAATTTAGAACATGTCCATGTTCAATCACACAAAACAATGTGCCAGTTCACCCAGTGTTAGAATGAGTTGTTTATAAAGCAGGATTCAAAAAACCCACAAACATAAGAGACCTTAAGCTATCCAAAAACCCCCTGCCATAAAAAAAGCCTGACTGCATCTCCAGTGCCTGTTTTCCTCAGATGGTCTCAGTTATTAAGTTATATCCTCTGGAAAAAAAATTCACATTAATAGGTAGATAATAATGTAGAGAAGCAAAATGTGGTTTGTTTGACAGGTTGGAAATTCCCTGTTATCACTAGACATAGAATAGAATAGAATAGAATAGAACAGAATATTTCAGTTGGAAGGAGCTTATCAGGATTATCTGGCCAGTTCAGGACTGTCCAAAATTATAGCATGTCATTAAAGGCATTGTCCAAACACTGTAATGACTATTTTCACAGTTCCAACCACATGAAATGCAAGTATGAAACTAAGAATGGCCAAACTCCTAGATTTTCTAGAAAAATTATGAGGATTACAAACTCCTCAGATGTACTAAGATGGCATTAAAATCCACTTTGACAGGCTTGCAAACATAATGCTGGATCTGTGGAAGAATTGTACTCTCCTGTTCTGTTGGTGTCTAAAATGGACTTCTGTATCACATGAATTGAACATAGGTACCAACCCTGTGGCATCTATGCTTCTTTAATAAAATCCTAATCCCATCTTGCAGTATGGTGCTCAATAAGGCTAGAAAGACATAATTTCTTATATCTAAATTACTCCAGGTGATACGGTATTTTTAGAGAGCATTTTTTTGTTCTATGCGTTAATTACCATTACATTTTCTCTTTCAGCTACTCCAAAACCAGTTATACCAGATGAGAAATAAGCAAAAGTTTACTCTTTATGGTGCAAATTTTCTAAACAAACTTTACAAATTGCAATTGAATAAAAACAACATTTTAATGTAAACATACCAAATTGAAAAGATGCTTTTTAAAAAGCAATTTTCTGAGTCAGCTGACTACACCATTTTACATGTTCCTGAAGAAAATCAGAGCTAACTTTCAATCTTCATATGACTGAGATCCACAAAGGGCTGAGGCTTTTCAAAGGAAACATCTGTGTAATGCAAGAAGTCTCTCATCCTTGTTTCAGCTCCTTTTTCTGATTATTTTGCAAGACCACACAATTTCTTTGTTCCCTTTTTTTTTTCCTTCTATCTCCATCCTTTTTCAGAGTTGTTTCAGGGAGTCAAGTTTTATGGGAAAGGAAGAACATTTTAGGATGTAATCACACAATTATATTCACACAGGCAAAGTCCCTTTTTAGATGATTGTTTACCTACATAGGGGTGGAGCTTTCCAATGAGCTCTGAGTTGCAGGATCTGTATTTCTATGGAAACGTATGCAATCTCACATCATGACATACAGATCCACAGCCTGACAGGCATTAGAAATTGAATAGATATTTGCCAAATATCTCCAGGAGATGGGAAATAACTGTTGCTTTCAGCGCATATCTGTTTGTCCCATACTATATTCAGAAAAAAAGTGATTTCTATAGTATTTTATTTTAAATGAATATTGGCTTTATTCCAAAGTACTAAAGATCATCATTTTATTGCATTTACTGTAAGGAAAACTTTGGAGTTCAAAAGATCATCAATCAAATTCACTAGAAGTATTTTGAACTTTCTTTTTTTCCAAAAACTCTAAAAACCAGGAAGAGGGAATAATAATCATTATATAGGTATGATCAAAGTGGCATTTTAATGGACAGTTCTCTGTAAATTGAAAACTTCAGTTTACACACATAAGGATACCCAGCTATGTGTAGAATCATTAACTGCAATGAAACTTTCCCCACTGAAAATGTAATTGGGAGATCAAAGACTCCTTTGAGTTGGTTGGGGCTAGTTGGGAAATTTTTTATCCTAGAGGACTAAAATTAGAGCTAATAATCCTATTGCTTGCATGGTAAACAGTTATTTAGAATTTCTACTTGCTTTTCTCCAATCCACCATCCAGTTTTAAGCAATTAATTACACCTTACCTTGATTAGATTGATTAAAGTGAGGATGAAATTATGCTTTCACTAGAGTGGGTCATTTGAAAGGAATTTGTCAATTCCCCATTTTACTCACAGTTTTTAAATGGCAGCTGTTGTTTTCACTTTTCCTTGTTGCACAGTTTTGATTATGCTGCAACTCATTAGGGTCTTTTTGAAAAAGCTGAGATTTTTCACATGGCAAATAGTTCTAAGAGTTTAGGCTTCCAATTAAAAACTAGACAGAGGATTATATTTCCTCACTAACCCAGTAATTTCTCCACTAGAAAAAAACAACTGGCAAATGAGAAAATGTTCTCTTTACTTGAAATATCTCACATTCGCCACTGTGCAATAGCACTCCACTACTCTTTGCTGTGAATTGTTGGTTGATTCTTGTTGACTTAGTGGTTTGGAAAGCTGAATATTTCCTGGGAAAAGGTAAAAAAAATAAAACAGTAGAGAGCTTTCAGACACTGGGCATCTGGACTCATATTGAAAAGACTGTTTCACCTCTTTCAGAGCAGCTGCTCAGATTTTCCACTGTCTTGAATAAGATCCAGAATCAGGCATCCCATTGTCCAGAATGTCCTATTTCAAAAGGAAATAGATATCTACTACTGAATGATAAAATTGAAAGAGTTTTGTTTCGTCTCTGGCACAAATTAGCAATAGTTCTAAAGCAGACAAAAATTAGGATGACAGGCAAATAATTTTGTTCACAGTTCTACTGATTTTTTTTTTGTTAGCGATGTTTAGTAATAACTGAAGAGTACAGATTACAAGGTAGGAGTTCCTGAGTTGTCCATGCTAGCATTGTTCAAATCCTCAGATTGCACAAAGATTTAAGAAAGATATATATATTTATTGAAAAAAAGAAATTTTCTATTGCTTCTCATTTCCTTGCTGGTATTTTGTGTATTGTTTTTGGTCTTGCAGTCCTACCTAATTTTACAGTGTTATGATACATATCAGACATGACTTTTATCTTCTTCTGTGTTTAGAAAAGTTTACTCATTTAAAAGTAAAATCTCAAAGAATTTTTAAAATATAAATGGTGTTCTGATACTTACTTCAACAATTAAACTAACTATTTGTATCAGGAAATCTGAGTTATACTTCACATTTCCACAAAATATTTTGTGCCTGATTGCTTTAAATGGTTGCCATAGGCAGTCTCAAGTTAATTTCAGTCTTCTTTCTTTCTTCTGATTTTGAAGTCTCACTAGCTCTTTTTTTTTTTTCTGTGTTTTTCTTTTGGATTTATAATTTTGAGCACTGGCCACTGAGGCAAATTTATTTTTCTTTGCTTTCTATGAAGTGCTTTGATGAGTTCCTCGTGCTATCTCTAGTTGGCATAGTATGTTAAATAGTCTTTCTGCCTTCATATTAAGACATTATAATGTATTTCTTAATTTGGTATGATACAGACTCTATGCTTTGAAGCTTGTAGAACACAGAATTTATCACCCTGATTTATCTTCTTCCAAAGTAGTACAATCCTGTTGAGGACGGACAGCAAGAAAATATTTTCAGTGATGTTTTTCCACTTACCTCAAAGCTTCCTTCCAAAACCAGACACCAGCAAGGAAAGTTTTTATGGTAGCCACACGGTACTTCAGTGGCCACGTGGGGAAGCAAATGCAGGAAGATCCCGAAGTGTTGACACTCCAATTCCCACTGGCCCCTGTTCCACTAAGAATAGCAACCACCTAATGTTTGCAGGTGTCCCTGAAGCACAGAGCTGAAGTGACAGTTCAGCTGGGTTGGTGACTGCTTGTGTAATTTATGTGGTAATAATTAAGTGGCAAACAAAGGCATTTATATTTTTTTTTACCCTCCCCAACCCCTTTGCGTGTTGAGGCATAAAAACACCTGGTAGCATCTTTCATCAGTGTTTAACACAGTCTCTTCTGTCAAAGGGTTGCCTTCTCTTCCCCAGCTCAAGAAGCACTCTTAAAATAACACCCAGACTTTCTCTCCAGCTTCTCTTATTTACAGGTGTTGTCTCTTTACTGCAGAGTACAATTTCTTGGAGAAGAACAGAGAGTTCCACCTGATCAAATATCACAACAGAAATCAAACACTTTTCTCTTACTTTTTTACAAATTATGCCATTAAAAACAGCTACATGAATTTTAGTGGATTTCATACAACCTGGAGCAAAAATATACCTTTAATTCCTTTAATTGCTGCTAAGGGACTTCATGGCTGATAGTTATGAAATACAAAAATTTAGGAACTAGAATAGCATGCATATGACATAAAAAATAGCAAGTTTCATTCAGATATAAATGGAGAAAAAAACACCTCAACTTTTTTTTAATCTTTTTAAGTTGGAAACTTTTCAGATAGTTTAATCTGAGATAATTCCACAACACATCCTGGAAACTTTTGGATAATTCAGAAGAATTTGAGTAATACTATTAAATATCCATATTTACAAGTGTGTTATTAAAAACTGCTAAGTGAAATAACTTTTCCTGCAATATTATAATTTTAATGAGTAATAGCCATTATGATATGTTTTATTTGATATTACCAGATACCAGAATTAAACAGTGAGTCAGTGGTTTACAACCATATTACCATTACAAGGACCTTACCTACCACTTTGTTTTTAATTCTCTTGGTACAAGAATATAATAATATTTTTTCAGCTAATGAAAAAAAAAAAGAAAGCAAGATATCAACTCTTACTTCGTGATAAAATAAATGGAAATAAAATAATTAAAACATCCTTCTTACCACCATCCTTCTTAAAGCTTGTGAACACACAGGGCTTTCTCCTACTAAGTGGGTCTGGAGAAAAAAGGAATTGCTGCTCATAATACATGTTAGCCTGTTTAAGTAATTATGTTTATTTATGATTCATACCAGTTTCAACTAAGTATTTATGTATGTAAATACAGATTATTGTATTTTCCTTGTATTAGGTAGACAGTGTTTAAAACTTCTAAAATTTTATCTTGGGGGCAAAAAAAAAAAGAGTTTCTTGTGACTCAGTGTGCCATGAATTCAGCTAACCCAGGGGAATCGTTGAAGGAAGCAGCACACTGCTGAATTCTCCAGCTCACTGAAAGACTGAAACTGATGGGTGCTTCAAGCACATTCTCCAGATCAAGCATGGTCTTATCCCAGGAGGGCTTAGAGCCCCCTTTTTTCCTCCTGAAGTTATAATTTCCTCCTATAAAGTATTTTTAAAATGTTAAAAGAATCAAGTAATTGCTATGTTCCAAATTCCATAGGCAAAATTATTTTAAAAAATCCATTGAGAAGTAAGATTATTTTCCAGACTGCTGAAGCATTTTCTCTAAGAAATTCTCTACTTCAAGTCTTTTGGTAACTTATGTCATAACTGATAACATATTTGTTTTTTATCTTCATGCCACCAAGGTGTGATTACTGGTAAAAAAAATCCTAAAGGTCAATGGAGATTTGTAACTATTTCTTTTTTCTGCAAATGATGCAACCATAAGTATTTGAAAATTTCTAGATGAGAACGTGAATTCTGGTGATATTCTATTCATATGTCAGCACCTGCTAGGAATTTTCTGGCATCTGTATGAATATCTATCAAATACTCTTAAAAACCTTGAAGGCAAAACAATGCTCTGGGATCCCTGAACACCTTCAGATGTGGGAATAGAAAGTAAGAAAGAATGAGAAAAGACTTCATTAGTAAAGTTGACTTTTATATAATTCCAAACTAACTTCTTACTTTTCAGTATTATATTTGAGGACACATTGAGGGCAAAGGGGCTTTCAGAGACTTATTACAAGATGGGTCTAGTTGGAAGATTGTTCAATCTCTGCCACTGTTTTGTAACATCTGGCCCAAAACATCTCAATCCCACTGTCACAGCCACTTGAATCTCCCTATCAGGTTCTCCAGTTACTGTCCTATTTCTGGGACAAAGTAGCTGAAAGTTGTTGAAGAAAAAGATTTTCACAAATTCAATGTTGCTGGGTAGTTTGTGTAATCCCATAAATTATCTAAATTTATAAAAAGCTAAATTTTAGGAATTTTTTTTATTTTCACACTTTTAGTACATCTTCAAGAACTATTGTGTAAAAAAAAAAAAAAAAAGCTGAACAAAAAAAAATTCTCTTCTATGACTGTGAATAGACCTCTTTCTTTAATTCCTGGGGGAGGTGTATCAGACATCTTATCGATACTGCATATGATGGCACCATTATTGATATAAAAATATCTTGCTGACTGATCTACATTGCATTAGGCAGCATAATTTTATAATGCCTTCAAGGAATGATATTTAGAAAATCTACCCAAGCATCCAGTTGTATCATTCAGGTATTTACAACCATTTTCCTTTCTAAGAAAGGAAAGGGCTGAAGAACAGTTCTAGACAGAAGGTGAAGTAGCTTTAACCCTCAGATTTTGCAGAAGAGCTTTACTGTAGCTCAAATAAAAATGTAATGCTTGGAGTGCTATTAAATATATGAACAAAGCACGATGCTTAGGTGACACAGACATAGAAATCCTAAGACATTTTTAAGACGCCAAGATTATAGCTAATGCTAATAAAACAGGAGTGCAGTCTCTGATGAAATATTATTTTAAACATTAAAGTGACAGATTGAGGAAAAATATCCTTGATTAGGTCTCTCTGATTCACTTTTGTTTGTATAGAGCAGAGAAAGAAGAAGATTTGGGCATTTTGAGAAAGCTTTGGGGTTCTTGTTATGTGGCAAATTTTCATGTAAAGTAGTATTCAGTAACAGAGTAAAATAGCTAATTCCTCTGTGGCTTGTCTCAATTTTGTGTGTGACACAATAGCAAGAAAGGCAATTGTTCCTTTTGAAAACAATTCCAGGATTATTCCAATATCATATTATGGGGCTGTTATACACCTGTTCAATATTCTCACTTAAAATACAGATATGCTGTCACCTCCATTCACCATGAACAGAGCTGCACTTAAAATAGTGTAAAGGTTAACTCCATATCCTTACATTTCCTTACATTCCTCCACTGCTTTGCGGCAGCCACTGGGGTGCCCATGACATTTAAACATTTAAACTTTCTTTTCATTTGGCTCTTGAGGATACCCAAATCCCATCAAAGAAGCAAGCTGTAAACAAATTCACAGAACAATGAACTAGCTTAGCTATTTAGAAAGGTGACGATATTAGGAGCACTAATATATTGTAATGGCATAAAATCCATATGATGGAGAGCAAAATTATCATAAGCCAGCTAGACACCTTGTCTAGTGGCAGCACAATGCAGTGCCTAATGGGGAGCCTCAAACAGAGAGTGCCAAGGAGGCCATAGATCCCTAAGGAGGGAAACAGAGCACTAATGGGAATCCAAAATCTTGCTGACTGAAGCAGTGTCATTGACATGCTCAGGGAGAAATCAGTCTATTTTTAAAACCAATAGTAAGCATAAGAACTATGATGTAGGGCCTTTGAGGTACAAATGGTAAAAATGAGTGTTAAAAAATGGCATGTCTGTTATTCTGCAAAGTAAATGTGTACTTTACTTTTGTGGGAATGTTTGTATTTAGAAAATCTGCATATTAATAGTGAGGATTAGAATTGAAATGGTCTTCATTTGGATAACACGGTTTACAGTTTGTCCCACAGAGCTTGCAACGGAGACATAACTTCACAAGGACTGATAGCTGTCATTTCCTTTCTTCTGCATTTTCTAATTTCACCCACCAGTGGAACAAGCAGTGTTTTATTCATAAAGCAAGGTCACAGAAAGGATTTTCACAGCTTAATCTTGCATAACATTTTAACAAGCAAGACCACGCTCTAGACCTGTTCTGTTTTTGTAATATTTTACCTCACAGAAATATCTGTAACTTCAGAATATCTGGGGAGGCATTTAACATGAGCAGTTTTTATTAATTCCATAGAGTCTGGCAAACCTATGTGCAAAACAACTTTGTGTTGGCACAAGACCATAAAATCTTTTGCTTGTTTTCACTAATGTGTAGGATTTTGTTGCAGAACTAAATATAGCAGCATTCACACACTAGATGTCATATTTAAAATACAGGCAGCCTGTGGATTGCATTACATTCGATACACTAAAATCACATCTTTGATCTTTTGTGAAGTTGCAAAAGCTGCTTACAACCCTTTACAGGGACATTCTTCAGATTAGAGAGTAAAGTCCATGGACCTGTCCATCATTCAGTGGCAGAGCCACTGTGTCTCCCCAGAAGTTCCCAGTATTTCATAACTTCACTCCCAGAAGTACTCTTTGGTCATTATCTGTGGGAGTGGCAGTTTTGTGGACAAGGGTCTGTAAAAACATATGAAGGAATCTTAACAAACATGACCCATCTGGGGAAAAACTTCACTTCTGTGGCCAGGGAGGCAGCAAGTTCCATTCTCCAAAGGAATTAATTTTCCAGGAGTCTGAGATCAAAGTCATCTACAGTGGCTTCTGCTCCAGCATTATCAGTTCAAAGCAGGGACAGTTTTTTTCAGACCTGTGTGATCAATAGCCCACCCAGAGGATCAGTACCTGAGCACAGGTGGAACAGCTCTGGAGAAAAATCAGCAGGGAAGACTGGACCAGCCTTGTCACCCAAGGTGTGGTTCTGAAGGACAATCATGATTTCTCCTCTGAGACCAGCTCTATTATTCTTTCTCTTTGCATTTTTCTTTTCTCCAGGGATCTGCAGAGCCTGGAAAAACAGGTTAATGGAGCCAACAGAACACAGCTTTGATTCTGGAGGGTGGTTATGTGGGTTAATTGCTGCAGTGGGAATTACTGTGAGGAAGGTGCACAAACAAATTGCTGGTGATATGATCTGAGATAGAGTACCTGGACTGTTTGTGATTCACCTTTAAAAAGGAGCTTTTACTAAATACATTAAAAATGCAGTTTGTGCTCCTCCTAAGACTGCTTAAATTATGGGTGAGAAGAACAGGCATCTCAAAACCCCAGCGCTATTATCTGTTAGGTCACACAAAAACCACTTTAGCAGAACCTTCAGGGAATGATATCAAACCAGTTGCTTAAGGATAAAAAAAATTCCCTTAAGCATAGACAAAGAGTAATTTAGAAAAACAATATAATCTTTTCAGATCTTTTCTGGGTCCCTTCCCTGCAAACTGTCTAGCTTGCAAGACTCATGGGTAAAAGGGACAATAAAATGCAATAACCCATTATTTATATATTAGATTCTTATAGAGCTATATTTGCAGTGAATTTCCTGCTAGAACCATGTGGTGAAAAGAATCTGTCTTTAGACAATGCATAACCTGTGACATCAAAGGCTCTGCGTGTTTGGTAGACATAATTTGCTTTTTTTCTAACATCTGAAGTCAGAATGTCACATCAGAGTGACAGTTTCATTGTACTTACAGTTATATTACTACAGAAAGTAAACAACAACTGCTTGGCTGAAAGCAGACAGAAGATGTTTGCTATCCTCTCATAAATCTCAAAATTAGTATTTTTAAATGCCAACAGATAAGGCATACATGTAATACAGTTAAAGATAAATCAAGACTTACCCATTTTATGTTCCTCAGAATTTTGTTGAGCTGTCTTCCAATGTTAATTGAGGTTTTATATAGCAGGTTTTTTAAATAATAATTTTCTATAATTATTATTCATGTGTCTTAAACCAGTAGGATATGATACAATAAACAGATTAATTATTGTGACCATGGTACTTACAACAACAATGCTGAGCATTTCAAATTACTGATGTTTTGATTAGATTGATGGGGAGAAAAAAAAAATTACATGGGTATTTTCTTACTGAACATTATTCTTTATCATAATATGGAACTGTATGCATAAGGTCCTTAGCTATCATCTTGATTAAGTTGATCACAGATTTAGACAGAAGATAACATCTATTTAACTCTTCCAAAATTCTGAAACAGCTGCACTTTTGATCTTTTTAAGACACAAAGAATTCTTACTGAAAATCATGCTAGAGCTCCAACAATACCTTTTGGACTGCCAATATCGAGTTTCAATTGTGCAGGGTTTTTTTCTTAGTTCTAAAAGTTACAATTAGAAACTAGAAATGCAAAGATGATTTTGCTGGTGTTTTCTTTTCCTAAAATTCCCCTGTTCCTACACTGATGTGGACACAGGAGTTACCTCCTAGTTTATCTTCATCCAAAAAGAATGCAATTCAGGACATTCTGTCTGCAGCAGGGTCTAATAAAGGTAGTCCCACTGGCTTTTGAAAACAGGGCCCTGGCACTGATTATGCAATTTCTGATCAAACTGGTAGCACCTTGAAATATAGAATATCCTAAAAAATAGGTATCCTTTAATATCCTTAAAATATTAAGGAAAGCCTTTTAGATCATTGGTATGTATCTTCTCTGTTCACACAAATATAATCATCTGTTTGGTTATAAGCAGTTTTGCAACTTGACCTCTGTAGAACTACAATTAAAAACTGATGAATAAAAATAGGTTGTCTGTACACAAATTCACCAAAAAATGGCAACTTTTTGCCATTTGCTACTGTGCTAAAACTGTTTCTATTTCAGTTTTGAATAAATTGCAAATTTATAATGAAACAAAATTTATGATGGAGTTCACACATAAAACACTTAAAGTTATTGACTAATGTATCTATTTTCTTAAATGACAATGTTCAATACATGCAAAAATGTGGAAGAAATGACTACTTATTATTTCCAATAAATACTCTAAAAATCATCTTAACTTTCTAGCATTTTCCCTATTTTCTTCTCCAGCAAGAAAATCTATTTCAAGATTTAACAACAAAAAGAAACTTCCAGCAACTTCTACAGATGTTAATTCTTTCCAGATTGGATTAGCCATTTGTAACTAATAAAACACTTGCAGTTTTATATACATTAGAATTTTTGGGATCTACATAAAGAAAATAAAAATCTCATTGATTTTTTTTATTAATCAGAGAGGTCCAAAACTATTTCTAAAGCAATTTCTCTTAAAGGCAGCAAAGTAATTGGATAAGTTACCTATATACATCACCTCAGCAGAAACTCACTGATTGCTATATATAGTACTACTGTAAGAGTAGATCAGGGTACCAATATTAAAACACCTACCTTTTGAAAAGTAGAACTGCGAATTTCTTGGAAGTCAATCAAATAATAAGCAACCAGTATAGAACCAGGGTACTGTTTTAAAAATTGCAACTTTAAATATTTCATTCTTCTTTAAATACAACAAAACAATTCTTAAGATTAAAGGTGCTGAAAAAATATATTCAGCGTATTACAAACATTTGAAATTTAGATGCTGTATCTTTCATTTCACTTCTGCACTTGTCTTAGAATATATTGAGATAAATTACATCTATTTCAAGACCAATTTGGAAAAAAACTGATCTGAAAAATAAATAAATTGAGCAAATAATTGAAAATTAAAATTAGGTCCACCAAGCCTTCAACTGAAAATCATGTTCTTCTTTGAGAGTCTGGTTGATCCATAAATGCATGTGTGTATGAAGGAAGTGTAAGGGAAACAACAAATAAATTCCGAAGCTCCCAGCTAGCATAGAGATGTTTCAAAACAAGCAAAGAGGAAAATAAGATCACTGTGTGTAGATTACTGTTTGTTATATTAGCAAGTCCTCTGCCTAGAATTCAGCCACATTTATCAAGACAAGTCTAATGCTACTTAGTTATAAATTAGCCATATATCAGAATCCATATAGAACAGACTGTCTCCAAGCTGGAACTGCATGATTGTGATTATAGGAGTCCTCAAAATCATACTGAAACTCATGCCTCAATTAATTGATTGAGGTGTATGGAAACAGGATGAAAAATCCTGAATGCCAAAACTCTAATGCAAAATTCAAAATACCCTGAGTTTTGTCTTAGAATCTCAAACATACTCTGAAAAGCCCTAAGCCTTATGCAATTCCCATATATCATTGTCATTCTGGGAGCATAGAAATGACAATGCCATTCTGAAAATTGCTTACATTGAGCCTGTAGTTAGTAGTCTGCAGAAGTTGTTAGCAGTCAGTCTGCACTCACGACAGGTGAGTACTAATGCCCACAATAGAAAGTTGACTAAATTCCCATGGATTTTTTCCAAGGATAGTTCAACTGCTCTCTTCCCCATGGTCCAAAGGACACCTCTTGTCAGCTCCTTCTTGTTACGGAATGATTATGTCCTCAAGACTTGTGGCATTAGTACTCACTCAAAATGGGTGTGTGCACACTAATTTTGATGCGTCTCCATACCAATGACAGTTTTCCACTTATAAATGTGTATAGCAAGTAAATATGGGATTTAGTAAATGAAATATTTGTAAGAATTGTTAGCATTATGGAGCTCACATCTGCTTTCAACTACCACAAATCATTTGTAGTGTCAGTTGTTTGGTTTGTTCCTAAGTTTTAATTCAGAGACTTTTTCTGGCTCAGCTTAGTACATGAAGCAGGCTTGCATGCCAAAGCTGTGATTAACTTTATGGATGTAGTGGAATTATGGAAATGCATCATGCAAAAGTGCGTACTTGCCAAAATTATTCCATGACCTTGTGCTTTGCTGAGTTTTAAATAATTCAGTGATGTATTGAATGAATAAATTTGTGCTGCTTGTTACTCTAAACAGTCATGCTTTCACTTTCCTTGCCATTTTTAATAAAGCCTCACTTTCTAATATTCATGAAATATTGCATTTCAATTAAATTACATACATATTGAGGAAATAGTTTTCCCTAAGCTGTTTAGTGTTGACACCAACTGTCATTTGCCTTTTCTTTTTGTATAATAACCATGGAGGGTTTATGTACAGGCAATATAAAGCATTGTTACACTTTAATGAGAAACTTTTTTGATCATATATAGCACAGGAGTGAATAAACCTAAGCTGTTAATAAACCTGAGCTATTAATGTAACTTAAAAAGCATATACTCAGTCCAAGCCTAAGTTTTTCATTCCACTATTTCATGTGCTCAGTAAAAAGTGCAGAACTCAGGTTTCTGAGCTGGTTCAAACTGAGCAGAATCTGGTTTTAAAGTACAAAGGTAACAGAAGAGCCACAGTTAAAAGGTAGGTATTTTTAAAAACATAGAAAATAAGGGAGTATGCAAATATAAAGTTATACCACATTGAAGCAGCAAGATACTGTTCTCCAATATGTCATTATTTCATTGCAGGTAAACTGAATAAAATTATTTTGTCTAAGGATATTTCTCTGTTAAAATGGGACTTCTATCACTTTATTATTTATAAGAAATAAACATTTTCACATTAAAAGTAAAGTCATGAACTGTTAGAATGAGAGGAAACAGCCTCCAACTGCACCAGAATAGGTTTAGATTGGATATTAGGAAAAAAATTGTCACTGAAAGAGTTGTCAGGGATTGGAAGAGGCTGCCCAGGGATGTGGTGGAGTCACCATTTGAGGTGATATTTAAAATACATGGATATGTGGTACTTAGGGATGTGGTTAAGTGGTGGGTTTGGCAGTGCTGGGTTAATGGTCGTGTTCAATGATCTTAGAGGTTTATTTTCATCCACAACAATTCCTGTTCTGTGATATGGTCATTTCCAGTCTACCTGATTTAATTCCCCACCATATGGCAAAAATCAACAACATTTTTTTAACAAGAGCATAAAGACCCCATGAAGTACATGTTGCATATCATCACCCTCTATGACTGATGTAGAGAGAGAAAATTTGTTACAGAGCTGAAACAAAGACTTGTTCTCAAGTGAAAGCTACAAAGGCTTCTCTGATTTCAAGACACTAACCATTGTTACAACACAGCTGTTGCAGATAGCAGGTATCATGCAGATACTATGGATGTTTATTCCCAGGGTGCAAATGAATATATTTTTATGAAAAAAAAAGCAAATATGAAATAAATGTTACTTTAGCACATATTCAAAAGGCCAGTAAATGCCTCACATCTCTGTCATTTCTTGCTGTTGTCAAATAGCAGGGGCAAATGTGTTTGCCAGCTTCACGAGACAGGTAAGGATTTCTCATTAATGTCTGTTATGAAATGCAGATAGTTAATATAGGGGATCTCCAGCAGTCTTAACTTTAAATTGGCCCTAAAATACTGATAATCTCCAATGAAGCAATCACCAGCCCCATTTGTCATAATGTTTTCAGCAGATTCTCTCAAAGTGTTCTGGTTCCCTTAGTGTAACTAAGAGGCCACAAATGTTTGCCCTAAAGCACTGACCATAGGTCTTAGAAAGACAGTGGCAGAATTACTGTGAAGAGCAAAATTAAGTACATCACAGCAGCAAAAGCTTTTGATTCCATAATTGAAGCTATTTTGCAATATATTGAAGAAAGTTTTAAATAAACATCCCAAACATTCATTTCTTCTAGTCTTAGGAAAAGAGGTTGTCTGCAGCAGAAATACTCAAATTACCAGCTCAGAAGTTTAGAGTGAGATAGATCATGAGCTCTCTCAAATTTCTTCTTTTTCATGATTTTGAGAAAATGTGGGTGTTTACTTGGCATGTAGTTTCCTGTTAAAATGTCATTGATACAGTTACTTATGTGAGAGATGAAAGAAAGGCTGCACAAAAACATTCAGTGTTTTTTCAGCCTTAACTCCACTTTAGCTTCCTGCAGGTAAAGGGGAACATTTTAGTTGAGTTTAGCAGGTAGAAGTGCTCAAGAATGAAAGAAAGAATTGTAATTTGTGCTGCTTTCTTCCATTTTTTTCCAGATAAAAATGTCATTTTATAAACAATGCAATCTGAATATCAGCAATGCTATCTGGACTAAGACAAAGCTATGATTTTTTTTAAGCAGGAGTATTTAATTACAAAACAATAGGATATCTGTCAATATTTAAAAATAAAACAATGCTAAGAGTATACTTAAGGGTGTTACCAGATTAAAACTGAAGGTAAAATATATCCTTAATTTGTTTTCTTTCTTTGAGATCACAAATTTGAAGGATTTTAGAATCTACCTTAGTCAAAATAGTAATTTGAGCTTAGACATTGTTTCTTCTTTTATAACTCTACATTAAATAATTATTTGTATTTTCAATTATTTGTTAACCCTTTAATTATTCCTTAGTATCCAAATACAATATCTCATATTGTGTGCCATCCCTAGTTATACAAGAGGTTAAAACCTTACAACGATCACTGTTATCTCTAAAACTAATAGTCATTCAGGGTTTTTTTTTAAATATTCTTAAAGATTTCTGGGTTTCACCATTTGGTAGGGGTTTCAAAGCCGGTATTTGTCCTTTAATCACTGATAGAAAAAAAAAAAAGTTAAAAAAAATTAAGAGAGACAAACCAAGAAACCACATACTTAAGCAGCTAACCTTAAAGACCAGATACTGGTAAATTACAGCATTCATGTTTATGACTCAAACACAGTCTTCTTTCAGCCTCTATATACATCACTGAGACTGCAAAATTATGTCTTGCCTTGACATAAATGTCTTGGTGTATAAGATCAGTTTTGTGTGCTGTAAATTCTTTTGTATGAGTGCTTTGGAGTGAAGAGCGTGCCTTCCCCTCTCTTTGGTTAGAGACTCCGTGTGCACAATGCCTACAGCAGCTCCCCTCAGCCTTTTCGTGCTGCCCTCCATTAAAATATCTGTCAAACATTCAATGCACTTTTGCCTGGTATATGGGCTGATGACACCCAGTCACTGGGCTCTGAAGATGTATGACAAAAATGCACCCTGAGAACCCCAGGCATGCAGCTTCTTTTCAATTCCTACACCGTAAGCCGTGCACTCTACTCTGTTAGTGCTGTCCTCTGACTTCCCCGTGCTACCCACAAGCTGTACAAATGTACAAAAACTGCAGCCAGCAGCAACAACGAGTTATTCTGCAAAGTGTGAGGTATTAAAGGCTCTGGTGCACTGAGATAGCACAGAGAAATACAGGAGATCACCTTGGGACATGGGGACACAGAACACAGCACAGAAGAGCGCAGACATGAGAGATCCCTTGGCTGGAAACCCCTCCCCATGCATACCGACACCTGGACACACCTGGTTTTAGGGACGACAAAGAAAACAGAGAAATCATATCAACATAAGTACAAGGCAACATATGTGGTAAACTTGGGTGTTATGTAGAGCTGTGGACAAATGAAGAAGGAAGTAGGTGCAAAAGCAAGTTAATGAACATCAGAAAATGATCCCTAGTGCATCCTGAAGGGAGGAAGAACAATTCCTTGACATGTACATCATATGTGTCATAGTGGAGAACCTCATGTGCTCCCTCCATGTGTTCCCTTCATGTTGCTGACTACCAGCATGAAACTCCCAACATTATGGCCCAGAGGAGCTGGAGAAGGATGAGCACAGCGCCAGGTAAGGGGTACAAACTAAGTTTCTGAAATATATTCTATATAGATAAGTTCTTCCTTGTTCACTTGTAATTATATCTGAACTAGTTATGATTCTTTCAGTAGGATAATAATGTTTCAGTTAAAATATTTTAATAAACTCTTGGGTTTGTATCTTACCTCTGTTTCATATGTTTCCTGTTACACCTGTTCAAAAGCTACAGAAGGGAGGGTGGAATCTTAAAAATCATTTAAAATCATCCATAATCATCCATATTTTGAAATTTTTCAGTTAACATTGAGATGTTCCAAAAGCCTACAAATAGTCTGGCATCATTTTTTATGGCAGTCAGATCTTGATTGCAACATTTCCCATGGTGTAGACTAATACTAGATGCTTCCTAAGGGACACTGGAGAGATCTTCACAGATTTTCTTCTATCGATCACTGCTGGAAATTTTATGTATGGAGGTAAAATGAGATAAAAGACCATTTCCTTTAATAGCAGACACTTCAAAAAGATGTTTCTGATTAAAATATCTCTGATGCCAGAGAATGCCAAATGCTTGTGTAGCTCACTTTGACTTCACAGAGCTGCATTTTTATAGTGGAACAAAAAGGATGAAGGAAGCGACTCTGAATTACCTGTATTTTATGAAAAAAGAAATATATATACATATAAACTAATATGGATTGTTAAGCCAGGACCTCTATACTGAAATAGGGGCTGTTTTGGAAATGGAATAATTAATGTCATACATTTTAATTGTAAAATATTATGTGGACATAATTAAAGCACAATGTTGTACTTCAGGTAGGTGCTCTTCAAAGTATGATTCTGCAGTTAAACAAATTAGAAGGAGGGATTAATATGTCCAGAAAGGTTAAGAAAGGTGGTAGCACTGGTAGAGTTAAATTCTGACATATATATCATGATTGTGGAGGATTTGTAGTACACATAAGACCCAAGGAGATATTTGCTTGTAATGCAAGTATGTGTAAAATGAATATTGTTGCATGGTGGCACTTGTTAAGTCAAGTTCAATATGTTCACTTTCATGATGTTCAAGTAAGATATTTAAAAGGATTCAGAATGAATAATAGGCATAAAAACAGATCAGTATTTTCTACATGTTAAGAAAGCTGCTTGTATTTGATGCTTTCAAGTCCTCGAACATAATCTCAGTATTTGTTCAAATTTCTGTTCTATTTACTAAGATGAAGACAATAATAATGATAATAATTAACAATAATGGTTCACATAAAATATGAAGCCATTAATAAAGCATGAGAGAAAATGCAGCATTTGGTGTTTGGAGAGGTACAAATTCTACTGATATGTCACTTGTGTACTGGAGTCTCACAAAAATGGCAGAAATGCTATCTGAGAATTATCACACTCTGTGTTATGACTGCAAGAAGATGTGGAACCACAACATCATCCATAGCCTTTGGTGCTTGAACACAGTGGAGGATATTTGGCCCTCTCTCTTAATAAATTATAACTAAGAACAGTTTTACTAAAGCAGACCAAAGGTCCGCTGAATCCACCACAGTGGCGACTGGAAGAGACCCAAGAATGCACACAGAGAAAATTCTCCAGGTTACTTTCCCAGTCTCTAGTGTTTCCTTGTTCAAGATACTTTCAGCCTAAAATACACAAATTGCAATACTTTTCTTTGTAATTTGTCTCAGGTTGCAAGGTGTAGCTGGGTGTGTATTCTATTGCCATCTGTTAGAGGTGGGGCAGTTATCTTCTATTAATTGGGCAGTTTTCTTTATATCTTCTCTTAATGGGCCATTGAGTGTCACTGCATGACTGATAAAATTACATCATCCCATTGGGAGATGCTTCGCCCAGGGGGAAGAGCCAAGCATTCCTACCTGGAGACAATTGGAGATTTGGAACACCACAGGCAGCCTTTTACCACTGTATTTCCAGGGGAGCAGCTTTCTTCTCCACTGGATTCCCAGAGGAAGACCAGGCCCATCTACACCACCACTGGACCATCAGAGGAAGAATACACCCTTCTACAGGATCCCTGCTCCAACAGAACATCATCTGTCACTCCAGGACAACTGAAGCTACCATTTCAATTGGACTACTACCAACACCCTGACCCACAGGCTGTCAGGTTGTATTCTGACTCTGCCAGTGGTTTGTTTTATTTTTTTTTTTTTTTTTGGTACTAATACATTTGTATTTTTTAGTTTTCCTAGTGAAGAACTGTTATTCCTATTCCTATACCTTTGCCTGAGAGCCCCTTAATTTCAAAATTATAATCATTTGGAGGGAGGGGGTTTACATTTTCCATTTCAAGGAAGGCTCCTGCCTTCCTTAGCAGACACCTGTCTTTTCAAACCAAGACATAAATATTTCTCAGTTTTAATGTTTCTCAGTCCATGTGGTATATGCTAAAATCGCAAACCAAGAACAGCTGCCCAAAGACACACCTGTCTCATATCAACAAAAAAATATTTGGTTTTATTGGTAATATACCTTCTCTGCCTTTCACTGAATTTTAATTTTCAGCATGCAAAACACACTCTACAGGATTTTTTCAGTTGTTGAAGTGTAATATCTTGTTCATTAGAGCATTTATAATATACATATCTAAGCATGCTTATATATTTGCTCATATTGAGTATCGAACTTAAAGTGATTAACTTTCATCCATGTTTGGATGACAAAAACTTTCAACATGGTAATACAAAATCACACATAACTGCAATCTAAAAATGCTTAGGCACAGTAAAAATAAAAAACTTTGAAAACATATTGTTTTGCAGAGAACAGAAAAATATGAAACAATATGAAGGCTTTGGAATTTTCAGGGGCATTTCAATGTAAAATACTTTTGAGTATTTTAATTAGATAGCCATTGAGTTTGATCATTTGAACCTACCTCTTTCTTTCCTGGATCTTCACTGTTCATCTAAGATAAAATAATAGAAAATTATTGGCTTGCCAAAAAAAGAGCATATTTTAAAGCCATCCATGATGACAAACTCTATGAATTATTATTTTTAAAACTCAATCTTACCCTTTTTAAATTCAATGACATATATTCAGTTTATTCCAGGGGAGTGAGAGTAAACCCTTGATTAATTCGCATATAATCTAACAAAGTTACATGCTTTTGAATATAAAGTAAAAGAAATATTTTTCTTTTTACAGTAACAAAGGATAAAGGACTCCCAGGGCACAGAAGTGATGAATAAGGTCAGCTTGTCTAAAATTAAATTACTCTTAGAAAAAAAAAATCCCTTAAACTCTTCTAGAGAGGGCAGTCCAGTAAACATTTTGTTTATGAAGTCTGACTGTGCACTCTGTGTATACAAAGTTCTCGAAAGTGTTTCTTAGTGTGACATCAATAACTTGTGACCCATTCACAGATATAAAAGCCTCTGGTCTATCCTGTGGTCCAACAGAAAGTTACATACTGCTTAGAAATGATAACTAAACTAATATAAATTCATTGATTTTTATGCAAAACTTCAACTAGATCAAATTTTTTATATTCTCTTCTTTTAGTGTGTGAATACAAGCACAGAATTTAAGGAGTGGAGTGTCCATCATTATGCTGAAAACAACCCAAGAAACTACTTAAACTACAGCCTATCTTTTAGTGTGTGAATGAAGCTGTAAAAGCTGTAGTCTCTTGCATAAACATTTGTCTCAGTCACATCTAAAAAAACCCTACAAAAATTAGGTGCTAGTATAGCAGTAGTCTGTGACTTTTTCATAAAGTAAACCATAAAAAATGAAGTGTAAATTTGCATGTGTAATTAATTTTTCAGAAAGTAAACCAGTATAGGAAAAAGTCACATAAAGGGGTGTCAGGTCTACTTACCCTCAAACTAAAAATGGTGGCTAATGTTGCTGGAAATTGAGTTACACAGATTATGTAATACAGATTGGTAAAATTATTTCAAAAATCTCAACAGTAGAGATCAGTAAGGGCTTGCAAATCACCTTTGAATAGAAAAGTATTGGCCACTTAAAAAAAAAAAAATTCGAATTTGCTTCTTTGGGCTTTCATAAATAGAAGTGAATAAAAAATGGTTTGAAAAATAGAATTTTAGTGCAATCTATTACGTGGGGAACTGGATTTCTCATAAAGAAAGCATTATCCTTCAAATAGAAGGTCTATTCCTCCTATTTGAAACAATTATTTTAGATACCAAGCACATGCTCTGTCTTTTGAAGGAGCACTGAAGGATATAATTGAGATGAGATGCTCACTGATATCCTGGACAAGCTGTGCTGATTTTTCCAAATCATCTGTATTAGTACTGAAGAGGCAAGGAAAATCTCTATATCACTGTTAGGTGTTTTCCCCCCCCCCCCTTTTTTTTGACCACTATATCTTATTTTTCAATCAAAATATTGCAATATTAGTAAGACAAAAGTAATGCAAGTAATGATACAAGAATCAAGACCTCATTCTTCTTTTAAAAATCATATTGAACTTTAAACCCAGAGTCTAAGCTGTGTTGAAATCAAATAAACAGACCAAAAAATCCACAAAGAACCAATCCAGGTATTGCCTACCCTAGTCATTTCACAATACTTTATTTTTTATCCATTTTATTTCTACAGAAAAGCATGGGAATTTCACCAAAAAGGTATAGAAGTAAATGAACATAGTTCTGTCCTGGCTTCAGTAATCCTTCCCTGTGACCATTCCTTCTGCTTCTTTTCACAAGGTGACTCTTCATTTCTATCATAACCCCCCCACACACACAGAGTCCTCCATAATTTGCATTTTTTGAAGCTTTTAATCCTCACCTCTGAAAGGCTCTGAAGCCTGCTTATCTTCACTGCTGTTCTGAACTCCTTAATTTTCTCTCTTTCTTCACCCATTTACTCCTACCCAAGCAGCCCCTTTGCCATGCCTATTGCTGTGCCTTGTGTGTCAAGCACTAGAAGTGGGGTTTTTTTCTCAAAAGATACTGGTCTGTTATGAAACCCACCTATAAAGAAGATGCTAAATCTACATGCACAGTTGTACCTGTGAAATATGTGTGCATATACAGTCACACCAGTCTTGATAAATTATCTGTCTCCTGTAGAATCAATGCATTGAACATTATTGATAAATTAGTAGGTATGCTCTTGGACAAAGAGTTTGTCTCCTCCCCCCCTCCCCCATATTGTACAGAAATAAAAATTACAGTAGCATTCAACTGATAATTATATACTGACTTAAAACTAGCTACCCCAATGTGCCCTAGAAATTACTCATGAAAAAGATGATCCATGTATTGCTCTAACATGTGTCACTCAGCCAGAAGTGATGCCTGACTTAACTGAAAGTATTGTTATCCTGAAATTAATTTTTTTTCCCAAATGCATTTATAATGTATTCCAAAGCACCAGTCACAGAAGACAGAACACTTGAACTTTAATCAGCACTTAAGTTCCCCCCTGCTCTTCTGTCATTCTATCATTCATAGATAACTAAAGATAAAAATATTTTCAGGAGCCCTTGAGGAGTGCATGGCTGTGTCTTTTAGAGTCTGCTCTACAGAGCAAGCAGCTTTTAACTTAGTGAACCATCATGGACATGTCTCAGGCATGGAGAACTGGAGATAAAGTTTCAGCAGTAGGTTCAATAACAGTTCAAGAAATTATCAAGAAAACACATAAAAAATCTGGAGCACAGGATTAGCTCTCAAATAAATCTGCCTGCAGTAAAATTAACTTTTGAAGAGAAATCATCTTCTACATAGGACTAAATTTTTTTTACTGCATCTCATGGGGTCTAGACTGATGACTATATTGAACAATAACAAATTATTCTATTTAACTCCCATGTGCTGCTTCTTTTAGTGATTTATTAGGTAATTAAATAAATTAATGTCTTAGTATTTAAATCCTGCCTTTTTTAGGTCCTAATATCCAAGCTTGCAATCTTCCAAACACATACAAGTTTAATTCTCTCTACACCATATGGGAAACGTAGATACCTTATTTTGGACTTTGTAAAAAATTTTTAATAGTTCTCTGTAGCATTTTTCTCCAAGCTCTGGTCTCCCAGAGCAAAAAGGCATGCCTAGTCGTAGAGTGATGTGGGTTTTTTTTTTTTTTTTTTTTTGTGTATACCCTGAGTTTCTATCCATGGAAAAACATCATTAACAGAGACTGGAGAAAGGTATTGTACCACGCCATGGCACCACACTGAAGAGAGAGGTTTCCCATACACTGCAGAGTGCAGTTTAGTCAAGGTTACTTTTGAAGCAGTGCACAGATCTCTGACACGGGGAATGAACATGTCCCTGAAACTCAGCTCTGGCTAATTATTGCAGTGAGAATGGGGTTTTTGCGAGCCTGAGAGAGAGCTGAGAAAACTTCTTTTAACAGGTTACCTATATCTGTGCTTGCCCGATCATTCAGATCAGAAGCTACAGTTGGCAAACATGATTTTAGCTTGTCAACAAGCCAGAAGCTAAAAGCTGATTTAATAGAATGCGTGTTACAGTCAGCCATATTTCTCAGGACAAGAAAAATTTACAAGAAATCATATGCTTTGGAATGGTCTCATTCTGGTCATTGATCAGGTGTTCCTGGATCACAGAGCTGTCTACAGTGATAATACAGCAGCATTCAGCAAACAAGGAACTCACCAGGTGCATACATAACCTAAAAGCTTTGAAAATAAATCTTTGATGCTAACAGAAAATACATCTTTCTTATGAATTTTAGGTCTCAGGTAATGCATATCATGCTGGTATGACTTTTATTCAACTAAAAATTCTTTCCTTTATTGCAATATTAAAAGTACAGATAATCATTATGCATATTAGAAATTTCTCTTTATAATTTAAACCTAAATGATAACTTGTTTAAACATGCCATAAAATAACTTCTGCCCTAAATACCAGGTTTTCTTAGTCATTTTGAAGTGGGATAAAATCATAAATGATAGTTAACAAAATTATCCAACACAAATCTATTTCTTTATTTTCTTACTACATCTTCACCTGTTCCAAGGCACAGACTTCCAGCCCAGGAAACATTGTCAGGATTGAGAGCAATGTGTGAATATTACACAGTAAGCTATAATGTGAATTTGGGGTTTGTATCATGCATATCCTGGTTCATAGTTTTCCTGATTCTGAATTTCACAGTTTGCTGTGAATCAGGCAGAGTCAGTGCAGGATAAGAACATGATTGTAATTATCACCCACTGAAGAAATTGCTCCTTGATGCTGCTTCTGTCCTGGTTATCTCCCACTCAAGAGTGGATTCAGTTGTGAATTTCCCTGCCAGTTCCACAAAAAAAAATATCAGCATTTTCCTGTTAATTTCCTTGGAGGCAAATAGAAGCAAGACAAACTTCAGTCAGGACCTTCAACCCCAGCTTGATGGCAGTAGGTCATTAGGCTTAGAAGTTAAAGCCTAACACTTAAACATCTAGTGCATAAATAACATTAGGCACAAGTCAGAGAGATTTGAATCACTGAGATTTGAAAGTTGCATCACTCATCTTTATATGTCTTGAAACATTATTGAAAAGAACATAAAACACCCAGGAAAACAGGGATTGCAAGAAGCTGCATTTTTACATAGTTAAACTCACAAGCTCCAATACAGTTGGATCCTTTTTTTTCTTTTTTTTTTTTTTCCTGGATTTTTGTTTGTTTGTTTGTTTGGGGTTTTTCTTGTTTGTTTGTTTGTTTTAACTGCAGCAAATAAGCACATAAGTGCATTTCCACACACAGACTTTATGTTTTCTGGTTAGGACACTTGTATGTGTTGCAGAGAGCTGGCAGTCAATGACAGAAACTGAGAGAAGGGAAGAATTTCTGATATACCCTAACATAAATAATTTACCACTTACTTCAAATATTCAGCTTACTTGGAGAAAATGAACAATGTATGATTATTCCTAATGACAAATTATTCTGTAAGACTGAAAGAAAAATGTAAAAGCACAGGTAGGTAATTATTCCTTAAAAGCAATCCAGACTCACATTTATAAATGACAGCATTAATCACAAGCATTCAATGTAAGTGAAAAAAACATTATAAGCTAGAGCAAATGGGTTTTCTGCATGTAGTTACAGAGTCAGAAAGCAGAAATTCTCAGAGTATGATCTCTTATTTAGAATTACATAACTACCCACTTCTATTAACTCTAAATGCTTTCAGTTCTCTTTCAAATTTCTGCACCCAAGTGCCTCTTCAAGGTGATTACTCTCCATTCTAGCAGTGAAGATGTAAAGCTTTACATGGCTTTTAATCCAAACTTTAGGGATTACATTTGTTTCCAGATCTTTATGTTCTTTAGCTAACCAGTATAATACAAGAGGTTGAAAAAAAATAAAAGAAAGCTAACACACAATATGAACAATATTTTAAATCAATGTTTTTTCCCTTCCTCTTTTCAAATCAAAATTACTGTGGTATTTTCATCTGTTATACTCTAAATAAGTAAGGTTAGGTAGATAGCTAAGTATAGTGCAGAAGTGTCTCTAGTTTAAGAGCAAGTTTTCACTGATGTTATTTTCATATTTGTATTTTGGGAGATGTGCCAGGTTCAAAGGTGATGGTTTCACAGTTAACTAAGCAAATTGCAGAAATTAAAGCATGTGTAACAGAACAGAGGCAATGCATCACCAGCAACCTAAAAGCTTTAAAAATTAGAAGATAATTTTGAATTGCAGATCTTGAAGATCTTCCAGATAGGTTAAAGATAACAGTGCTTGAAAAAGGGGAACATTGTATGCCTTCTGTGAAGACAGTGTTCCTCTTATTATTCATTGGTCCTAGTCAAAAAAATGCTGGCCAGGAAACAGCTGTGTGATAGTGATGGTGGCGGAAGACTGACAAAGCATAAATGAAACTGGGTTTTCATTTATGCTTTGTGGAGACTGACAAAGCATAAATGAAACTGGGTTTTCATTTATGTCACCACTGCTGGTTAATCATCATTGCAGAGGATTTTTATTTCCAACATTTATAAAATTGGCAGTTTCTAATAAAATGATATTTTCTAACATAAATTTTCCTGAAAAAATGAACAATTTTTATATGAATTTTAAATGTTTTCAATACCAATACTGTAAAAATGCAGTCCTATATCAGCTTTCCAGCACTTAAAATAGAAAGGTTAGTAAGCAGTATAAAGCACTTTATTATAGAACTTTTACTAGAATGGCACAGGCAAATATTTGAGACAAGAGTGTGGATTTCATGCCCTTAAGAAAACTAAAGGACAGCAGGTGATTTCTATGTGCATTGCACATGAATTGACATAGTTGGAGCCACTGCGTTTGCAGGGAATAAAGGACCACTCCAGAGACACTAAACAGGCTTTCAGATGTATATTCATATACCGTTAGGGACATAAAACTCCAAAAATAACTGACAAAGTGACTGAGAGTGTCTCTTGAAATATCTATCTATTTTGTTTGCATGCTTAGCCAACCAGGAAAAAGGGAGCTGTGAATCAAAAGCTATGAAGCTGCAGTTATTTTGAGAAGGGTGTTAACCATGACCACAAAGTCTCTGCAGTACATTTGCCTCGTGTGCAGCAGCCTTGCAAGAGCTCCTGGCTCCTATAATCCTGCAAACACCTGGGTCACTCACACTGCGTGAGTCAGGCAGAGCTGCCAAAACTGGGATGAGTTTGTTTAATCACACCCTACTTCATGGTTCTTCCACCGCTCTGAACAATGTAAAGACAGACAGGACTCCAGGCAACACAACTTTCTATTAACATTACCTTGAGTCATAAAACTAATCCCCAAACATTGCCATAAAATCTGCATCCCAAGATGTTAAGAGGAAGTAATGAGGCAGGAAAAAGACAGAAAAACCAGTCCTATAAAGGAAAGGACAACAGATAGTTTATTTACAATACATAAATAAACAAGCTGTACATACACACCAAGTTACAGATTTGAGCTGCCACTGATGGACAGGAAATATCGAGACACCAAGAAACACCCCAACTAAAAGATCCAAATGCAAATGAGCATCAATCAATAGATGCACTAGATATTTCTACCGTGGATGAGGTAATTAAGCATTCTGAATAATTTAGTGTTGTATCAAGAGTCAGTTTGAAATAAAACCCAGTACATTTCATTAAACAGCAGCAGCAGCTAAATGATGAATTGTTCTGCTATAAATATTTTAATATCTGGGATAACAAAATAAATAGAGAATCCTTGACCCCGAATAATACTATTTTGATTACGTGAGGAATCAATATAAATTCAGAACTTGTAAGGGGCTACATGATGAACATTTTCATCATGTAACTGAACATTTTCTATCTATACTGAAATACCTTTTATTATAGTTCATGAGAAAAAAATCTACTGAAATCAGTTCTTTATTTACTATGACAAGTCTATTCAGAGGACCTAACAAGTAAATAAACTGTGATTCTGACATTAAATACGGTTGTAAAAAGTGACGGTTTTGTATGCAGTTAAGCATGAAGTGCTATATGTAATACCAAATACCCTTTCACTAAAGCTATACATAGAAAAAACATTTTAGCATACAGTTATGATAACTATAATTACTTTACTGCCCTGAAGGCATGTAGGTACGTAGCTGTCACAAGTTATATTTGTTAATGATAATGGCTTAAAGACTACAATGAACTTTTCATTTATTTTTTTACACTGGTTTTAGAAAGGTGGTATAATTACAGAAGAAAAAATATAACTCTTCAGCACAACTAATCAATTTTGATAAACTGCCATGCAAAACCCACTGAAGGAAATAAAGTATTAGACAGCTGCCACTACTAGAGTATAACTAAAAGTATCCTTTTTGCAGAATCCCATTGTAAGATTGCTGACTATTTTTTTTAATTTAACGTTAACTTTCAGGTTCACTAACTAGACCAGAAATCTTTGTTCTTTCTAATCAAGACAGACTCCAAAAAAAGTTCTTAGGACAAAACTAAAATGAAAAGTCAGTTGCCCTCAGAGTCAATATTCAGTTTAGAACAGTATTTGACCAATATTTAAAACATGATTTTTATTTGACACTGGACTTTCATACACTAATTTTTATTTGTCACAGAATGCAGGAATGACAGACTAAAATTGATTTTTTTTGTTAATAGGTGCACTGCAAATGCGATGTTACTTTTAAACTTGATACAATATATTTACTATTTCTATTCAGCATTTATGCATATTGACTAAGAAAATCTGGCCACAGTGGAAGTGTTTGCTTTACCTTAACCTCAAATTCAAGAACAACTCTGACTACTTAGCCACATGAAGAGGAAAGGGAATTGTTTTCTCTGTTTTAAATAATTTGCATGAATTAAAGAATTTCATAGCCTGCTAACAATAAGGTCTGCTGATTTAATCTACATATATAATGGCTAAAATATATCTCTGAGTTACATCCCTTTTAAAATCATGGCAGTGCTCTTTCCCTGTATTAGTAGAGATGACAAGTGTGTTCATAAAGGACTTATGTCTTACATGGGAATATCTGTGTTAGGTCAAACACAGTAGCATGCAGAAAAATCCTCCTCAGCAGTGCCACAAACTGTGAAAAAAAAATGTGATAGAAGATATTCAGTACCATCTCCACTGGATCAATTTCTCGGTCAGTTGTTTGTCCTTTAAAAAATGTCAAAGCAAGACAAATGTTCACAACTTCAGTTCTTCTAAATAATATGCTACTGCTGAAATCTAAATTATGCTTATTGTAGCTTCTGACATTATTTTAGGTTGAATAATAAATTTGTGTGAGGAGAGAAATGTAAAATAAGAACAGACAGTCCTCAGTATACACTCTGGCTCTGACGCACACGTCATATGGCAGCATACAGCAAAAAGACTACTGGTCATCTCACAACTTCAGGGCAAAGGATTTGGAGAATGGGTCATTGATACCTGCTGCTTTGAACTTTACTTCTGCCATACATCCCATATACTATTGCAGAGTTTTCATCCCTTTAAGGAAGTAACTCTTTTTGGGATCACTTCTAAAGTAGGTAATTTGGGCTTTATTAATTTTTGCAAGAATTTCCTTCACTCACATAGGAGCTAATTAGTTGAAGTCCTGAAACAATCTACAGTGAAACACAGAAGTTTCTCATTGAGGCAGAAGAGCTCTTTCTTTTGACAATGCTAATTGTTCTATGAAGGTAGACAAGATTAGGCTTCCACTAAAGAAGTCAGGTTCTGCTTTGGAAAACTTGGACACAGAATTCTAAAATATGAATGCAATTTGAGTGAGGTCATATAAGTCAGCTGCTAAACAGTGACAGTTTTCTAGTCCTGATATTAAAACATACTTAGTCCTGTAAGGATTAATGAGACCGTTGGGAATTAATAAATCTTTCCATGTAGTATTAAACAACCTCACTCTTACAGATGCTGAATGTCTTACTGACCAAAAATAAAAATGCTCAACTTCTTTCAGCATTTCACATTATTCATTTTACTACCTACATACTGGTGGATACAAGACATTTAATAAACATGTATGCCAAGGCACTTTCTTCAGCCTCATGATTTTGATTTTTTTCCTCATATTTTTGTTCATGGCGCTCCACAGATTGTGCTGGCTTACACTGGAGAGAATTAACAGTTTTGGCCACTCTTTTTCTTACCACCCTCTGTCTCTTCAAAGGTGACCTGTTGCATCCCAGGTGGGTTCAGTTAGGGGTTTCAATAAATATTAGTTAGATCGGTTCTATGTACCCCTATTTCCCCCTCATAATGGTTTGCTCCAAGCTGTATCACAGGAGCTCGGTCATGTCAATCTTGTAACCACTCCCCTTCCCCACAGAAAGTTCTGTATCAATCACCCCACCTCTGTAATCCCATTCATCTCAGAACCCTGTACACACCCCTGTTATGTTCTCATAGGTTGCTGTGTTCCATGTCGCTCCACTGTCGTCCGTCCCCATTGGGCGACGGGGTCTTCCTCCCCTGTCAGCCTGCCCCCATTTAATCCCCTGGTCCCTGTGCCCCAGGGCCATTTTGCCCATGCGGGCTCAGGAGCAGCTGCATTATCCACCGATGCAGCCACGCGGGAAATAAAGAGTTCTCAGCCACACAGGGAAAGTACGCCTTCTCTCACCCTTTATCTCGCCTCAGCGTCTGGCTACAGTGCAGCAGACTCACACAGAGGCTCAGCCCTAGAGCTCCGAACACACGCGGAGACCCCAGTCTCGCCGAGTTCAGCGTGCCTGCCGGGGACCCCCAGCTGCATGGGACCAGGGCAAAGAAAAACCGAATGCCGCAGTGACCCATGCATCCAGCTTTCCCGTTCCATGAGGATCATCACACAGGGTGACAAAAAGTACATACAAAACTTTAACTCATTTTTAATGAAATTATATGTGAATGTAGCAACAAAACCCCAGTGTCTGACTTGTGTTGAAAAAGAAAAATAAAGGTAAATAGTACATTTCATAGCAGGGTAGGCAAAGGGGCACAAAGATGCTCTTTGTGATCATCTCACCAAATGGTTCTGTATAAAAAGGGACAGAGACAGCTGTTAGGATCAGTATTGCTGAACAGAAAGATGAAAAAAATCAGCACTATTTTACTTTACATTATTTTTTCCACAGACCAATCCATTAATATTTGCTTAGATACAGAATTTATAACAAAAAATGTGGAATAATTATTTAAAGAAATAAAGTATCAAACACTGAGTTGTGGTTGTAATAAGTGGCTTACAATAGTTCAATGTCTATGCACAGTGTAACTTGTGGATCCTGAAACTGATAGTCCTTTTATATTCATATCCAACCATGAATAACATCAAATGGAATGATGATTAAACAATGAAGTGATTGGATAATGTGATGTTTCTGTGCCATTAGGCAATATAAATAATACAAGGAACTTCCATTATGTAAGTAAATAATTTACATGTTTAATTTAAGTTGGAAAATAGCATTAGCTTGGTTATATTTACCAAAAAAAAGCAATCAACCGCCAAACCAAACATATGTCTGTTATTCAGATGGAAAAAGTGGCAAACTCCAAACATTCCAATCAGTTTTAAAAATCAGCATCTTGTGAAAAAATAATAAATTGCAAGATTGAAATTTTTTACACAACAAAGGTAGAAAGATTCTGTTGTCTCTTTGACTTCTCGTAATAAACTGGGCATCATCAATGCCAAATATGGCAGAACAATAGATCCTAAAAAGAATTGTGAAAAGGTCAAAACTAACCCATCAATCTTAAAACAAAATGAAAAGTATATTTGATGAGAGCTATTATCACTTTCCCATAGGGGTCTTTGCATCTTTTCTGCATTGAAAGAAAGGACTAAATAAAATCTCATTAAATCTGATATTTTAAGAAGAGTTTACTGCAGTTTTTCATTGGCCTTTTGGTTAGCATCTAAATTTGAATGAAAAGTGCATTCCACTTATCCAAATCCTAACTGTTCAGAAACTGGGCTGGATATACATGCAGAACTAAACGATTTGTGAATAATGCATTGCTAATAACTTGAACAAGTATCTTTAAAAAACAAAATAAAACTTAAAGCCTTGCTAAACTCCATGTAATATGAATTTTCCAGTCATTTTAGCAAGCACATGGAACACTTATTTTTCATGTTTTCACTAAATTATCCTGTTTCCAGCATCCTACTTCAATATAGTATCACCCACTAATGTGTTGGAAATAAAAAAAAAAAAAAAACCAAACAAAAAAACCCCAAAACAAAACAAAACAAAAAACCCACCTCCACATAGAAACAAGAAGTAAGGGTTTGTATTAAACTTGCATCAGCTGGAGAAGAAACAACTCTAGTTTCAGTTACCTCTGGATCTGAATATGAAACCATATTTTCTTAGTGCCATTCTGCAAATTTCACCTTTTCAGGAGGATATTCTAGCAAGAGGAAGAGGATGCTGTGGCAGCTGTGGCTGTAGGCAGGGTCAGACCTAAGGGAGCACAAAGACAACATCTGGACAAACATCTTTTTCCAAGCCTCTGTCCCAGAAACCTCAGGGGAATGTTTATGATCAAAGGCTCTCATCCAAAAGAGAGCAGAAGAAATGCTGCCTTGGCAGTAGGAACCATATGTAGATCTCAGTGTCATCCCTCTCTTTCCCTGCCAGATTGCCTGCACAAGTTTCTCCTCCTCCACCCTCAAGCTTAAATGTGATACTGTGCAGATGAAGTCAAACCCACTTATTTTAGCTTTGGGATGGAAAGAAACAAACTCATCCATCACTTTCTGCCATTCAGGCCATTTAGTATCATCACCAATATGCTGTCCTGGGAAAACATTTGCCTACTGTCAACTAGCTGACAGCAGCTTTGCTTTTTGTATTTTAAGATTCCCTGGAATATAGGACACCTACCATTAAAATTATCCTAGATTCTCTTCACACCTATATAGAATTTAAAACTGAGTGTCAAAGTATGCTTGTCTCTATTAAAAATTAACTAAAGCTATCTTAAGTAATACATTTTTGTTATTATTATATCCTGTTTTTCCCATATTTTGGCATCGTTGTTAATTTATTCAACTTAGACCTACTTTGCAGCATGTAGAAGTATTTTGTATTGCAGGAATGTGTTAATTAATGAAAAGATTTATAAAATGTTTAGCATATCTTTCTTTTTCAATTTTTGACATTTGACTGAAATTGAGATACTTCATTAAGGTTGGTATATTGCATAAGATACAAACACACATAGGATAAGATCTCATGCTGGCAATAAAGAGTGCAGGATATTATCAGATTCCTCTCTTCAGCCCCTTTCTACTTCTCATAGCACCCTACCAACCAAAAATATTTTTCAAGCAGTTAGGGGGAAAACAAATAATTGCTTAACTGCAAAACTGCCTCTTACTTGAAGTTCATGTTTATTCTGATATTTATTTGAGCACATTTCATTTTCCTAGATTGCTACTACTGCCATTACTATTTTCTGTAACATTACATGTAGATACCTAGATTTCTACAGCTTTATGCGCCAAGATCATGAACTGTAATGTTCGTGGTTATTTAAATATGCTGCAGTTGTTAAAGTATGCAGCTACTTTGAAAGCTGTATGTTGTTATATTCTGCTAACTGATATTAATTATCCTATGTCAAATCTGCAACCCCTCCTACATTTGCACATTTATCTACAATGCTCAAATCTATAGTTTTCTTCTATGCTTTACAAAGGATTCTTCTGGTTCAAGAAGATCCAGAAAAAAAAATATTGTTCTAGATTAAGATTTTCTACAATAATTCAGTTAGACCTTTTGGATTACTCTCTATTAAATTCTATTAAGACCTATTCCTAAGGGTAGTGCTTTCATATAATAAAATCCTGTAAACACAAGGTTAGACAGTGAACCATGGCTAAGCTCCACAAAATTAAATTCAGGAAATGCAAGGTTTTCCTTTTTGTTCATCTAATCCTTGGATAAGTCATGGTCAATGCTACATAGGAAATACTTGGCAGATGTGTCCTTACATGCTTGTGCAGCAAACAAACTGCAGTCTCATCTAGTTGGGCAGAAAGGGACTCTTGACCCTGTAACTCCCAGCTTTCACATCTAGGCTTCTCCAAGGAAACTACAAGGCTAGGGATTGGCAGGCCTGCCACTGACACATCTTTTGTCTTTCCTTGAGAGTGATGTAGAGAGTAGCCAAGGCTGAAAAGTCTATCTTTCTAGTTCTGGCCTCAAACCTATCAAAATTCTGTAATTTCCAGAAGTACAATACACCAAGCATGAATAGAAAGTGCTTACTTGATATTAAAATGTATTTTTTAAAATGCTCAACATTAACTCTGAAGATCACCTACACTGGGGTCAGTGGTCACAAAAGAAGTCATCACAAAGTCTGAATCTCTTTATTCCAGTTATCTTCACTGGTTGAGAATAAAATTCACCAAGTCTTAGAGAACTGAAGTATTTAATGTGCTAATTTAGGGAAATGGGTTGTGAAACTGGCATTTTCACAATGATGGTGCACTCCTAGCTGGAAATAATCCTTTGGCTTTTAATCACAGAATCAGTAGGTTGGAAGACACCTTTAAGATCATCGAATCCAACCCATGCCTCAACACCTCAACTAAACCATGGCACTGAGTGCCACATCCAGTCTTTTTTTAAACACATCCAGGGATGGTGACTCCACCACCTCCCTGGACAGACCATTCCTCTACTTTATCACTGTTTCAGAGAAAAACTTTTTCTAAACATCCAATCTAAATTTCCCTTGACGCAGCTTGAGACTGTGTCCTCTGGTTCTGTCAATTGCTTCCTGGAGAAAGAAACCAACCCCCATCTGACTGCAAACACCTTTCAGGAAGTTGTAGAGAGCAATAAGGTCACTCCTGAGTTTCCTTTTCTCCAGGCTAAACAACCCCAGCTCCCTCAGCTGTTTCTTACAGGGTTTGTTGTAGTGAGCGCGGGTCTCCAGGACGGTTTGGATGGATGAGAGATCTCTGAAGTCAGGTCTTAGAAAATGTGGTTTATTAAAAGGGGGAAAGGCCCTGTTTGGAATTGCCAGGCGCAACTCGTGGCAGGCCCAGGGGGAGAGGGAGAGGGAGAGAGAGGGAGCGAGGGTTCCAGGTGAGGGTCCCAGGGGAAAGTCCAAGAGAGCGTCCAGTCCCTTGGGCACACCTTATCAGGGGGCTTCAAGGTGGGCTGGAACAGGACTTGGGCCAATGGGGTCACAGATACCTGATACTTCAGGGGAGGGTTACAGGTGTGGGATGAACCATACATTGGGGGTGAGACAGAGCATTCCATTTAACCTTTGGACCTATCTGCAGGTAAAGGGCATTGTTTCATCAGAAAGGGGGATTGTTTTCAGACTGGCTATACCATTGTTTTCTAGTTATTCAGTAGTCAAGGTTTGTTATTTCAAATCTAGTTCTCATCTCAATGTCTATATTTTCCAAATCTTTTGCCAGGCAATCATATTTATAAGGTTTTCCTATTTCATCTTCCCCAACAGTTTGTGTTCCAGGCCCCTCACCCACCTTGTTGCCTCCTCTGGACACGCTCAAGCATCTCAATGTCCTTCCCAAACTGAGGGGCCCAGAACTGGACACAGCACTCGAGGTGTGGCCTCACCAGTGCCAAGTACAGGGGAAGGATGACTTCCCTGCTCCTGCTGGCCATACTATTCCTGATATAGGCCAGGATGCAATTGGCCTTCTTGGCCACCAGGGCACACTGCTGGCTCATGTTCAGTCAGCTGTCAACCAGTACCCCCAGGTCCCTTTCTGCCTGGACACTGTCCAGCCGCACCGTCCCCAGCCTGCAGCATTGTAGGGGGTTGTTGTTGCCAAAATGCAGGACTCAGCACTTGGACTTATTAAACTTCATCCCATTGGACTCTGCCCATCCATCCAGCCATTGCAGGTCTCTCTGCAGAGCCCTCCTGCCTTCCAAAATCAGAGTAATCATTCAGAGTAGTAGCACTGGAAGTCTTCAAAACTTTCCCTTTGAACAATTCAGGAAAGGAGCATTTTCTACTTCCAATACATGAGTAGCATTTCAAAAGCAATGAGACAACTCCTCTACTTAAAATTCTTCATTTTAAAAGAGACTTTATTGGAGTAATCAAGGAACCTAGCTATTTTTTGCATATGTTCCCTACTTGGCAGAAATGAACAGGGCATTTTAAACTGACAAAATACAGCAACATATTTTTTTTTTTTTGTCTGTTCAATAGATCAATAAGCATGACTGGTTGAAATGGCCATGAGAATATAAATGGAAAAAAATCCTCTCAAAATTCAAAAGGAAATGCTTTAGGACAGACTTTTCTCACATTCCCTGTTATTTTTTTCAACAAGTATTAAGAATAGTCATGGGTGTTCAGATCTCTGTTACCACAAAAAAATTATCCCTATTTATAGACAAAGAACCATGAAGCTTTGCATGAAGCCTTTGAGGTCTACCATCCCTGATTTTTCTAATATCATGAGTGGAAAAAAAAAAAATAAAAGAAGAAAAAGGCAGTTTTCACAATAAGAAAAGCCATTCTAA
Organism: Anomalospiza imberbis; assembly: GCF_031753505.1. Lineage (NCBI taxonomy): Eukaryota > Metazoa > Chordata > Aves > Passeriformes > Viduidae > Anomalospiza > Anomalospiza imberbis. Next base: position 34,827,128 of record NC_089684.1, on the reverse strand, counting down.
ATCTGTTTAAAATGGAAACATGGCAAGAGGTGATCCAATACACCTCTTGCACTCTTTGTGGTACAACTTAGATATGTTTAGGTGGGTTTTTTTTTTTTTTTTAAACATTCAGAGAGAAAGAGATATTGAGGTTCATAGACTTGATTCAATACTTTGTTTATTATGACCTGAACTTTTCTAAAAATGCTGCATTAGAAGGCAGGTGTGGCATAGAGTTGTCCTCTGTTGGCAAGTAGCAGAAGTACATGGATGAAATAGTACCTGCTCTAGGAGCAAGGTACTCAAGTTATCCAGGAAATGTGTCTGCAAACTCTTTAGCAGACCTGTTTTTGGTAAAGTTATCATGCGTGAGATTTCACCTGCCTGGCAACGTGGCTGAGGTTGAAGAGAAGCCTGCTTTTAAAAACAGGTAAATATCATGAGTATTCAGTCCCCCTTAGATGTATTAGTAAGCTAAACTTAGAATTTTTTTAACAGAATGAATCTCCTGAAATATTCAACAGGTAAATCTGAAATCCAGTTACTGAAAGTATGCGGGAATAAACTTCCCCTTGCTATCATGTCCAAGGAACCTGGAACACTCTGCAGAATTGAAGGAAATGAATTGATGGTAATAAGTAGGTAAGATCAGCTTTGCTGGAGGCAGTATCTCATCACAGGACAATTTTTTTTTTTCCTAACAGGCAGAATTGTTAGTGAAACAATAGCTAGAAAGTACAAGTTATTGCCAAATATTTCATTGACCAGTTAAAAAGAAAACAAAACATGAAGACTGATTAATCCTCCTATCTTTCCACAGGTCTGAGACAGAAAGAATTGGTCCAACACTGACAATTATCTTATATAATATTGTTTTTCTTCTGTAGAAGAAATTGTGAGATCAGTGTAAATAATTAAAATACATTTTAAGCTGATTAAAGTACTTATTTTGTGCAACACCTACACAAGGAGAAATTTTTTTCAGTAGCAAAAAGGGCGATTCAGCTGCAGGCTGTTTTGATGTGTGTAGTATGAGTTGGCAGTACTCTTTGTTTCGTGTCCTTCAGGCAAATTTGACATCTATTTCACCTGAGGCAGGCACTGATTTTTTGAAGGGTACGTCTATCTAATGAATGGCTGACTGCTAGAAGTCATGTCATTATCCTCCTCCACCTCTTCAGATCCGATTTGCTGGCCAGGTGAATCTCATGACATGTCTCCTGGTAAATCAAGCAGGGAGAAAAAATGCCTGAAATAGCCCCCATCATGCTGACACCAGAAAATCTAGATGATGAGTGATTTGGAGAATCTGAGGAGAAACTGAGATGCCTTACATTAATTTCAGAACACGGTAGCAATTTTGAAGAAAATTCAATATTTCAAATATTATATTGGATAGATTCTGTGCAGAAAAAAAACCACCATAACTCCTTTAAATAAAATCTGTTTTTCCCTTTTAGGTCTCTTATTTTCTGCTTGCGTGTATTTGCTGTATTTCCTTCCATAAAACATTTATTTGATATCTGTTTAACTACAAAATATTTATTTCTATGGCAAATACTTATATACTAGTTTTATTACAAACCCAAGTTTACTTCAAGGAAGTCTGTGTGACCTGTTGGTGTAAGTCATGGACATTTTTATAATTTCCTAGATAATTAAAGTAAATTGTGGACATAAAACCAGCATCACTATCAAAACCACTGCGAGCCATTCTAATTGTTGCCTTAGCAAAGTTCTCACTCTGGATATCTCTTCTAGTGATTAAAAGGTGAACTTCTTTATTTATTTGTTTTTCATTCCACACATTCTACAGTAGCAAAAATACTCTACCCATGCTTAACAGCTAATCAATTAGGAATAAGTAGAGGATAAAATACTTCTACAGGCAAAGAGTCCAGAGAGGAAAAAAGAAAATTTTTTCCCTTTCCCCATGCAATTTGATTTCCTGAAAATCTGAAAACATTTCTACTCACAAGTCTGTTACAGCAATTTTAATCCTTTTTGTCTTCCAAAGAGCAGCTGTGCAAGGTTTTGTTTTGTGCAAATTCAGCATAAAAATGAGAAATTAGTTATCCACCTATAAATATTTTTTCTGCTTTTGATGAACAGTAAATTCTTTCAGTGGTTGTCCTAAGGAGGAAAGAATATGGCCAGAAATATATTTAAATATTGTGGCTCTGCAGTACTATTAAATGGAAATAGGTAAGTTTTTGCTTTTCCTCTGGACAAGAAATGTTGTTCATCTCCAGCTTAATTTTAATAATCTTTGTTTGGCCAAAACTGAAAATGCATTAATTTTAGCCAGACTGAAATAATGTGGTTGGCTTGCAGTGATGATGTTTCATGCAGTGCTTAATAATGAATATCTGACTGCATATTAAACACACAGCAAGGTAGTTGATGCCTTCATACCGAAGAGGAATACCTGGGACATAGAAGTTTCCTCATAAACTTCTTCATAACATGCACCCCTTCTGGAATAGAATTTCTACTAAAATAGGCAAAAAAAAAAAAAAAAAAAAAAAGAAAATCCACCAAGAAAAAAACTGATTTGGATAGATACATAGAGATAGATATACATAAACTCACACAGATATACATATATATGGTATAGATATATACAAACTTATGTTAAGAAAATTCAGAGTAAGATTTTATAGATAGTTAGAAATTACAGGTATATATTAAGTGAGAGTTTTTTAAAATATGTTCTGTACTTACCATAGAACATATTAAGAGGACCTTTAGGGCTGTGAATATACATCCTTGCTATATTGCAGGTGTACATGCAACACCTTCCTTAATACCTGTCAGAAGAATAACAGTGTCTCTGTAAAAACAAATACAAAGAGTGGACAAACTGGCAAATTATTTAATAGCAAGGAGAAATACCTCATCTCAACATTCATACCATACACCTTAAGTGAAAAAGAAAGGTTAAAAACATAGAAGTAAATTGATTTCAGTAGGTTTGAGAATTGAAAAGCCATTATCTTATCTTTGGAATGCTAGTCAAAGAAAAATATTTAATAGAATTTAAGAGCAATACTAAAAATGCATTTTGAATGCATCAAAATACATTAACTGTATTTTTTCTTCTTCTACAATAAGGCAATTCATTGACTTGCAATAGGGAATCCCATTTCTTCATCCATAATAGAAAATCTTTACCTTATCAAAAAATAAAATTTACTCAATCACTGTACTTTTGATCAAAATGCATTTTCTGTCCCAGACAGTTTCAGATTATGGTCTTAATCTCAAAAAAAAAAAAAAAAAAACACAAAAAAAAAAAAAAACCAAAGAAAAACTCACACTGAAGTGAAAATTAAAGGAAGTTGCTGGTGATGGTGGATTAGTGCTTTGGGGTTTTTTGGTTTGTTTTGGTTTTGGTTTTTTTTTTTTGTGTTTGTTTTTTTTTCCTGTTTGGTTTTGTTTTTTTTTTGTTTTGTTTTTAATTACCACACCTGTATCTCTCTCTGTTTCTTGACCAGAGATGTATCTTTCTGCTTTGGATAGCTGACTCATGAATCCAAGGAAAAGACACCAAGTAACATCTGAAACAATGTCAGAAGTGAAAAATAATAAATAAAGAACTTTAACAAACCCCCCTTTCTCTCTCTGGATGCTATTGTAGCTTTTCCTTCTCTACATGGCAAAATCCTTTATAGCCACTCTCTTAAATGCCTTCCCATCAGGCAAAGAAAATGAATAGAAAAGCTCATGGATGAAGGTAAAGAAAGCGAGATCACTTACCAATCACTGTCACAGGTAAAAAACCAAAACATTACTTGAGGAAAATTAATTTATTTCTGATTTAAACAGAATTGGTGGTCATAAGCAAGGATGAAAACATCTTGCTCCCATACCAACCCTTCTTCTCATGCTCAACTTCATACTTTCATTCCCTTCATCCCAGGTGGTACAGGGAGGATGAGGAAAGCGGCTGTGGTCAGCCCATAACAGCTGTTTTCCAACATTCTTCACGTTTTTTCCTCCTCCAGCACGGATCCTTCCACAACCTAGAGTTCTTTAGGACAAAACTCCTGCATGGAATCCTCTCCACTGACCACATTTCTTTCAGGACATTCCCTCCTGCTCCACTATGGGTTCTTCTATGGGCTGTGGGGGAATCTCTGCTCCAATGCCAAGAGCAGCTCCTCCCTCTCCTTCTTCACTGACCCTGGTGCCTTCAGGATTGTGTCTTGCTCTTTTTCCCCCTTTTCCTCAGTCTGTCTGGCATTTGTTTCTGCTTTTTAAAAAAGTTTCCTGAGGTGTCACCTGAGGGGCTGACCAGTGCCTGTGGTGAACCCTTGGAACTGACAGGATCCATCCATGTCAGGCATGACCAAGCCTGTTACAGCCATTACAGATAGAAACACCTTGTGCTGTGAGAGCACAGTGTTTAAGCGCGGCTGCTCGTTACTTTTCTCGGCCCCGGTCAGCTCTCATACGCACTGCTTGGGCGTCTCAGCTTTTCGTCGGGGCCGGGGCTCGCTGCAGTTCCCGGGTGCTTTTGCTGACGCACTCTGGGGTGGGCTGTTGGCCGCGCTTTGCCGTCGGCGCGAGGGAAGAAACAAAGAGGCAGGGAATTCGTCCAAATCCGTCCGCGTGGCGGCTGGATGCTTTATTGGCTGCGAGAGCTGCAGTGGAAAAGCTGCAGCCGCTCCCAGCTTCACGGACGCAAATGGCCTTGAGCATGCCGAGGAGTGGGATGAAATAGGGAAGAGACAGGGCGGACAGGGAGTCCTCCTGCCCAATGGGTACAGACATCGTGGTGATGACGTGTACTACAGCGACCAATGGGAACGCGGCAGGGGCAGACACGGGGCTTTGAGGTGAGTGGGACCGCGAGAACAGGGAGACGGGCACGGAAACCACAGGAGTAGGGGAAAACCCGGGGGATGCATGAGGGTACAGAGAACTGGAAAACTAACAAAGAAAAAACCCATAATTTGAACCCAAACCCAGGATGCAACATTTAAGGGTCAGGTTCTCCACCCCATTCCAGCCTTAAATCTGTGTTTTCTGCTTTTCTGTGTGACAACAAGCACCATATGTTCCTGAGTGGTCAACAACACTGGAACAGCCTTGGAAGTGATGTCAGAAAGGTGACTGCCATCACTGCCTCCCTGTAGTACCTACCAAAATGAATGATACTGTTAAAACTCCTGCTATTATTGAATAGCAGCTCAGCTAGAAGCCCCCAAGGACTTCACAAAGTCCTTGATATGATATGATTTTTCAATACCTCACAGAAAATATTACTCTACTATTCATGAAAAAAATATTTTTTGATTTTTTTTTTGTCTCTTAGTTGTGTACACCCTAATATCAGAAAGGGCTCAATTTTTTTCTGGTTTTGGCACTGATAGTCATGTCCAATAAACTGGTATACTACAATCTGTATTTTTTTCCCACTGGCACAGTTGTAGAACATTCATATCAAATTTGAAACGGATTCCTCCAAGCATCCATGAAACCATCTACACTTTAAAGAACAGCGAGATTTTCCAAATTGCTTGGAACTTGTTCAGATGGTTGGCAGAGAGATGTCGCTGCAGGTAGCAAAACCATTCTGCTCAATACAAAGGCCAGGCCTCTACATTTACTGGTTTTATACTTTATAATAAAATTATAATCCACAGAGATGCTGAGCTAGAGAAGTAAATAAACCTTCCCATGGCTGTTCAGGCTCCTCTGTGGATTGTATTCAAGGACCCTTGGAACCCACTCAAGGCCTTACCTCAGATGTTTATGCATAGGCATTTCAAAGGCACTCATCACTCTAGTATCTTAGTCCTTTGAGAATGTAATAGGAAAGGCTTTACAACCAGCCTCAAAATCAAAGAAGGGTCATTACACCTTTGTACAAGTAGAAATATTGAGTCCAAGTACTAAAAGAGTACTCAAAAGTGCAAGGACCTCTTTGCTTAGTCACCTGAGAAGTGTACTTTATGATTGATCTAAAGGAGAAAGGTAATTAACTGGAGAGGTTGGTGGGGGGGGATATTTGGGGGAGAGCTAGAAATTAGCTTTCAATTTGTTAGAGGAGTCCAATTGTCTTGGAGCCTGGATAGAACATTGTCAGGGTACACACTCATCCACACATAGGGCACTGAGGTGCCCAGAACAACAAACTTCACATAGCTCCCTTCCTGTAGCTCAAGAGCAGCCCCATCTGTGGCCACAGTGAAGAAATGACTGTGACCAAAAAGATGAAGGGCTGAAGAGGAAACTGTATTAATGACCAGGGCTTAACCAGAGCAGTGTGTGCCAAGGACAGTCTCACAGGACATGTCATATCTTCTGAAGTTCTGCAACACTCAGGCAGGAGGAACTGCTTGCACTATGAAACTCTGCAGTGCAGAGGATCATTAAGAGACTGGAGCTCATCTTATTTTACCTTTGTTAGGTATTATGAAAATTTTCGTTATTCAATTCTTACATTAGTTATGTGAACAAATTGCAGTTACTTTCAAACCCAGAGGTGGAGTACCCTTGACCTGAATTTAATCTTATTGACAAAATCTGTCTATAAGTACAACTACTACTTGTTTATGTGTTTCTTTTTTATTGCTTTTTGAAAGAGTGAGAAAGTGATAGATAGTGGCCAGGATTAAATATCTGTATAGTTTCAAATCTCAAGTTGCAAAAAAAATCTATGTTTAATATAAATTATTTGATGCATATGTATTGTTCTTTTTTCCTGATTTTAACTCTGTCTAGTATAAGTCTCATAGGATCATTTCATTTCATGATTAATTTTTTCTTTATCTTTCCAGATGTTAAGAATACTAAAGTTTAATTGACAACCTAAGTGTGAAAGAATAGTGTATTACCCACAGGTTTTTAAATTATGGAAATTGAAGGACATTTCCAAGGTCATGTAAAGCAAGAAAAACTTGAAACAGTTCATCAGACTTACCCTTTTAGAGTCTATCACAAGCCTGTGCTGCTATATATGTTGTACTCAGCCTTAATCACAGAATATGAAGCAGTATCTTATTATTTTTATACATTTAAACAGATAACTAAAGGCCACTGCTTGATTACAATACAAGAAAAAGGAAACATTCTTCAATGTGTATTTGTTTTCAATACAGAAGGAGAACAAAAATCTAACCCTGAGATTTTTATGACAAACACAAGAGCCTTTCAAAAGCTTCTCCAGGTCAATGAACCTAAGATATTTCATATTTGTTTTGAGTATAGCTGAAGACTTGAAAGCCCCTCTGCATATTACTTGTCATCCTTTCTACATCTGTCTCTCACCATATACTTATTTATTTATCTATTTGAGTTTTTATGTTGTCTTTGTTTCTAGGTTAAACAGAGCAGAAGTGAAGGAATAGTCTGAGAGTTTCTTAGCTGCTAAGTTTGTGAACAATTCAGGAGGTGACTTAGATTTAGTATAATCTGGTGCAAAAATAAAAGAAAAAACTCACACATACTATGAAGCTCCTAAAAAAAAAGAGGACCTGGACAACATAGGAAGTCAGAATATAGTTAACAACTGAAAATAATCTTCTGTCTTTGAACTTGCAGTCAATATAGCACATTACTTGTTTGTAACTGTAAAGCAAATATTTTCACTTTCAGTTGTTACTCCTCTCTGGCAATACACAGCAGAAGAAACAAGGAACAGACCATACTGAAGTGGCTTCCAAACTGACTCCTGAGTCTTTTGTATTTTTATCCAGGAATAAATTAATCCATTTATTTTTTATTTTCCCAAATTTCCCGAAAAGGTCATTTTTGGTATAAGTTTTTAGCTTAAAAAAAAAAAATTAAAACATTCCAAAAATGAGCATTAGGAATCACTCTCGAAGAAGAGATATTTTAGACCAAAGAGCTGTGTTTTGTTGTTTTTTTTTTTTTTTTCATTTGTACAACAAGTACTTTACCTTTTAAGAAAAAAAAATTCTTGGCAGAAGAAATATGTTGGCTTGTGTGAATTTCAATATTGATTATTTTAAGGCCCTTTTTGTTTACCTAATAACACACAGAGTATTGTTAATTTCATGCAAATGAAATTAAAATGAAAGCAGACACAAGAGATCACATAACTATTACAAAATTATGATGTTATATTTTTTCTGATGATTGTAACCCAGAATAAACAAACTCGTGACTTATGAAATAACAGCTGGCCACTACAGCATCTTTGTGTCTTAAGCATTAGGTCTAAAATATTAATATATGTCAGTATTTAGCAACCTCAAAACAGGAAAGGACTTTGCTCACTCAGTAATGGGCTTTTGGAAAGGTATTAAGTAATTAAAATTAAAGTAGGAAAACGCTGTCTTTTTTTCTTAAGGAAGTAGTTTGTTTTTTTTTTTCATAAAAAGCCCATAAGAGGAATCTATGAGTCAGCATTTAATCTTTAAACACTACATGACCATGAAACCATGTTATGGTTTATGTAAATGTACTGTGCTGTGGTGAGTCTCTGTGTACCTTAAGACTTTGCCATGCATTCCAACACAGGGTTTTCAGAGATCAAAAAGCCCAAGGCCCTTTCTTTGAAAAAAAACCCATCACAATGAAGCAGCACAGGCATTTGTTGAGAGAACCTGGCTTAATTGACACAAAAGATTAAATGGAAATCTGCGTATAACAAAGAGCAGAAAGAATCCCAGATTAACTCGTTTTTCCTCTAAGAAGGCATTTACAGAGCCTGCCGAAAGGGCAGGAACAGGTAGCAAATCACACCAAAGTTCTCCAGTGTAAGCAAAAGGGAGATGCTGCTTGATGATACTGTCAGACCATAACAGGCTGGTACATGGAGCACTGTAAACTGAAACAGAGCACACCTAAGAATCATTCTGGGCATCACTCTTCTGTAGAGGTCCCAGTGGACAAAGATTCACTACAAAGCTGATAGTTTCATTCCAGGAGTTGTAGAATTGGTGTAATTGCAACACGAACTGAGCTATTATAATCAGTTCAGAACTAGTCTCGGTCTCATATAAGAAATCTCATTTAACTTTGAAATTAGATTTTGATAATGATAAAAAAACCCTCCCCCCAAAAAAAAAAAAAAGTCAAATGCTTTTGTGGCATCTATGAAGGCTTTGTGAGGTCCACAAGAGGAATTAATAAAACTTACTTGGTGGGTTACTAAAATCAGTTTCAAAGCATTCTAAAAAATGTTTTTTAGTTTTACAGCAAAACTTATGCAAGTAATCTCTGCTAACTTTAGGGTTCTATAAAATATATTATGGACACTAAGGTAGTCATTTTGTATTTCGTTTGTGGTGAAATTATAAGAAATAGCCACTTTCAAGATGCAATTAATTTAGCTTCTTTTAGATGTCTGCTTCAGGATGCAAGTAATTATCTCAGTGGTACTGATTAGAACTCTGCTGATTACAACAGACACTTGGAATGATTAGCCAGAGATTAAGATATGCAACAAACCTTATGAGAAGGCAAAAGAAGGATTTTGAATCTAACTCAGAATGACTGAAATTCAAATTTGATACATGGGAATAAACTCCAATTCTTCCCCATCCAACTGGGACCCCATGTCCATGTGCTGTCTTCCCAGGAAGCTGCTTGGGCAGGAGTGGAGTAGCTGTGGCTGCAGGGTGCTGTGGGACAGGCTGAGCTAAGGCGAGCCAGGTGGTTTAAGCTCTGTGTGGGAGCTGCCATCCCTTGCAGTGAATTTTCAATCTGCCCTTGAACAACTTTTTGTGCCAGTTCACTGTTGTTTAGAAGAGAATGTCTGCTGCCATTCCGTTGCTTTCAGGACTGTCTTGGTTTGAAAAGAGAGGTGTCTGCTGAGGAAGGCAGGAGCCTCCTTTGAAATGGAGAATGTAAACCCCCTCCCTCCAAATTATTATAATTTTGAAAATTAAGGGGCTCTCAGGCAAAGATATGGGAGTAGTAATAACAGTTCTTTTTTAGGGAAAAAATAAAAGTAAAATAAAAAAGCAGTAATACAAAACAACAGTGACAGAGTCAGAATATGACCTGACACCCTGTGGGTCAGGGTGTTGGTTGCAGTCTGATTGGATGGTGGTTGCAGTCCTCCTAGAGTGACAGATGTGGTTCTGTTGAAGCACTGATCCTGTAGTTTTCCTCTGAAGGTCCAGTGCTGGTGTAGATGGGCCTGGTCTTCCTCTGGGAATCCAGTGGAAAAGAAAACTGCTCCTCTGGGAATCCAGTGGGAAAAGGCTGCCTGTGGTGCTCCAAATTTCTGATTATCTCCAGGTAGGAATGTTTGGCTCCTCCCCCTGGGCTAAGAATTTCCCAATGGGATGATGTAATTTTATCAGTCATGCAGTGACAGTCAATGGCCCATTAACAGAAGATATTTCCCAGAGGGAGGATGGGTTGTGGATGAGATAAAGAACTGCCCTACCTGGTTCTAACAGGTGGCCCACTTGACAGAAGGTAACATCTCACTCATGCAATTTCTCACTCACTCGATTTCTCACTCATGCGATACTTTTCAGATTTTAGAAATTAATTTGCTAGTAGTACAAAATGTCTAGAAGTTAGACACATCTAAATTCTTTTCCAGGTTTGTCCCAGAGTTCTAGGTCTAGTAATGTCATGTAAATATATATCAGCACAGAAATGCAAAATCTTTAGAGATGGATATTTACTCAATAAACAAGTCTGCAGAATCGAATTTTAGGATATGAAAGTCAGATCCTACTGAAAATTAAATTGCTTCACCTTGGCCAGATTTTGCTCTCAGCCTACAACATGCAAATTTCACAACTTTGGTTTTCTTTCCACGATAAGATTTTGTCCTTTTTGTTTATTATCCAAAACTGGTTAGATATAATAATTCTGAGTGAAAATCTTAGTGCTCCTTTGAAAGTATATTTCATATCATATAGCCTGTGCACAATTAATATTCCAACATTAATATAATCAAGTTTGTATTAGCACACTATTTACTGGTAATTGACACCTAATATACACCTAAGTAGTAATCAAATCAAGTCTATTGTTATTTTCTAAGGCATTCCACTTAATGTATAACTGGTTCTAATTTTAGTGGTCAAAGTGGGTCTCTAAATAATGTTAGCATGTATTTTTGCTGAAAAATACTTTAGTTCCTACCACTATGCTGCAAAAACCATATCAGTTAGGATGTTAAATGATGCAAAGTTATTCCATCATTGATATGAACTTACAGTAAATTTCATGTGTGATGCATTTTCTAGCTTTAGGTGCATCATTTTAAGGTGAGTGTTTACTGGATAATCATAATTTTTCTGATTTTTTTCAAGCAAGCAGAGAAGTTTCTAAAGCAGTTTCAAAAGAAAGAAATGAGGTTTGTTGGCAGAGGCAATATCTTTTATTAGACCAGCTGATATGATGGAGAACAATCAAGCAAGCTTTCTAGCACTCAGTCATGTAATCAATTCTTTTTGAAAAACCTATATGAGCACAAAGGAAGAGTAGAATTTGAAACCTTATTTTAACACTTCATATGTGGAATAGAAGGAATGCAATTTTGAAGCAAAAAAACCCTTTAAGTATATATTTCCAGTTTGTAGATTTAAGTATTTTTAAATAATATTTTTTTTTAATAAGAAAGCATTACTTTCTGTTAGTGCACTTCTGTTAGTGTACTTAGTAATATCATGGGATAACCAAAGTTTAGTGCTAAAAAAATACTTTTTCTACATATTTCCTCTATCTTATACACCTTATAAAAAGCCCAAGACATTTCATCTTCATGTAGAAGCAAATTTCAGGGTCATGAAAAACAGAGGGGAAAAGTAACATATATAGGCATCTGTGTACACATAATGACTACTTAATCATTTTTTTATATATTTTTATATACATGAGTATGGGCATTTGGTTCAGTAATGCTTTTCCCTTCAGCATTAAACAATTCACACTGTACAGAAAAAAGCCAAATATTTTTAAAAGGAAAAAAAAAACAACTATATACAAGTTATATGAGAGACTGCAATAATTCAAGGGTAATGCATAACATTACAATGAATGTAAAAATGAAAGAAACTCAGAATTAAGGTAGGATAAATTTGCTGACATTAGCTTCAACATTAGCAGGTCTTCAGTGAGCTTACAATTAACCTTGTACATCCTTGCCACAGGATTTTCTGCCGATTTAAAATTTACAGAGGTTGAAGAAAGTTATTACTTTTCTCTTATTAAGTGTGAATGATATATACCTTTCCTCACCACAAGGGAAAAAATATCTCAAAGAAGAGTGATAAAGCAGATGAAAGGTCTAGAGAAAAAGTCTTTGTTATGAAGAGCAGTCAAGGGAGATGGGGATGTTTAACCTGGAGAAAAGAAGGCTCAGGGGAGACCTTATCACTCTCTACAACTACCTGAAAGGAGGATGTAGCCAGATGGGAATTGGTCACTTCTTAGCAGAAACAAATAAATTGTGCCAGGGCAGGTTTTGATTAGTTATTAGGGAAAAATTTCTTCACTGAAAAGGTTGTCAAGCATTGGAACAAGCTGCCCAGGAAAGTGGTGGGGTCACCACCCCAGAGGTATTCAAAAGATATGTAGATGTGGCACTTGAGGACCTGGTTTAGTGGTGAGCTTGTCAGTGCTGAGTTAATTGCTGGACTCAATGATCTTAGAGGTCTTTTCCAACCTAAATGATTCTGGAAGTCTAGGATGCTATGAAATAAACCGAAGGCTGCTAAACATGGAGAGCTACATATAGCTTAGTGAACTGAACTTAGCTTTTCTGGAGGGTGGAAGGAGCAAGCACTGCCAGGTTCCCTTGTTTCTTCTTTCATAAGCATTTGCTGTAGTCTGCTTTTAGACACAGAACAAGCAGTTTAATGTTCTTATGTTTTGACCTTACAAATTTAAGATGCTTTAATTTAGTGCTTTCAGTGCTCTGTAGAAGTCAACGTACACGCTTATATGATAAATTAAATATATATATATATATATATATATAAACACACAATGGAGATATTAAAAAGATTAAAACTGAAGATACTAAAAATTCAAATCTATTTCCCATACATGAGAAACAACACTGAAATGCTAATTAAAAAATAAAAGCTCACTGTACATCCCACTTTATATTCAAAATACAAGTAAAATAATGGGTAGATTAAATAAATTTAAATGCAAGTAGAATAAGGGACTATCTGTCATCAACACCCTCTGCAGCATGTGGTAAACTGCAAAAAAATATCACTCTCAGCTGTAAAAACAGCTAAAACACTACTGAGCCAGTGAGGTTTTGGGGGTAAAATCCCTTACCTTCAATCCTGCATGAAAAAAAGAGTCTGTCTCTTCATGTTCTATTAAAACTTGGGTTATTTTAATTGATCTTTTTGTACAAAAGTTCTCTATAATAAAATGCAATGAACCACTTCTGAGACTTCTGACTGCAAAACAAACATCAGGGAGCACAAACTGATCTGTGCTCATTTAGGAAAATATAAGAGTATATTGATGCAACTAGAGATAGTTTAGTGCTGCTAATAATGAAAAACCAAAATTAAAGCAGTAGACAGAAAATTAAAGGTATGGGGAGTTAAATTTGCAAACGTAACATAAATGGAAGAAAGTTAGCATATAATTAGAGTTTCTAATTTCTCTTTAAATGTCTCTGAGGTTGCATACCAGGCAATTAGATTTCATTGGGCTTCAATTTACTGTTGGGAACAGTTGAAAGTATAAGACTATGCAGTAGTAAAGGGAATTATGTTTTTTAATTAATATGCTGAAAGTTACTTTAATATGAACACAGACTTCAAGCTACAAAGAAAATTATGTTAGCCCTTTCTAAAAGAAATATTACTAGATCTTAGTTCTTTTGAAATATAGTTTTGTAAAACAATATAGTAACATTTTAAAATGTTGAATAGAAGTTCTAGTAATGAAAGAAAGCAAAACAAAACAAAATAATTCCAAAACAATAACAAAGAAGGAAAAAAAAAAATCCCAAACATCATAATTTTACCACTAAGTAGCACTGAAAAAAACAGAAAACGTACCAGCATTTTTTCCTCCACTACTTCATGGGAGTCTTCCATAGCCAGCTTGGTATGGCAGTCCTCAGATACTAAAATTCTAATCAGTAGCTGTAACTACTAAATTACAGATGCCTATCACTGGTAAAAGTAAGTTCACATGAAAAATGGACATCAATTACATGGTGCTCGTTCCTGAAGTAACCATTCAAGAGCTTGGCTTCTTCTATCCTTAGGGCTCATTGCAGAATTTAGAATCTACAAAATTATCCTTGCTTTCAAGAAAACAATAAAATATGCAGCAAGAGCTTAGGGGTTTCATCCATGCCAAATATTTTCAAGTGTTTGTTATTATTTATGTTAGCATTATTAACTGGGGAATAATATCATTTACACATAGTTGTAATTCTTGGGAACAGGTCTTCCAGAGACACAAAGGAAAGTAGCGTAAACTCTGAACAATCCACATTCCAGAGTTCAGTTCCCAGCACTGAAAAAGTTAATACTAGTGCTCAACAACTAAGATTTTCCCTACTAGCAAAAAATAAATTGCTAGTAAATTGTTTTGCTTTTCCTTCTTTCTTTTTTTTTCTGAAAAGAATAAACAAATCCTTAAACTTTTTATCTAAAAATTAAATATCATAGCTTACTTAAGACACAGTGGCTTCCCTACAAATCATCAGATAAGGTATTAGAGAGCTGGCCTGACTAATAGGGATTTTAACCCATTGAATATGCTTCAAATATCAAAATTGTATAGGAATAACACATCCATTTACTTAGCAATTTTCTCATCTGATATGCAATGACTTGAGAAACAATATATGTATATATCTTTCTATATCACTGTGGCATAAAAGTTAATTATTACAGCTTTGAGAAATGCTATAAGAAGACTTCCATAGCATCATTTTTTAAAATGGAATCATAAAGGAAGTATAGGAGAGGAAAATCTGGAGAAGAGGTTTTTTATTTATTTTATTTATTTCATCTCTTCCATAATATATTTTTTGTATACCTTTCTGTAAAGGAGGGATTTGGAACCAGTAAATACATGAGCTCAGTGGGAAATTCTGAATTTTTAAATTAATTAAAAAAAAATTGTATATTTTTAGGTGTCCTAATCATTCAGCAACTTCTTTTATAGTTCGCAAATTGTACACTTCCCTAAATATATGCAAATTGAGCATTTGTAAATTGTAAACAAATATGCTATACTCTTATAGCTCATTTGCTGAACAGAACTACTATAAATCAGTAAAAAAAAAAAAAAAAAATTCAGATGATTCCATCCCTGAATTCTTACAAATTAGGCTAAGGTACACTTACATACTCTAAGGAGGTCAATATGATAGATACTGTCAATGAGTGCCCATCAGGATCAACTCCAGGCAAAATAAAGTTAAAACTGCCATTTCCTTCTAAAATCAATGCTGACTAGACAGAGAGACCTCATGGCTACTGTCTGTATGTTTGAGTTCCAGTATTCATCTCATTTCTAAGATGAGCACTCTTTGAAGGGCTATGGGCTGATTATTAAGAGAGAAGGAATGAGCTGATTCCCTCCAAATTATTCTACTGCACAAAAATTAATTCAAGCTTCAGAGGGTGAAAGTGAGAGCATAAACAAAACCGATAATGGAATTTCTCTAATGGGGTTGGAGGAAAAATTGTCCAATTTCTCTAATGGGGTGGGAGGAAAAAACCAATTAAGATGTTGTATTTTACTCAGTGATTTCAAGTGTTTACATCAGAAATAGTACAATGACGAGGATTTTACCTAGATTTCCATTATATTAAAATGTAAACATGTTGTAAAAAGTAGAAGTGCTCTGACCTTTTCACACGGAAATTAGAAACGAGCTAAACCAATTCCTTAAATCTACCATTTGTTGTCTCCTTCACCTACAAATGCATATGGCTAAGGTTTTAGTTCTAACTCAATCCTGAAGAGTTCATATTGGTAATAGGTGTTGTAATAAAACTTAGAAGAGATACATAAACAGGAAATATCTTAGAGGAGAATTGTGGTAATTTATCAGTGTGATGCAGCTTCAACTGTCAAACATCTACCATTTACAGCTCTGTAGCTTTTGGCAGAAATATTTATTTCATACATCTTTTTGTTTACTTCATTTATTGCATGTTATTTTCTAGGTGCAGTTTTTAACAGAGAGCAGCAAGCATTCCCTAGGAAAGGATTTCTTGCATTGTACCATCAACAAGAAATTGAGGCAATCTTCACTGTATACTGGAGGACAAAATCCCAGTGTCTGGGTACGTCCAACAGAAACACTGAGAGAAGAAGCGTCATGGCTAAAGCATGCCTTGTATCTCTTTCAAACTATGGAACAAGCCTGCAAAAGACCCCAGAACATTTGTATCTTTCAAATAATAATCCTAGTACTGAGTACTAGTGGTTGCCTGTCTGATTGTGGTGTGGAGTTAAGATGTATATGGAATCATAGAATCATTTGGCTTAGAAAAGATCTTTAAGATCACTGAGTCCAACCATAAACCTCACTGCCAAACCCACAACTAAACTGTGTCCCTAAATGCCATATCTGCACATAACAGACCACAAAACACATGGACCCAGATCTGGGAACCTACTACAATGCTCCAAAATCCTGCATTTTGATAGGCACCAAATAAACTCTGAGTGAACTCTGCTGATGGTTCCACTCCAGTTAGTAACACTATAATCTTATTGCCATAGTTTACTTCCAAATGCATTCCATTTCTTCTAAGACTATGAATGGTGCCAAGCTCAATTCAACAGATTATATGAACCTCAAAATAAGGATGTGTAATATCTCCAATGAGGTCAATTGGTTTTAAAAGGAAGAAAAATTTCAGCTGCATTTCTCACACAGAAATTCTCAGCAGCAGTTCTCTCTTTTATTGCCAGTTTATGTCAAGGACATATGGTTTAGAATAGTCTCCCTTAGGAATACTTTTGCTTTCAATGTGAATTAGCACACCATTTCTTCTGCAAACTCTTTCAATGCTTTGATGTCTTAGCTGAGACACAGCATCCTTTAATCTTGATATTCAGTAAAGGAAAGAGTGTTTTTGTTTATTTCTTGATTTAAATATATTTATAGAGAGCTTAGGTTAATGTAATTAGTTGTCATTTCTGGCTTGACATTCATTTCAAAGGCCATATTCTCCCAGCTGTAATGGCATGTATATTTTTAATTAAAAATAAAATTAACCAAAAAACCTCCTGTCTTTTGAGATTATCGTTTGAAGATATAGTCTGCATTTTGAAATACATAATGATGCAAAAGTAAACCGAGTTCCTCCAGCAGCTTCAGTAAGCATTACCGTCTGAAAAGATGTATTTTTCATCATTTGAATTTCTGTCATGAAGCCCCAGTAGAGTTGCAATGAGGAGGTTTATAACTTGCTGTAGCTAATGGATGTAGATCTGTCTTATAACTTTACATCACTCCGTGTATATTTCAACTCTTTCAGCATCATCAGCCTCTCTTCCTGACGTGGACTCTGCAATAAGGCAGGAAGTAGAACCCTATGGAATGTCTGACTCCACTGTCGTTCCCAGCTCTAGATCATTGGTGGGGTCCCAGGGCAGTGGTAACTGCAGCAAATGCCCAGAACACAGACAGGAGTTTACAGCAGGTAGTTCTTTAGGATTTTTCTTTTCTAAAAAGTTAGTAGGCTACCTATCTAATTATGAAACAATAGGCTTTCATGAATTGATCAACTTTAAAATAATATACACTTGCATAGGTATGTTGTCTTGATACCATAGTTAATCAGAACATAATAATTTGTTTATGACAAGGAAATTCAATATATTGAAACATTGTTTTTCAGTGTTTCACATTTTTAAGGAACTGTGAAGATTATCATCATAAATGTTCATGATAAACTGTTGAAATTAATTTAAGAAGCATATATATGTGGCATGGTTATGAAAAAAGAACACATGATACTCAGTATTTTAGTCAAATTAGTTGTTGAGATATCTCAATATGGACACATAATGATTGTCTTCCAATTTAAAGACATTTAATAGTCATAAATGTTGCATTTGCCACTAAAAGTATTTTCTTCTCTTGTTCATTTTGCACAAAAATGGAATCCTTTTCTACTATTTCAGTTTCTTATAATTTAAAGATCTAAGGTTTTTAAAAAGTAAAGATCTTATATTTCAAATATTTTATGTATATTCCTGAGGATTCCTTGTAAATAAGTTAAAATGAGGAGCTAGAATTTTTCTTTCAAGTTTGAGAAGTAATTTAACAAACTCATGTGAAGCTTCAGCTTGTAGCTTGGTCACATAATTTTCTCCTAATATAGATTCATTCCTCCTTTTAACACAAATTCAATATTCTTATGAGTGGAGTCCTATTAAGGACTTCTTTCACTGCAGTTTAATTTTCAGTAACTCAAGAAATATTCACAAGTATTGTCACTGCAAAGCACCAAATCCAGCTGAAAATGAGTGAATGAGCACCATCCACAGAAAACCCCAGTGTCCTACCTTACATAGAGGTTTATCAATTTATTCCATATTTTATCATCTTCCATTTCCCAGTATAGCATTCCATCTGTGTTTAATCAAAAAATTAGATTACCATTTTAATAGATTGAGATATTATATCTGAGAGTGTGCAAAGATAAAAACAGTGAAGAGCTCTTTTAGATCCATTTTAGATCTATGCAACTAATTTTAGTTCATTAAAAATGAAGGAACCAATTACAGCCAGGAGAATCAGTAGATAGCAGTTTATGAAAATGCAATGAAACGTTCAAGGTAAATAGAAAGCTGAGTAAATAATTGATCACACCCCATAAACTATTAGCTGGAACCTTGCATATCTACTTTCATAAATCAATTACTTTGGGAAAATGAGTTTATAATTTCCAGTTTTCATTACAGATCACTCATAACAAAAGAAAAAAAAATCTCAAATTAAGGTCAAACTACTGTTACTTCATGAAATATAATAACTTTCCTTTTATAACCATCACTTGTAACTATATACAATAGATATTGTCATTTAAAAGGCACACTATCATAAAAAATGCCTTCAAAAAAATCTAATCAGAAAAACAGAGAAAAATTAGAAATCCTCTATCAAGACATCTTACCTGCCTCCATCACAACAACAGATCTGTTGCATGTACAGATGAAGAACCAGAAAATATAATACACCAGACTGGGACAGGCCTGGAAATTAGTAAACACAAAACCCTACATTAACCACACAACCACTTGCATGAATCTAAGATAACATTTTGCATTTTCTGGCCTAGCTGTACCTCTTTCAGTCTTAACAACATCAGTTTTGCTACCAAAACCATTTATTTTTGTTATTTGAAATTTTACGTTTAAATTAAATGGTGGAAACTGTTCATAGGAATCAAGGAAGGGTCAGTCTTCAGCAGAGCTTGTCCATGATCTCAATGAAAACCAGCAGTTCCTCAGAGGCAGCATTGACACAAGATGATACCCCAGGTTTTAGCTTTCATATTTTTCAGATTCTGTGCTTCTTTAGTGTGTAGTTCTCAGCTTCATATTAGGGGATGGTAAGCTCTCTTCACAGAGTAGGCAGACAAAACAATTCCTTCTCTAGCTGGAGACCAATGGAAAACGATCCAAATCTCAGGCCCAAGAGCATAAGCAATGCGGACTGAAGAGAGAAAAACAAGGATGGGACTCCATAAGCTAAAGCTATAATTGGACAATTAACTCCAACATGCAAATAGACCAGAACTTAGAAAAGTGAGAGACCCCGTGACCAGTTGTCCATTTTTGTGACCATTTTGGATTCATCTAGGGTGTAGCCCTGGCTGGGCTCTTGCGCTGCCCAAGGTGGATCCACTGAGGCCTCCTTATAAATACCTACTTTATTCTTTAACTCTGTTTAGCCTCTGTTCTAGGTCAGCCTTCACAGGGCATCAAGGAAGTAGGATGAAGTCCTCACATCTTTATTTCCTTCTCCGATGAAACACCTCTGTCTTGACAGAAAATACAAGAGTACCTTCCTCAATTCTTTCTTCATTTCTTCTCTTCCAGAAATAATTTCTTACTGTGATGACGAATGTTTGTACAACAAAGAATATCTGACCACAGGTATTCCTTCACATGGAGATCATTAAGACATATTTTATCAGCAATTTCTGTGCTTCTCCCTGTGATTCAATTCACTTTCAGGACATGCAGAGTGCCTTAGGTCCTCTACCCTGTGTATTCCTGATCTGTCAGCACTAGATAACAAATGCATTCATGTGAGTGGCACTGATACCCGTTGGCATATTTCCAAATAATTTTAGGTTCTCAAATTCTCATCACACTGACTGATCTTTGGACATTCAGTTTTTGCATGAGTGGCTATTTTCAGCACCACATCAAGAAGACTGACAGCCTAACTGCTTGTCATCATGCAGCACAGTAGCTGACTGCCCCTGGATAAGGTGACCTGAGGCTTCCCAGTTTGACTTAGCTAGTGTCTGGTCTTGTTTGCTTTTTCAGGATTTTCCTACTGCCATGATAGGGTTTACTGGGATACCAAAATGTCCTTTGTTTCATTCTCCCTCAGCCAGTGTGTGTCAAGCTGTTTTATTGATATAAATCTTGTCGTATCTGTAGAAGCTTCTCCCCGTACATTTGTAGCTCTGATCTTAATAGCTAAACTCATCTGCAGATTTTTCCTGTAAACTCAAATTATTTTATGTTACTAATTTCAATATACAACAGTGCAAGGAAACCAGAATTCAACTTTATGTTGCAATGAAGTGCAGAATTAAAAAAAAAATAATACCACATCAAAAGTGATCTGGATAAGAAAAGGAAAATAATAAACAAAAGGGTTTAATGCCTATTATTTGTAAAGATCACCTCTTCTGAAGCTGAATAGCTGAAGCTGAACAATATTGTGTACATGGATTTCAGGAGCACATGCATTGCTGGAGTAGAAAATAGAAAGTTCAAGATGACAGGTTAACTGTAAAACCAACAGCTTGTATATCACCTGCTCTGTCCTCCCAGTTCTCTTCCTCTATCTAAACCATGCAGCTGGAGGATGAAATTATACCTTTAGCCTGGAAATACTCATCTTTTCTCCTTGATTTCCCCTTGAGACTGAGTCAGAGTGTGTTTAAATCTCTAAGGACCTCCTCATAGCAAAGACAGAAGGTAGAAAACCCAATTACTGTTCCTGCAACCGTGTTCTTTTTATTTGTTTTCATAGGACCTACTTTGAAATCCCTTTTTTCTTTATTGCCAGTTTCTTTTTTTTTATTTTTAATTTTAAACAAGTGTTTTACATCTCTAATGTTTCAAAATGACAAGACTTTGACAGTAATTGCTAAGACTATATCATTCACCATATTTAACATTTTTTCCCAAGTACTCAAAATAAGATTTTGCATAAGCTATTTTCAACTTTGAGTGGTCAGTGAAGAGACAGTGCAATCAAGATTTTTTAGAATATGTAGCCTACAAAGCCAGATTTTCTGATTTTTTTTTATTGTACAGGATACTGCCTAAATAAAGTACACTTTTGCAGCAATCCTGAAGCAATGTTTTTTCAAAGTAGCCTGAAGATCTTAAGATGCATATTAACCTGAATAAATCAAAACTATAACCAGAAAAGTAACGAAGTTTACCCTTTTTATCACTTTTCCCCAACTACTTTGGCAAGAAATATAGTACACAGCATATTAATCCATGCATTTTTCTGTGTCATTCCTGCACCGGAAACATTTCTGCTGAAATGTTTACACAGCTTTTTGAGCAAAGGCCATTTGTGATTTAATGCCATAGAAACTTTTTTTTACTCTCACTTAATCCTGGCTGTGTTATACAGAAATGAAATGTTTATAGTATACAAGCCTGATAAAACTAGGATAGGAATCCATGTTGCCAAAATAATTGTTAAAAAAACCCCAAAAAGCCTTTTCTATTACCTGCTTTGGGTACAAGTGATTGTAGAACATTAATCCCATGAAAGACAAACCTGCTGCAGCTGGCAACTGGCCTGGCGACTTGGAATGGCTGTTTGTGACCTTGCTGTCAGCTGGCTACCACTGTGACATTAAAATGCAACTCTCTGTAAGAAGCTGTATCCTTCAGTTTTCTACAGAAAAAAAAAGTACCTCACAGTATATTTTTCAGAAGCATCCAGTGACAACTTGGAAAATGCTTATTTTAACAAAACATGTAATGGATTTAAAATCTCTCTACTTGAGGATACACACTGAAAATTGGAATAATTAAAATTCAAGAGTGCTAAGAGGGTTGGCTAGAACATTGTGCATGAAAATTTGAACTATGTGTTTTGTACTTCTATCCATTTATAAAGATAAATGTGGGATGGGATTACTTTGGTAGATGTTTAATTGCTCATTTATCCACTTTCCCACTTCTAGAGTGTCATGTAATGTGGCACAGCATCTTCCATAAGAATAGGTGACTTAAAATTTCTTTGTTTCTGCATTAGCTGCCAGCAGGCTGTTCTTTGGGCTGTTCTGTGGTCTGCTCTATGCTCTTAGCATAGAATATTTTTTTCTCTAACAAAAATTCTGATATTTCTTTCCTCCGTTATTTTAAATTTTAAAAAGCAGGTAGAATAATTTCTGTTGGTTTATTTTAGCAGATGTCACGTTGAAAGAGAGCTATAAGTCATATAAAATTTATACAAATTAAAATATACATATTAAATCTGGGGGTTTATTCAGCAAAATATTTGGAAGGGAAAGTCACAAAAATATGTACAGTCTTTCAGCCTGTATAGTTCTTATCTTTTTTGGAAATGTCAAAACTAGTTTACTAGTTTACTCCTTTCATGTCTGTTTGTCTCAAGGCATCTGGTACAATTGGGATGGTAGGTATGACATAGTATTGAGAGTAGAATAGTAAATATCTCAGTACCTAATGCAGACATGTATTGCAGCATATACAGGACTCTGTCTTACTTTCCATGACACAAAAATCCTCACCTCCAAGGGCCAAAAGGCCTCAAACTGTACAATCTTAAAATTACAGCCTGTGTAAGATTATAGCCAATTCTGGATGTCAAATCAGGATTAGTCTGCCATTTGGGACCCTAGAACTTTAATGTACTTTTTTTCTTCCTCCATTTATTTCTGTCTTAAAATTATAGTTCCTTAGAAGAATTGGAATGAGGCAAGTCATCACAGAGAAGATGGATAATTGATTCATGCAGATGAAGCAGTCAAATATGTAAATTAAATATAATGCAGCAAATGGATGTCATAGTGAGTAGTACAGTCTGAAAGAGGAAGGCAGAAAAATGCATAGAAGATTGCTCCTTCTACACTGCTTTTAGAATACAAGTCCCTTGTGGCAAAAGTACTGCACAATTTAGTCCTCAATAAATATTTATGGGAAACATTCCTTAGTTCCTGCAGTTTTGTAAGGAAAAGCATTTATTTTGTATCATTGGCATCCCTTTCCTACTCTGTTAGCTTCTCTCTCCTGTCTAATTCCCATATTTTGTTTGTATGTCAGTTTTAAGAAGCTGCTCCAAAGAGCAAATTTCAATGGAAAGCAGTAAATACTAATGTTAGAGAGTGATTCTAGTGTGCCTGTTGAAAAATTTAACTGTATAGAAACACTAATAAATTACTTTTATTAATAATCATGTTTATCAGAACAGACTTGGGATAAAAGCTGAAGAAGATTAGCAGTGACTGCGTGAGAAAATGTTGAGATGGACATCACTGGGGTAACAGGGATGAGTCAGAGCCCAAGGAAATTTAACTTACCTGAAATTTCTCAGACTATACCACTTCCTGCACGTAGAAAAGCAGAAAGGCTGGGTGTGTAGAGCAAGCCTGGCAATGCCACTTAGACTGTTTGTCAACAGCTGACTTCACTTTTATAGGCACAGCAGCCATTTCCTCCTTTTTCTTTTTTAAAATAAGCAGTTCAGTCCCTTTGCCTTTATAAGCAGCCTTTTCCAATTTTTCTTCCTGTCTTTAACAGAAACACCTTCACTTTGAGTTTCTGTTTTCCTGAAGTTGAGATTCAGCTGAATACTTTCCATTACACACTCCTTGCTTACAAAAAAGCAATCACACACTCATGGTCACAGTTGTCTTGATTATATTACAGCTCAGGTATATTCTGGAGTGAGCTAGTCCTACCTCCCCTCTCAGACAAATATTTTCAAAAAGGTATCTGTTCTCTACTGCCAGTATTAAATCAGGTCTGCTCCCCAGCCCTGCAGAGATGACATAGCAAAGAGGTTATCTCGTTTATATCCATTCTGCACATCATCAGTATCAGTTTTCTCTTACATCTGGACAATAGATGTAGAACTCAGCTGCCTTCATGAAGACCCTCTGCCCAGGTCTCTCCCCTTCCTTTGGAAGCAAACTGGAATTTACTCCCTGTGGAATATGGGGATAAGGCAGTAGTAGTCCAAGAACTAAAATGTTTGCTTTGCATGAAACAGAGAGGAAGAGGGAGAGGCAGGCTGAACTAGGAATTTAAAAGGATATGAACTTAAGAATCATTCCAAATGCAGTTAATGTGCTGAAAGAGAGATGCATTGCACTTCATATGGAGTGTACATAAATCATCTTGCATTATGCAACATGGGAGTTCGGTACATTTTAGATCTACCCTCTAGTTTTTTTCCCCTCTGATAATTTTTCCCTTCCTCCTTCCCTATATTCAGCAGATTCAATGCATCATGTTCTGAAAAAGGAGCTGGTATTTATCCAATTAATCTTGAACATGCTGAGTCCCCAGCCTGCTTGCGGGTATATGAAAAAATACACACAAGTGTCTCATACTTATCCTTTCCCATCTATTCCAATTTATTCTTAAAGGAGCATTTTCCTGACAGTTTGCAACTCACCAGCAATTCTCAAATAGCAGCATCTGAAATATCTTTTTTCCCCTTACTTAATGCAAATATAATTTAAGTTACTGAATGGCACAGTTTTGTGTTATATAGTAATTTTATGGTTAATAACTGTTGCTTCAGAATTTATGGACAAGTCCAGTACCATTTTCATATGCTCTAATTAACCTTTGTGTGACCCAGAATTAGGTTCTGTTGCACTGTAGCTTCCTGAAAGCTTTGGGGCAAAATAAGTGACAAAGAGATCACATCAGTGCATATACTAGAATTTAAATTGAATTAATATTATGGCTTTAATTCTTATGTTTCTTAGTTCAGTATTAAACTGACACATGTCCATTATGAGCACAGTTGTCTTAACACGGGACAAATTTATCTAGAAAGAAAACAAGGCCTGCAATTCCAAGCTAAAACAATCCCATCCTTGCAGCATAGAGACTTTGCATTTTCTTTGAGAGATAGGTGGGTTATTTCCAATACCTGCCAATCTCTACTTTTAATCAGATTGCATTTTTGTACAATTATCATCTCAGGCTTCTGTTGATTGCTTTTGCTAGGCATAATGAGTAAAAAAGAAACACTATCTCATTGTGCAGAATATTGGATTGGTTGGCGTAATAGACTTGGTTCTATTTTTTGCCTAGCTCTTTGAAAAGTTAATTTTCTCTTTCAACAAATAACCAGCAGACTACTAATAGCATATAAGGTTTTAGAGGGATTTGCATTAAAGAATGCAGCTGAGTGCCTTATCTGCTGTTGAAACCAGAGTGACATATGGATGCTCCTTTAGTATTGACTACCTAAGATAAAGCTTAATGCTTGCTGCAAGCCCCCTTAGTTTTAAATTCATGGAATGAGAACGTGGATTATCTCTCCCTGAAGCACACTCCTAGCATGGGGAGGAGGTGAGGGTGCTAGTACAGGCTTTGCACGTATAAAGTTGCAGGTTCAAAGCCTCATCAAAGGAGCAGAGCCCTTCATTCCAGTCTGAAGCTCAGAGAAATCCTCTTAAGTCATATGCCATTGTATTGGGTCCTCTTTCACCGTCAGTGATAAGTGCCCTGAGGAGAGCTGAAAGCATTTGACAGACAGGATGCATTTCCTCTGGTGCATGGTGCCTGGGCCTCTCCTTGCCATAGGACATGGAGATAGAACAATATAGAAACTCCGTGATTAAGATTTTCTGCAGTCAATGTGGCAAGTGAAAGACTGCTGGCTAGACCCTGCCATGTGCCCTGTTGATTCAAAGGTCAGGGCTGTGCCTGGCACAGAGGCTCTCTGCCCCATTCACAGCATAATCCGTGCAGCACAGCTTATTTCTGAACACTCCAAGTGCTTTGGGTGTGGCAGGGAACCCTCCAAAAAGATAGATATTTCAAGGAGTAGACCTAAAATCTGCCCTAGACTGAGAAGCTATACATCTCATTTGTCCCCTAGAAAAGTGGTGACTGTGATAATTTGGGGTCCATAGTGCCAGTTGATTGTTCCCTTTTGATAACAGAGAAAGAATTAAAGCATATTTTTTTCAAATAGGATTTGGAATTCACACACTGACTAATCTGATGGTTTCTGATGGTTTCTGAGCTGTTACACCTACTAACACGCCATATATTCTAACAAACTTGAACACTTTTAACTTCAAAGTGAAATTGAATACAAAAGAAAAGCCCAATTCCTTATCTCCCTGAGAAATGTAAAGAATACTACACTAAATGTATTTAGGAG
This sequence comes from Anomalospiza imberbis, assembly GCF_031753505.1. Lineage (NCBI taxonomy): Eukaryota > Metazoa > Chordata > Aves > Passeriformes > Viduidae > Anomalospiza > Anomalospiza imberbis. The sequence continues at coordinate 34,800,601 of NC_089684.1, read as the reverse complement.
TATATTTCTTACAGCAGTGTCTGGTTTAGACATTCTATTCCTATCTCTAGGTGAGGTTAAGACAAGGTTCAATCATGCCTGGATAGTGTTCTTGTTTTAGTCTACTCATCCCTAACCATAATCATAACACTGACCCTGGACTTTGCCTTGGCTCAGTGGACTCTGAAAGAATGAGCTACCAGATGGTTCACAGATAAATCTAATATCTATTGTGCTAAAACTACTTTGCAGACTCACAGAAATTGTCTATCTTGAATTTGACTGAAATGCACTCTACTTTCTTGTTACCAAAATCATGGGTTTGAATCCTCGTCTTACTGAATATAGCACTTCCATCGTCCCTAACTCCTACTTATGGTGAGAGCCAAGGGCTCTTCAATAGCTCCCAGGGAAATGACATTTCTTATTTTTTCACAGTGCAATATAATGGCAGCTGTCCTAAACTTACTCAAGGCTTTCTCCTTTGAGCATTTCAATTCAAATTACATAGATGTTACTTACTGAGCCCTATTTATTACACAAATGATAGCATTTATCTGAGACCCAATTCAATGATTCCAGAAAGCATGATGCAGTATTCAGGTAACATAAGTAACTCCTAATCTTAAAAAAAAAATTAGCAGAAACTCTAATGACATGTATAATCCTGTCCACAACCATTGGACCTTTTCATCACTGCTGCTCTTGTACACATGTCAGCTCAAAGAGCTGTTGGACTCCAAATGACATAGAAACAGGAACTATCCCAAGAGTGGGCAGAATGGCTGCAGAAAGAATTGCAGTGAACACTTGCTTGTAAAAAAAAAAAAAAAAAAAAAAAAAGAAAAACAAAAGACTTTGGTAAGATATTTGTAGTGTTACTCTAAACATTTTCACACCATGCTAGTTGTCAATTCACACAGTAAACAAAACATCAGACTAAGCCAAGACTGAAAAATAGCACAAGGTAAGATGGGGACACTTCTGATTAATTCAGAAAGAAAATTAGTAGATTCTCTTCCAAATGTAAGAGATGAGCTCCCGAGCTCCTCTTTCATAGCACTCTTACTTACCACACAGGTTACTTCTGTAAGCTTTTACATTAAGGCTATTCCCAAACCCAGTTTAGGCTGAGATGCCTTTGATGTTACTTAAAAAGTAGAAATTATAAAAAACTTGGTTGATTCCTCCATGTCTCCATTACAGTGGTGAAGGGAAAGCTGTCTAAATTTAATGCTTATTATTTTGGTTCACTGTTGCAGGCATTGTGTGAAAAAACACAAGCCATGTACTCTAGTAATTAAACTAATATCTACAAGTGAGTGTTTATTAAGCTATTTCAGCTGTAAGAGGCCTCACAACAGAAATTATAGAACAGTATTATGTATTCAGAAAGCCAGAAAGTACGGGACTGACGTTTGCTGTCAAAAATAATGTAAAGCAAATGAACATAGCTAGAATCTTTCAAAGTGCCAAAGTTTGAAATTTAATGCCTATCTTTGGAAAGAAAATAATGAAACTTTGCATTTCCCTTGGCACTTTCTCTCTTGCCCTCTTGAGTTTATTCACATATGAGCATTATGCTAATTTGACTCAAAGAATATGTATTATGATTATGATTTTTAATAATAACAATAATAATATCAATGAAATATAAATGAAAGTTAATTATAATTAATTAACTTTGATGCTTTTGTACACAGAGAGAGTTGGAGTATTGATTTCTGCTTCCTAGCTTTTAATTTCCCTTTTTAAAATTAAGGGCAACTTTCTTTTGGTTGCTTGATTTTTTTTTTTTTTTTTTTTTTTTTTTTGCTATTCTGCCCTCAGTTCGCACATTGTTGGAGACAATTGTCCCAATATCTTATATTATTTAAAGTAATGAAATAATAGTAAATGGATGACTTGTACTTGCATAATAGGATTTCTATACACTTGTGTTAATTTCATTTCAGATTTTTAGAGTATTAAATCATTTTAGATTCCCCCTCTCCCATTATTTACTTATTTTCCTTAATGTAATATATAAATCACAGTATGATAACATATCAGCAAATATTATGAAAAAAAAAGTTTCCAGAAAGTAATTATGATATTATGGTAATTGTGAAATAGTCTTGACATTATGTATTTCTATTTTCTACTTCTGAAATGTATCTGACAAATTTTACAGTAGACTTAATCCATCTATTAGACTTGTGTCATTCTCTGTATTTACTAGAAAATAAAATTAGACTTCATGGTATTATGAAAGAATAAGGAAAGCAGTGACAAAGCTGATCTATATCAATCTTTTCATTATAAGCAATATATAACTTAATACCTTTAAAACCAATAATTTTGTATTTTTTTTTAATAATTCATTAGTTCAAGCATGTATAGAATCTGTATTTGCCACTTTGTTCTGTTAGTCTGGCATATGAAACTATAGTCTTGCCTTAAATTAAGAAATTGTTCAATTTATACAAAGTCAATAGCATTTTAAGACATAGAGTGTTTTACTTTTCTGGTTTTGGTTTTTTTTTTTTTTTTTTTTTTCATTTGGAAGATTTACTATACCTATTAACTTTTCTTCGTAAATGTTCCTTGTAGGATTGAACACTCTTCATACCTAAATTTTCATACTGAAACATTTTTCATGTCATAATTTTCCCTAAACACATTTTCAGTGCTCCTGTGTGATGTTAATAAAAGCTGAAACACTAGTTTTCAGAAATCTTATGGCTGGCACAACCTATAAAGATGTCGATTCCAAGTGACAGTCAACACATTGCAGGATATAATCATATGTTTATAGAAAAAACAGAAGAATTTATGACAACAAAGCTTTTGGAGGTAGTGTGTGCATTTGACTAAAAGCTACTGCCCATCTTTAACTAGATTCAGTCAAGTCAGGTAGACTTAGATATTAAACCACAATTTTAGTAGCAGGAAAATAGATACAATCTTATGATATAACCTGTTGGCACACATTTGTGACTTTCCAGCTACAGTGAAGATGATGTTTCCAAAGATAACTGCAATAATGACTATGTTTCTCTTAAAATAATGTCCAAAGAGAAGCCTTGACCAGAAAAACACCTTCCAACACATTTGACAGAAAACATTTAAATTATCACAGTCACAATTAACTGACTAATTTAATAGGATTTTTTTAACAGGAAATGGCATTTGCTGAAATTTTACTATTTTTACTTTTCTGAGCAAAATAGTTAGAGAGATAATACATAACAACATTGAACTCTATGCTTTAGTATTTTTTGTATACTGTACCTCTACAGAACTTATCCTAGGCTCCACATGGAATTTGATCTCCAGGAAGGCAGAGCAGTACGATTCATCCCTTTCAGCTCTGAGGAAAAATGCAGATATGAAAGTAAGATAAAGACCACAGATTCAAATTCAACCTCTTTCCCAGACTGCTAAAAATCACATTTTATTATTATAGGTAACCCAAGCAACATTCCTCTGAGTTTAAAGAAATGTGTGGTACAGTTTTTAGAAGCATATATCACAAGATTGATGAACACTGGACCTGTGCCAGTGACGTCACCAACAATTGCTTTGTCACCTACTGATGCTTTACAGTGATGTCACCAACAGATTCTTTACAGCATCTTTCAACAGCAAGGTTTCAGCAATGTATTATTTTGGCTATATATTATTCCTGGAAACTATCTAGCTTTTATTTCTAGAAAAAGGATATAGGAATAACTTTGGTATCTCATTTATTTTTAGTTAACAGTCAAGTGAGACGGGAACTATATGCACACTTTATCCACTTTAGTAATTGTTCCACACAAAGAACCAATGACCTCCTTCATTTTTTTGAACAAAAGGGGTATAGAGTATGGATCTGTTTATCCTGAACTGGAACAATGCAACCCCACAGCAGTGATTTTGGTCCTGAATTGTTCCTGCATGTCTTTATTGTGCTAAATTTGTGTAACATCCACAATAAATAAATAAAGCAAAGCACTGTAAAGCAACACTTCATATTTTTAAGATTTTTTTTTTTTTGGTTACATGCAATTTTTTCAAATTTTAGCTTTTTGGATAAGCCTATTCTAGTTACCTTCATTTTCTATAAAGATTAATCCTTTGTCTTTGATGGAAGAGACAGGGAAGTCAGTGTACTGTAAGCTTTATGAGAAGTGATTTGCTATATGTTTGCCTGAAATGTGTCAAAAAGGGAGCTTGTCTTGGTCTTCTGAAAAGTCATCCAAAGTCTGACAAACCACTAAAACTTAAGATTAGTGTTTGGGAGGGAGCTGGGTGAAAGTATTATCTTGTACACTCTCAGAGATAATACAGATAATGACTCCTTTCTCAGTTCAGTTATGCCTTCAGTGCCTATCAATATAACATATGCCTTAGACCCAAAATAATTTGACTTAAAAAGAAAACCTGTTCAACTTTTAACTTCAAACATGGCTCTTTTAATTCATGCACAGATTTAAATATCTAGATTTTGACCATCCAAGTGCTGCCTGTGTTTTGAAGGAAACGAAATTCGCTCTTCACCAAAGACAACTCTGAGGTAAATATTCAAGGCTATCATTAAGTTGTTATTTAGAATAAGGATTTAATCCTATCAGAAGTAAAACTTCCAGACAACTGAGTGAATTAAAATACATGCAGTAAGCTTCTGAAATTACAGGATATCTAGCTCCTGTTCATCCCTTCCTGATTGTCATTTCTTAGTAAAAGCTGTGCTGAGAAATATTTGTGCAGTCTGCATGAGACCATGAAATCAAAGCTTAGTGCCTCCTATATTTTGTGTGATGCTTTCAGATAAATGTATTCCTTCCACTGAAGCACATCTCCGTAACTCCTTCAACCATGGAGGAGCTTGCAGATGGAGTGTTGGTGCAAGATAATGCAATAACTTTTCTGGTTAATAATAAAGTGTAGATGAAAGCTCATTTTTTTTTCCCCCAAGCCTACTATATATGATTCGTTGCTCTTTTGCAAGTGAAACTATCATTTTTATGACCCAAAACCAACAGTGATATTTCATAAATGTGTGAAGCTCATGACATTGACAATTTTTACTTTTTCTGTCCTTGAATACTGTTATTTTTCCTACATTTGTGTATTGGCTAGTTTAATTATTATATAATGTAAATTAAACTCCTATTACAAAAACAAATATTTGTTTATTTACCATCTATATTTATTTTATTTTATTTTTGATACACTTCTTCTTGAGAAGTAAAATAAAAATTTGAGACATTTCTATGAAAAGATCATAATTTACCCATTTTCTAGTAAAATTGGCAAAAGAGATTTCTCAATGTGTGTTTTTTCTCTGTATTTTCTTATCTTTTTCAAGTGTCATCATGAAACAAAGCAAATTAAATTAACAAGGGAAAAAATCACTTTTCCTTCTGCAATAGCTTGTATGAATTCATTCTGTCAAATTTTGTAGTTTATAGTCCTGGTCTTACTTTCTGTTATAATTTTTCTCTCTGTTGCTATATTAGAGGTGTAAAAACCTCAAAATTCACACAACATATTCAAACTTCTTAAGTAGGACTTTATTTTTGAATCTAAATCTGAATTATAACACTGGCAATCCTGTAGGTTGTACCTAGCACAGATGGTACATTTAACAGTACCTGAAAACTTATTTAGGTCTCTTCAATGCCTACAGCTTTATCTATGCAAATATTCAGGCCTGACACTATTTTTTTCAACATCAGCTCAGCTCCTATGCTGTGTTTTTCTGCAGTAAAGATCAAGAGCTAAGGATATCTTGGAAGTTTTGAGCAGTTGTTCTTAAAATATAACTGATAACACTGATTCCTCAAAAAATAAATTAATTTTTTTTTTTTTTTTTTTTTTTTTTTTTTTTTTGCTTGGTTTTAGATATGAGGGGAAAAATTGTTCGGTTGGCCTCAGAGCTGCAGGTATGATAAACAATGCCTATTGTCTCTTTGAATTTGATTCTTCTTTTTAATTGATAGATACATCATTTAAGTTTACTTAGTGGAAGTTGAAACACTTTGGATTGTTGAGGTTTTTTCTGGTTTTGCTTTCATTTCTTGAGAACAGCATTTTCCTGAAAATTAGTGCATCAACTATTATATTTTTAGAATTACTTACAAATTTTAACACACAGACTGATTTTAAACTTAATAGAAATTTTGAAAATATATTAAAAAAATGAAAATTCAGTTTGGTTGCCAGTTGTATGTTTAAAATTAGTAATATAGGTATGTAGTTTAAATGACATGTCTTAAAAGAGGCAATACCATGTATCTTACAACTTTTGCAGCTATGGGCAAAACCTACTTTCACATCCATGGAACAATCTTTATTTCAATTTATTTCACCTCAAAAGGCTGAGGAAGCAACTGAGAAGATGTTACTGTGCACACAGTCTTTAAAGATACAAAATATCTAGAAATAGCTAGTGGTTTTCATAGCAAGGGAGTGTAAATGTTTGCTTATAATAATTTCCTAAATAAATTCCCTAATAATTTCCTAAATAAAGTCAATACACCCTTGAATTGCTTTCATGAACTAAAAATGAGGCCTCTTGACACAGGTATGCATTGGGACTAAATTATTATTTTGTGGTGAGTCATTACATTGCGTAGGGTTCATGTGAACCAATATCTACAGGCAACACAAATCATCTCACCTGTGGCCTGAACCAGTGACTTCAAAGCTCAGTCATTGATCCAGTATTCCAATTAGCTCTCTAGGTGAGATAATTCTTTAATTCCAATTAGCTCTCAAGGTGGACAATCCTTCAACATCAGGACAAGCTTGGACTGCCTCAGCTTGACGCCCATTTTCATCACTGTGAACAGCTGCAGCCAAGCTCCTGTTCCTGCTGCAAAGAGCTCCGGAAGCTATTAGTGCTTTTACAGATCTCAACAGACAGCATAGCTGCACATTTGCAAACAACTGTTACATGTGATTAGTGTCAAACCAACCTAGTAAACCGAAATATTCTGAAAGGAAGATTTAAGACATGAGAATAATAGTGCCATTGCAAAATACTTATAAACCTCTAAAGGGAATGCTGACTTTTACAAAACAACATTTTGATTTTTATCTTACTATAAAGTGGAAGTGGGTTTGGAAGGAGGAATTTTAAATGCCACAAACAGCTATTCAATACATCTTAACAGAGAGCTAAACATAAGGAGATCTATAAAATCAAAGAATGCTAGCAAACTAAATGCTGCTATGTTCACTTTTCTACACTGATTCACATTTATCTTAAAAGATATTATGAAGGAAAATAAACCCCAGTATACATAATTGGGAACATCATGTTATAATCTTGATGTTTTCTAAATCTTTTTTGAATGCATCACACAGCTTAAAGTTGATATATTCAAAAAACCCTTTTTCATGATGTTCAAAGTACTGTCATATACAGCAGAGGCCCTAAAAAGCTGAAGTAAAGGAAAATTCCCTGATGTGTTAGTTACTTTAGGCTAAATATTAACATAGTATAAAGTGAAAAGAGGGCACCTGCAGGCATTTTATTTTGAGGGTATCATTTAAACTTGCATTCAAAAGCTGTGCTTTAAGTCTGAACCTTCACCCCTAAAATGATTTTTGAATTTGGTATAAGCTATCAGGGCAGTAGGCCTGAATCTTTAGTACAACAACTCCAGCACCTGGGGCTAGATTAGAACCATAATTGGGATGCCTTAGGCAAAAGAGAAATTGAAAGTCATAACAAACCTCATCAAAGTACAGGTTTTCACTCCCCCACAGTTATTCTGAACTGCTGCTTTACTCTCATCCTCACCCCTTTTCTTCCCCCTGGAAGAATTCCTCTTTTGGTGCCTTGCACAGAAAAGAGGAATGGCATGTCATCTTCTGTCATCGGGCTGGATCTGCCCTCTTGCCATCCACTTATGGAAAGAGGTGAAATAAGCCCATGTGCTGCTTTTCTTTCTCCCTGAACTCTGAACCAGTCTTAGCCTCCAAATAAGATGATCTTTGACTGTTTGAGGAGTGGTATTACTGAGCTCAGTGACTGGTTAATGCTTGTCTTCAGTATTTTTGGTCTCTGCTTGATTATATGAATGCCTATATTGTATTATCAGTCAGGATATGTTACCTTAAACATTAAATATTTTTTAGGTAAAGATTGCTTACCTCTTCAATTGCAAAATATCATTTTCATTTACTATAACATCAACTTCCTAGTTGTCCTAAGGTATTACATTTAAGAAAAATAAACATTGCAGTTATTAAACTATGGGGTTTACATCATAATAATTCAGAAAAAAGAGCTGAATTCAACTAACAGAAAGTCTGTGCCGCAAGGGAGAAATAATCTGTAGCAAGACATCAAATTGGTTTCAGGAAAACAGCTGAAGAGCCCATGCCAAAGAATGCTACTGCTGCATTGTGTTTGCATTTCTCTGATGGGATTTACATAACTCTACATGACATTATATTGGCTAAGACACAAATCTAGTCTTTAATCCAACAAGACGCACAGAGCTTGCTGCTTTGTGTCACCAGGATCTCCTCTGCCAGGCTTCTGTCTCTTACCCAGCCAAATACAATCTTTACACATATTTATCCATTTAATACCTGCTGCATATTACCCACTGCTTGCATGCCTACCAAGTTACAGTATTCACATATAAAGTGTTCTCCTTGCAGACTGGTTATTTGCCAGTGATACATAAGTGCCCAAAGGACAATTGAAATTTTGTTTGCACAGTGAATGAAAATACCTGCTTTCCTCTGCTGGATCATAATTGCCCCTTTAATCTTTCTGCTTTCTCTCATTCCACTCATATTTACTAGCCCTTAATGAGTTTTTAGCATGGACACAGTTAGAATTGCAATCTGCCCATTAAGAGACCTCCAAAGAGCTTCTTTTACAAACTGCTAATCAAAAATGCAATTGTAAGTCTGCACTGTTGACAGGGTGCCAGTTCTGCAGGCTGTGGAATAATTTTGAAAGAACATACTAACGATACATATTTAAACTGCTCAAGTTTTTGCCTAAAATCTTCATTAAACGCTCTGTTGCAGTCCTTCCTTAGTTCTTTGCCAAAAAATCAAAGCTTCAGTCTCCCTGAGGAAAAGTAGAGAGAAGAAAAAGCTTATAAGTGCAATGAATAGCAATATCAATAATGCCATCAGGCTGTTCAGTGTCAGCTTACCACCAATATAAGAGCAAAATACAATTCTTATAGTTTAGTGTTTAATCCTAAACTCCTGTTTACATTCAAGTTTTGCCTTTTATAGGCACAATGATCATGTAAAATGACAACATTTTAGAGATATTTCTTGTTACTCTGAGTACCTGAAGCATTTCTCAATTGTCCATAAAGACAACAAGCTACCTTGACTCGTAATGTTTAAAGGCAGCTAATTCTCAGATCTCCCATTAATTTCAAAATTATCCTCAATTTATTTTATCTCCTCTCATCACTCCACTCCATACTCATATTTTTGTGAATTTTGTTAGATTTTTTTGTTCTTTATAAGACTATTCTTTGTATTATAAAAAATTGTTTCTTTCCATGTTGTCACTTTACTCATAAATTCGACTGTGTTTGCTATTTTCAGTCCCACACCTGATCTTCCCCTTCAGTTCATCAAGTCCTGTGATGCCTGTATAGACTTAAATCTGTTTCCTATTTGCGTCCATGAAGATTCTGAGACAGTTCCTTTGTTTTCCTTGCCTTAGAAACCCATCTTCAATTTCTCAGGGCACATCTCACAGTCAGAAAATCCTTTCCCGCTTCAGAGACTTACACCTTTCTCTTTAAAGTGGGGGTTCTTTCAGCTGCTATCTGCAATTCCCAGAGCTTAATTGAATTGAAAACTGCAGACAATACAGTGCTTGAGATGTAATCCACTTACTTGCCTGAAGAATTCTCTCAAGAGAGTCTCAGTTGCAAATGCCATTTTGGCATCTAGATCAGAGTGATCTAGCAGTCCTAGGTTAGAGTAAGAAATACAAAACTGCAAAAAAAGAAACTTGAAAATCACCACTCTAATCCATCCATACAACTAACTGGCTTTCATTTTTCCAACTTTTCTGCAGAGAGTTCCTAGCTTAGTCTACTTTGAGGCAACAGCTGGCTGTTGACTAGGCATAATTGGATTCAGGCAAAAATAAGCTGCAAGAAATGCATCATTTTCCTGTGCACTTATGGGTTCAGTTCCACTTGGTTGTGAAAATCCCTTAAAAGCTTCCCTCTGCTATCAGAAAAAGGCTGAGGTCAGGTGGAGCACTCCAGTGAACACTGCCTGAATTTAAATTGCTTTGGATAACAGGTTCATTCTCAGTAAAGATTTGTCAGTTAAGGATTCTCTTTCCCATATGCTCTGTCAGACTTCAAGTCTGTTGAGCATGGTACAGATTTCCATCCTCTCACATTTTCTCTTCATTGGAACCCTTCTGACTGTTGCCTTTGAACACATTTTTTTTTCTAGGGGAATAAAAAAAGAAACATATATTATTAGATTTTATTTCTGTATTGAAATGCTTGTTAGAAAAAGCAAATTTAAGTAATAGGGCAGTTGAAAATTTTGGAATATCCAAAAATCTTTATTAAGCCAAAATTCAACATACAAATTGGAATGATAGGAAAATAAGATTATTCTTCTTCAAACTGCATGAAATACTCTATAAAGCTACAATAAAGAAAATATAAAAAAGACAAAACTCATAAGCTCTTACTAACATCTGTCACCACACAGTATTGCAGTAACTATACCTTTATAGTGGTTTAGTACATCTTCACTCTAAGCTACCATCTGCTCCAATCTGTAAAACTGCATTTGTAGCTTAGGAGAAATGGCTGGTTTTTAAAAGTCAGAAAATTAATTTGTGTGTATGAGTTGTGATAATAAAAAATGCATATTTAAATTGTTGTATTATTTTATAAGGAAAATAATCCTATTAGCTGAATAGAGTTTAAAATTATTTTTGATTGTTGCAGTATTTTCTGATTCAGGAGTTTCTCAGCAATAAGCTGATGACAACTCACAGGCACTTACTTCCATAACATTCACAAATGCAAATATATTTGGTTCATCATATCCAGTTTCCAAATACACAGCAAGAAAATTCATTTTTTGACAAACCTATAGCCAGAGACTTTTTTAAAACACAGCTTCCAAAAAAAAAAAAAAAAAACTTCATTCTGTAACCAGCTGTGACTTATACCTCTACTTGCCTATAGTCTTCCCATGAAATTACTAAAGAAAGCAAATAAAATCTAAAAATACAGGAAGGCAATTTGTCTGTCAGCAGAGCATCTCTTTCTCTTTGTTGCCTGTGATTATTACATTGGTCATGTCACACTCAAAAGTCAATATTCTTTGTGGGCTTCAATTCATCATAAAGATCTTTAATTAGTAGTAAACTCTATGATAATATAGAGACTTTGCCAGGGTTTAACATTTTCTTCTATTTCAGTAGATCCATGTGTGTTACATCGTAACTGCTGCTTTGATTCGTAGGCTTGGAAAAAAATTAGGTTTATACACTTGTGCACTAAAAAGATTAGAAAGCCAAGGGGAACTATTAACATTTGGAATTGAAGAGAAATTAGAATTGCCATATGGAGTGTGCCTTTAAAAATGATAGCTCTGGTCAATGGAAACTTTTTTCTGTCTGAGTAAAGAGTATTTCAGTATTTGGACTTGCCAGAGTACTGCCAGGAGAAAAAAACTCAAACATTTTGCTTGCAAAGCTTGCAAGCAAGCACAGGGCTGAAACATCAGCATGGGAAGTGCGCATTGAGGAGTTAGCATCTGCCACTATGACTCACCCTGAACAATAATACTGGGGATTTATCTGAAATTCCTCACACATGCATAATATATTGGACATACAGTATTCAAAGCAATTGAACCTGGCACAACTGGCTAAACTCTGAGGTGTTGCTCATCACTTCACAGTAACATTCCCTGCACTATCAACAGTTACTGCAGCTTTCAAGACTTTTTTTTGTGCCTGCCACATGACCCTTACCCTTTATAGAATAGAGAACCACCTCTGTAAATGTGACTCTGTCCTGGACATAACCTTGTCATTACAAGAAAAGATTTACTTTTCAAGTAAGTACTGAATAGAATACACATATCAAAATATGTATATACACCTGTATATGTACAAATATATATATTATGTTAAAATGCCACGTGTTCTATGGGGCGAGTGGTCAGAGAAAGGCATCACACACACACACACACACACACCCACACCCACACACCCACACACACACACACACCCACATACCCCAAAGCTGTTTTATGGTGTTTATCCCTTCTTTTATAGGAAGTCTGCGTCTCAACTGCTGATTGATCTGATCCCCACACAGCCCGGTTCCTGACCAGTGAGATGTCTGCAGCCCAGGATGGATGTGCTAGGTGAAGTCCCTGTGTAGATTTAAATCCAACCTATCCTTGCCCACCCAGGGATTCCAATGCCATATATATATATATCTATAGGCAAACATGTACATTTACACATCGATGTATATGTATATATTTATGAACATAGATAAAAATGTTTGCAAGACTTGTTTGAATTATAGTTATTAGAGACTGGCGTAGAACTTGATATTACTATGAGCGCCTTTAACCAGAAAATATCCAGCAATAACTGCAAGAAATCAAGATGCTTTAAGTCTTTTAATCAGTGAGATCCAATACCAAGATAACTTTTCTGTAGTTAATAGTCACAACAAACCACATGTGTGAGCAGCTGGTGGAGAAAATAGCTTATTGATGTTGTGCTAGGAAAAAACATGAGTTTTGCAATCTGTGCAGCGACCAAATAAAATAAGAACTGTAGATTTGATTTTGGATGAAATACTCATTAAAAATGTTTACAATTGTATTACAGTCTTTATTCAATATTTCTCTCATTGCTCTAACTTTGTAGAAACAACTCTCGAGCAGTGGGTAAGCTTCCAAACTAAAATAAATGATAGAGTAAGGGAGAAAATTTATAAAGCATAAGAGATGGAAGAACAGGTGCATCAGAAAGTTTTGTATTTTGGACAGATTTCAAAACAAGTATTTGGCTATGACTGAGTTCTAAATTCTGTAAGCAGAGGTAATGGAAGGAAACAGACGTAAAGCAAACTGTTCTAGATTTGATAAGTATTATCGTTCTGACCTGAAATTTTAGACATCATTTGGATGAGAGTGTGGGCATGTCTGAAAATAAATATAGAGAAACTACCCTCATTTACTATTTTTACTCCTGCTTTTGTGCCTGTTTTTGTTAATATTACCAGTTCTATTACACTATGTTATGAAAAATTATACCTAAAAAATACACTTCTGCTAAAAAAAGGTCTTCCTTGGATTTAAATCCAAATACCTGACTGAAAAAGATGCCATCTCATTTATCCCAGCCAAAATCTAAGCCCTGGCAACAGCTTGATAATTGATACAAAGTTGTTGCAAATTGCTAACACTTGAAATCAACTCAGGTACCCTCTAGTCCTTATCTTTTGCAACACCCCTATTTCTCCTTTACATCTTCAAACCCCCTTAAAACATCCATCTAAGTCCTACTGCTCAATATATGCTTCCCAGCAGATTTACTGTCCTAGCAGGTTAAGTCAGGACATTCACAGCAATGCGGGAGTGGCCATCACAAAGTCAGGATTGTCAGCCCAGTGGGGCAGGAAGCTTCAAGTCAGAAGCCCAGCTGTAGCAGAGTAACGTTCAGAGAGAATGAAAAGTCTTCATCTATGTACCTCAGGACATCTCTAAAGTTCTATTTCTCCAAGAGAGTTTTTGTAATGCCTAGATATACTGTGACAGTAGCTGGAAACTACCAGAGCACTCCCTACCTATTTCTTGCTCTGCAAACCTAAGTATGGGATTGCATTCCTTTGGATGGGCTGTGATCCCTAGGACTGCTACAAGTCTAGTGTCACAATCAGTTTCTCCTCTTGAAAATGCTTTCTGCTAGGCAAATGAAGCGATATTTTTAATTGGCTTAATCCCATGGAGAGACGGAAATTTCTAAACATCTTTTAGCCTTATTAACTTTGTAAGAGTAGAAGATACTAGGAAAGTTACAGGAACTATTTAGCATCTGGAAGTATCACTAAAAATGATCATGCCTAAAACAATATGCTCAAAGTAGGCAGGGATGCTGGAAGACCTTATTGCAAAAACTGATATTAGTACCCCCTCAAACATATTTTCTTCAGCTCAAAACCCATGGTATTTCAGTGTTCATGGCACTAATGCTTGTGCCTTCCTCAATTACATCCCTCATCTCACCAGTTTAATGAGTTTTGATTACCTACCAGTGCTGCTACTTCTCTGTGAACTGCCTGCTTAAATTCTTGTCAATATTGTGGAAAAAGATTGTCCTATATCTACAGGTTGTAGGTGCTTACATACAAAACAGACCTTTAGTTATTTTCTTGACATTTCAAGTCAAATTAATTTGAAGGCTTTATAAAATCTAAAATGCTTAGATCTCCAAGGTCACAGTTACAATGCTTAAATCCCATATTTTCATTAGCATGGTATGTGTTTTCCTTACTATGTACTACATATGAGTCTAATGTGAGATCTGTGTAATATCCTTGCAGCAAGTGACACATTTAGTAATTAGAACAGTGGAGGAAATTTACTTGACTCATGCTTAAATCAAGAGAAATATTCTGGATAATGTGAGTTTTGTAGAGCAAAGACTAGCTAGGGACTTGAGGACCTGAAATAAATAGGAAAAAAACCAATCAAAGACAACAATTTTTCCCCCCCCTTTCCACTGGTGAGAACTAAGTCTGGCTTCAAATGTACAACTTTACAGTGAACATCTATCCAAGAACTATACCATACATTATTTAACTGCACATAAATATATAATATATGCTGTACCATAGGCTTTTAAAAAAATATGTTTTATTTTAAGTATATTTTCATTCATTTTAATAATGATTACCATGGTTCTACATGCTGTGAACTTTCAACTTTTTTTAAATTTTCCTCATATATTATCACAAGCTCTTAATTTTTTGCAAGTTTTTAAAATTTTTTTGACATTTTAAAAGCATGGCACCTTTAGTTATGTACTAAGAATGTAAGGTCAACACTTAAGAACTAATGTCTGATAAAAGTGTAAGTGAAATATTACTTAGCTGGTTTAAGCATTAGGAAAAGATGAAGTAAAATTCTTTGAATTAAAAAGTGGCTTGAACTAATTTTCTAGATTATAGAGATTGTGATAGATCCCCTTGTACTGTATTCTCAATGCTAAATTTTACCAAAAAAAAGAAACTAGTATATTCAAAATTAACAGACTAAAAAATTGAGTCACCTCTAATAAAAAAATATTAATTTAAAGAGAATTACTAATTTGATATATGTCTACAGCATGAAGATAAGTAATAAAATTGCATTACAATTTTTTTCTTGTAATAGATTGTATTATTATAAGTCATTGAAGATGGAAAAGCAAAGGGAATACATTTTAAACAGTGTATGTATTTATTTATACCAGACCGTTAAGTTTGTATATTTTGTAAGACTTATTACTCACCACTTGGAAATCCTAGATTAGAAGTCCTGAGAAAAAGTTACTGCAGGAAAAAAGTTAAGATAAAAACTTTCTATTTACCAATTTTACTGAATTAAATTGTGTCCAGCAACACTCCTGACTCTAATGTAAGAGCTTTTCTAGGATTCTTATGGCCCTTGTCAATTAGTGGTTTCCTAATGAATTAACAGACATGTTATTTTAGCCAAAAGGTTTCAGGCACACTTAACCTGTACATTATGATAAAGAAAAGGAGAATCAGATTGTAAATACTTCTGTGCTTCTTAAAAAGCAAATGCTTTAATGGGATCAAAACTTGGACGCCTCAAAGTGATCCATTACAAGTGAAGTATTTGTCCTCCGAACGATTATTATGTTATATGGTACACAGATTGTTTAAATGCTGTTCTTTCTATTTCACTGAAATCTGTCCTGAAATATTGAGTCCTTCACTCCTAATATCTCTTTTACAGTAATTATAAAGGAGTTATTTATCACTTCTTCATTGAAATAAATCCTACAAATTAAAAACTTTGATTTGAAATACGATTAATTTAATTGGTAAAGCAAAATGGGAGATGTTTAACATTTATGTTTTCGATTTTTACTTTCTATTTAATTACAATATAGTGCTGCCCTGTGATCACTACTCTAGTGAATTTTAATTAGAGTTTGATGGATTTCTATTTGCAAATACAGTCTGATGAATTTGATCCAACATTCTGCCCAGAACCAGATATGAACACATTTTGGATTTTAATATTTGCTTAAATCATGTAGACAAACAAATTTCAGCCAGTGAGTTCCTGATTAATTGTTCTCTTTCATACTCACTCTTTATTATTTCTGTCTGTGCTATGAGATTGGAAAGCTAAATTAAAATATTTTTGAAGGAGAGCAAGAAGAAAAGATCTTATTTTAAGAGAAAGATTAAAAAATAATTAACATTGTTCATTTGTTCTTTCACATAAAAATATTACTTTCCCAATGTAAAAGTGATTATTGGTAATTGCCTCTTATATTTCTCAGGAACATTTGCACAAAAGAATCTGAAATACCATTATTTGCATTTTTCAATAATACCAGTCATTTGAAAAACTATTGTAAATGCTTGTCTACTCTTATGGAATATGATTATCAGGTTTATATGACTCTGTAGGTATTTCTTAAGTGTTTAGAATGTTGAAAATTCATCCTTTACCTTTAGAAATAGTGTATAAAATACCTTCAGTGTTATAACTTTGTACAGACCCTGAGACTCGAAAAAGTTTGATATAGTGGCGTGGTATCTAAAACTGTCACATCTGGGGGATTTGTTCTTTGTTTCCTCTGTTATGGCTTCTGTTTGGTTTTGTTTTCTTTCAGAAATTACTCTTGTCCTAGATTCATAACAAATCTACAGAATGGACTCTGCCACAGCTTATTTGCTACAGTACTGTAGCCTCTCTGTAATTTAAAATCATCATCTTTTTCCTCACTCTTAATGAACTTGCTTAACAGTGTCAGTCCAAACAGAATTGTAGATTCCTAAAATCATTTTTTGCAATTCAATACGCGAGAGTAGGAACTGCAGGTGCCCTAATTTTAGGCACCTTCATAGTCAATTGTCTTACTCCCATGTCCTTTAGTTCCTCTATGCCAAGCAAAACTCAAGATAACTGGAACATAGAAGTTTAAGAAAGGGGTAATTAGCATAAAATGAAGAAGTATTTCTGTAAAGGACACATTAAAATTGAAGTTTTTAAGGATCACATTACTTTTTCTGACAAGCTTCTAAAACCATCAGAAGCAGACCTCTGCTCCAGAAAATCACAACATTAGAAGTCCCTTAATTTCTGAATTCCTGTCTGAAAAAGCACTTTTTTAACTTTTATTACCATGACAACTCCTATTAGATACTTTATTATCTAAGTTACAGCCAGGGAACAGATTACCCTATTTTGTATAATCATGTCTTGGGTAAGTAAGGTTGAATAATCAATGCAGTGCAATTTTAAACAAATTTAATTAAAAGCTTTCATGGCATATTTTTTTCGGAAAAGTATAAATGAACTTTTCAGTAATATTAAGTGCAACAAAAAGTCACTACGTTATTTTTTTAATATTACAAAACTAATGATTTTGTAATGGTTTTAAATGAGTGGAATAAACCCCAAAAAATTATAATACTTCCCCTTTGACAAAATACTGTAATTGTTGCCAAACTACATTGCATTCACAAAAACAGTACAATTAATTTTCACAATTAATTAATTCACAAATTAAATTTCCCTTCAGCAGAAATTAAGTTAAGCAACAGATGCAGGTTTCACCTGCTTTGACTATTATAACTTTGATCTTGTGAGGTCTTTGAATTTCCTCTTCCAAATTAATTAATCACTGATAATCTTACACATTAGAGCTTTTCAGTTTTCACAGTGAAACAAAAGGACTGAACAGAAGAATTATAATTCATATATATATGAAAGAAATATTGTATTTACATGCCATTTGATGGGAATGAGTACCCATTAGAATCCCATTTGTCCTTGAATCTTGTCTGCTGGATGTCCTAAAGATCAAGGAAAGAATTTGAGTGATGTGTTTCTTAGAGGACATTAGTCTTAGAAGTAGAAAGAAATAATTATACAGTACTTAGACTGTTACTCATTTTGATCCTACCTCTGCCACACATATTTAAAAACTTCCCAAGTAAGCACCTGTGATAGTAGATTTAAATTTTTATTCAGCAAATACATAGCAAAGAACATTTGTATTTTATTTTAAAGATGGAAGATCTACTGAAGGGCTCATTTTAATTACTTCAAAAAGCAGTAAATTGATCTGGTTTTAGAAATAATCCTCTTTCCTGAGTAAGTTTTGAATTTTAAAGTAGAAATAGTTTTAAGTACCATGGAAATTAAATGAATGTTTGTATCAACTGAAGTCATGTAGCAACCAAAATTCCTGTTTTAATTTGAACCTACACTCAAAAAGTTTGAAACTACTGTCAAAAAGACAGTTAAAAAATACAGAAAATCAACTGCTACGAAGAATCACGTTTATTCATCTGTTTTTTACAGTTATGTAAGTGATTTCTCTGAGAAGTATGGAAAAGCCTTCTAAATGCTATTCCTATTGTCTGTCCAGGCTATATAGGGAATTGAAAGAAAACAGTGAGGGACTGCATAATGAAAGATGATTTTAAAATAATTTGCCTATTATAAATCTCTCGGGTATCTCCAACCTTAAGTAATTCTACTTGTCTGGTTTTTCCAAGTATTTATGGTGAAATTTGCTATTTTCATGTATCTATAGTAAAATATGAAAGTAAAAGCACATATGAATATAGCTGGTAGAAAGAATAAGAGGCAGCACTAAAGTACATGTATTTGATGAAGCATAGAGACCAAGACTAGCAAGATTAATCTCTCCAGGAACAAACAAGCCTGAACTGCTCAAAATCCCAATTTATTAGTCCAGGGAATATAAAGTGTCTCTCTTTCAGCAGGTATCAATGATGAGCCTAAATATTCAGAGCAAGATTAATTTATATTTTCTACTGCAAGCAGCTTGAGAGAAAAATGCCGAGTGGAAACACTCCACAGGCATTTGAAAGAGATAAATTTCTTTACCTTAAAAAGACAGATACACAGTGTAGAACAGCCAGAAGTTAGGAAGTGCTGTGTGAAGGCACCTCCATTGTTCTCCAGTATTCATTTTAAAACATTACTTTTATTAAGGCAGTTCATAAAATGTCTAAAATGTGAACATCTAATCTGATTGCATTGTAACACCTAGAAACTTTGATGCAATTACAGCTGGAGTTTACAGATTACTTTTCCTCTGATCCCCCCTATATTGGACCATATATGGTCCCTACAGTCTCAATGCAACTTTTTGATAAACTAGCTTATGATCAAACCAGCTCCTTTAAAACCAAGGTACACAGAAAAGTGGAATAAATATTTCCAGACAAAAGTTAAAATAGAGCTTACTGAGTTGATTCTGGAGCCAAGTGTGTAGTGGAAAGTAGCAACAGACCTTTTACCAGCTGAGAAGCCGTGTGAATTTAAAACCACAAAATTTAACCTATGGTAACAATTTTGTTAGCTGATAGATAATTTTATTTGTCTCTCTCCATTTAATTTATTTGTGCTTTTTTGTTTTCAGAGCTTTCCTTATAAATATAGATAGTTTCAATTTTGACAAGTTATCTTGATTTAAAATTACTCAGAAGCAGATCTGGATCTTGCAACATGGAATTTCTCATCCTCTTAGATCACATTGTTATAACCATTTGTACAAAAGAATGTTTGAAAATAAGTCCCTTAAAATCATGTGATTCACTCATCAAAAAGGAGAAAAACCACAGGGTTTTTCTCAGTGTTTCATAAGTCTGAATTATTAATAGATCTGAGTTCTTTTGGAAAAGTAAATAATAACGTGCCTTAAGTAACATGGATAAAATGATAGGGAAGTATCTTGTAGTAAGGGAAGTATACTGCAAGAATTTAGTTTGACTGTAATCTTACATTTATAACAAAAAATGTTACAGGAAAAAAATGAGTCTTGATATAGAGCAATTTATTACTATTTTTGGATATTTAAATAAATTAATTGAAATAGAGATTATTGTCTTAGAAAACTTCCCTGTGCCAACTTGAACACAAAATTGTGGCAGCTTTTCATGTTACGGTATTATGTACTTTATTTTTTAATAATAAGGTGAGGAAAAGCTTCCAGAAACAGAGATGTATCTGAGCAGAACTATGTATATAGGCTGATGGGAGTCAGAATCTAAAGAGTTTGTGGTCCAAAATATCCCCAAATCAGATCACGGCATCCAAAAATCTGGATACTGAAACAGAAAGTAAAACCAAGTGCAAGTACATGAATCATCATAACTTGTTTATCAGTTTCTTAGAGTAATTTTAGTTACAGATATAGAAGTATTTCTAATGCAATACCACAAAAACACACCAAAATACCCAAACATAAATCCTACAATTCATTTTTGTGTCCTGAAAGATTTTAAAATTACTCTAGCATAGGGACTTATCTCTTTTTTTCCTTTTTTACTAATTTTTATAAAGTATATGATGAGTATATAAGTAAACACATGAAATTAGGAACAAAATATTTGTGAGAAACAGCAGGATAAAAATATGGTAGATCTCAGCAATAAAAGCTTGGATTCAGAATATTTTTCAATTGTTAAAAAGAACATAATAACAGTCTTTTGTTATCCTTTTCTGTGCAAATATTAATCAATTAAAACTCTGATTGTGTACTAGCAGTTTATTCATTGGTTTAAGAGAATAAGATGGCTACCCTCCAACATTCATTAATGGTGTTATTCCTGATGAATTTCTCTTTCCTTGGGATTTTCTGAGGATATAATGTACTGTGAGGCTTGATTTATGCCAACATGAAGCTAAAGTCTAGAATGCTCCTCCAGCAGACAAAAAGGATATTTTACTTACTTCATTAGCTTGCACAAAGGAAAGCTGAAGAGAGAAATTTATATTAGTCATTGGGGCCCAGAGATCCTAATTTCATTTAGTATTGAGATTCAATGAGGGGAAGAAACCATCAGTCTAGTGAAATTGCTTATTGTTCTTGTTTTTCTTCTAATAATACGATGCCAGATGGAAACCTCTGTCTATATTAGCCACCTAATTTTAATTGCATTGCATTGCATCTTTTAACTGATAGACTCATTTGCAGAAAATAAGTCATTCTTTCCCCAAATATTTAACAGCTTCTTCTTAACTTGGAAATTTTAAAACATTAAAAAGTCTCTTTGAAGCTCTTTTTAATTAGTCATACCGCTGCATTAGAGCAAACATCTCTCCCTAAACATCTCAAATGCTTTATATTAACTAGCCCTTAAAAGCATAATTTATAATGAAAGACATTCTACCAATGTATTGGAACAGAGGATGCCATGGACAATTTTAGGGTGCTCTATGACTTCATGTGTTAAAGAAGGCAATGAAAAGACTGAGAAGTCAACAAAAAGAAATATATATTTTTTCTTGTATTTTTTTACATATCCTATCTACATTTCCTAAACAAAACATTGGCTTTGCAAGGACAGATACAGCCTGACACTGGGGAGAATTAACTTTTACTTGTAGGTATTAGGAAACCAATGAAAAATAACAAAAATCTCTTTGTAAAAGGGTCCCATTGAGATTAGGATAGACTGTGTGAAAGAGGAAATACCCTCCAGCCTAAAAGTGGAAAACATACAGGAGAAAGCAGAAATGCATACAGTGAAATTTAGCTATGTCTGGGTATTCACACTAAGAAGATACTCAGAGGACAAGTGTAGCAGAAGCACTGCAGCAATATGTTTATCTAATCCTGTTGCCCAAAATAGCCTAGCTGATTGAATTTGGATAGGGCAGGAGGCACTTTCAAACCAATTCCACAGAGTTATCTTTGAGCCCTTTTTATGTCACAGCTGAGGCAAAGCTATCAGATCTCTCTGTTCTTGCTTCTCTCAGGAATACTACAATCCACATTTAGAGAGGTTTCTGTGCTACTGTGTCATTCACCATCTTTCAACTGGTACATGTAGAAGTTTGTTAAGCACTTTTTTTTTGTTGTTGTTATTTTCAGGGAAAGAGCAGTATCCTCCTCCCATCACAGGCTTTCATATTTCACGGTATACAGCAAACCCTCGCAGTATAGATAGACAGACTTCTACCTTATCCTCATCTATGTTCTTTATTTAAAATATAGAATATAAACCATTGCTGTATCATGTTGTGAAATAGCTGTAAGCATCCATTCAAGTACAAAATTTATGCTTGGATTTTATGAGAAACTTAGATTAAAGGAATAGCAACGAGGTAATATTTGTTATCACACTGTCAAAAATTCTAAAGCAAAAAAACATATTTTGAACTGTTTTGTGATTGTCAATACACTTGCCATATCAGGGAAGTGGGTTGGGAACTGAGATTTTTTATTCTGACTTTTTTTTAATGATAAAAATAGAAGTTCAAAAAAATTGAATTTAGACTATCATATAGATGATAGAGTGAAAGTACCTAGTAGAAAATACTCTTTTGTCAGAAATATGACTTATACATACTCAAAAGTTAATAATTTTAGGTGTATTATTAACCATTTAAAGTTGTATTATTCTCCTCATCTAATATAATTCTGTCTGGTAAGAACTATATTCTGGTGATTACAGTACATAACTGATGGTTGGAATGTGTAACATTGCTAAAAGTCAAAATTTTCAGAGTTATTTCAGATATATTGGATGAAGCCAATATTAGCCAAAATCTAAAGCGTGCTATAAACCCTGTTCATTAAATATTCCCTAATATTTTCATTAAAAGCATTCAATTTAGGCAATACACTTATGAAAAGTGTATTATTTGACAGAAGTTAAAGTGACAAGGTGTTCATAGAGACTTCTATGTTTGCAAAGAAATTATGTGCCTACATGAAAAACCCAAAATAGTTTTGGACGCATACATTTTTCTGCTTATGGAAAGATGGATTTACAGAAATGTTGAAGTTGACCTGACTGGCTTCAAAGTCTCTGGTGATTTCAATGGATCTTGTCTAACTCTAGGCCATTCAGTCAAGTAGCTCTGTATGTCATGGCTTTCAGAGCCAACCACTCATGTGAATGACTGAAGAGCTCTTCAGTGTTTCAATATTTACCTTGATATTTCTTATCTTTAATGATGGATTTAAATTTACTATTAAATACTACTGACCCAAATTTATGTGGCTCTCAATGACCTTTACTATGAAAGGTGATAGTATGTCTCAGTTTCAAAATCTTGCTAAAGATGTAGATCTACAAGTAGATGGTCCCAACAATGCTTTAAACTGCTCTTGTGGAAGACTCCATAGCAGATGGAGGACTCTTGTGCACAGACACAACAGTTATAATGGCATCCTGAATTGGTTCCTGCATTCATGAAAATAGTCACTTTTTCTTCTCTATTTTAAAGCCTGAAAAATAAGTGGAATATCAGTGTATTTTTTCTAAATACCCAAGATGATAAGCTCAAAACCAAAGTCCAGTTGTTACTGTTCAGAAGAAAAGGATGATAGATTCATAGCAAAAGAGCACAATTGTCTTCTCTTTCCCAATTTTTTTTCAGGCCAAAAGCTCTCTTTCTAGCAAATAAACATCACTTGACTTTTCAAGAAGAATGTCTCAGACACAACAAAAGAATAGTTAAATTCTGTGCATGAAAAAAGGCATTTTGAACATTGCTCTTTGTGGCATCCTGGGTTTGGGTTCAATTATGGGTTTTTCTTTGTTAGTTTTGCAGTTCTCTGTACCCGCATGCATCCCCCGGGTTTTCCCCTACTCCTGCGGTTTCCATGCCCGTCTCCCCGTTCTCGTGGTCTCACTCACCCCAAAGCCCCGTGTCCGCCCTGCCATGTTCCCATTGGTCGCTGTAGTACACGTCATCACCACGATGTCTGTACCCATTGGGCGGGAGGACTCCCCGTCCACCCTGTCTCTTCCCTATTTCATCCCACTCCTCGGCATGCTCGAGGCCATTTGCGTCCGTGCAAAGCTGGGAGCGGCTGCAGCTTTTCCACTGCAGCTCTCGCAGCCAATAAAGCATCCAACCGCCACGTGGCAGATTTGGATGAATTCCCTGCCTCTTAGTTTCTTCCCTCGCGCCGACGGCGGCAAAGCGCGGCCAGCAGCCCACCCCGGAGCATGGCAGCAAAAGCGCTTGGGAACAGCGGCGAGCCCCGGCCTCGACGAAAAGCTGAGACGCCCAAGCCAGGCATTCAAGAGCTGACCAGGGCCTAGAACAGTAACTCGCAGCCGCGAGTGGCGCCCAACGTCAGGGCCACGGCCAGCGCAAGGCTGCGGAGCAGGCAGAGAGTCACCACAGAGCACCCGGCAGCCGTGCAGAGAGAGCGCCGCCGCCGCGAAGCCGCACCGCCGACCAGCGAGTGACGCTGCTGAGACGAGCGAGCGCGATCTGCGGGGAAAACCGCCGCCGCCACCACAGGGTCGCAGTCCACGATGGAAAAGTGCTCCATGCCGGACTGAAAACGGGAGCAAGAGCTCCCCCGAAGTAAGTCAGTGACGTCTCCACCACCCACAGGAAAACATGCTGCGTTTTCCCGCGTGGGACTAGAAGCGCAACCATTCATGTCTACGGAAAGCCGAAGAATGGACGCTTCCCGGGAAAGAAGACCCTGGTAGCAGCTTTTATTTGGGAAGATTCTGGTTTGGTGAGTGATTAGCCGCGGGGGGTACCTGGCTGATACTTCACGTGGGTGGGCTCTGCCGTGTTTCTGGGGGTACGGATCATGCAGCGCGCTGCGCGTGCGACGAGCCGCCGGGGTCTTTCGTGTTTTTTGTTTTTTTTTCTTTCACTTTTTCTGCACCAGGGGTGAGGCTATGGGTAGAAATAGCATGGGGACCACACTATCTACCCAACAAAGGGAATTCTATACCCAAATTAAGGAGATTTTATCGGTAAAACGTCCCTACCCCAAAAATTCAGTCAAGCAGTTTGTACGATGGCTCTGCTTTTCCTTTCCACGTGTAATCGTGGAAGATGCTCACAGAACAGAGTTCTGGGAGCAAGTAGGAGCCAGGTTAGCAGAGGGAATCGGCAGGGATCCCTCTGTGAAAGATTGCTTCCCAAAGCTCCATTTGCTGATCTCGGAGGTTGTAAAAGTGGGGTCCGCGCGAGAAGCGGACAGGGAAAGGAAAGAGCCATCGGGCAAAACTGTTGTTTCCCCTGAATCCATTTCCCCATCCTCTCCTACCCCTTTTTCCCCTAACCCGGGTAGGCAGAGGGGAGTACTCCGCCGCTCTGAGGCGCAGGGCAGCTCCTCAGACGTGGACTGTGCTCCTGGCTCCCCTGAGCCATCCCAGCACCCCCACCTTAGTGGAATTAGCTACTCTGCTGAGGAACTAACTCCAAACCCCTTTTCCAATCCCTTTTTCCCGGTTAGAAATCCTAGTTCTGGCGCTACCCCGCGCTGCTCTGCTCCCCTGAATCCTTTTCTTTGTCCCCCTGAGGAAGCCGCAGCCACGTGGCTAGGGCCTCTGTCTTCCCAAGATGGAGGGCGGCCACGTGGAGGGGTTTCTTCTTCCCATAATCCCTTTGTCTCCTTTGTTCCCTGTATCCCCACCTTTGACCCCACCCCCTCCTGCTTCCCTGTGGGTGTGGGCACCGCCCACTCCAGGCATCGGGTTTCCACCCCTCCCCCTGTTCCCCCTCAGGTGGGCATTCCCTTCTTCCATTTCCTGCCTGCTGCAACATCAGCCCCACCCTCCCCCAATAGGGAGGGCTCTGTCACCTCCGCCCCGCTGTCCCAGGGAGAAGATTCTCCCCGCACTGTCCGCCCTGTCCCTTGTACCCCGCCCCCACGTCCTCCCGCTCCTCGGATACCCGGGGGGGGTGTGGGGAGTAGGGGAGAGGGGAGGGGACGGGGCCCAATCTATGAAGTCGAGCAGTCGCTCCGCACTCCAGCCTCCTACGCCAGGGGAGGGGAAAACCCTACATGGACACCCCTTCCCTATGAATCCATAAAAGAGGTCTGCAAAACATCACGTGATTTTGGACAAAAAAGTCCCTTTTTTAAAGGCATTTTAAAAGAGACTTTAATGTCTAGAACCGTAGTGCCAGCAGACCTTAAGTGTCTGTTTAGCTGCCTGCTTCTCCCATCAGAATACAGCCTGTGGGAGAGGAGGTGGAAGAAACGGGCAGCAGACCTGCTTCCCGAAATCCTAGAAGGGCCTTACAGCCTGGATTTCGCGGAAGAACCGATCACTTTGGACCATCTTGTGGGTGAAGGAGAATGGAGTGAAGGGCAACTTCAAGCTCAGGGAATTCCAACGGCCGTGCTGGACATGTCCAGGTGTGCAGCAGAGCGTGCGTTCCTGGGCATGCCCACCAAGGACCCGATGGTTCCCTATACAGCGATTAAACAAGGTGTCGCAGAGCCTTTTGTAGATTTCGTAGACTGGGTCCGGGCAGCAGTCGAGAGACGGGTGGAGAGACCCGAACACCGAGATGGGCTAGTCCTAGAAGTGGTGCACATGAACGCCAACACCATGTGCAAAAGGATCATCCTGTCGCTGCCGGCCTCAACAACGACGACCCTCGACCAGATCATCGAGGAGTGCACCCGTAAATCACACCTGATAGAGGAGGAGGCCCCAAAGAGACCTAAAGACAAGCTGGTCGTATCTGCTGTTGCTCCTCCAAGGAACTCAGCTCCAAAGCGACTTCCATCCACACGCCGGTGCTTCCACTGCCATCAGGAGGGACATTTTCAGGATTGCTGCCCACTTCTAAAGACTATCCCACCCGGGGCTGTGGGAGGAGGGAGGAGGGACGGGAACCCCACAATTCCAAAAAACTAGGAAAGGAATGCGCACTTGCCTCGCGTGCTGATAAAAATGAGGCAAGTCGTGGTGCCGTGAGAGGAGCCGCGACACAACATCTAGTCCCATCTGTAAGCGGCTGCCTCTCAGCTACTGACATCGGGGAGCCTTATCGGCTCCGACTCACCAATTCTGTCCACTTTCGTTCCCAGGACTGGCACTTCTTCATAGCAGATTCAGAGCTTCTATCACACATCTGCCACTGTGAAACCAGGAAGAAGGAGGACCTTCTGAACTGCAGGTACCACGTGGTTGGAGACACAAAAAGCACCCCACTGGAGATAGAGGTTCCTCCAGTAATTTCCACCCTTAATCCGAGGCTCTTCTATCTCGTGGCACGCTGTGTCCATCCCCCCCTCTTCCTGCCTAAGGGCCAAGTTATTGCACAGGCAATTCCTATTCCTCGTGCTCTGTGTAATGACCTGGAACTCTCAGTCTTTTATGCTGGGAAGTTGGGAGAGGAAAAACCCCTCGTATGGTGTAAACTCAAGTGCAAGGGGCATTCTGCATACCTTCAGGGGATGTTGGACACAGGGGCAGACGTGACGGTCATCCCACCACATAAGTGGCCGTCACACTGGGAGATGCAAAGTGTGGCCACGCCAGTCTTAGGACTAGGTGGGCCCCAGCCAGCAAAGCAATCAAAAAATATTACCCAAATTAAGGGTCCGAACGGACTGCTAGCCTCAGTACATCCGTTCGTGATCGATTGTAAATTTACACTATGGGGGAGTAAATTTCCGGCCCCCCAACATTTTTAGGTGCGGCCACTGAGGAGCGCCCCACACAGAAATTAACATGGCTCACAGATAAGCCTGTCTGGGTGGAGCAGTGGCCGCTAAGTAAACAAAAACTACAGGTGCTCACAAAACTAGTGGAGGAGGAATTGGCAAAGGGACATATAGTCGAAACTAACAGCCCCTGGAACTCTCCGGTGTTTGTAATTAAAAAACCAGGGAAAGACAGGTGGCGACTCCTCCATGACCTAAGGAAAATTAATGAAGCCATAGAAAATCTGGGCTCTCTCCAACCGGGTATGCCATCTCCATCTATGCTACCCCAAAATTATAATTTAGCTGTAAATGACATTAAAGATTGCTTCTTTCAAATCCCGCTCCATCCGGATGATGCTCCCCATTTTGCCTTCTCTGTACCCTCCATCAACAGGGAAGCCCCTATGAAGCGCTACCACTGGACAGTATTAGTGAGGGATCCAGACTCTAAAGAAATCCAGGGTCCATTCCCACTTTTGACTTTGGGACGGGGATATGCCTGCGTATCCACGCCCCCAGGAGTCAAATGGATCCCCAGGAGGCATGTCAAACCTTACACACCAGGACAGTCAGTGAGTCGGAGCGATACAGTGCCAGTGGATGCAACCGATGATCCCACCAACCAAGGGGTTGCATCCAATCGCAGGCGCCGCAGAAAAGGGAGAGACTCAGCATCTCCCTAAAAAGCACTTTTCCCACATCTACCTCAGACCATATATGTCTCTAGGCTGTGTTTATAACAAAGTTGTTGTCCCAGTTCCCCTATCCCCAGACACCCAAGAAAAAAGCAGCTCCAGTACCATCCCCAGGCCTTTTCCATCTACAAAGCAGTCACAGAAGCAGAAGAAGCTAAGAGAAGAGGCCACTGCGCAAGAATCCAAACAGAAACAACTGTCTTTTTTATATTATTTAAAGCGGGGAATTGTTGCATCCTGGGTTTGGGTTCAAATTATGGGTTTTTTCTTTGTTAGTTTTCCAGTTCTCTGTATCCTCATGCATCCCCCGGGTTTTCCCCTACTCCTGTGGTTTCCGTGCCCGTCTCCCCGTTCTCGTGGTCTCACTCACCCCAAAGCCCCGTGTCCGCCCTGCCATGTTCCCATTGGTCGCTGTAGTACACGTCATCACCACGATGTCTGTACCCATTGGGCGGGAGGACTCCCCGTCCACCCTGTCTCTTCCCTATTTCATCCCACTCCTCGGCATGCTCGAGGCCATTTGCGTCCGTGCAAAGCTGGGAGCGGCTGCAGCTTTTCCACTGCAGCTCTCGCAGCCAATAAAGCATCCAGCTGCCACATGGCAGATTTGGATGAATTCCCTGCCTCTTAGTTTCTTCCCTCGTGCTGACAGCGAAGCGCGGCCAGCAGCCCACCCCGGAGCATGGCAGCAAATGCGCTTGGGAACAGCGGCGAGCCCCGGCCCCGACGAAAAGCTGAGACGCCCAAGCCGGGTGTTCGAGTGCTGACTGGGGCCGAGAAAAGTAACGCGCAGCCGCGGCTCTTGAAATGGAGATTAGGCAGACCATTTTCAAAAAGAAAAAGGTTGCTGCAGATTGACTCAAAGGTCCTCTATTCTTATGACTATTAGTATTTATTACTTTAATATTCTTATATGCAACACTGTTATAATTGAAATTTATGCTTAATTTTAAATTAAAGAGATAAAATAAGCCATAAACTAATAGCAGAGTCACTTGGTCTCATTAAGCACTCTATCATTAGATTAGAAATCTTAGAGGGCAATGCTATGAAGAAGGAAAAACACATAGCAAATATTGTTAACGTAGTTTTGAAAATAATATTTTAAATAAAAATCAAAGCAACTTTTTGAGACATGCATATCAAATTACTTGTCTGGTAAATGCATGACTAACAATATAAAATGCAGAGAAGTTTGTTATCCAATAAGAACAAAACCAGCTTTTGTGACATAATTCATTTTCTTACAGTTAAAAAGCAATAAAGCAGGAGTGACTTAAATTAACACACTTTCAAAGGTTAAATAAATTGTAATGCCATAGAACTACTGGTGTTTAGAACATTTAAAGGTCAGTTCCGTGTTTGTTTTTTTTTCATAAGTTTGAGTTTATTTTATTTTTTACAAAAATTACCCTTCCCTCAGCTGAGAAAGTTTTGGAAGGTCCCTCATAATCTGGTAACACAGCTGTAAGGGTTTTGCTAGATTGAACAATGAGGCTAGCTCAGAGACATTGTCTCTTCTGCCCCAATCTATAGCATCAGCACATTAGACTTATAGCATATGCACATGGAGACAGCATAGCATGCCTGAAAGATATCAGTCTCTGTAAGGGTGTGCTAAAAAACATTATGCCAGAGCTAACATCATCTAACTCAGGTGTTTTCTACCTACATTGTATAGGAACAATCTCAGTTAAATGCTTGAGGTCAGAAAAACATGATATTTTGAGCACTTGTTCCTCCTTTTATCCACAAAGTATCCATAAACGGTGAGATTTTAGATTATGGGAATTAGAATTAAACATTATTGATTGATGGTGTGAATCTACAAAGGCTAACTTCTAAATTTGTGATAACCTGAGAAATTCCTCCTATGACTATCATGCAGGCTCTTACAGAAAGGGTTTTCCGAGGCAAGTGAACCAACATCTTCGGATAAAAAGTAAATGCTTTAGGCATCTACATTTTTGAAAATCAATGCCTCAATTTCCAATTAATAACTTAAAATCTTACTCTTCCTTAAAGGAAGGAAAAAGGGGAAAAAAAAACACACCAGTAAGAACACTTCTGTCTGACCAAAATATTAGTTTTTATCCCATCTGAAATCACTCACCTAGGAGTGAAAAGTCACAATTTTATAAAAGGAATCTTACAAATAAACCATAAAGCTAACCTGTGCTATTAAAATTAGTAGTATCAACACAGAAGTGGTGCTCAGCTCAGAGTTATAGATTAATTAACTGTTCAATAACCACCCTCTGCTTATGCTTAACCCAGTGTTGATTTCTGTCTTCCTTTCTCACAATTAAAAGAAAATTATAGTCTTTTTGGGGCAGGGGGAAGGTAAACTTCCACAGCCCCTGGATTCCCATCTGTCCTTTGCCTACCCACTTTGTAGGCTCACTCCTGTAATATTTCCTTGAGTAATTTCACTTCCCCTGTAATTTTATACAGCTGAAGCATTTGCAGGATTTGACCCTTTGTGAGTCACAGAAACACAGAATATTCTGAGTTGGAAGGGACCCACAAGGATTATCAAGTCCAACCCTTCAATGAATGGCCATAGAATCTGTGACCTTGGTATTATGAACACCCTGCTCTAACCAACTGATCTGGAGTCATTTCCATCTACTTCATAAATCCTTATGCTTTGAAAAGGCATCCTCAATTTGTTTGCTTGTTAATATTGAGCCTTGAGCTGAATGGGAATATGTTCTTCCCAACACTGTCACAGTCGCATATTTTTCATTTTAAGGAGTCAGGCTTTCTCTTCTGAGTTACCATATTGGCTAATGGCTTTTGGTTCTTTTCATAGTGTTTTTTCCTATACAGCTTCTATATTACTGTTGTTATTATAAGTCTTTCATTCCCAAGTACAGTATGAAAATACCTCTGAGAACAAACTGATGATTTGAATAGACCTTTCAGTAATATATTCAAGTAGGCATTTCAGCAATATGTTCAAATTTGTTTAATACCTTCAGCCTTCTTTCTCATCCTAAAGTTTAATTAAAGCCATCACTTTCCATTTACAATCATATTCTTGTAATTTCTTCATATTTTATTCCTCTGGAACAAAGATAATGAATCTCAGACTGTAAATCTTCAGAGGTTTTGGATATTTACAAATATTCAGCTTGATAGGTGACATTTGCATGAGAATGTAAGGAGTTGATACAATGAGACAAATTTCAGTATAAGTATAAGCAAGCTCAGATCTACTACAGACTTACATCATTTATACCTTTAAGATGAAACTGAATGGGAGAGAACAAAACCGAGGAAATAGGAGAGAGCACAAATCACAAGTTTCTATTTTATTAGATTTCTTAGCTGAACTTTTCTCCCTCAGCTTCCATTAGAGATCTTTATGACTTACCAATTTGCAGGCATTTTTTTCCCTTTAGTCTTCAAACTACTGCATTTTCATGTGCACTTACCTCATTTCTTCAAGAACATTCCAGTTAACTTTTTCAGTAGATTCAAATTCAGTAGTTGTAGTTGAGGAATGGTATTCCCTGATTCAATGTTCCCACTGAAACACCCCAGACTGTGCTCTCCTTGCTTGGCCCACTTTCGTCTTGCCCTCTCTGTGGTGGGATGGCCTGTCCTGGCCAGAACCATGCCAGTAGTGAAGTTAGGTCTCTTAGATCCTCCTAAAAACTGCAATGTAAACAGCAAAAGTGGAACAAAAATCTTGCTCCACAAGCTCCACAGGCTTCCTTGGTAAGCCTTGCAAATTTACTAATTTATTCCAGCATGTGATGAAAACCAGAAATTTACACACAGTGTTCTGGAGATTACAAAAACAAAATATTAAACAAAAATTTACAATCAACAGAGATCTCGGATTGACATCCTGTTAATGTGTGTAGGACAGAAGGACATCGAACAAATGCATTTTGTAGTGGATGTCCTTAGTGCTAAACTCCTGATGTGCATGGTTGTTCCATGTCAGCCTTCCAACTGCTCAAATTTCCTTCCTCAGGAATGTTGCCACACTTTAGACATTCACTTAGTGGAGTCAAGCAGATTATAGTTCAGGTCTTTAAGGTCTATGACGAAGTTTGCAGGAAACAAATCTTTAAGTTGCCTCATAATCACTGTGATTTATGTCAGCTGTCAAGTGTCTTTGGTACTTATTTTGGAGACTGAGCTTAAGCTAACCTATTTTTACTTGGAATTTGAACAAATTGGAGATATTTATATAATGAAGTATTGGCCTGGGCTGAGAAGGGACAAGAGCAATGCCTCCAAGCAGAATCTGACATTTGCCTCTTCTCACCTGTTTGAAGACTCTTCAGTACTACCCCACTAAGAGTCAAAGAGTATAACAGGGAAAAATTTTTCCCACAGGCAGGTGCCAGATTCGTTTGGGATCAGGTGCTCTCAGGTGAGACTTTGACTGGCAGTGAAAAGAGTTTCTCCTTGCTTTTCACTCAAATATAACAGCCTCTCTTGAAAGTGAATTTAAGACTTGCTACTGAGTCTGTTGCTTGCCTTTGCTTTAAACAAAACAAAACAAAACAAAAAAAAACAAAAAAAAAACAAAAAAAAAAAAAAAAAGATGCAACTAGTGCAACTAGGACCCAGAGCTGGACTTGCAATCAGCATCACATATAAGTTGTATACTGTTTCTGATTAGGATAACCCAGGCCTAGATGGACACGCAAAGACTCAAAGCTTAGGAAAGCTCATCCTGTAACTTGAATGACCCCTAGTTAGTAGCTATTCAATATGATATTTTTAAAATATCACTGTTGAACTAAAAGAACACTTAAAAGAAGAACACATAAAAGGCCTAGGATCTCCAGACTGAGGTCTAGAAAAGAAATTCTCTTTCCTGGTACAGTAGCCTACATCCAGAACACTCTGGACACACAAACTGGAAAAGTTTCCTCTCAAAATGGAATGTCAGCTGCTTTCTTTTTCAATGAATCCCACAGTGCAGGGGGATTTGTACAGGATCTTAATGGTTAGGCAACAATATATTTCAATGGTTAAAAGTCCAGGAATTTCTAATGCCTCTCTCAGTTCTTCCTCTCAGCATCGAACCATGAGCTCTACTTACCAGGCTCATGACATTTTACAGAGAAGGAAAGAAGGTCTCCACAGAAGTATAGAAACATTCTTCACCTCCTTACTGAAGTTGTGCCAAAATGGAACAAAAAATGAGAAAATGATTGGGCTGGAAAGAGAGGGAGAAGAACAAGGGGCATGACTTTGTATGAGGGTGATTAGAGCCCTAACATGGAGTCAGAGAGCTCTGAGTTATGGTTCCTTCTTCCAGGTTTATTTATTCACTTATTTTACCCAGCATATGAAAGGAGAAAATAGACTGAGGAGCAAACATGGAAATTGACTCTGTTTATATCATCAGGGAATTTTAATTTTATGTTAACTGCATATTATTGTACTACATTTTTATTTTCCCATGCTTTTCTAATTTAGAGTTGATTTTAAGATATTTCAGAATAACTGCTTTGGAGTAACAGTATTTTTGACATAGAAAAACTGCTGTCTATTTCAATAGCAAACTATTGCTTTTTTATGGACTACTAGAGGCTTTTATACCACAGATAACAAAAAAAAGACAGAGAACCCCTTTTCAAAAATAAAAATATTGAATGCTCATTTCATTTTTTTTTATATGTACACCTTTCATCTACATGAAAGCAGGTGAGATCTGAGGTGCTAGACTTCTCAGACAGGCATTGCTAATGACTCAAGTCTTTCACTTGTTCTATTCCCTCAGATCACTTGTCCAGTAGACAGGTGCTATGTGTTTCCACACACTGCTAATAAGTATGAGAATGCTTTTCTTTCCATGATCCAAAACACCCTTTGCAATTAGATTTTTGATACCTAATGACCTTCCACAGATCAGAATGTACATTGTTTCTTTGTTAGATAATTTGTGATGTTGACATTTTAGCTGGTAAGATAGTAAATTATTCAAACACTGAAATCCCTAAAATCCTTCCCTTGAGACAACTTATTGTCTTAAACATTTTATTCAACTTATTATTACAATATCCTTGAAAATAAAATATTATATTTTATATACTTTTTTGGCAGCAGCCACTCAAAATTCTTAAGTTCTTACTTTATTTTTTTTTTTAACAGGATCAACTCTCCTCAAAACTTATCTGTGGAAAAATAATGAAGAACCATTTCTCATACTAAGATGGTGTTCCACAGAGTAGGTCTGGAACGGTAAGTTAGTTAAAGCTATACAAGGATACGAATAGCTAGAGGTTCTTCCTGTATGTATGCTGAGAAAATAACTTTTCTTATTCATACTAGCTCCAAATTGGAGCTATGTCATTAAAACCTCATTAATAGAAATAAATTATAAAGACAGAGAAAACAATGATGGAATAGTATTGTCCATGTGATGAATGCTAAATAACTGGCTTCCACAGGAGGAAGGGGATAATCTTCTGTTTGTTTTTTTGTTTAGTCCTATTGTTGGAGCAGAAGAAGGCCTGCAGGAGGAGTAAGTGTGTCTCTCTTTGCACAAACACCTGCCAGTTGCCAAGAGCCTGGGTGTGAGGAGTTCTTTCCAGAAGCAGAGTGTGTTCAGGAAAAGAAAACAGCGGGGTTGGACCACTCTGACAATAGCAGAGTGTGAATAACCCTACAGTAAAAGGAACAAAATCCAGGCAGGAACTGTGGAATTCAGCAATGCATTATTAGGAGCACCAATTTATGGGTGAACACAGCTGCTTTGAATATGTACAGCAGGTTTAAATCCAGTCTTGTCTGTTCAGAATTCTATTTGGATGACACAAATAAATGCAACCTGTACCCGGCTACCAGCACTAGCTTATGTAACCACAATGGACATGCTCTCATTTCTTTCAAAAGAAATCCTTACTGGTCCGTGACTTCTTTGTAGGTGCATTTTACCAGTAGAGTATCTGAGATTTATATTACTTGTTCAGTAGTGATTACTTTTAGAATAAGTGTAAATGAAATCCTAAAACATACTGTTTGAAATTGTTTCAGTCATTTTGAGCTTTCTTGCATCACAGGTGTTGAAGAGTGCACTTCCCTACAGAGTGCTGCACCAAGAATCCTCAGTCTAGCTTTGAACCTTCATAAGTGAGAAGCCAGGTAATTCTTATTTATTTGGTGATTTCTTTACAATTCTAACAGCACTGTTTGTTTTTATCAACCCACGATAATGGAAAGCTGAGCTCCTACCAGATCATCTTATACAGACTCTTCCTCCTTCCAGTTGTGAAGGATCCTCAAATGTGGAAGTAGAAAACAAAGCAAAACTTCTCTTTCCTTCTTGCCTGCACATTCTGCTAGTCACTTATAAGATAATTTCTTATACATCCCTCCCAATGCTGTTCCATTCCTTTTCTTCTTAGCAAAGAAAAAAAGAGCTTTTTTTTCCATTAGAATGTGCTAAGGTAGATACAGACTGATATGTTTTTTTCTAGGATATAGGATTTTATGTTGTTATAGGTCATGAATTACATATTGAGTTTATGTTCACTCAATAAAGGTTATTTTCTCACTCTTCCTTCACCTCTCTAAAAAGCACCTTTGATCATTAAATTCTCTATGATCAACTAGAGCAAAATCTTCAGAGCTGTGCTAAATTGTTCATGTTGTGTAAAATCCTTATTTTACAGAGTCTCTTTTCTGCTCCTTAAAAATGATGACATCCCTAGGCAAGTAAGAATCTTTCCAATGCTCAGAAATCCTAAGCATCAGCTGCTTGATGTGAAAGTTAATGATTTATAATCTAGTTTTAAACTCATTGCAGTGGCTGAGTTCAAAGAAATAAACACAGCATGTGGGTATCTAACTCAAAAGGTACTTCAGAGAATAATGTATTTTCTGAAAATGTATAAAATATGTTTTTTTTCTTTATAGTGGAAGTTCATAAATCCACATCTTGCATTTTAAAATCATGCAGTAGCCAGTGGCAAACTCAGGAACAGAAACAGAACCTCATTAAATGCCTCCTGTGGCTGCTTTAGGAAGTTTCCATCTAAAATCAAAGACTATTTTATATAATACAATATAT
Organism: Anomalospiza imberbis; assembly: GCF_031753505.1. Taxonomy (NCBI): domain Eukaryota; kingdom Metazoa; phylum Chordata; class Aves; order Passeriformes; family Viduidae; genus Anomalospiza; species Anomalospiza imberbis. Next base: position 34,764,189 of record NC_089684.1, on the reverse strand, counting down.
ATAATATTCATACCACAAATTACTAACTAGAATTAATTAGGAATACACTCATTACCCTTTTTATTATTGCTACTCTCTGCATGGACTATTGCTATTTTTTGTAGTTCCAGTCTTTCTTAGGTGAGGTGTTAACTGGTGCATACTTACTTTATCTTTGGATGGAGAGTGGGGAAGTCTTTCCTCTGACAGGCTGATAGAGCTTACAGTGAAGTGGAAAATGTGCCACTGATCACAAAGACATGGCAAATAGTCTCAACACACACATGAACTTTTGGGGGTTGTAATTTGAGTTCAGTTTGAGAAAAAATAGTTTAAAAATAAGTAGAGGGAGAAAAACTTTGTAGTAACTTTGTAGAAATATAATTTCCTTCAGTTTTATCAACCCATATTAGCCATCATTTATTTTATATTGATGCATCACAATTTATACTATTTAAGCACTTAGTCTAGCTGGAGTACTGCTTGTACTTATCTAGTGGTAAGAGAAATTTGAGACTTATTTGGGATGAAGTTGGTAGTCGAAGCTGCATATTTATGTAAAAACCCATAATTTTGTACATGCACAGTTTCTACCAAAATAACAAAATACAGGATTTCAAATCTCTGCATGAAATTGTATGTATTGAGAAATTGTTGCATAACATGGTCACATGTACATGGAGAAGGATATTTATGCAGAGGAAATTCCAACACTGCCAAAGAAAAGAAAGAATTATTTCTTCTATCTTTTCTAAACATACAAGAATTTTGAAATCAGAAATTATAAATTATCTAAGAAGATTTTTTTCCACTGAAATCTTTTTTAGAAAATTGAACAATAATTTTCTAGTTTACTTTTCCCCTGATAATTATGAATGTTCTTTTCCCTGATTTTTATTTCTTTGGTTTTGTGCTACAACACTTTAAATTCTGTAATCACTTGTTTGGTTTAGCTGCCTTCCCATTATTTAAAATAAAGTTTATTATCCCTTCCTTTAAGCAAACTCATTAAGTCTTTATTCTTCATAGGTCTTTCTTTTCAATCACTACTCTTTTCAAGTCACAAAGACATCAGTCTTCCCCTTAAAATGTTTATGTAGCAACATTGTAATATAAAACCAGACAATCAGATTTTCATATTAGAAACAGCTTCTTTGTGAGGTTTTCTATTAGCAATTAACTTCTTCAGCTTCCAAAAGAGCTCACACTGCATAAGTCTCCAAACAGTCTTGTGGAGGTGGAAACAAGAAGAACAATGTTATGTTCTGAAAAAATAAAACTGCAGAAAACAGGTGTCAGTAGAAAGCTGCACCAGAGAAATCATGGCATGTCCTTGTCTTCAGAATTATAGTTAGAAAAGCTTGCACATCCCCTGCACAGTTGTTCTCTTCCATGCAAGCAATGCTCGCTTAGGCTGGACCGGACAACTGGCAGCACCATTCTGAACCACCAGAGAACACAGAATGGCTCTGCACTGCTTTAAAAGTGACCACACTGATTTATCTTCCCAGCCTGCACCATCTTTGGAACAAAATCTACAAATTACACCACAGTTGTACAGTTGCTCAGAGGGATCAATGTTACAAGACTTACCAAATCCCCTGGGCTACATAGTAAATTAATTACTCTTATCTGTACAAATATTTTTTCTCCTGAAAGATATTTCATAAATACCTTCCATGTCCCTTCAGATCTTTTGCTTTATTTCTTCTCTGATTATAGCTTGTAATGGGATGTTTATATTATCATTTTTCCTTTTAAGTTCTTGACTAGAGATTTTAAGCCTTCAAAAGGCCACTTCAGTTCCTACAGGTATACTGTGAATGAAAATAACTCCCCCTACATCTTCTCCCCATGCCATCAGACCTTTTTAACAATGTGAACATATCTCCTTATATAATATATGCAATGGTTACTACAAGTGCACTAAAACCAGATTTTTTCCTTTTTTTTTTTTCTGAGAAGATAAACTGTATTTACTTATTTTAGAAATAGGTACATAGTCCTGGCAATATTGTTGGGGGTTTTTGTTTGTTTGGTTGGTTTTTTTTTAATTTCTATGCAGCTTACAAACACTCCTACAGAGTAGGAGTAATAAAAATTTCATTAAAAAAACCCTAAAAGTTAAGGTTCTTTTGTGCTTTGTTTTGTTCTATTCCTAGACCCCACCTCCTGTAGAATAGTAAAACATCTCTTGTAAAAAATATATGAAAGGCTAATATGGAATATCACCCTTACATGCATATTAGAGTTTACTGGATTGCCTTAGTCATCATGAAATAGATTTAGGCAATACTTGAATTGAGAAGTTGTGGCAAACTTGTTTAAACACAGAAGAACAAAGGAAGCTTAGCCTCTGTGAATAAAACAGATCAAACCGAGAAAGATTCAAAATATATCCAAAAAACATGATTAAAACTAAACGAGGTTAGATGTTATTGCCACAAAACCTTGGTGTTTTATTAAATAGTAAAAGAGAAAAAGGAAAGAAAGAGAGAAGGAAGGAAGGAAGGAAGGAAGGAAGGAAGGAAGGAAGGAAGGAAGGAAGGAAGGAAGGAAGGAAGGAAGGAAGGAAGGAAGGAAGGAAGGAAGGAAGGAAGGAAGGAAGGAAGGAAGGAAGGAAGGAAGGAAGGAAGGAAGGAAGGAAGGAAGGAAGGAAGGAAGGAAGGAAGGAAGGAAGGAAGGAAGGAAGGAAGGAAGGAAGGAAGGAAGGAAGGAAGGAAGGAAGGAAGGAAGGAAGGAAGGAAGGAGTGGGGCTGAGGGGACAGAGAGAGAGTGACAGGCGTTAGGTGGAAGCATATCACCCTTCCGAGGGTCCCAACAATGCTCGTTGCTCCCCTCCATATGGTCTTCTTGGTGGTGAGGGTCCCCCATTGCAGTGCCACAGTGCGCCGTAAAGAAGGGTATAGAATCCAGTGGATTAATATACTTTTGGGGCAGGTGGGAACACCCATGTGCCTCCCCTGGGGAGGGCAAATTTGACACTGTCCCCTGCAGCACCGTGGATCTGTTGCATCATGCTGCAGTGCTCTGCAGCAGAGTCTGTGGACCCCTTTGGGGGGACCTTTGATGGGCCATGACATCCCCTCTGCTGTCCTCCACGAGAATGCAGCTTTCCCCAGGGTGAAGGGCCCCACAGCTGAGCTGGTCTGCACAGTGGAGGATGGGCGTTCACTGACCAGAGGCTTTTTCACTACACACCCAAAACCTCTCCTCCTTCCCTCTTCTTTGGCATAAGGGCCTGTGCCAGCCTGGCAGCTGACAGTCCCAGGGCTGTGGTGTCCACCTGGAAGGTGCTAAGCTTGATCCCTGTATGAATGTATTCTTATCTTCATCATCAAGTAGTCCAGGGCCTCATTCAGGGTTTTGGTGGTTTTCTCTTCAGCGTTTTACAGTTTTTTGCTATAACAGGCAAAGGTCCTTCATTAAGATGTTTAAGCCATAAAATCTAGCATTCAGTCTCCAACAGACATTTACAACCCTGGGGTCCATTTCATGTAATTTGTACAAAGTGCAAATGCAACTCAACTCCAGATCACTCTCAAGACAGAAAAGTCAAATCTGTCTCTTCTTTCTTAGGAGTTCCACTGGTCAGGGTCAAATTTAATTTTCAATGGAGCCTCAACAGCAGCCCTTGAGGCAAAGACTGTCAAAAGGTATGCAGTGACTGAGTACAAGTTTAAACTACTCTTGCTTTCTGGACAGCCCTGCCTTTTCCAATTTTTCTCTAGGTAGAGAAGTGTGTTGCTTTTGACTGTTTCAGTCTTCCCCAGAGGACTTTCTGCAGGACCTTCCTGTAATCAGGTTTATGTCAGTATAGGGAAATTACAGAAAGAATGTGAAATATGAAACAACTTATAGCAAGACATGCTCCCAGATTAACAATAAATATTTCAATTAAAGACTAGGCATGTCATGAAACTACTCAGCCAGCTCCTTAATAGGAAAGTCTATGGCTGAAATAGAAATAGTGATGGTTTATAGTTATTATCTGTAACCCATTTTACAACTGCTAAGGAAAAGTTAATGCTTATCTACCAATCCATACTGAAACATTCTAAAATGCTGAGTGCATACTCTCTGCGTACTCTTCAGAAGCAACTTGCATAGACATCTCTTAAAATTGGATACAAATTTAGGTCAAGAAGCTAACACATTTACCAGAAATCAATGAGAAATTATTATCTACTGTTGAATTTGAGGTTTTAAATGTTCTCATTACAACAGTATCAAGCCACTTCAAGTGCAATCACAGAGTGGTGAGATGCTTGAAAGTACTGAGACTGAGAGGGCAAGTTTGGCAACCCCGGATTTCAGCTCCCATGCCAACTGCAGCATCACCACCCTGCCAGCCCACCTCACTCTCTGGCTGTCCTGCACTCAGCACGGCTGATGGTGTGGTTGCACAGCATGCACACACACACGCATACCTGAATCCATTCCTTTACAGGGTTTAAATCGTTGCCAGACAGCAGTTCTTCTGGAGTAACATCAGAACTGGGAGAAGTGCACAAAGTGACAGATGTCAGGACAAGCTATGGTTTAGTACCAGGATGTGAATCAGGTAGAGAAGAAAAAACAACCCTTTTGTGTCCTACACAACTGATTAATTTCCAATTACTGAACTATTAGATTTGTTACGAGCCTGTACTGCTGCAGCTAAAAAACTCAGATCGCAATTAGTGCACTTAGAGGAAATTCTTTGAGCTTTTCCATGTTTTTATGTAATAGAATATTCAGATTAAATCATCTTCTCTGATACTACATTATACACGAACACCCAGATTAAACACTAAAAACCTTACATAGGAAGCTTGTCATTTGTGTCTACAACTGAAATTCAGCTTTACAGAATGACATAGGCAGTAAAAGCATTTCTCTTAGCATTGAGAATCTTGGGAACACATATTCAAAAGCTTTGCAAAAGCACAGGCGAAGTCTCATAGGAGCATCAGAAAAACTCTGGAACAAGAACAAGACTTAAAAATTAACCCCTAATCCTTATCCCTAAACTTTTCAGTATAACTAAAATGATATATCAGAGAGATATCGAAAAACTCTAACAGTAGAACTGATGTAAATGCCAAACTTCACCAAAAACATATTTTCATCTTTTTCTTGACATTTTAATATATTTCAACAAGGTAGATGATGTAAATTTATATCTGGTTATTCATAGAACAGTGTGAAAATAGCTGAGGACATACTTGGGAATCTGTCTATATACCATAAGATTAATTAATTCATTGAAGTATACTTTATGATCTACAAAAAATTAATGTAGCTATAGAAAAGAAGCCATACCTAATAAAAGGCTAACAACCTTCAGGGTCTCCATTCACCATAAAACTAAATCACACCTAGTCTATTATGTAATGTGCTATGAAAATACTCTTTGCTTCAAGATATGTTTATATTAGTTTGGATCATAAAAAGTTGTGTTCAATGTTATACAAACCATCCATAGAATAATTTTATAAACAGTGAAACATTGATGTATATCTTTTGTTTCACAAACTGGAAGCTTATGTGGTCAGTATAAAGAAAAAAAAGATCATAATAACTTTTTCTTCTAATATGCAAATATTTAATATTTATCATAACTGCCAATAGGCATTGAAAATATTTGGACTCTTATGGCTTGCATGGCTTGATGAATATTTCTAAGACTGATGTCACTTAATGAATGATTATTTAATGATGTAACTTAATGAATGATTATTTAATGACATTCTAATATTAAAGGTAATCAAAAGAAAAGAGCAGAAAGAAAGATTATTCAACAAAGCTGACTGGAAAAAAAACAGATTGCATGAAGTATCTTTTTCTTTTAAAATTCTGTTTTGTCTCAGCTGGAAAACCAGCAAACAAAAATAGTCAAATAAGTATTAACAGCAAACAACAGGCTCTAGTGGCTACTGAGTCAAATGGAAATACTTCTGAGCCACACTCTAAAATCCAGACCATGCCTGTGAATTTGAAAGGCTGAGGACAGACTGGGGTTCTTTATCTGTCTTCTGAAAGACATGGAAATACAAACACAAAATCCAACACAATCCAGCACTCGTCTAAATCAATGACAAACTTTTGGTTTGTTTGACAGGGAAACCAAACATTTCTTCAACAATAGTCAATGAAGTCCAGACAGGAGCAAACTGATGTGGCATATGTACAGCCAATTGCAGTCATTCAATGTTTTTTTTAATTTTAAATGAGTTTGCTATTCTTACTGATGGGTATTTCAATCCACTTCAAGTAATTCTAAAATTGTGATTCATGTTTTCTCTGTTTCAAATTCTTCATTACCAGTTATCTTGTCATGAAAAAAAACTTCAGGATACACACAAATATCTGTTGTCATGACTTCTTGTTTATTTTCTCAGTAATTCTATTTGCTTAAGAGGGAATCATTTAGAAGAAAGTTTAATTTAGAATATACTATATCCATTGTTAAACTAAAGGCCATTTTTCCATGACAATAGCAATATCTTTTAACACATTATTCAAAGGAAATAAGCACTTCTTTACAACTAAACCAATAAAAAAACCAAAGAGATGTAGAATAGATCTATAATACATTCAAAATCTATGAGTGTCTCAACAAGTATCACTTTTTCTTCTGTCAGCCTAAAATCCTGATATTACACCAGTTGAATAAATTTTGTTATTCTTTTTTTCTACTTCAATTGCCCATTATTGAAATTCTTGCATTACATGCAGAAAAGAAATTATTCAACTGCAAACTTTTCTTCAACTGCAGCTAGTGGATAACAACAGCATATGTGGATAATAAAATGAGTTTTCATTTTTAAGAATTTGTCTTTATACATTCATACCATAATCAAAAAGGTCTTGTTATGACTGACATGCAACTATAATGCCAAATTTACATTAGATGCTTATATATCCAAATATTCTGTGTTTGCCATATATAAAGACAATAGACATTAACTTTTCTAAGCACTTCTACTTTAAAGAAAAAACCTGCAACATATAAAAAAATTATGAATTGATATCACATTTTACTATCTTGCAACAAAACCCTACTTATTTAAGATTAAGAATCCAATGCCTTATCACAAATAACTTTCAAAAGTTCTAGTAATACATATGAAACTTAAGTTATCTGGAATTGGGAACTATCCATGTTTCCTATGATCTGTGATAAGATAAAATATACTGTAAAAGATGTCTTCTTTCTCTAATATCCAAAATCCCCTTTACTTTTTGTATGACTTTATAAATCTAAAAAGTTACTCTATTTGTGAGAGAATTTAAAAAAGAGTACTTTCAGCATTTTTAACCATCAGCTGTATTTTAGCATATTTATAACAATACACACACAGAAGACACATTGAATATAAATGTTTCTGGTGATTAATGTACTATAAGTCTAAGTTTCATTATCAGATTTTGCAAAGAAAAATTGTTTGACAACAATCTTTATTCAGCAAGCTTTTAACAACATTGCTGCATATGCTGCCTCAGCTCTGTGTCCTCTTTGAAGGTCATATGAAAATCATAAGCTCAAAGAGAATCAGAATTCTGATATTAAAAAAAAGTAACCACACAGTATAAGAAGCATCACATGAACAATATTCAACAAAAAATCTCTGCTTGGCTGAGAACTGCAATTTGAAGCAAAGGCAAAGAATAAGGTCTTCTTAGCAAAGTCTATAGAGAATGCAAGATAATCATCCAATATACTTGAGATAGATTTTTATCACTGTAACTGGTCCCACATCAGAGTTGAGAGGAATATAAGGCATATCTTGCAACAGTAGCATTTACCAAAATCAATTCTAAAGTTTTCTTGTCACTTCCTGTTGACCTTCAGAATAGCTTTGTACTATTACCAGAAAGAAGAGAACTAGGAATTCACAAGTGGATGATTATGATTAGAGAACAAAGCAGAAAGGCTGCCTTCATCTATGATTTGCCAGTCACATTGGGAGCCCTCTAAGAAAATTAAATTTTCTGACTTCATGAAGAGAAACATTTTTGTGAAGTCAATTCAGTGCCATGACGACCAATCTCGAACTTGTAGTTTGGTCATCTGACTTCCTTCTGAACTGGCTTGATACTTTAAAACTCTCACTTATTCAGGTACAGTAACATAAAAACAACTGTGAGATGTAAGCAAGTGCAACAAAACTTTCACTGGAAAGCCTTTATGGACACACTAGTAAATTTTTATATGTTGGACAGCTCACAAAAGTGAATGGCGTTTCTAATGCAATTAAATTAAACATAAACACATGAACTGATCTAAAATATTTTGTATCACCAAGAAGAAAAAAAAATCGGCATAAATTGTTAACAATTTGTGAATGACACTATAGAGTCTATCAATGCTAGTTTTGTCATTCTTGACTCAACCATTTATTATTCTCTTCCTGCTAATAGCCAGCTTCCTAGGAATTCAGCTAAAATGCTCAGATTCTATTTTTTTTCCCCTTCCAAACCTGAATATTTCAAACTTTCAAAGAGAGATTTTTAATCATGAACTCTTCAAAGAAGAAATAAATCAGACTTTTTAAAAAGTATTTTTACTGGATACCCAAAATGCAAAATCTGTTTATTGTTTTGGTAAATGTTGGCCTTTGACTAACCAGTGGGTATAAATATATGCCTTCTTAATTTCATATGCCTTCTTTGTTTCCACTCTCGTTGTGGTTTTTCAATATCATATTTAAATAATCAAAAAAAAAGAAATAATTTTATTTCCCACATTTTATCACATTATCTAAATATGTTAAAAAACACTTCATATATTGCTGCATAAGATCTACAAATGTGCCATTTTTCACTGTACATTTTAGCTTTTATGTTTTGCATGGGTTTCCGTCTTTTGACTTAAAATTAACTGTATTATATTTTGCAACACTTAACACAGTTCTTCTATGAGTCTTCCTTAATTTTACAGTGTTTCTAAAGATGTTTCAGCAATGCAGTTACAGTACAGTGGAAGCATGTGGTCTCAGAAGTAGTGGCAAGTCTATAGTGGGATTAAAAGGCAGTGAGAGACTGGATTTCTCAGCAAAGTTTTATTTTCAGGTGAAGGCAGAAGTTTTGAGAACTGCTTTTCTTGCAGCCACAAACCTACTGTCCTTGACAAAATATAGACTCTTGATTAATTCTGTTGGCACTAAATAAATTTTTTCCCTCAAATTTTGGGAAAAAAAGAAAAAAAACCTAAAAATTCCCCCCAGGATTAATGGAGTCTGGGGGATTGACCTATTCCTATAAACTCATTGAATTATTGGTTTAGCCCATAAAGAAGTCAGTTGTTCACTCAAGTAGCCAATGAGTCACTGGTAAAGACAGGTTTACATGCAAAAGTTCTGAAGATTCTCAGATTTCTTTACTTTATTCCAGATAATGTTGACACCTTCTTTGAAGTACAGCAAAAATAGTTTTCAAAAGTATTACTATATTAAAAATAGGCATGGGAAGGTAAACAAACTGCAGTTGGGAATAATTTTTGCTATATAAAACATGCTAAAGAGATTTAGGATCCCAAAGATATATGGAAGAAGCATATTTTTACTTCTGTATTCTTTTGTCATTCACTGCTTCTGATGGGAATGAAAACTTATTTTGGAAACCAAGAAATCCTGGTCCTATCTTTGCTGTAGTCAAACTCTATTTCTGTTCCTATCATATAGAAAAAGACAGAAGCCATCACCAGCCAGCGATGATGAAAACATATTCATCAAAACTTATGAAATGCTGCTGGCAAGAAGGTACAAAAAATTACAGTCTTATTGATTAAGGAGTGACAGTTCTGCTGTCTCACCAAGATACCGCAACTTAGGATATTGTAGCCCTTTCCACCTTTATAATAATTGTCTACCAACATATAATAATTTTTATATTATTTTCTTTTTCTGTATAAATATTTTTTGTGTTTATATTAGTCTTGAAAAATTAATGCTTCCTTAGACACAAAACTATTTAAACTGCTATTCTTTCAAAATCAATGAACAGACAAAAGGATCAAAGTACATTTAAACTTTATAACTATTTTATGCAGACATTTAGAAAGATCCTCCTACATTTTCTTGTTCATTTATCAAGAGCAGAAAAAATCTTTTTGTCATTATGCTGAAAAATAAATGGCAAAAGGAAAAGTATTAAGCTGTTCATGAAAGACAAGAACCCTCTCAACCATCTCTTGTAACTGAGGACAGCTTCTAGCTTTTGAATGCAGTGGTTTGGCAGATAGCTGCTAAATGAGCAAGAAACACAAGTTTTGCAACTTCCTAGAATATAGCAGTTTCTTCACAAGGAAAGCGTGCTTGTCTGAATTACAGCACTTTAGTCACATGTTCCTGCATAAAAGAAAGCATCACAACACTCCTAGCCCTTTTCCAAAGAGTCTGATACTGCATCTAAGCACTGGCAGTGAGCTGAGCATGCCTCCAGTTTTAGGGGCTTCACAAGAGAAACCTGCTTTCTGGGCTCAGGACTGACCTGTAGTCTAAGGAGTCTAGACTAGACAGATTAAGACAAAAAGAAGAAGAAAAAAAAAAAAAAAGGCAATAAGGTTTTAAGTTAATCATATGTTGACTAAGAAAAGTTCATTGAAGCAGTTGGAGGTTTTCAAGATCTCAGTTTTGGCTTTTAGGTTATACAAGTGCTTTAAATAAAGATATCACCTGTGCAGTCCTCGTCTCCTCTGCTAAGTCATTGGTGCAAGGACAGACCAGCAGATGCTTAGCAGCTGCTTTTCAAATTCTTTCTAGGACCACATATATGTGCACATTATCTCCCTGCTGCAGCTTGGTTAACACACAAGAAAATGTCAGAGAACAAAATGTTGTGAAATACTGAGGAACATCATCATACCTGCTTCTTTTGGACCTTTCCCATTCTCATGGTTTTATGACCATTTACAACTTTAAGAACATTTTAAAAAACATGGGATTGCCATTTTTTTTTTTTGGTATCTTGAACAGTTTAGAGAGTTTCCTAAACCACTGTTTTTAAAATTAAAAGCTATATAATTACTAAATTATGTTAGTTTTCTCTCATACAATGCAATACATGTTTTGGAATAGCTACTTTTTACTCTATAAAGAAGTCAAGCCATCTGTACTAAGGTACATGACTAGAAGATGCCTACAAAAATAATATGTTCTTCACTCTAATATCAAGAAAGCAGAATTTTCCATAAATTGTGGCAAATCAATCATTTCTATCATAGATTCTACTGTTGGTACATTTTCAATTGAAATACTTCCTAGGAATTTGACCTTTATTAATGAAATAAAGAAAATGCAGTCAAAATAATAGTAGCATGATAGACTGAATAACAAAAATGTTCACAGAAATTTAAAATTGGAATTGTCAGTGCAATCACAAATCGATTATAAAATCCATTTGAAACATTAGCACTGTGTTTATTCATCTTAATGGTGCATGTTTAGATGATTTTTTACATTTTTTTTCTATTTATTTAAAAATGTACTTGAAGTTATTATAATAAACTTTTTCACATACTAACAGATATTATAGCAGTCAGCTGGAATCAATACAATTTAATTTTCATTTCCTCTTTCTGCATCTTTCCTTTATGCTTTGGTATTTCCCTTTTTATGAATTTGTAATGTTCTATCTTACAATTTAAGGACTATTTCTTTTAATTTGTTTATAGTTTTGTCATAGACCAGGCAAAATTTGCACTTACCTAAATCTGCTGTGTCTGCTTTTCAGCATACAAAGAAAATATTACTTTTCAGACAACGATTTCATACAACACTAATGATCTCCAGTGGCCAATTAGTTATGAAGCTGATTCTGCCAACAGTTTTGCTGAAGAATGACTTGAATAGTTATTTTAATTGTAATGATGTCTACTTAACAAAAATTCAATCATAGCAAACAAACTTCAAGAGCTTGGAGATGAACACGTGGTAGTTATAAGAAATGAGTTTCTCCCACAGCCAGGTCCAAGCAAGACAGTGTGCTAATAGACACATCACTGCCACTCTCCACTGACACCTGGTATCTCACCCCAGTTTTTGAAGTAATGGAGTAAATGTGCCTAATACATAATGAATAAAATAGCAGCTGACACTTAAGTCTGTGGAGTGTGAAATAGATATTCCAGGGAGAGTGGCAGAACAGCAACCTTCAGGGGTCTTGCAAAGGCGTTCCTCATACATGAGCTCTTGTATGGGTGGGAGAAGAATAATAATACCAGAACTATCCCTTTGAGAACAATGATGTTATTTTTACAACCACAACTTTCAAAACCAAGGATGATAGAAATCATACCAATTAAGACTATATCAGATGTTTCAAAAGGCAAAAAAAAACCAGGAGGTTGAAAAAGGTATCTAGAACTGAGGAGATTGCAGCAATGTTTCTATATATGAAAATGAAATTATAGATTCTGAAAGCTTAAGATAGAACCAAAGAACAAAAAAAAAAAAAAAAAAAAAAAAAAAGAGAGAAAAGAAAGAAACCCAGGTATCTTGTCTAGAGCTATAGGAAGCCAAAACCATTACAGACTATTCACATTTAGGCAGACAGGCCTTCCAGGCTTTCTTTAGGTTGTGAACATTGCCATGAAGAACACATTTCTTCAGCATTTCTGATGGCACTAGCCAAATATCCTAGGTGGGTTTTTTGTTTGGTTTTGGGGTTTTTTGGGGGTTTTTTTTTGGTACTTGGGGAGCAGATTAAGTGAGCAAAGTCCAGTTATATAACTAACAAACAAAATGCTAGTGATATTGGTTCTACTTGTAACCTTTTCTTTTCAATTATGTAACTTGACTATTGATTTTAAACCCTACCATACAAGCTTCTCCTTTTATATAAACCATGTATTTTGCAAACAGATGAGATCAGCAATATGGACACCTTAGCTTTCCATAGAGAGAGAAATTTCAAGAAATTGAAATTTGTTGCTCTGAGGGATATATTTCATGACCAGAAAACCCTACAGAATGCTTTAGACTGAGCTGCACATGGGCATGATGATTTTAATGCTGCTGCTATGATGCTAAATGCTGCTATTATGATGTGCAAACAGCACATGTCTACAAAAGGCTGCAAAGGCAGATCCCCAAAATATAATATGCCCCTTGCTCATTTGGGACTCACAACAGTTTTTTAATAACTGAAACACCATTATTTATTGTGTTTCATTCACCTCTATTTTAGAAAATTTTTATATCCCTCTGTCACTTTGCTGCTTCTTTCTGCAATTATTCTGTATTTTGTGTGCCTTTACATTACCTCCTTTATCATGAATTAAAGGTGGGAAAAAATAATAGAATAAATCAGGTTGAAAAAGACCCGTAAGATCACGGAATCCAACGATCTCATGGTATTTTTTTTTCAGCTGGGGCAAAGCAGATGAATGATGCGTTAACATCTGTCACTCCCTTCATTGGCAGGAAGTTCTGAAAATTATTTTTCTTCCCATTCTGGGTTGTCCTGTTATGACTCTCTGAGAAATAGGTAATTCAATACATTAAATATTTGGTAAGACAGGCAGAAATGTTACAGGGACAACACAACATCTGATATCACTGTTGCAAATGTTCTCCAAAGTGAAGCTCTAGTTAACAGAACTATGAGCTTCATATATTCAATTCTCAGCTCTCTCAGCTTTTTGATTTTTTCATCAAAATAACAGGATTCTCTTTACTGTTGTTGGAATTCCAGAACAAATTGATTACTCTTAGAAAATGTTACGTTGGAATATAAGCACAGCACATATGAAAGGGTTTTGTTACATTATTCTCAAAAGTAATTATTTGCTATAGCATGTACTTAGCAATGAAATAATATATTTTTTTCTGATCCACCACTTCAAAAACTGAGGTGGGAAGTAGTGTTCCTTGACTTCATTGCAAATTTGTGAGGCCTGACAATGCAAAATATATTTGCTTTTGAGGCAGAAATATAAGGGTTTGAAGGCATGAGTCATACAATCTACTTCCAAATTATATTCCAGGACTGACTACTACTATTATTTCTGAAATATTTCTGTCTATCAGTTCTTGAAAATCTTTAATCAAATGAAAAATCCAATTTTTGTATGTGGAAAATACTATCCTACTATCAACCTTAACACAGACAAATGATGATCAAATTAGCTTGATCATTCTTCTTTTCCTACCTCTAGGGTCAATTGACCAATGAGGTTATAACAACTTTCTCAATATTTAAAGAATTCAGCAGTACTTATTAATTTTAAACTATAGGGTCTTCTGCTTTTGCCATTCACTGAGCAAGTTCTATATGATGACTAACACACATGGCTGTTTCTTATCAGCTTTAATTTATTCTCGTCCAGGTGTTTACAAACTGAATGTTTCTCAGATTGGTTTGGAACTTTTCTTGTTAGCAAAATGCAGCTTTACAGGCCTGTAATTCCCTGTGACCTCAATTCCTTTCTAAGATAGCAATTTATCTTTTCCAATCTTCACTTTTCTAGGACCCACCTTTTGTCCTGTAAAACCTCTCAGAGATAATTAGTAATGGCCCATTCATTATTTCAGTTAAGTGTTTATGTACTGCAGGAAGAAAGTCAAGAAGTGCCTGTTGCACTAATTTACACAACACTTAACTTGATAGTTCTTTATTTTGCTTGGTTACCCTTGTAAAAAAAACCAAAACCTGTGTAAGACAGTAAGAATGCATTTGCATCTCCAATGGAAATGAATGCACCACAAAACAGTCTATTGGAAATCCAGTAACCTGATTTATACTCTGCCATCTGTGTATACTGTTTGATTCTAGGGTTTTTGGTAGCTCTGATAAGGTATTGATTCATGATGGTATACTACTTATTCACTTAACAGTATGATAACTAATCTTGACACTGCAAGTCCTATCAAAGTTGGTTTGGTTTTGGGTTCTGTTTGTGTGTGTGTCTTTTTTTTTTTGACTTTGCAGTATATGCTGCAGAAAACATTGGGTATACCAAAGCATAAGTCTTTCCATGTTCTGCTTATGTAGGGAAGCTGGGGAAAAAAGAAAGTTACAGACTTCGTACAGAACAGTCAGCAATTACTTAAAAATATGGAGAGTATCTGTATGCAAGTAATATTACTTGCAATTGTAAGAAACTCTCACATAAAAAGAAAGTAATACTTTGATATTACCCCAGTCACTTATATTTTGAATTATGATGTGTTTGTATAAGAACAGTTAAATAATTTTTTTTCCACTTTTGTGCTTTTTGCTTATATGATTCTTATGGCTTCTTAATTTTTACTCATTTGGAATAAAGTGTTTGAAATATTTCATTTCAGGCTTGCTGTCTGCTTTCTTTTCATTGTTCTTTAATTGCTGCTATAGTATCACCAGCACAGAGAACAAACAATATGTTTTAGGTTCTTTCAGAGGATCTGAAACAACAAAACTTTTACCAGCCTACTGATTTTTCTTTGGTGCTGAATCTGTAAAGATATATTTCATCTTTACTGTTTTCCAGTAAATATTTCAAGATTTCCAACGTAGCTATTAGAATGTTTTGTTCACATGAATTGCTAATCACTGTTGTCTTTCAAGGCTCTTCAAAGCAGCCCAAAGTGGCCTTGGGATGTATTACAATGAAGTAATGGTAAGACTGAGAAAGAATTGAATGCAGGGGGAATAATAAAGCAACATCATAACTTTGACCAAATCCCTTTAGGGCACCATGCCTTAATTCATAATTATTGAGCAAGCACAGATGCAGCAAAGCAGATTGTTAGAGACAAAAAATTTGGAAATTGAAGTTCACAGAGCTTTGCATATATGGATGACAGGCTATAAAAGCAAAGCAAATTTAATGTCTCATTGCAACAACATCTTTCTACCTTGCTGAGAAGCAGAACAGATTGTAATAAAGGAAGAAAGGTCACAGAGAGAGCAGCCCTCTGTACTGACTCTAATGCAAAGAACAAGAATCTTTGCAAGAATTCAAGCCTCTGACTCTCTCTGCTTCTCACACACTAGATGATCTAGAAGGAACAGAATAAATAACCAATGAGGAAAGGTTAATAACAGGTTTCAAAAGTCCATCAAGTCAAAAATCAAAAGTTGAGCATAGTAGACATGAAAAACAGAGATAAAGCCAAGCATATTTAGTAACTGGAGAAATAGTCATGCATTATTCATGATTCAGGCATGAAAATATTACATATATTCCTATCTGGAATTTTTGTGCTCACTCTAGGGTTATTTTATCATTCAATGGACTATGTACATACAAGAAACAAACCATATCTGTAGACATTTGCAGTGAAAGAAGAGGATGATTCCTTGATATTAATTTATGCTAGATAACATAATGTTCCATGATCACATAATGAAAAAATACTTAGAAGAGGCACTGGAAAGGGGCACAATACAACGAGCTGATAGAACCTTAAATGAGGAGAAAATACTCTGCTGGCAGGAGTTGGCACTATGCCTCATACACCAAAGAAGCTGAATCAATCTGTAGAGAACCTGATCTTGAGTAACCCAATTTTAATTCCACTAAACAGTCTATGAGGTTCAACAGCCTTCTACATATTTTATTCATAAATGAAAAATAGAAGAAACATGGAATAAATGGAGCAAACTGTGTGAGTACAGTCAAAATATTACAGAAATATGTAGAAGAAATTTTAAAGGTACCACATTATCAATTTTAATACAATCAATATTGCATTAAACACAAAGATCTACCACTTATCACAGTGCCTTATATGACATCTGCTAGAGGGCACTGAAACTTTTGACACTGAAACATCATATTCAATTTTAAGAAACTGAATAAAAAGTTCTTTCTGGAAACGCATATATATTTTTACATGTTTTCCATTATGGCAAAAGAAAGGAGAATATGTTCTGTTGATCATTTCTGTTGCCTTTTCCTTCCTTGAAATAAAACAAGTCTTCTTCTATGTCTTCTCAGGCCTCTGAATAGCTTTTAAGCAAATGTGGTTAGACTGTTTGCCACCCCAAAGAAGCCCAGGGCACTGGAGACCAACTGGACACTACTGGATTCGTCTTCTGCTCACAGCACCTCACTCCTTTTCTCTGTGCTTCCCACTCTCTCCTTTCTGTGTACACTTAATAGTATAAAATAAAGTCGGTATGGTTGAACTGCTATTTGCTCTTGTTTGCACCTGAATTTGTGCAGAGGATTTTAACACTGAATCCTAGCACAAGGAAAGGCTTGATCCATATCACCTTCTGTAGGAGGAAGTCAAACATAAGCCCCAAGAGATCACATGAGAATCAAAACAGGACCTTAAAAGGAGCAGAGTGCAAAAGTCACCCCTTCTATTCTTTTTTCCACTTGGAAGGTAGTTTTCAATAAACTAATTTTCACTCCTTATTTCTAATTTTTTGTTTCCTATTTTGCCAGTTAAACAAATTTCCCTGGTGATACAATCTTTTATTTCATTCAGAATGCAACCTGTCTCTTTTTTACCATTTTCAGTTGATATTTTTTTCAGCTAATTGGAATGTTTGACCAGTCTTCATTTATTTATCACAGATAAACAAAAAAAAAATTAGTTCTGCAAGGCACAATTACAGTTCTATTATCCTCTACTTGTGCAAATTAATTCACAGGAAAGTATCCAAACTATTACTCCAAGTGGTACCAGCACTATAACTCTATCAACATTTTGTTTTATCAATATTTTAAAATGAATAAAGAATAACACCAACTGGAATATTTTTCCATAACTCCTTTTACCAGGGGCCCCAAATTGCCAATTATTTGTTTATGAGAAAAATTAAATGAGATACTATGTAAGCAAAATAAATTCAAAAAAACTGGACTAGCTGTTGTATTTCAGAAGAGATTTTTTTAAAATCACTTCTTAGAGTCCTTGGAATTCATCAGCTGAATGTTCAGCATTTGGCAAAGCAGCCAGTGGCATGTTGTACATCAACATAGTAGATGATGAGAAAACCACAAATTTTTTCATTCTCTTGCCACATAAGACCGAACCCACATATAAACACTGCATGTGGTCTGGTTTTCCATTTCTGGAAGAGTCTACTGTCATTAGAGAAGGAGATCAAAGGCATGGGGCAGCTGCTGTACAAGACTAATATGGTTGGTGGTCCTTTGTTTGAAGGGGAAATGTAGATCAATACTTATAAAATCATGATGACAAGAGGCATTTTATGCACAGCTGGTGCTTGCATACAAGATCAAGTATGTCCTTGATAAAAGTAGCAGGGGATCAGATGAAGAGAGATAAAAGAAAATATTTCTTCACCAGAGCAGGTGGTAGAATTTGTAGACACAAAGACACACGCACACAGCAGGTTAACATATGAATTAAATTATTGGACAACAGACATACAGAAAGGATTAGTGTGACAGTCCTTCAAATATCCCTAACACAACAGTTGTCAATGCTGACAGAGCATAGGGCAAGAGAATCCTGGAGTTTCTTCTGGATACAGAATACTGTGCTAGATGTATGAGAGGTCTGCCTAAGCGGGGCATTCTCAATATGCCCATGTTAAACAAAAACAACAACTAAAAAATTATCAGCACTCTTCTGTTTCTAGTACAGTTTCTTAAAACAAATGGCTCAACCCCTTCAGAATATTATCATTTTTGTCATAGAAGACACAAAGAAATAGACAAGAAATCAAAACTTTTTGTGCAAGTTGTAGCAATGCCACTGAATTAATGAAAAAAAAAAAAAAAAAAAAACAAACCAAACCTTTAGATTTCCTTCAATAAGCTACAGACTGAAAAATAAATGGGAAGACACAGTCTCAGTCTGGTTTTCTATACCCCCTAAATTTCTTCATGGCCAGAGCAATCCAGGAACCAGCTGTAATCTGGAGAGCTCTTTGTGTCTGGGGAAACACCACTGAGAGGAATTTGTCTTAAATTCTAGCCAAAACTAGGCACTTTGATACCATCTTGAATTCAGAATTCATAGCAATCAGCCCTCTACTAAAAATAGATTTTGAAGGAATAATTCCATTTTGGAAGTGCACCACTTTTATATTTTTAAAAGCAGAATTCCCTCAGGTTAATGGTTATAGTACTCATCTGGAAAGCTGGAGAAACTTACCCACATTCTTTTACAGCATTAGAGAAGACTTTTAGAAGATACTTTATATTCTTTATATAGGCATACATTCTTTCTAGGAATTTGTTTAAGATGTTAGCACAGTTTGTAGGAGGCAAGGTGTTTGTAGCAGGGGTGATGCAAGAGTGGCCTCTGTAAGAAAATAAGCCACAATATATTATTGTATTCTTCCTACAGACATGTGTGGAAACACTCCTGAGGACAGCAAGAAAATGCAGTTTATCTTGCAAAAGTAGAAGTATGTGATCAGTGTAATGATACGATTATTTCCTTTTGCACAGGAGGTAGTGGTTGGTTGCTTTAAATGTCAGCTAGGATTTGAACAAAGAGCAAACAGCAAAAGGATTCTGGAAGAACATATTAATAAATGCAAAAATAAACCAAACACCTTTCTATCTCCAAGGTGATTTAATTGCTTGGAACCAACAAAATTCTATGAGCATGGAATTCCACAGATGTGCTAAAAGGTACATTCTGTTTCAGAGCAGACTGGAAAATTGTCTTAAATAAATTATAGTCCCTTGTAGTAAATAATTTTTATTACTTGTATATAAAGTTATACATATGCATATGCAAGTTTTCATATTAACACCCTAAAGTAGAAAGTTCTTTATGATCTTCTGATTAATAAGTGAGTTTGGTCACACTTTTTCCTTGGACAAAGGAAATCATGCACAGAACAAAAGTAGCTTTCTAAACAGACTGAAGGATTACAGGGAATATGAAATGTCATAACCATTTGAAATTTAGACTAGTATTTTTCAGTACCAGCTGATATTATAGGTGAAGAGAATAGTCCTATACATCTCTGAAAAAACAAGGCAGACATTCTGGTTAATAATCTCTTTGTTATTTCCTATTGTGATAGCTTTTTACAAAAGACTACTATGAATCTTTTAAACTTACTTATAAGATAAGTAAAAAAACTTCACATAGTTTCAAATGGAAAAGAAACAAAAAAAAAAAAAAAAAAAAAAAAAAAAAAAAAAAAAAAAACCCAAAACCCAGTGGTTGTAATCTGTTTCTGCAAAGACCAGTTTGTCTTCATTTAGATAAAGCCCTTTTATTCACAAAAAATATGCTGACACTACACCAAGTCTCCCAGTTCCACAGAAACCATTTGTCAGTATAAGATCATTTATAAATCAATTAACTTAGATTTCAAGATAATTCAGCTGGTTTAGTTGAATCAGGTGAAAAAGTACTGCATTATACTTTTTGTAAATGAGGATGATATATCTCCATAAAATGTAGAGATGATTTTACCTTACTGTAAAACATCTAAAGATCATAAAGCATTGACTACTCTATCAAAGCAGTGATTAATTGCACCTGGATTTTTAAGGGGATTCTACCTTTTATTGAATTAAGTGCTATCAGGGCTTATTCAGAATTAGTTTCAGGATATTCACTTAGTAATTCTTAAATGCATATGTTCAGAATGCTATGGTTGCGAATTAAACATCTGAAAATTAAAATGAATTGCTACTATTAGGAAACTTTACTGGAAAAATACTGAGAGGGAGGTTTTGTACAAACTTTGACTCCATAGACCGGGAAATATTACCTCACAGATTTTTATTATTGCACATATTTTTCCTTATGGTATCAGAAAAAATACTATAACGGATTTGTGATATTTCAGCAAGTCATGCCTCTATTGCCGAGGCAAATATTCCTAATATTCTGGAGCCGTTAGTGAGAAATATAAGACAGCCAAATATTTGGCAAACAGGAGGTTATGAATCTATTCTTTATTTATCACTAAATGGTCTTGTCAGAGTATGTGTATTGTGCATTTGGTTACTACAATTGAAGAGAACTTCAACTGAGATTCAACTTCAACTCTAAATACTTGAATGGAAATATTAATTTGAAATTTCATTAAATAAACCAATTAGAAAGATTAAGGCACTTTGTCTTATTGAATCTGCTTCAGTAAATGGAAAGATTCACATTACCCAAAAGTGTCAGAGAAATTAGTGAAAATGAGCTGATCATAGAGCTGCAAATTCCACTATTTAAGCAATCTATCAGGTACAAAATAATGCAGCCATTTGCTTAACACATTCATAAATCCAGATCAGAGCACCTGAGCTACTACTGCAACTCTGCTTAAATTTACATTTCAATAAATTATGCCACCAAGTGGCTCAAGACCACAAAGTATTTCTGCAACACATTCAAACTCACTACTGTTTCTGGTTCACAGGTTTCAGATTATGCCTTTATACTATATATGTGTGTAGTGGTTCTAATGCTGGCCAAATCGTCAGTGCACCCACTAGAATAATTTACTCATTTTCTGCTGTGAGAAAAGGATTAGGAGGAGAGCAAAGCGGGCTCAAACCCTAAAGGGTATAAAGAAAACTTTGTTAACAGAATTAAAAGAAAAATAATAAAAATCAGAATAAACGTTCAGAAGACACCTCCTCCCCCCACACCCTTTTTTCTTTCCCACTGACAACTTAAAGAGGCAAAACCTGGGACTTTCAGTCAGTTTAGCACCTCTAAAATAGTCTTTCATCAGTTCTCTCAGGGAGAGGAGTTGCTCTTGCCATGCCATGGAGACTTCTTCACAAGAAACATTTCTCTCGTGGCTATAACTTTGACAAATAGCAACCTCCCGGAAATCTGCAATCGTGAAGTCCCTCCCACATTTTAGTAGTTTTTTTTTTTTCCCCATAACTACGACCATGGGTCATTTTAGCTTATTGGGGTACAATTTTAAGGATGAGCTATTCTAGTATAGAAACAGAAAAGCTTATATAGAAATAGAAAAAAAAAAATAGAAAAAAGGCCCAGAAACTTGTTTAATTCCAACTATGTTTCTTAAACCACTTCCTCAGTCACAGTTCATCATTCACAGAAGAGAAATGCACTTTTCTTTTTCTTCTATTTTTTTTTTAATCATAGGAAATTTGTTTCTTGTATTTCTCTGGAATGAAATTGTCACTGGCATTAAGACTTTCTTCTTTCTTGAGTAGAAGGACTCACATGTGGACTACAGAGGATTCACTGGGATTTTATATTATTTCTTGCAGCTCTCATATTGCTTTCAGAAATTGTTATCTCTATAATTTAAGTCTGACAGTTTAAATAGACGGTTTCTCTCTGGGTTCCCAAATATCATATGTGAAATATACAGGAACAGATATGGATCCTCTTCCAAGTGTATATATACATTTTCACCATTGCTTTTAACTCTAATCAAATATTTAATTATCTTAGCAGATACAGGTTTTGTGACATTGAATCTTATTTTCTCTTAGTAGTTTAGGATGCCAGGAAGGTTTAAAGTTGTTTAATATTATACTTATTTTTTGTCTTATTTCTGACAAATTTATTCTGTTCAGTTATTATGCCTGCACACTGAACAGAAACTGGTTCAGCTGTATGGCATTAAAATGTCATTACCTTTTAGTGTGAAAGTTGAACTATTTCATCTATAAATATCTATACACATAATATGTTTAACATATGAACACATTATTTTCTTTCAAAATAACAAAATTTGGTGTAGCAACAAGAGCACAATAAATTTTAAATAGAACCACTCTGCTTCAGAAGTACTATAGAAATATTAAACTTGAGAGCCTTACCAAATGATCTGTCAGAAATCCCTGGTCTCTTGGTTCAAGATTCAGTGAGTCTTCCTTCTCCCTCTAATACTGTTCAATTCACATATAGTTTTAAAACAAGAAGCTGGTTGCCACAGTGTTTCATATTAATGAGGAACTTGCTTGTAATATGAAAATTAGATGCACAGAAAACACACATATATATCGGTTAACATGCAATGCTCACTGAAAAAACATAAAAATTGCTGTAAAAAACCCTTCACACAAACAATAAAAAACCAGCCTAATTATGACATTTGGATGCCCAAACTTGGAAAGTAGTGCTATAAGTTTTCTGTAGTCATATCATCATCAATTTTATTGCTCATAGAGCCATCACAAACTATTTTAGAAAAAGGACATGGTTTAAAAGGAAATGTTCAAATATGTTGTACAACATCTCTCTAAAACCTGGTAGGGCTTAACAAAGTCATATGTTACTACAAAGTCTCAGTTACTGCTGAGTTTTCCTTCTGTTTCTAGTTGAGGGAGGAGGAGGAAGCCTCTTACTCCTTATCCAAGTAATCATCAGTGACACAGACAAGCAAAACAATGGAGAATTGCAGCAGAAAAACTCAGGTGATTCATTCAGAAGCTTTCCTCAACAGTCTGTGTGCTGATGAGGAATATTTCATATGACCTAGGAGACAGCTAAAATGTTCATCATAGCACTTTCTGAAAGAATAGCTCTGGAGGAGTACTCAGCACATTTTGCTCATCCCTTTATTGAGATAGATCTCACTATCCACTGTCCAACTCAATGACCCCACTTCCTTACAATTATATTACTCTACCTTTTATTAACCTTTACATATTCCTAAAAATCTCCAGTTACATTACGTGTATCAGTTCCTGAACAACATATATTGCCCTTCAGTTTTGGATAGAAACTTCAGTTTTCGATAGAAGAATAGATAAGACTTCATGATCATCAAAACTACTCCCCATATTTCCTAATAAAAATTTGAATTCAGAAACTACTAACCTTTCAGGTATGTTTTAAAGAATGCACGAATCAAGCACAGCCATTTTGTCTTGTGAGCAAAAGAAAGCCAGGTATGAAACAGTTGCACAAAAACTGTGTCTGATCCTATGGAAAGCGGAAGCAAGTCGGTTTCAGCTCAAATGATCAATAATAACATTCCCATAACAATATGAGTGAAGGATAAAACAAAAAACCCCTGTTGATGGAGCAAAGGGTATTGTGAAGACTGTAGAGCCACACTGGTACTGAGAGGATGCAGGAAGGAACTGCTGAACTAGTCACCTCTGGCACCGGGGCACAGAGACCATGCCCAGGCAATGCCAAAATGTTGCCCAATTTGCAGTTACAAAGTTACATAGTCCAGTAAAAAAAATAACAACAAACCAAAATTAAACACAACCAGGCAGGAATTTCAGACCAGTGCTACTACCATTATGTGGCAAGTTCAACAGTGCTGCAACTGAAAGTTGAAATAAAAAAGCCTCAAATTCTGTAAGGGAAATAAAAAGTTCAACAGCCTTCAGTACAACACTGGTATAGATCCTGTAGCAGGCAAACTGCTCATCACAGATGACTTCAATGTGCTGCTTTGGCAGCTGACATCTGGTATACAGCAATTGATCACAACAAAGCTGGCAAGATAAACAACAGTGAACTTATGTTGTTCAATAATTTGCTGGATTATAAGAAAGGGCTTGTACTCATCACCAATCTGACAAGTCATGTTGGGAACATCAATATTTATAAGCAGGTGGATTTCACTGTGAGTGACTTTGTGTCTCAGATCAAGATACGGCACCATATAGTAATTATTTTTTTTTACTAGCACACATCTCCACAGAGCAGAACATGTTGTTTATAAAGATGCATGACATACTTTCCCAGAGAGATCAAACTGACTGGAAAAAAGGAAGTGTAATGGATTTACAATGATGAATTCTGAAGCTGCACAGTGTTGACTTTGCGAGCAGCTATTTTCAAGAAAACATGCAAAATTGATATAAAATATAACAATGTCAATTTAATAATCACACGCCCCCTGTATAAAAAGAAACAATGTCATCAATAATGCAATCACTAATGACATGTCATAAACCTAGGAGCTGCTGAAGTATGTGATGGAAAACATAGTTGATCCATGAAAAAAAAATCCAATGTATTATTTTACCCAGGGTAATCTGTGTTTTGGAGACTAATCTCTCTCCCTCACTTGTCAAGCCCATTGCCTTATAAGCAATTTTATTCATATGGGTCAATAATTTTTATATTTATATATATATATGTGTGTGTGTGTGTGTTTGTGTGTGTTTGTGTGTATCATGTTGCTTTATATAGTTACATGATTTGCTGTGTCTGAAATGGAAGGAGGGCTCTGCAGAGAGACTTAGATCAGTTGGATGGATGGGCAGAGTCCAACAGCATGAAGTTCAATATGTCTAAGTGTTCAGTTCTATATTTTTGGCCAAAAAAATCCCCTACAACATTACAAGCTGGGGACAGTGTGGCTGGACAGTGTTCAGGTGGAAAGGGACCTGGGGGTGCTGGTCGACAGCTGGTTGAATATGAGCCAGCTTTGTGCCCTGGTGGCCAAGAAGGCCAATGGCATCCTGGCCTGCATTAGGAATTGTGTGACCAGCAGGAGCAGGGAGGTCATCCTTCCCCTGTACTCGGCACTGGTGAGACCACATCTTGAGTGCTGTGTCCAGTTCTGGGCCCCTCAGTTTAGGAAGGATGTTGAGGTGCTTGAGTGCGTCCAGAGGGCCACAAGGCTGGTGAGGGGCTTGGAATACAAGCCCTATGAGCAGTGTTTGAAGGAACTGGGGTTGTTTAGCCTGGAGAAGAGGAGGCTTAGAGGTGACGCTATTGCTCTTTACAACTTCCTGAAGGGAGGTTGTAGACAGATGGGGGTCGGTCTCTTTCACCAGGCAGTAACTGACAGAACAAGAGGGCACAGTCTCAAGCTACGTCAGAGAAAGTATAGGTTGGATATTAGGAAAAAAAAATTTCACTGAAAGAATAATAAAGTACTGGAATGGTCTTCCCAGGGAGGTGGTAGAATCACCATCTCTGGATGTGTTTAAAAAAAGACTGGACATGGCATTTGGTGCTATAGTCTAGTTGAGGTGTTAGGGCATAGTTTGGACTTGATGATCTTAGAGGTCTCTTCCAACCTCATTATTCTGTGATTCTGTGAAATCTTTAGCAGCTGGGTCAGCTCATTCTCAGCAATCCAACCAGTTTGCTCATCAAAGCTTATTTTGTCATGCTATAAAAATGTCATCTACAAAAATTCTGTTTTACTATGTGAAAGAAGAATACTTCAAAATAAAATATTTTCATGGTAGGTTTAGTTTAAATCAATTCAGTTGTTTTCTCGGTTTCAGCACCGTCAGCTAAGTTTACTAAATTCATGTTATTATTATCACAGATTTACCAATAAAGAAAGTGTTAAAAAATCTGTTTCTATTAAGCAAAGAAATAATATGTATGCAAAGCCATTTAAGCGATCTCAAAATCTAAATTATTTTTTATATGCAGTTATTCAATATATGTGAAAGAGCTAAAGTAAAAAGATTTTCAGGTAAAATTTATCAGTCATTACTTGAAAACAATATTAGGATTATCATCTCCTGTTTTCCATTAGTATTTTCATAATTTTGGAGAAAATGCCATATAGTATCAATTATAAGATGGTAAATTAGAATCTTTCAAACATTTATTATGTTTTAGCCTTTTATACTATCCCCAGAACATATTTTGGAAGAAAAGCATTACTAAGGATTTAAGGATGAAATGAAAATGTGTTAAGTAACAGATTTAAAAATAGACAAGTAGTCTCAATTTCCTATTTAAAAGTGAATGCCATGGCCACCTGGTTAGGAAAACCTAAACTTTCATGGTCTATTAGACCAGCCTTTATTCAGATTCATAATCCTTATGGAAGAAACCCCTTGTATAGAGTCATCAATAAGATCTTTTGCAAGCCTGTAGTTAACACTAAAACATCCTTTTATTGATATTCATTACTCTTGTGGACTAGCACTTTTCATCAGAAAAAAGATCACAAGAATTAATACAGAGCTATCATGTGACTGAAATGATTGGATCAAATATGCTTTGTTATTACTGTAATAGTTTTGAAAAGACAGTATCATGCAGAAGTAATTGGTACGTGCTTAACAATTTTTTTTTTAAAAAGTTAATTTTCTCTGTGTTTAAGGTAAGACAAGAACCTAAACTAGTGCATCGTCTACAGAAAAGAGGGAAACATTTGAAGAGAAGTTTGAAATTACCTCAAGATAAGATTTTAAAACACTTAAAGAAAGGGGGGGAAAAAAAAAGCAGGGAACCCAGTTTTATTACCAGGTGACATTGATTGCAATTTTTTTTCCAGTTTCTGAAATCTGTAAGTCAAATTCTGTAGTACAGCCATATTCTTGTTTTAATTAATTTATCGGATATGAAACAACTCTTCAGCTTCCAAAAGGTGAATCATACCTACAGATATTTTCCAGTCAGCTCACTGCAGGACATTCTACTTCAAGTGGTCAGGAAAGATAGATTATTTTTTACAAGATTTCAGAATAGCCTTTAATTATCCTTTTGGTCTGAGGAAGAAACTGTGTTTAATAGTACTTTAGAGACACTGCCTCCAGTAGACTCCTTATTGCTAAAGTGCAATATACTCACAGTGAAACAGTAATCAAATCTCATAACTATTGGGACAATAAATTACTGTCAGAAGGGTTGGTAACACTGTATGTCACAATTCTCCTGTATGACTTCTCGGTGCATGTTATCTGCAAATTAAAGGAAGTTGAGAAAAATGATTTTCAAACTATCAATCAAAGGGAGGATTGGAAAACAATTTAATAAAAACCCTGTATCAATCTCCTAGGTTTATCATCCTGATATTCTTACTGTTGAATAAAAAATGAATATGATTTATTTTGTCAATCCTACAAAAAATAATTCTGTCTGAAAACCATATGAGATTTATTGAGCTTGCAAAAAAATTCTCTAAATGTCAAGAGGAATTCAGTAACCCTGTCCTAATTGTCACCAGGCTAACAAAGTAATAACAGGTGCAAAAATGAACAAGGTTTTGTACAAGTCATGACAGAGTCATGAATTCTGCCCTACTGGTCTATATTAGACTACTAGTTTAAATGAATAAATTTGGTTTAATCAATCAGCTAATCATAAAATGTGCCGTACATTTCTGGTTCCCTTCCTCTCATGCGAGCAGATAGTATTACAAGTCAGACTTGCTTAGTTCTCTTTCAAACACTACGAATTTTTCACTCAATATTCATTAAAAAGACCTCTTAGGGGCCCTCTTATGTTAAAGATGTGTATAGGATACTGGAGTTTTCTCTACAGTATTTGTCGCCCTGAGCCTTCATTTAGTCATTCAAGTCTTGAGAAAATGTGATGAGAGACTGTTGTATTAAGTCTTGCTCACCAACACAGCCAGCATTAGCTGGTTGAAAGTGGAGTGTTCACACATTTTCAGGTCAAAGTACAAGAAATTGTAGAGGAAATGTGAACCTGTATGACAGCCTTCATAAATCTGTGATTCCCTCTGCATCTGTAGATCATCTGTGCTCAGAAGTCCATCACAGCTCTGGTTGAGGTGCACATATGCAGCTTTAAACAGATAAGTCCCATTGAGAGCTAGATGTTACCTGAATCCCTGAGATTATTTTCATTGCCTTTTGTCTTCTAAATGGGCACAAAAAGAGATGCTGTCATTTTGTCTCATTCAATCATCTCAGAACTAAACTGACTAATTCTGAAAATAGACCACATGCTATCTCAGCCAGTGAGTATTTAAAGTCTTGGAATTCCCTTGCCAGGGAATTTGCTAACTGGCAAGTCAGAGGTTAGAACCAGTGTACAGCCATTATGTCCAGCCTGGTTCATTGTATCACAAAGGATGTAAAATTCCTGCTGCTAGAAAAAGAGTATGGAAAAGGTAGTGCAGGACACATAGCAGGTGGAAAAAAAGGGGTCTTAATTTAAAGATTTTTATCTAGAGGCAGTTTAATTTGAACACCCACAAGCTGAGCTATATTCTAGCTTCTAGATTTATAAACAGTCAAGTAGTGTACATCATCTCCTTCTTCTCTGAAGCAGGATTTTTATAATGTGTAAGTTATCACACCTGACAAAGGTCATTACTAACATGACCACTTAGGTATAGGCTGGACATACACTCAGACCTAAGGTGGTTAAACCTTCAAATATGGTAGAAATGCCAACATGTCTGTGTTGAGAAATTGTGGGCAAAGCTTCCTCCCTTGCACAACTTCATATCTCCATGGATAAATTAAGAAGACAGGACTGCTGAGTTTTAGGACCTTTTCCAGGAACTAGGCATCAAAAATGTCAACAACAATTTAACTTCTATGTGTTAACAAGACTCTCTGGAGTACACAGCTAATAATCAGCTCACATTGGTTTTACTTAAAGAGTCCAAGCTTTCCCACTGGCAGAAGAAAAAAACCCAAAACACAGACTACAGAAATAGTTTTCTGATTTTTTCAGATGTGTCTATCACATATCAAAAAATCAGGGATGTCTATACTAAGAATTGGATGTGAAATAATTTTTTTATCTTACTAATCTCTATAACTTTGTTGTTTAGAGTGCTACAAAAGAACAGAGAATCTGATTTAACTCAGGTTTTATACTCCACACCACAA
The DNA here is from genome assembly GCF_031753505.1 of Anomalospiza imberbis. Classification (NCBI taxonomy): domain Eukaryota; kingdom Metazoa; phylum Chordata; class Aves; order Passeriformes; family Viduidae; genus Anomalospiza; species Anomalospiza imberbis. Next base: position 34,734,830 of record NC_089684.1, on the reverse strand, counting down.
TATACAGATGACTTTTGATATGAGTTTACCTCACAGCCTATCAAATGCAGGTGGCCAAAAACATTAAGGTCAAATGTTCAAAGGGAAAAGAATTACAAGGGAAACTAGGAGCACAAAGGGCAGAAGAAAAGTAGCTTCTTTAAAACAATGTGTTTACCTTTCCTGTAGGAACAAAGTTCTTTGAAAATGTGCCTCTCTTTCTAACATTTCTGGGTCAAAAGAGTGAAGAACATGGCAGAATGCCAGGAATGTCAGAGCACTGAAAATAACATGCCAATGATATCAAAGGAGGATGAATAATAATGCAAGAAAAGTGAAAGGTCATACACTTTGTCACAAGGATAAGTGAAGAATTTTAATACTTTATATCAAGACAAGTAGGGTATCCAATCAAAATCACATTAGAATGGAAAAAAGCACAGACCACTTGTGTGGCTGAAATTTAGCAGAAAACTTGAATGTTGTGAGATTTTATCCATCACAAAAAAAATTGGACTTATTCATGTACAGTGAAAACATATCATTCAGAATTTTGGACTCAAAAAAAAAAAAGTACTAGAAAATATATTTCTCCTAAAACTTTCCTTGAAGTTAGAGACAAAGCTCAAGTTTGTTAGTCTGTTATAAGGGAAGAACAGTACTGACTTCAGTGTACTGAACTTAGTTATACTTCAGGGAAAATAGATTTCTTAACCATACTTGAGAGAAAATTAATATAAAAACATGTTTAATTTTCATTAAATTAAAAAGTGGCAAGTTAGGCAATAAATATGTATAATAAGACTGTCTTATCTTTTAAAACAAATAAAAAAAGTTTCAGGAGCTAAATGCCTTTCATTTTTTTAGTGCCACCCCAGCAAAATATACCAATTTGGAAGCTCTTTTGCTCTTTTAGCATATAACTAATTTAGTGCAGTAGCTACTTTAGCTGGGAAAGGGAAAATTAAAATATCACCACAGCCCTCTATTTTTGTATAACCAAAATTCAAAAGTACGTAAAACATAAGTAAAATAAACCAAACCCAAATTTTTAAAATTTCATTTTTTCTTGTATTATCTTGTTAAGCAATCTTGACTGTAGGTACAATTTCAATTCAAAGCAGTGTCAAAAGTGTATATATGCACACCTGTCCATCTAATAGAAACTTATGAAGTCTGTTAGCTCAAAAGCAATTTTTAATCTTGGCAGAGTTAGGCAATCAGGTATGTTTCCATGCTGCATTCACCGGGAGAGCAGAAAGGGGGCTGCATTTCTGGAAGCTCACCATCTAAAGCCATGATCTGAAAAGTCTGTATCCATAACACCATATTATAAGCTAATTTCATAAACTTCTAAGTAATTTTTCCTAAAATGATGAAATTCAAAACTTAAAGTCAAAATAATATTTTGAATATGAAGTTAAAAAGTCACTTGAACATTCAAAGACAGATTTATTTAAATTAATAGGAAAACAGAAGAAAAGCTATTTGCCTACTAACAACATAAAGTATTCATTTGTGTAATAAGAGCCATGAAATTCAAAATTAATTCACTTGTTTCTACAAAAGATAATGAAGGATTCATTGGAAAATGCCTTTTCAGTTTTAATAATTTTTAATTTTAGAATACTAAAGATGTCAGAGAAGGCACTGTTCTAGTAATATTGTACTATTAGCTGTAACATACAGAAAGACTAAAATTAATTGACTAAGAATATGGTACAGCAAAAGAAACAGCTGAAAAATAGTCCCAGCCCCTTTTGCCAAAATGCATTTCCAGCTTTTCAGCAAATACAGAAAAACAGCTAATTACAATGAAGACAGATAAATGTGACACTTCTTAAGCTGTAGTATTTCTAGCATCTGCCTAAAAGCAAGTGAGAAACACAGTATTTATTTTCCTACTTGTTTCTTCTGTTTCTATGTATGAAAGGGCCCAAGGTCACTTGCAGTTTCTGACCACAGCCAAGGTCTTTAGCCCAATCCCTTGAGGGTTTTCTGAAGTCTTTGTAATTTTTGCAGTGTAGGCGATGGGCTGGGATTTAAATGATGGTGTCTATATACATGTGCATACTGCCAACATGAGACAGGCATTTTTCTCCAAGGTGAGGGACACTCAGGGCTCCAACCAAGGGTAATGGGACACCTTGAAGGGACTGCAAACTTTTGCAAGAAAACCCCCGGTACAAAAGATATTTTGCCCCCACTCATCTCACTCTCAGGGGCTCACCCCACTGCAGAGCAGTTTTCAGCCACTTCAGGCAGGAATAGTTCTGTGGCTGTTGTCAGAACTATTCTGTAAGTCTGTGATCTCAACCTGAGCTCCCTGCACCAAAACTGCAGGGTTTCCTGAGGTGCTCAGGCAGCTCTGCAGGACCTCTGCAGTGTGCCAGACCTGGATCCAGGCAGACCCATGAAGGAGGTGGCTGAGCCCACTGCTTCTGGGCCAAGAGAGACAGAGTGGGGAGCAGCAGCAGAAGGCACTGAACAGGCCTTGGGGCTGTGTCCATCTTCCAGTGATAACACCTGGAGCAGCAAAATCTGCCTGTCTTATGGCTCTCTCCACAAAGGCACAGTGAGGTGGAAACATATGGGTGATGCTTTTGACCTTTCTCAGCTGGCACCCCATAGACCTCACCCCTCTCAGGTACATATGTATGAACACATTGGCAGGAACCACCCCAGGTGCTGCAACCTCTCCCCAGGGTTGTAAATCTCTGCCTGTGGCTACCCCCACCCAGCACACCAGCCATAAGGCAGTGCCTCTGTCCTCATCTAAACTGGGAACAGCCTGTCCTTGGCACACCTCTGGAGGCTCACTTCAAGACACAGTTTAATGAATTCCCCCTGTTTCACACTATTGATCCCAGCCTGCTTTATATGTGCTGCTCTAACTCAAGACAGTGCTGTTGATCATCAAGGTATGTGAAATAAGCATCCCAGCAAAGCTGACTGTATGAGAGCAGCTAAACCTGTCATTTAAAGCCATGATCATGGAAAGAGGTCCAGGGCGTTAGTGGTGCTATTATCCCTTGCTCACTTGCACAGGTCTTTCACCTGTCACCATTGAACAGTCAGACACTGAGGCCCCTCATGGAGAAAGCTGAACAGTGAGCAGTATCCATTCTCTGAGAGCGGGATGGTCTGGGCAAAGGGCATGTTCAGCCCTACCAACCATACCTGCCTCAGAAAACCTGGATCTGGAAGTCACTAAGGTGGCCCTCCAACAGTGAGCACATTATTCATGATGAAAAAATGTATTTGACAGTATGAAACAGGGCCATCCTGGAAATCTCCTCAAAACCATCTTAAGGACACCTCCATTTTAATCTTTCCTGTTCCTCCTTCCTTTCAGCTATTATTCTCAAGAATTTGAAATATCCTTGCTAAGAAAATAAAGGACTATATTTCAGAGGCAGTACTTTTTTACTCCAGTTGCTAAACTGTAGTACAGTCTTCTTATAAGATGGACTACGCATAAAGGGGAAAAGAGAATTAAAAAGTGGAAGATAAAAAGAAATGTGGCTTTCTAAGTTACAGCCCTTTTCCTGGAAAGTCACAGTTGTAGCTGGCAGCACAGACTATTAGCTATACTAGGAGCTTTTCCTCCTAGTCCTGGTAAAATATTTTGTTCTCCCAGTTTCAGCCTTTGAAACAAAATCCTACATTACTAATACCAATATATCAGTATGTGTTGACTTCACTTTTCTACATACAGTTGTTACATCAAATTCTTGTAAACAGCAAATATTTGTGTGTCTCAGAAAGTAAGGAAATAAAGTATATCATGATGGAAGCAGGCTACCCACAGAAAGACAAGTATTTTGCATAAATGTATCAAGAATTTTTTTACTCCCTTCTCCCTCTCTTTCAGTTTTCATTTCCTTCTTTTCTCTCTGTCTTTCTAGGGCACAAAGCATATACGAATAAAGAGACAAAAAGGATATTAAAAACTCTTTGAGGATCTGATAAAAAAGGTTGAGCACACCTAATAAGGAACTATTCAACAGAGTTATTTTGTTCTTAATTCTACTGCAATTATCACTTTTGTAATCAGAGACTTAGATGTTTTAATTAACCTTGATTTCATCCTTTAGCGCATTCAGTGTTTATCCTATATTTAGGTTAATCTAAAAAAATTAACACTTTTCTGGAAGGAAAATCCTAATGAAGTAAAGCCCACATCAAATTCTGTGGGCCTTTAACACCAAATATTATTTTGAAACTTTCAAACTGTCTTTTCGTCCATATGAGTGATTTTTCCTTCCCCACAAACCCAAAAAACAAGTGTCTCCACTCTTCCCCCTACCCCATTCTAGCCTCTGTCCAGGAGAGACACACTGCTCACTGCTGTGTTTCCTCTAATCAGAATTATACAGAGAAGGACTACTTGAAATTTCTAACAAAGCCAGACTGTTAATCAGAACTACATGGTTTCCCACTTTTTAATTTTTTTCCTACTTGCTTTTAAGGAAACATCTATAGAGGCTGAAATCATGCTAGTTAGATGAGGTTTGTCATGTTAGATGACTGAAGTAATGGACATGTTTATGCAGAAACAAATATATAATTCTTCCTTTGTTTGAGGGTAGTGCTCTCAAGAGCTTGGCTCTTGTTATGGCACCCTTATTCACAGCAGAAGTAAAATTAATTAAGGAAAATTTGGGAAGATTATATTTTCAGGCCTTTTCTGGGTAGAAAATGTGGACAGGGAAAAATATCCTGTTTAATTTATAGGAAAAGAACCATCAATTTCAGAGTGCCTTCCTAAACCTTAGTAATATAAATCTGATGTATGATCAAAAATATCTTCTTTTGGAAAACATGACTTTACTCAGTTCTGATAAAACAAGATGCATGCCTGTGGGAAATTATTCCATTGAGAGGCTATGTTCAGCAGCAGTGTTGCAGGTGACATCTGGCAATGTTAGAGAAAAACATAATAGAAAATGTGTCTCTTATTTTTTGAGGTATAAAATAGATGAAGAATGCTAAGATCATTAAAAAGAGAAGAACTTTTTGTTCTTTATCCAACTTCCCCTTTATCCAACTTGGGACCCTTGAAAGTTGGTCACTAAAAATTGTTTATGAAACTCTTCAGCTAGTTTAAATGTAAGAAATGGTTTTTCAATGTATTCTTGCCCTTTGTTGCCTTAATCTTTCTTCTAATATAAAATTTACCAGATTTGGGATTTTGTTGATCTCTGCAAAATATTATCTGTATCATTTATATTTGTCTGGTAAGCACATGCCTATATTCTGGGTGTTTATTTTCATATCTGTAGTGAGTTTTACAAGGCATGTATCTTTTTCATCTTTCCTTCTCACTGTAAAAAATCCCTTTTTCTTTTTTAATGCTGTAGTTTTATAAATAATTAATGTGTTGTAGTAAGGTAATTTCCCACAAAAATAGAAGTAATCTTTCAAAGCTTTCTTAATATAACATAGCTATCCAATAACTGACTGCTTTGAGATAGAGGGAAGGGAGGGAGAGATTAAACTTATAAAGTAAATATTGCATATATTGTCCAAATCTCAAAAGGCATTGATTTCTTTCTAAAAGCTTTGATTTTATTTAAAAGGCACAGGCAGTAAATACATGTAGTATTAAGACGACTGTATTTTCAAATAAACAGCACCAGTGCTAAGATAGTTTGTGCTGACATTCTTAGGGTCATAAAGTAGTCACACGGAATTCTAAAAAAGCAGTTTTTAAGAAGTTGCTGCTCCTGGCTTGTGACTCAGCAGTGTGTGAACCTTTGGAATTAGATAGCTGGTTTCATTCTGTACTTCCTATAGGAGAAGGAATATTGCAGCAATGAACCGCAGTGATGCATTCATATTGTATGACAGATGTAAAAAAAAGAGCTCAGCAATGTAATCATAGGAAACTCTCTAGTGTTCAGAAGTCCTCTTTCTCTGATTCAATCTGTGAATCAGCAGATTGACCATGGAAAAAGAGAAGTAAATATAATTTTAATATTCACCTGATTTAGTACTCACATTGAAGATCACTCAGCGTTCATTCCAAGAATTTACTTATTCCTTGATAAAAAAAGTCTAGCTAAACTAGAGGTTTAGAACCAACATACTGGGAACACGCAGAAAATCCCAGAGGAAACCCTCTGCTTATCCCAAAGGATATCCCAAAAGATATCCAGCCCATTAAAGCTTCCAACTTTGATATATCTCTTATCTTTTCATTATTTGAGCGTCAATGTACAATGTTCCCAGTCTCAGAGGAAAATAGGGTTTTGTAGGTACTAAGTATCAGAAATGTTAGAAAAGTATTCATAAAAGATATCTTACTTTCTATTGACAATTGGTACTAGCATGCCATATCACCCCAAATGCAACTTCTTACCAGTACCAGGCAGTATATGACCAAAGGAATGCACAATAAATGCATAAGCGATCTTCAAATTCTCTCCTAGGCATTGCACGCCTAAGCTTGACTCAGAAATTTGTGGATTATATCCCAATAGCTGCCAAATGTGGCAATGAAAATTTACTCAAAAAATTTGTCTCTGAGAAAATAATTTTATATTTTGGGAAGATTTGCCTACTTTCCTAACAGCTTCCATGCCAGTGTGCACTTCACTTTTCCCAATTCATAACTAGCCAGCTATGAACATCTTTCCATCAAACTGGGACATACCAGCCTCCAAAAAACCAATTCACCACAAACTTTGGCACTGCTGCCTCAGGGCTTCTCAACTCCCTAACAACTAGAAAAACCATCTTATAACTGTCACAAAGTCACTGGTCTCTAGTTTCCTGGAACAAAGCACTTTTAATTTTGATTTAAGTGGGAACTAAGTACTGAAGTTAATTATCTCAGCATTTAAATTCATCAATGTGCATTATTTTTTTCCTTGTCTTTGGTAAACATCCCAAAGTGTCTGCAATAATTTAATCAAGTATCTGTTACTATACAAAAAAAACCCACCAAAAATATTTGGTAGGAATTCTTCTGAGCTAACCCAAGGGAATAAGGCATCTCAATAATAAACCGTCTAGCGAATGAAATATATTAGCAGATAATTTTGAAATTAAAGAAAAACCCCAAGCTGGATGAAAAGCCATCTGTATTTCCTCTATCTCTCTCTGTCTTTCATGCTGCTTACTGTTTACTGTTGCCTAGGCCTAACTGTACTGGGACAGGAACTAAAATGCCTAAACAGTATAGGTGAAATTTACTCAAAAATAGAACATTCAGAAAAGGGTCATATTAAAATTGTTACTGGTCTCACAAGGTTCTCAAGCAAGGTCTGCAGGAAAGGAAAAAGAAAAATTGTAAAATATTCATATTTTAAGACAACAAAAAACAATGAAGTTGTTACCAAGCAGGCACTGAGTCATCCCTGACCCATTTTTATGCTGCAGTTGTGCTGCTCTGAAACCTATTTCAGCCAAGATTCAGGGTAACTTTCTCATGCATATATGCAAGGCAAATAACTCTACCTGTTCCTGAGGGCAAACCCCACAAATTTCCTAAGTACCTAAGTAGTTAGAAGACAAAATTACCTAATAGACCTGTTGCTGCGAATAAATAAGTGGGAGGTACATTTTACCAAACTCTTTTAAGCATTGGGCTTCTTTACAATTCTCACAGGGGCTTCAAAATTAACAACTTCAGTTCCTAGTATTAGAAGCCAAAAACTGCTTGAGGTATGTTTCAGAAAGCAAGCAAACAAAGAGTAAACAGTTTCATAGAATATCCCCCTCCCTCCTTACACGCAGTCAACATCTCCTCAACAGTAACAGCTGGGTTGCTTATTTATATCCAGGAATCATGAAGGTGTGCTCTCCTCCAAGAGCATCCCAAGGAAGAAACTGTTCCTCAGAGATTTACCCTGGGCAAGGTACAATCACAGGCTCCCTAACAAACATGTCAGAACTCATTAAGAAGGAGGCTCATAAATACCAACAGATTATTCCAGCCATAAAGTTACAATACTAAGAGCAAATTATTTCTATGGGCTTTGAATCAGGTTTTAATGGTGTGTATCCAGATCCCTAGGAGGTGTAAACCAGTGTAGCTCCATTGACTTCAACACAGAAAGACACTGATCTGCTTGAAAGAATCTCCCTTTGGGGACTTGTTTTTGAGTTGCGAGATTTGTATCCAGCTCTTTGTTTTTATTATTTCCCATTCCTCTGTACATTCATCAGTTTTTACACAGATCCAGATTAAGCCCTTTGAGAATGAGTTCCACGCAGAAATAATTTAAAAACCTAGAAATGTCAATTAAAATAAGGTAAATCAATCATAAATTGAAAACAAAACTACCATTATAGGCCAATAAATTAGACTATGTAGAATTAAACCACCAAGGATTTGAGATTAAAAAAACAAAAAGCAAACAAGTAGTTCAATGAAACTGTAGAACTGAAACTAATGAAGCCTGTCCTCTGATTTGTGCCCTGTGGTAAGATGTTTTCTGAGTCAAGAAATGTGTGAGCTGAAACTGAAACTTTTCTTGAAGTAGACTTACATATAAGATCGATCTTCTCCAAGGATATGCTGAAATATCAAATATCAGATGATTGTTGGCTTTTTGTTCACCTAAGACAATTTTATCATCTATATTCCAAATACATATTTTCATTAATGTGTAGGTCTTAGCTTTCCCTGGAAACTCTCTACTTCTATCAATCAAGAGGGCTCCTCAGACATGAATAAAAACAGGATAGTTCTCAGTGGTTTTTTACAGAAAATTATCCACTTGATTCAAAATATACATGAATCTGAGATACCGAAAAGACAAAAAAAATAGTATCTTTATACTCTTAGAGAAGCTATACCTTATTTACTTTTATCTTTGCATATCTGATTATCAAAATGGATGTTAATCAAATCTGGATCATAGAATGACTTCATGGCAAGTACCTCTTCCACTAGACTAGTTTGCACAAAGACCCATCTAACCTGGCCTTCAACAGTTGCAGGGATGGGGCATTCACCACTTCTCAGGGCAACTTGTGCCAATGCCTCACCACCCCTACAGTAAAGACTTTCTTTCATATATCTAACCTAAATTTCCCCTGTTTCTTTTTGAACCCATTACTCCTTGTCCTATCACTACAGTTCCTGATGAATAATACTTTACTACTCATAGGCAAAGCCCTCTCAGCTCCCTAGACCTTGAAGTCTGATGTAGACAGCAGGATTTTGATCAAAAAGTATAAAAATAACATTCTACTATCATGCACTCATATCACTTTGGCTGTTAAATTTCTAAAATTCTCATGCATTTATAGTACATGACAGCTGGATGAACTTGTAAGTATATGGAAGAAATTAATTATTCATTTCTAATTAATTATGCTGAATATTTTGCTTCTTGCACTGTTGCTCATTATATAAACTAACTATCATCCTGCAGTTACTTGAGTGATGCAAAATCCATAATGAAGGTGGTTAATGCATGTCACTAATAAGAGAGGTGCACCTCAGCTGAAAGGAAGAGCACTTTGATAGGTGTGCTGTGTTGGCTGGTAATAAGTCTCTGATGAATCTGCACTATTGATTGCATTTGGAAAAGTACCTACGTGATATTTAAATGCTTAAAGGGTATTCATGATCCTCATTGACAAATAAATATAACAATTTCAAAAATAGCTTCCCACTTCTTTAGTAAAGTGAGTACAGGAAATATTACACCAGCTTGGTAGTTTCTGTGAACATGTATTTATTTATACAGTCCAGCAACTCTTTGAATCTGTTATGAAGCTAGAAATTATTGACAATATTATCACCATTATTAACAAAAAAATATCCCTATGGGTAAGGAGTATATTCAAAAGCAGTTCTATCATAAAATAAAATAATATATTCCCAAGTTAATATAACTCTTCTCCAAAGTGAGAAAATTGAGATAATAGACAAAATGTGGATGTATTACATAATTTAAACTACTAAACACCTCTGTATATCAACTGAAAGATTTAAGCACACTTCATGCTATCCCCAAGACCTAATTCAGGATTTGAACTACAAGTTAAAAGAAGATTATCTCAGTGCAGAACAGTGGAGATTTGCCAGTGTAGCAGCGTACCAGTCCTTCAGTAAAGACCACATGAGAAATGGCAAAAAGCCCTGCTATCTAAGGTCTATGAAAATAACACCATTGGCAAAGAAATTTTCTTATATTTCTTTCATATATTTATTAAGCAAAAGTACATCTGTCTGACACAATATTTCACAATAGAAAGGAAAAGCAAGCAGGTTGTGGTTGGTTGCTTTCCCCATTTTATGGGGAAAGGAAATGTCCTTAGAAGGTTGTTTCAGAATCCCTGAGAGCCCTACCAAGCAGACATCACAGACTCCAGTACTATGAAGTGCCTAGATGAAAAGGGGTTGGGATTCTTAGGATATTGAGCCCTAAGAAAAGCAGGCATTTTTTTTTTTTTCAGAGTTTGTTTGGTTGTTTGTTTTTCCATTTATCCTTCCATGTCAGTTCCCAACAGTACAGTATGAACAGAAAGCCAGGAAGATAAATGTAAATCAAGAGTGGCAGAATTTAAGCAAGAATGAAATAAGCCTCTCTCTAGCCTCCTCTTCAATTCCTCTGAAAATAAAATAAATCAAGAAAAAAAAAATTGATTTTGATAGTGTTTGAAAATATTTTGTATGCTTTTTACAACTCAATGAATTTTAACTTCTCAAATGCTTTATCATCTCAGTAAATCATGAGTTTACTTAGCATGGTTTTGTTAACTCATGCTTGGATATTGTCTTTGTATCTCTTCTGAAACTTATCTTGCATTTAACCCTTCCAATTAAACAGTGATTGTAGGTCATTGTTCTTCTATCATATGACCCTTTACCTTCAAGAAAAACAATTTCTTGTTCTCTCCCAAAAATGTAATTTTTTTTAGATGCTCATTTATTTCATAGGGATTAAAACACCCTGTTTTATTAACCTCTCTGGATATTGTCATAATATCAAGCTCATTTTCTGTTGACCTTCTCCAAAACTGAATACCAAAAGGGGATTAGAAAAACACTGTGTTGCAATTAGAGTGGCATTCCCCACCTAACTCCTCCAAGTATTCCCTTGGGATCTCCAAGACACCTTTCATCAGGGACACCCATCCCAAAGACCAGCACAATACCACTGCCAAATTTCCCTGACCTCCAATCATCTAACTAAATATTTTTCCTCAAGATACAAATCCATTTAAAAAATATTATTTCACCTTTCCTTTTCATAAGTAAGACAGTGATGGTAGGATTTTTAAAGAAATTAAATAAAGTATAACATTTTTGGTTGTATTTCTGAGCAAAGATTTCCATTTTTTCAATTACAAAGGCAAGAACTAATATCTATCAATAATTTGTACAATAATTTGTATCCTCCTATTTTTTGGATGTCTTGTTCGCCATTTAGGTTGTGGATGATGGAGCCTGAGCAGAGGAAGAGTATAGCTTTGAAGAAGGCGTGGGTTGAGATGTGGAGGAAAGCTAGTTCTGGGAGGTTTAGACAAATGAATAATTAATAGCTTGTATGCAAGTTAAGAGGCTCATCGGAGTGACAAAAATTCATGAACATTTATGAGCAATTAATAACCAGAAAGCCATTGATAGATGAGACACGTAGTGTATACAGTATCTTCAAATGGGAAAAAATCACTTTTCCAAGCCATGAGGTTGCCAACGGTCTGAATCAGAGTGGTAGAAGGCTGAGCTTCAGGGATGAAGGGCCTGCTGTGTGTGAATGGAGGATCCTGGTGCTTGCACATTAATCGTTCATTTGTAAGGATTCAGCAGTGATATAAACCTTCAAACAGAAAAATTGGTGTTAATGATTGACATACTTTAGAGAAAGAAGTAAAAATGGAGGAGAGGAAAGAAAGCGGGCAAAGAGAGAACAGAAAAGCCTGGCTTTTCATAGAATCTGCACTTGTTAAGAACTAAGTTCAAAACCACAGCACAGTAAATATCCTCTCTAATAGGTATAAGTAATAAAGGATTTTATGAGTTTTTCTTTTCTACCCAAAGGTGACTCATCATAGCAAGAGCAAAGAAATCCTGTAGTGCTGTGTAAGGCTTGCTGCAAATGTTCTGGTTTCCTGCATCTTCTTAATGTCCTACTAAAGGAAGTCCTGCTGACTGTAATAAAAGTCTGTAAAATTATTAGATACTTAATAACAATATACTGTATAAGGCAATGTCAGCAGATTGGCATTAACAATAATGTAGATCCTACATAGAAAAGTCTCTTATAGCAGCTTTTGGATAATCATGCTAAGTTGAATCTAATATTACTAGACTTAGTAATGAGGTGAGCCTTTATTGTGTTTTAAGTGAACCTTCCAGGGATTAAAAATTAACATTATTTTTTAATCATTTTTAATAGCAAAACCACCAACAGTCACTGGGTAGGAAAGCTGTTTTACCAAAATTATAATGACTTATATCAGGGTTGCTGAATCATAAAAGTATAACAAACAAACTGCTGGGGTGGGTGTGTTTCTGTGCCTAATGGCTGTAAAGCAACAAGGAATCAACTGCTTCTGGAAAGGAGGAGACTAATGAACGCCCTGATTTGTATTTTACTGTGGTAAAAGTTAGCCATGAGCAGTAAAGGAAGTGAGGATAAAAATGGAATATTCCCAAGTTTAAAGGATTAAAGACTCTTTGTTTAAGCATCATGTCCATGGCTCAATTCTTTCTAAATACCTTGAGTTTCATCTCACATACTGAAAAATAATAGTGATCAATTAAAACAGGCATTAGTGCTTTCATGGAAATAGACATTTTCTCTCTTAAATCTCTCTTCTTCAACTATTCTCCTCATGAACACCTTCCTATTTTTCTTTTTTTAAATCCAACCAGGTATTTTCCATTGAAATGCCTCAGAAGGGATTTTCTAACTTTGTGAGGGCTAGTAAAATAGGAGAGTTTTTAGAAAAAAGGCGAGGGAAAGATTAGAGGCCAATAAAGAAATTCTCACAGGCTGTGACCATCTCACAAGGACACACACTTAAATTATCAGACACAGGTTCCTCCCTGGCCTAAAGAAAATTAATCAGGACAAAAAAATCCTCTATGTCAGACTGCCAGATGAATTGCCTAAACAATTTTTTTCATGTCTGAACAGAGAATCAACTGGCTATTTTTGTTCACCAGATACGGGAATACTGCTATTAGATTTTTCCTGTCTTTTCTCTTGGGGCTACTTCAGTATGCATTGGGTAGCTTTAAATTAAGCAAATAAAGTATTCATAAATATTACCATGTAGAATAACTATACTTAAAAAAAATCAATTAACTAGATATGTATAAACATTTCTCTCTCCCTCCTTTCTTTTCAAATCCTCCCCTCAAAAAAGAAATCAATCCAACAACTCTATCATAAAAAACAAAAAGTCATCTGGAAATATTAATTGTTTTGTTTCGCTATATATGGGTAATAATTTATAACTAAATCAAAAACTGGAGGCCCGGAGTTGATAATTTTTCTTTATTAGTATTTTTTAAAAGAAAAATTATCAGTACTTATAACTGCTGATTTACATTCATGTGATTTGATGTGCCCTTTTAGTTTCCTTATGTTGTACTGATTCCCTTTTATAAAAGCTTTGTCTCTATATTGGATACACATCAACTTAAAAAATTATTTTCAATGTAAAAAGTTGAAATATGACAGAAAAGATAACAAGCATAGTAAAATTATAATTAAAAAAACCCACAAAACCCCAGCCTCTTGGATTAATATAGGATAATTAAAAAGATTTTACAATACATATTTCCTCATTCAGAAAAAAATAAAAAAGTGGTTAATACCTTAATTGCTAAGCTTTAAATTTAGTAATTAATGTAGTGTATAAATCTCATTCTTAATTTTCTCTTCCTTTATGATTTTCAGCAGTGAAACTCCCATCTCCTGGTTGAAGAAATGCCTTCTATACAGATAGGATGAAACTAAAGCCAAGTACTGTGTACCACTGTGTACCACTTGGGCACAAAGCTGGTTCTAGTAGACTTTTTGCAAGGTCTAGTTTAAGGATTGTGAAAAAAATTGCATGTCTGAGGTAAGATCAAAGCTAATAGAATTCCCAGGCAAAGCCAAATCACTGATTTAAATTAAACTAAAAGTTATTTAGTTCCCTAAACATAGCCTTACCCTTCCTCTTTACTGTGAACTCTGGTGTCATGTACGTAAAAAAATGTACCAAGAGACATAAACATACTGTCTCAAAAAACATCTCAAAAACTGTCTCAATCACTCACGTTTTTTCCAGGTAATTATTTTTTTCAGGTTAAGATTTCATTCAATGAAATGCTCCTTCTTTTAGAGTCACATTTAAGAATATGATGAACCTGGAAGTTAAACAGGTTACAGTCTTAGGTTTTGCTTCCCACACTGAAGTCCCATAAAGTGTATCTGGAAAAGCTATTATTTGAGTCAAAGAAAAAATACATAAAGTTTATAAAGCTTTCATGGTCTTATGTTATGCCAAATTTTATCTTAGCAATGCATTTAAGCAAAACATTGTGACATTTCTTCGTGACTCCATTTACAAGGATAATATGAAAAATACTCTTGTTCTAGTTTTTAACTGTTCTATTAAGGTTTTCTGGTTGCAATTTATTAAATTGCTCTTAAAATAAATGAAGATCTTAGTAAAAATTCAGACTAAATCAAAGGTCATAACTCAAAGGTACAGATTACAATGCATTCCATTCATCAAATTCTTGTATACAACTTGTTCATAAAATATATTTTTAATTCATTCTTTCCTATTAAAATATACATTGTTTTCTTTTTCAGCATAGTGAGCATTTCAATAGGCTTTATTATTGTGATATAATTTCTTAATTTTGGGAAACCACCAAAGCAAAAGCTGCCACTAAGTTCCAGTAGTATTTATAAGTCTAACATTGTCAGTTTTCCCAAGCTGAACTGAAACTCCAGCCAATAAAAGAATAAGAATTCACTTTAATATAAACATTGCCAGAATGTAAGATACAATGAAAATTCTTTTCATCAGCTTTCTAAATCAGTGTTATAAAATTATCAGTTTTGTCAAATAAATTGAAAAGGTTTATTACTCATATATGTGTGTAATTCCACAAGCTGAGTAGACTTCATTGTGATATATAACAGTGCAAAGGAAGAATCAAATAAAAAACTGCAGATGTAGGAAACTAGAAAAAATGTTGGGATCTAAGGATCCTTTTAAACATTGCAATAACTTTATGATTTTTTAAAGATATTTTTAAAAGATTGAAAATTATAACTAAGTACAAATATTCTTTAGAGTAAAGAAAATACATTTTATATTTTAATTGATAGATGGGAAAGAAGGTAAAGTGGTTCAATGCTTTTCCATAGAACAGAGTAGAATGCTAGCTAGCAAAAGAGTAGACACTTGCAATTTTAAGACTATTTTTCAAATGGTTTCTTTATTAACATAAAATATCTTATAGTTTCTGCCTAAGTTTCCAAAAGGTACACAACAGTTGATCTGATCTCTGCCAAGACAAGAGGCACCTTTCTTTGGTAGACTACATCTCCAGAAACCCATCTCGTTCAAAGATAACATAGGTGGCACTGATTATTCCGCAGAATGGTTGGTCGGTCATTGATAAGATGGTTGGTAGGTCATCACTACCTTCCACCTGAAAACAGTTTGTGTTTGGGGAGAATGTCTGCACAGCTATATGTCAGGGAAAACAAACATTTTTGATTTTGGTTTCTAGCTCTTGTTACAGTAGATTTATGTGTCCTTCAGAATTCACTATCTTTTTTCCTTGAAAGTACTTGTGCAGAATAATCAAATTGCCTCTAAATCTTTTCAGACTGAGTTCTCTAAAGGTCTCACATTAAGACATGTCTACTACTCACTGAATAATGCATAGATCTTTCCTGAAACCTACTCCAACTTTTTAACGGCCTTTAAAAATTTAACTGGCAGGAGCAAGTCCAGTGTATTTGACTCATTAACATTGTTAGTAATGCCACTAACAGCATGTAATTACAACTAATGTAATTAGTGAAGAGCAAAGATACTGAAGAGAAGCCATATCCACTCACTACCACACTGATGAAGCATCTTAGGATGGCTCCAACCCTTTCTCCAAGGAATCGCTCCCTAAGCCTAGGATAAGGCACAGAGTCAGAGTAGCACTGCCTTCACTCACCTATTGGCTCTGACAGGGCTGGCAAATAATGCAGGTATATAAGATTGTGAATTCTAATTCTTACCATTTCACCAACTTAAAATCATAAAAGATTTTATTGTAATGGAATTCACATGTGATTTAATATTAGTTTCACCATCAATCATGAAAATGTTAAGTCTAAAAAATTCTAATGCAGATTGCTGCTGCCCCTCTCACCCTACTTATTTGCTACTATTTACAAATTTTTTTAAAATATTTCCTCCATCTCTAAGTAGTCAAATTCAGTCTTTTTAAAAAGTGTTTTAATTATATTTTGTTGGATTTTTAATCACACACCTTTTACCTGCTTAAATGACAATGTAATCGCTTCCCCAAGTTACTTTCGCCAGATTTAGAAATTCAAAAAATGCAGTAAATTCATCTTATTGTGATCTACTTTCTATTTAATGAAATATATTTCTGAAACTAATTATAGTTATATAATTTCATTTTACTGTTTGTACCAATCTTTTATCTGAATGTTTACCATTTTTTTTGTCTTGGATGACACCAATATGACCAACTTAATAAAACTATGAGCATTTGATCCATTTTTGCTTGCATGTCTTCTGCTAAAGAACTACTTCTTTCTATTAACAATCTACTGTCTTCCTCTCTTCAACTGTGCCTATTCCTCTCTTCAACTGTGCCTATAAATTTGTGTAAAATTTGCACCTCAAGTTAACAGACATAAGTATCTATAGATACAGATATACAGAGATGATATAGATATAGCTGATATAAAGATAGATAGATATGATATATATAGATGGAATTTAACATTATAGATAGAAACCTTTTTTTCTACAATACTGTTATCAGCTGCTGATTTTTATTCTCCAGGCCATGCTGTTTACACTTATGTGCCATGCTATCCTCCAAACTTTTGATGTTAGAAAGTTTTGTACTGCCTCTAGAAACACTAGTTAATTTTTGTTCATGCCTCGATGCATTGTCCATTATCCAAAACAAAGCTTTCATTGAAACACAATTGTGCTTAATGCATTTCAGAGGTTTTTAAAAGATAGCTCAGGTGTACCTCTTGCTTGACTTGGTGCTCATTAACAAATCTACACTGTATTCTCTCTGAGTTCTCTATCCCCCAACAGGTAATGAGATTACATAACTCCTATCCAATCTCTCATCTAGTAATTGTGGCAACTCTTTTACCCAGATAGTTTATGAAGTAACCATCAGAAAATGAAAGACAATTTCTTCAGTTAATTCAGTAACAGCTGGATATATTTGAGCCTTTGATTTCTGACAAACAGGTGACATTTTTGTCTGGAGGCAATAGAGTTCAATAGTAAATTATTTTACCTTTGGAAAGTGATTTAAGATATACTGAAATGAAAATGTACTGAGATGCAAAAAGATGATCTGGTTATTCTTCATAAAAAATTAAGGTGGATTACAAATACCATGACATTCTGGAACTAAAAAAATGCATAGAACATTTAAATTTGTAGTTTTTTCTTCCTCTTTTCTGGATTTTTTCTTTTAATTTGAATATAGTTTTGTAAAAATTGCTCTTCCCAAAACTCCATTTTAATCAACATTCATAGAAATGTAATAAACCCTAAAATCTTAGAACTGTGACAGCAAAATGTTAAATAATGATAGAGAGAGATGGAGAAAAGAAATAATATTTTCTTAAAGCTGATGAAAATAGTAGTGTTATACTATCACGTAAGGAGTAACTACACATCTTTTAAAATGCTGCTTAAGATACTTGGAAAAAGCAACTTTTTCCCCTGAACTTTTATAGTTTTGTCCAACTGTGCCCTAGTAACACAAGCTATGATTGGCAATTCTGTTGTGGCTGAAATTCATAGTTTACAGTTATAAACCCAGTTTAGCTTCATCCCATGCAGTCATGCCATCAACTGTTTTCTTAAAAAAAACATGTTTCCTTCTCTGGTGAGAATATATTTATCCACTTCAGAACTACATCCAAACACCCACCTCCAAAATAAACCCATTTAAATACCAGTAACAAGACTTCAGTAAGAATGTGGACATTTACCTACATCTGAATTCTCTTAAAGGCACACCTTTAGGCATTTTCACTGGTAAAAGTGACATGGGAGTCTCAGTTTTGAGAAGCACCAAGATAAGATTCACCTTTGAAACCAGATCCTCTTTTACCTGCTTGTTAGGCCTATCTCAGGGAGGGAAGAGGAACAGCAGGTCAGGGAATGGATGACACGTTTGGTTTGGCTCTGCTATTCTTGACACTGCAGATAAAGCAGTGCTAAGAGCTGTGCAGTTGGACTTTGAAAAAGTTGTCCAGTTGAGCCGTTCAGAAATACAGAGATGCAGCAAAATCCATTTTCTGTTTTCCCTTGGACAATTGACACTGTGTTTTGTAGATGAAGGCTGTGGAGAAAAAGCTAGGGGAGTCTTGTATGCATTGAAAGACTTGATAACCCTTGACAATAACCACTTCAGTGTGCAGAGCTTCAGGTAAAATCATCTTTCTCTCCAGTTACCTCAAACTATTTGATATGACAACAGAACAGGTTAAGGTGAAGCATTTAATCCTTCTTAAAGGTCAGAGGATCTAAACATAAAGAACTGTTTGTTTGTCACAGATTAAACTAATCACTGTAGAACTGAATGTGTAGGGTCAGGCTTTGCTCTAGAGACAACCTGGTAACGTGAAATATTGATTTGCCTGTTTTAGGATATTACAGTTGCCCCACGTAATCCATATGAAGAATTATAGTTTCTCTGATGAGTTAAAGCACTCTGTATGTAAAATATGCTCACTTAAGAAGCAGACTCCTTAAATCTCCTTTCAATATAGGTGTCAGAACCTACACTGCAAAGGATGGACACCTACAGTTAGTAGGCATTTCCCCTTTCCAATTTCTGAACTGTTTCTTTTCAAACACAATTGAAAAGGAAGGTGGAAACAGCTTTTCTGCCAAGCTATTTGATAAAGTAGTTGTACATGTGAATTAAAGTGAATTTGGAGATATGAAAATAAAGGGTAGCAGTTATTTTCGGAACATTTTATTTTACAGTGAAATCTTTGGTATCTTCTAATACAGGGTACAAGAGAACTTTTTCTGCCAAAGGTACCTGCTTAAAGTTGAACACATATTTTAATTTCTTCTTATAATTATAAATGTAATATGCAGCTTGTTGTATTTCATTCAGAAAAAAAATATACTATTTCACACATGCTCTGGTTTCTCAATGTTGAATCTTTCTTGTTACTAGAGGAGCTCTTTTCTCACAGTCACATTAAACATAACCTGTTGAATGTATTAATCTAATCTCATTTCCAGCAAATCTTCTCTTTCATTCTCAATTTTTTAAATAAAGGACAAAAAGAAGGAGAAAATGAAGGACAGAATATAAGTAAACTAGAAAATCCTTACATAAAATGAAGGATCCTTAGAAACAAAAGTGGGTGACCAATTACATTTTCTACTCTTTTGATAATATATATCTCTGACTAAAAATCTAACTTTAATGTATTCACTAACCACTGCTGGCTTGACAGCACCTTTTTGATGCAAAGTGAGATGACATGCACATGACTGAGGAAAATGTGTAGCTTTCATTTCCTTCAAATCTCTTTCCTCCTTTTGTGATATAAAAGTACTTATCAGCCTGCCATTTCTTTGTTACCCATAAACCTTGACAAGTTGTGAAAGATAGAGGAATTAACAGAAATAATCTTTTTTTCATTTGCATTAATTTTAACATACCTGGACTAGCCACCTTTTTTCCAGGAGTTTGATGCTGTGAAATTAGCAACTTCACAATTAAACTTTTCTACTGAAAACTCTGCTAGTTACAATATTATATACTAGCAGTATGCTTTTGTGATAAATTGCTAGTTTATACTTGAAAATATTATAATGATTCTTTTTAGTTTTTTTTTTCTTTCTTTCTTTCTAGCCTACTAAAGCAACTACAGTAGGAAAAGCAGCCAATCCAGAGAGATTTTTATTTGGGATCTAGGGACCCAGATGTCCTCAGAAGATGTAGCTTCAGAGAATCCAGTAGCTACCAAGGAACAGACACCTCAGTTACACTAAGCACATAGCCCCCCTGTCCTCGCAGGGAACCAACTCTGGCTGTCCCATGGATGGACTGCATGAATTGCCAAGGTTTTAAGCAAAAGTTTAAAATCAATATAATTTTCTACAGCTGTAAGAGTCTTTCAGTTTTCAGCTTTTCATTAGATTCAGTTAATCAAGCCAAATACATTTCAAAAAAGAAATTAATTCAATATAATTTTGTATACTTTGGTTTGAGAAATTTTATTTCATTCAGTTTTCTGGAAAAATTCCAGTCAAAAGATCTGTGAGATCCCAGTAAAATGTAATATTTTTTTGTCTGTGTCATCCAGTACACTCAAAACTTTAGGACCATAATGAAACCTGTATTTGGATTTTGATTTTACATTCACTTCCCTGTAAAACTGAGCAAATGTATGCTTTTGAACTATGAAATCATGACAAACTTCTCTAATAAAAATTTTGCTTCCTGCTGTCGTAGGATGACTTTATGATGCTTCTATCCCCAGCTGTCTGTTCTGTTTATGCTGGATAGTAAGTTCTGTGTCTTTAAGACTAGCTCTGAGAGTGAAGGTGGGGAAAAAGAAGCATGGAGTTTGTTATCAGAAACTGCACTTGCTACCCCACATTCTTTCTCCCAGACTGTGTTTGCAGCAAAGATCGACAGAGGGACAGAGCTCTCCTCTACTTTTTAGTTATTTTTTTTAGCTGGCTGAGGCAGAGAAATTCCCCGGACTGTGGCTTTACTTTTTCTTGGAACTGTTCTGAATTTGCCGTCTCTTCAGAACAACTAGAGGTTCCATTGTTTAATACTATTGTATTTTTCACCTTTGTGAGTTCTTTGCTTGCTAAATAAACAGGTTTTTTTCCACTTTTCTCAAAGGAGGTTTATCACCTGAACAGGTATGGGGAAGGGCCACTGAATTTTGCCCATTAGGGAATCATCCCTTTCGAAGTTCCCTTCCAAATTTGTCCCATACCAGATAATTGCTGTCTTTCTTTGTCTTCTTTCTATTACTTTATATTTTATACTTACTGGGAA
The DNA here is from genome assembly GCF_031753505.1 of Anomalospiza imberbis. NCBI lineage: Eukaryota > Metazoa > Chordata > Aves > Passeriformes > Viduidae > Anomalospiza > Anomalospiza imberbis. The sequence goes on along the minus strand of NC_089684.1, from coordinate 34,713,595 downwards.
TTGAAGCTATTTTTGACATCATGGTTGTTAAACAGTGACATAAATATTAACATAATTCATTCCAATACTTGGTGTTTTGGGGAATGCAAGAAGCCACCACAAAATCCATTAGTAAGGAACTTATAGTTCTTTATTAGAACAGGTAACTAGGTGGTAATGTCCTGTTTATTTCCATGTTACTATCAAGTTTCAATGTTATCATATTTTTAGCCTAAATACTACAAAGAAAAGTACAATTTCATCAGTGTTAGTTTTCCAGTACCCTTTCATATTTTGCCAAGAGAGAAAATGGCAGTAATAGGTCATATTTATTCTGTGCATTATATTATAAGCATGGGTAAATTAATGGTTTCAATGTTCTTAAAAAAATAAAAGCAATTTTTTTTTTCTCTAATCAAGAAAACATACTCCACATATATCAGTCAGCATGTCTGGAAACTGTTTTTAATTAAGAAACAGAGCAAAGTCTTGAAGTAAGTGTAGCAGCCAGGCCTGGGACGCAGCTGCAGCAGAGAAATCTATATCTTTTAAAGGATTTAGATCTGCTGCACAGTTTGGTTGGCATGTGGCAAATTAAATTTAATGTTAATTCATGTAAATTTATTAGCCTCTTTCTTTAGAGTCCCCCATGTTTAATTGTACATTGTGTTTCAGTACAGATGATAATAAACTCATACAGATGCCACCAGTCATCAGTGCAACATTAATTACTGACTTGCTCAGAAAGACTTTGCAGCCAGACCTGGGACTGGCTGTGCAGAGCTGGAAGTGCTGTTACCATCACCTGGAAAAACAGAGAGTTGTTCAGCAAATGCTGCTTCAAATAACTGAGATGGGGACAAAGGGGAAGGAAAAGGACAGAGTAGGGAAGGTCACATTGAAGGTGTTCTTTGGAATTTGAATTACCAACTCTAAACTGCTAAGTTGACAAATGTTATCTCTGGACTCAAAAATTGCATTCCAAATGCAAATAGGGCCCAGAAAAGGTCTGAGATTTTAAAAAACTATTTTGTGATGTCAGGTCAGAGTCATTCATATTAACCCATCACATCAGATCCCACTGGAAAGAGCAAATATAAATATTTATGGTTAGGATGCAGGTGAGAAAAGCAGAAGGTAGGAAGGATAAAGCATCTAACGTATGACAAAGCTATTCCTGGTTTAGGACTGTGGAACAAATGACTAATGGCTTGTGTTTTCAGAGGACACTAGCAGAGATACAGCTTATTTTATAAAGCTATTGATGAGATCATCATTTTATGGGCACTTCAACAATGGAACAGGCAAGTCTACTCAAATGGAAATTTGAGTTCCAGGTTGTGCCTAGCTCGAGGGTATTCAAATGTAAATGAAGCAGCCAGCAGTCTGTACAACATGTTAGATGAGGCCCTTTTACATCCTCTCATTAAGTTAGAGTGAGGTAATCAAAAATTATTATAAACAAAATTACCATTTTTTCCATACATTATGCAAACCATAGTAAAAAAAAATATATATATATATACACAAACCATGGAAATGAAATGACCATGTCTATCCCCATTTTATCAGTGAAGATGGTTACCTCATAAAGCAAGGAAATAATTGAATACAATACTTAGGTCAATAAAACATCCAATTTCCCTCATTAAATAAAAATTTATTGCTATTTAATAAAAATGTTGCTGTTCAACATCTTGATTCATAACTTAATGGACATCAGTCCACATCATGGAAATATATTTTATCTCAAATGTTATTGTTAGCTTACTCTGTTTTCTCAGTAGTAGAAAACACAGATTAGAAATATATAATCAAATAACTCCAGTGAAGGAGCCTGAGCGTACTCACATTAGGAAATGCAAAAATCTGTCTTACATTTTTCTTCCTGGAAATCTCTCTTGCTTGGATAAAACTTCTTTCCTTACATTGAACCCATCAGACTGACAAGATATATTTTTAAACTTGTTCATTGTTTCCATACCTGGACTTTTCCTATACTGCAATTACAATATTAAGTAAAGTTATTCTCACATCCATGTGTCCTAAGTGGTCATGTACAACATTCCACACTGTTTCCCTTGTGGAAGAAAAAGGTTAAGAAAAAGAAGGGAGGAAACTAGGAGAATAAGGAATGCAATTATCTGTTAAAAAAGACAAGATATTATAAATCCCCATGTCTGCCTAATTAGTCATAACATCTGTCAAATTTCTATTTTCCAGTGAAGTAGCATGCATAATGTTGAAATAACAATGACAATGATGATAGTGTTTCAAATGTATATTTAAAAAGAAAAAAAAAAAAAAAACAGACCACACAAAAATCTGTTATTTTATCACTTTCTGCTTCATAACAACAAAGAATTTTATGTCACTTTCTCCTGCTGTTGCACATATTCCACAGCTGTCACGGTTTGTAGAGTGGTGCTGTTGTGTTCTTTGTGATACTCAAAGGTGGAAATACCTTTGGACTTGGTGAATTAAACTGAACTTGAATGCAGTCATAAAGGATTTGCCATTTACTTTTGGAAAGATTAGCTGTACAGACAAGGTAACTTTATGTTAAAATGATAACTGAAAATGTCTTAAGCTTTGCTCCTCTTCCAGTAGGAATAAAGTCCAGAAATCTGCAGCCATACCTGTCTTGAAAAACATAGCACAACGCGAATGTTTGACACAAATATGCCACAAAACTTCCTCAGAATTACAACTCCACTTTTGCATTTTCTTCTTCCATTGGAGCTCTATGTCAACATAAAGGTAATATTCTATAAAAGGTTTAGAAATTCTAAAAGTTAATTAGTTTACTATTTTGTAAAAAGACCAAATGAAAATGAACCAGATATCTTTGACAACATGCCCAAACCAGGGAGGTTTATGCTGCAGAATCACAAAGGATATGTTTCACTAGCAAACTAGAAGTTTATATCATTTTCATTGTGTCATTTCAATCACATGACATGCAACTATAGACGATGGGACTATATATAGTTGTATTTGACTTACATGGATGTAATAAGGAATTACATAATTTATGACATAATTTATATTTTAAGAACGATAAATTAGTATCTAAGACTCAATTTCTTAAAAAGAACAACTAGTTTTTAAATGAAATAATTATAAGAGGACTTCCTAAAATTTTTATAAAACTTCAGGGAGCTACCTAGGGCTGGAAAGGCTGGAAAAGGAGCAAGTCTCCCATGTCACTGTAATTTTCAGAACTTGTTTTCGTTTATCATAAGTACAATAAAATGAATTTGTCTCTTTGGACCTTTTTTATACCAAGAAGATCATAGGCAGAAGGGTAACAGGGTTTCTATATTGAACTTTTCCTACAACTGCCATTCAGTATTCTATTCAAGAATCCTTAACTCATTCAACTATGGTAATATAGAATATACTGCAATTTGTTCTAATTAGCTCTAGCTCTGTACTATTTGGGGATTCATATTGTGAAGGTGCATAAAGTTTTCAATCAGCACTTCAAATATTTTCAAATATATGACAATCATAGAATAGTCGTTTACTACCAAATTGTTATGTCTGATCTTCCCAGTTTGATACTTTTTGATCTCTGCTTCAAATGATCTCCTGTATCACCTCCTGCTCTTTCTATCCTGTTCTTGTCATATTTCTCCCCATCATCTGTTGCCCTTTTAAAAAAGAGTACTTATTCAATCTATTATGATGATATTTTTCTTTGTACTTCACCACATCATCCATTTTTCTATTTCCCATTAAGACATCTATACTCCTAGACAGGCTATTATTTTTTTTTAATTTGAGATACTCTTTATTTTGCAAGATATTTGTTTTGTCATTATTTTTACATATGCTATTTGAATAGCATTTATGCTCAGCATTGCATGAAGAAAATATTATTATAAGGGAATTTAAAGTATATCAATTTCCAATTTCTGTAAATTTCAGAATTTCTAGGAGAAATAATATTTTTCCAAAACTAAGATGATGATTTATAATTTTTAGAGAAATTCAAAGCTTTACATCAGAACTGTGTTTTTTAATGATAAAATGGTAAAAATATAGACAACCTAAACGATACTTCTTAGCACGAAGCAGTTCCCAGTGTTAAGTGCTAAAGGGAAAGATCAGAAAATTTAACACCCCCAAAAAACCCAAGTAAAAGGAACAAGCACATGTAAGACATCTTCAGAATAAAATAATAAAAATAATAAATATAAAGTTGTGGATTTTGACTGTCTTTATTATGTGTTTAGGTAATGAACTCTAAATGTGCAGCAGTTCCAATAAGGGAACTTGTAGATGCAACCAGAGTTACTCTTCCACATATGAGCAACTGGTGTTGCAAAGTCAGCATTAGGATGAAAGCTCTGGACTTGCAAAAGTCCATCAAAAGCATGGCTCCCTCACAGACTGAAATTTACAGGGAGTCTTAGACAGAGTATTTATTTTATCCATTTCTCACATCAGAAGATAATACTTCTTCATGAAAATGATCAGAGGATTCAAAGACAGAGAGAAGAGGAGACAGATGATTTTTAGCAGATGGTTCATAACCTAGGGTTAAGGATGCTTAAGGACTTAGTAGCCTTGCAGTTACTGCACTTATCCAGAAGCTGGACTGTATTTTGCTTTCTACATCAAGGACTATAAAATATTTTTTTTTTACCCAATGACTGCTTTATGTGAATGCTGTTATTGTTGTGCATCACACCCTGATGTGTCCAACATCACACAAGAAAATCAGTTCTGCTGTGGGAACCTGGGGAGAACCTTGTGAATCTCTAAAACCATTTTATGGACATGAACCCAAGATTCTTAAGCTGTATCAGCTAGACCTTGTAACTGAACCAACATTTTGGTAGTAATTTAGAAGGCTGTGTACAGAAGTACAGGCAATGTCAAAACACTAACTGCACTAATATTTCTTATATTCTATGCTTGATTCTCTCAGTAACTTTGTTGCATTCAAACCAAAATTGGAAAGCAAACAGCAAAATGTAATGGTATAGTTCTGACAGGAAGGGAAGGCATGTGTCCAGGTAGTTCCAGTGTGATCCAATTTAGAAGGATGTGAGTTTTCTGTGTCCAATTTTTGATTTAAGGTGTGCCTATTTGTTGCCAAACTCATCTTTCTAGAATCAATTTCTGTGAATATCCAAATGAAATGGTTCAATAATTCTATGAAATCTATTGGCTTAATAAGGAAAAAAAAAGCTGATTTCATTTTCTCTGGAAATTTCTATTTCATTTAATTAATACATGTGGAATAAGAAATTTATTTAATATAAAATATTTTTCCTTTGTCCAGATATGCTCTGCTGAAGTGCAAAAATAGTAGCTCATTGTCTTTCTTTGAAAGAAAGATGCCCGCCAAGGAAGGCAGGAACCTCCCCTGAGATGGGAAATATGACCCCATTCCCAGGGGAGTTATTGTAACTATGGAATGAAGGGGCTTTCAAGAAAATATATGGGAGAAGGAATAACTGTTCTTTACTCAGGGAAACAAACAAACAAATAAATATATAAAACCTATTTAATAAAAGTATACATATTAATAAAAGTATTCATTGTTCCGGTCTCTCAGGCAAAAAATGGCAGAAAAATTCCCAAAGAGAAAGAGAAAAAAAGAACATATCCTAACCTCCAACACTCATTCATCTGTTTAGGTTTGGCTCAATGCAGAACTCTGGAGCTGTGAAAGGGATGTGCCCAACATTTTAAATCCGTGCAGAAATGTGTTATGCACATGTGTCAAGCTGCAGATATCTGCAGACATTCTCTTGCCTCTTTGTACAGAGTATCTGATTGTTGATGACAGCTGACATTTTTTATCACAAGGTCAACAGTTTTGTCTGAAAACATTCACCATAACTTAGGAAATGTATCTTGATAAGAGGACACTGCTGGGCCAAGTCTGGCTTTGTCATTTAAAAACAAATGCACTGAAAAAGAGGAGAGGAATGAGAGCAGAGGAGGAAAGTGGAAATAAAAGGCCTGTTTACCTTGCAGGCAGTTTTGTTGTCTTCCTGACCACATTGCTACTTGCAGCTGATCATCAAGGTAGACAGGCTTCTTCCAGAACAAGAAAGCTGCTTTTGCAAAATTTTTGAATGTTCTTTTCAAAAAAATTTTTCATGGAGAGAGGACATGAAAAGCTGTCATTGTGCAACCTTGGAAAGTTATTTTCCATAACTTTAGGCATGCATTTTTAGAGATAGTAGTGTTACGGGACAGGAAACCCACTCATGTTTCAGATATCCTGCTTGATTTAGTATCCAGTATTTGGTTTACATAGCCTCTGTTTTCAATTAATCTTTTTTTGATAACTATGTACTCTTTTTGAAATATGACATACTTCCATAATCCAATTCACACAAAGATTAAAATTAGCATTCATTTAAAAATGTGTTTTATGGGGTTTCCTTAATTCATGAGGCAAAATTTATGCTAAGAATGAATAATATTTCATAATAACAACCACTTAGTTCCTGTTCTTGCAGTCATTCAAATAAGGGTCCAGGACAAAGTATTACTATCTCCAGCCTGCATGTTTGACTTTTCTATCCATTTTTCTCAGTCCATTATGAGAGTGTGCATATATATATATATATATATATATATATGCATATATATATATATACATATATATAACATGTGCAGAGTTAGACAAATGGAGGAAGAATATATATATTCCATATACATGAAGAATGTACAGTGAAAGAAGAAATTCAGAAAGAAATTGTAATCTGAAAATAATTTAGGCAGAAAAGGATGGAATTAATATGCTCTCACTGAGTTTTTGTGTAATACTCAAAGCAAATCAGTTTGCATATGGACAAAGCAGAGCAGGAAGATGGAAGGAACAGCCACTTGCTTTGTTTCTGCTCTTAAAGTATCTTGGAAATTATCATCACTCAGCTGGTCTGAGCTACATCACTTAGCCTCTAGGACCTTTGGAGGGCTCCCAATGTGGCAGACTGTTTTCCATGCCACTGCACTGCTGAGCTTTGTCACATTGTCCCACTATAAAACACAATGTTCCCCTCTCATTTCAGACAAACTTATTTGGGTATTAAACAGGTTGCCAAGAAAGTCACAGTATTCACCAACATGTAAGATAAGCACACATGAATATAGGATTTTGGTGCAAAGAAAATCCAAAGGGAGTGTCATAAAAGCATCTCCAGATGATGACCAGTGCCAGATATTCATGACTGGGAGATTGCTTTAGTTCAAAAACACAAAGTAAGCTGTGTACTAAAATAACAGTAGCTGTTGTTAAAACCTGAGATTACCAGTACTCTTATGCATGAATATCTTTGAAAAAGCACAGTTTTAATTGAGTACTATATTGAGATACAGAAATAAGTTTTAAAATTTCTTCTAGTTTATTATCCAATTGTGGAAACTCCTAGTCAGCTAGACTTCCAAACACAGAGACAACTTAACAAGTTTTAGAAATCACAGTCCTTAGACACTTTTAAGGGCTTTTCTGCAACCTGGAGGCAATACTTAAATTATGTAGAGATGGGTAAAACTTTTCCTGATGATAAAAAAAAAAGATAAGAAGGACAGAAGTTTCCAGAGATAAAGGCAGATGTCTATTTCCATTTCTCGCTTCCTTACCGCTAGAGGACTTGCACCAATTTTCCATGAGCAACAAGAATTAGTAATAGCTAGACTCCAGAGGCTGACATCGACAGAGGCTGGGATGAGTAAACTAGGAGTCACTTATTTCCCCTGAAGAATGAAGACACCAGCTGCAGGCACTTAAAGTTTGTACCACCACATTTGCAGCTCAGATGCAGCAGACCTTGTGTTTGGTGGAATATTCAGTCTCAAGTAAAATACAGTTTCACATTGTCTCAAACAGAAAACAGCATGAGTAGGTACCATAAATTCCATGTACCTACACTCCTATTACCTATATAAGTGCTGAGACAACTTAGCTATTTTGGGGATTTTTTTTTTCAAGAAATAATGAGAAGACATCACTTTTATTTTCCAAACTATAAAAAAGGTATGACTTTTTTTCTTTTTTTTTTTTAATTTTTTTTTCTGGTGTAGAAACCAATTCCTAATTGTTTTCAAGGGATAATTATTTCAGAGTATGTCCTCAAATGCAGTGACATAAGAAACATTTGGTTATGGAACCTGAGCAGACTTGAAACAAACTTATGGCAGACGGGATATAATCACTGACCTGCAAAACTTTCCTAAGATTCTTAAGGAGCAGATAACAGAGCAGCACTACAGGGATTCAGTGATTTTTGCTGCTGAAATGTAAGTTAGAGATGGATACTGCTTCATCAGTAGCTACAAGTGCTTTTTAAGAATCTAAATGCTATTTACTTCATTTTCTTTTCACTGCCTAGATCTGGATAAGCTTTAATTCTCAGGAAGGAAAAGTTTATAGCTTCCCTAATGAGTTAGGACATGCTCTGTTCATCTTTCAGCTTCTTTTTTTCTAGTGTGCTGAAACCTAATGGTTTTCATTTATTATATTAAAAAAATAGAGTGAGACCTTAAAAGAATGATCTCTCATCATTGTTTGTCCATTTATGCCTTGCACACAAGCTTTTCCAAAGGTAGATGGGCTAATGGACACTGAATTCTCTTTACAGCTCTGGTGCTAACCTGCTGCCTATGCAGTTTACTTATTATTCTTTTGTTCATCTCATCTCTTTAGATCAGAAGCTCTTCAGGGCAAATGAATGTTGTTGTCATTATGGCTGTCAAGAGATATGGTGCTCTAACTCCTCACTTTTCACTATGCCTTTTCAAAGAAGATACCTTTTCCTTAGTCAAAACTTTTTATTAAAATTGGTCTACAGTACCAAATTTCTCCAGTGGTATCTATGAACTGTTATCTCACAAAGAATTTTGTACAAGCTTAACTTACTTCCCTATGAAAATTCAGTTAATTCTGGCAGCATTTCAAGAGAAAACCGTTCCATTTGTACCTGAAATTAATTGAAAGTTTTTCTACAATATCTCCTATTGCATAGTTTGCAAAGAAATAGTCAATCTTTGTGAATTTGAAGTGTTCTGTGTACTTTTCATAACACAAGCTTACACAACAATTTGATATTTTCAAAAGAGGACTGTTCTAAAAACAAAATATTTGTAAAAAATACAAAATAAAGTAACAATTGTTCATTAATGCTATTTACACAGAATAATGTAGACAAGATTGTAGTTCTGTTTCAGTGGAAATACTTCCTCTGCATTGTGGCAAAAATGAGCAAGCTATAGAGAGACACACCCCCAGGAGCATCATTGGTTGCTGAGATGCAAAGAGCTGTTTATCTAGAGAATATTTACTCTAGAGAAAACTTACCTCTATCTTAATGATGATGACATGCTAAGCCACCAAAATGCAATTCTTATGGGCACTGCTATGAATTCTGCTTTAATTTGCCACCCATCTTTTAATTTTTGCCGTATAAATAAACCATTCAATGACAAAGGAAATGTTAATAGGCTTACATCTATTACTTAACATGTTACTGCAAATCTCCTCACCTGGCAAAGGAAACATGGGCAATTCTAAGTGCAATATAGAAGCCAATGGGAGAAACAACCTAAATTGAGAGAATAAAATCCATCAAAGTTACAATGACTTTAATGATATAGGCATTTACCTTATGTCTGGACAGATTTAAATTATTAATATTTGTATTTCTCATTTCAAATTGGAACATTTAGCTGATTAGCTGATTTCAGGTGCTTTAATGATCATTCTACACAACATGATAGATCTCTAGATTTTCTTTAAATTTAATATTTGAAGGGTTGTTGAGAGTGATATTAATTTGCCTCCTTAAGGTAGCAGGATTAGAAAAAGAAGTAAAGGTTCTTGTTTTTTTGGTGTGTTTGTTTTTTTTTTTTTTTTTGTTTTGGTTTGGTTTTGGTTTTTTGTTTTTTTTTTTTTTTGTTAATTGTTCTTTAGTGGATTCTCTTGCAGCATGGAAGGTAATGATTCCTCTATCTTTCATAGATTAAAAAAGGGGAATTAAAAAGATAGGGATGTAGAACAGGCTGAAATATTAAAAGTAATTTCAAATTCTATACTTTTATCATTAGTAGCAAAAACAGTCTTGAACATAAACTCAAATTTCCTACATATAGCTCTGAGACAAATCTGGAATTTTCAGTTGCATCTATATCATTAAGAAATTAATTTAGTCAGCCTCACTTTCTGAAGGGATATTATCAGCTCCACTCTTCATGCACTTTGATATCTCCTACTCCCAAGCAGATCAGGCTTCAGTAGAATTTGGAGCAATTGTGCAGCCTGATCTTATCTCTCTCTTCAGACACCGTGTGCATTTGAATAGGGATTTCTAGGTGCGCAAATAAGTAGAGCAGCAGGAGATTTGCAGAGAATTTCAGACTCATTTAACAGCCACTGCAGCAGATATCTAAGATCACATTAATGAGCAATAGTATTCACTCAGTATTGCCTTGTATTCCTTCTCCCCTCACTCACCTCTACTTGACACTATTATGGTTCAGTTTGTAAAGTTACTAGAAATTCCCCTGGCCCAAATTAAGATGCAAACAAGACCATATGCCAAAGTCAATATTATGGGTTTTATTTGATAGTAAATATATGAGAGAGAGGGAGAGAGAGAGAAAGGAAGAGAAATAAATAGAACACAGAAGGCAGACAGAAAGAGAGTGACAGAGACAGAATAAAGAAAATATCACCACTCCATGGATCCCACCAATGTCCTGATGACCCTCTCCAGCTGGTCTTCTTGGTGATGAAGGTCCCCTGAGAAGCACAGAATGGATTAATATATGCTCAAGCCAGGTGGGAATGCCCAGGTACCTCCCTTGGGCTGGGAGCAGTTTGACACAATCTCTTGCAGCAGACTCTGGATCTGTTGCATCATTTTGCATCATGTGCAGTGCTCTGCTGCAAGGCTTCTGGGGAGCACTTTAGGGATGTTTGATGGATTATGACACCCTCTCAGCTGCCTGTCATGAGAATGTCCCATGGATGTGGGTTATGGGGTTTCAAAGCTGGGCTGGTTTGTGTAAGGGAGGATGGGTGTTCACTACCTCTAACCAGAGGTTACGCCACACACCTGGAACCTCCTCCCCCCTCCTCGCTTTGGGGTTACCTGTGCAAACCTGGTCTCTGTGGGCTGTGGTTTCCTCCACCCCAAACCCAGCCAGGGATGATTCTCTGCTGTGCTTGGCTTTCTTTTGGATTCATTCTTTTCTTTCTGCCTTGTTTGTTTCTTCCTAGATCTCAGATGACTGAACAATGGTGTCTGTCACCTTTATCTTATCTAAGCTGCTTAACTCACAGTCTAAAGTTCCAGTCAGACACCTTCAAGGGCTTCTATCATTGTGGCTTCTTTATACAGTTTTTGCTATAATGGTCTAAATTCCTTCATAACAATGTTTGAGGCATGAACCATTTCTTTCCCTGACCTACACCCAGATTTTTAAGTCAATGGGGAGAATGTTTTCTACTGAGGCTGATGCAGACACTAATAATTTTAAAACTAATTGTTCCTAGCTTCTTTGCCAGTATGCCATTATCTTGCTGTGCTGTTTAGAACTCTTGATTATTTTCATCATGGCCAAATTAATTGCTTAAAGATAAGGTGATATAAAATGCACAAAATTTGATGTTTGGTAACAATTATGACTAGCAGGCAAAGGTGTTCTGTTATCTTTTTTAATTACTATATCAACCATAATGAAAAGCTACAGTATTTTTTACTTTATTTGTGCATTTTACCTAAACTTCCCAAATTCTTATTTGAATGCTCCTCTTTCTCTTCTGATGATGTCAATGGGATGATCTTTCACTACATATTGAAAATTAACATCCTGGGCACATTTCTGAAAACCTCTCTCTGACATGAAAATTGACACACCTTTAGTAAACGTCAGTAATGATTCCATTATGCTCAAATTAATGTAATTAAATGGAGCCATCCCTACCAAGAAAGAAAAATCCAAACATTGTGTTGAGAGTATTTTCTATAATGATGTTTTTAAGTCTGGGCACTTTCCTCTAAGTTCTATATTTCAATTGGAAATATGATTAAAGGTTGAAAACATGTCAATGGTTTTAAAATTTAATTTTAAAAAACATAATCAGAGGGGATGTATGAATTTTTAAAGGAAAACCCTAACCTTTTTTTTTTGCCTTATATATTTATTGAAAGCTTTCATTAAGTATTATATTCTTATTTTTGTACTATATTCTCATAACCTGTCTCTCCTTATGAAGTTTACAAACTATAAACCTGCAGTAAATAGAATTTTGAATCTTTAGAGAATGAAAACCAAATTCCAAAATGATTATGCTGGTTAATTTTCATGTCAAAGAAAATATGGAGTGGAAGTTTACATGACAAACTTTTTTATGCTTCAGAATAAAACCCCTAAACCTAAAAAAGTATAGCCAAGTTAATCAATATGAATCAAGAGATGGAAAAGTTTCAATAAAGTGCTAGCAGGAAATAATAGATGGAGGTTGGAATAGGAGAGAGTAAGAGAGAATAGACATGAGATTCAATCAACTGGGAAACACTTGAGCATCTTTGGGTAGTGCTAGAACTACCTTTATTATCTTATTTTGTATATGCAGCAAAACCCTTAAACATCAACCTAAATTTAATCATCCTCTACTTAAGTTAAATCAGTAAATTCAAAACAAAACCAAAAATGTTGGAAAATTGGGGTGAAACAATGTAAAAGAACAGAAGGGCAACTTTAACCTTCTGTTTTAAATAAACTGTTCTAGCTGTGCAGTTTGCAAACATGAGCATATCTTACTGTTTCACACCCTAAATGCCTATCACTCTTTGAGTGCTGTATGAGTTAGAAAATATCTTAGCACATTAAAATTAATTAGACTTAAAAACATCTAAGTCACTGAGTCTTCCAAATATCATAAGGAATCTACTGCTGCATGTGGAGAGTTCTTGATGGGTAGAGCAGAGAATACAAGAACTAATCCATGGAGAGACTTACCGGCATCTCCCGGCTTGTAAAATATTTTTATATATTTAATGATTTTTCTGATGTTTTATCTAGGAATTCTTAGCCATGAGGCTACACGAGCACATCACTGCAATATACTGCAGCAGCATTGTAACTATGCAGTAATATCTGCCTAATTGCATAGGCAGGATCACTTTCACTGTGTTAAGTTTCCAAGGACCACAGTGTGACATCTGCTGCAGAATAAGCTCATTCCTGAGAAGATAATAATAAGTAAACAATGAAGAAATTAACTAGGAGTCCTTTCTTATATTTCTGTTTTTAATTCATATTTCTAGGTACAAATTTATTTGTCCTGGTTTAGGGCAAATTTGGGAGGAAACCTCTGAATGGGGTCCCACTAAAAAGCAGATTCAAGTGGTCCCTCCCCTGGCTGGTTCAGGAAAAGTGGAAAAAACTGTTTATTTAACAAGCAAGTATTCACAGGCATAAAAAAAAATGAACAATGTTAAACAACAACACCTCTTGCTGCTCTGAAGAGATGACAAACTCAGAAAGTCCCTTTTGTGGGCTGCAGCTCGGTTCACTCAGTCTCTTATCAGTCCCTCCAGCGCTGGAAATGCCGCGGCCCAGGCCCGGCCTGCTGGGCCACAGGTGGGAGCTGCCACTGCTCTTCTGCGTGTCTGTCCAGAGCAGGTTTAAACAGTTCCAAGAAAAAGAAAAACTACAGTCCAGCTTTGCCACAGCTAGCTAAAAAAAAAAGGAGATCTCTCTCCCTCTGACTGTCCGTGCTGCAAACACAGTCTGAGAGAAGAGAAAGCTGAAACTCTTATATTTATATTTTGAAAACAACTGTCTCAGACATTCCACCGCTTCTCCTTCTCCCCCTCATTTCACTCTCAGATCTAAGGGTGCAGAACTTAATATCCATCATAAACAGCACAGACGATTGGGGGTACAAGCATCATAAAGTCACTCCAGGGCAAATGTAAATGTAAAATAAGCACTTTATTGTTATGTTTTATTTTTCTGTCCTGTGTTTTGATAGCGTTAATTATGGATGTAAATATAATCTTCAAGTGAGCTTTAAGCTTCTTTTTACCATTTAAATGTTATCTGTTTCAAAATGTTGTGTTGGAATGGCATTGCACAACATTTGTCCCCTTGCACTTGGTGTTGGAACCAATATTGAAGAGGAGGGAGTTGCACGGGTAAGAAGAGTGATGCTCTCCTTTGAGATTTGGGACATCTAAATTTTAGAAGATAATACAGACAAATTTCATATGTCTATCCCATTCTTCTGAGATGTGGTTTGATTACAGCATGTGGTAGGGAGATGACACTGGCTGCAAACAACAAGCCAAGCAAACACACATAGAGAAATTTCCTAAATAATTTCTCTGTGGGACTCCTACAAGGCTTCAAAATAAAAATCAGTCTCTGGCTGTAAATTTGGACAAAGACATCTCTTTTGAGATTGCAGAGAAAGTGAAAATGATCATGAAACTCATCCTCTCCTCTCCCTCATGATTCCACTACTGACATCAACTTAATGTTCCTGAGGTACACAGGCACATTTCTTTCCACACCAGCACATTTTAGTACCTGGGTCAGCAGTAAGATACCTTTGCTATTGCTTGAAATGAAAAAGGAAGAAATTTTGAAAGAACAGATATGTTACCAAAACACAAGTATCAGAATTTGAAAAAGTGAACAGAGTAAGAAATAAATCCTCCAATATAAATCCAATATCTAAATATTCTCACTTATCAAATATGATCTATTAGATAAGTTCTCTGTTAAAAGACATCTACCTAAATGAAATTGCATTCTGACAACTTCCTTAAACAGATCTTCACCAATATATCAATAGCTAATGTCGTGATAACTCTCTTTCAAAATAATATTACAGCATTTTGTCTTAATTCCACTTCAGTTTATCCATGTGAACTCTTGTGTTGTTTAGCTATATAGAAAAAATGAGTCACACTTATTTAAATTCTCTTTTCAAGACAGGACATCAAGGAATAGACATGCTATTAGACAAATACCCAGTTATAGATTTTTTAACAGCTCTTATTTATTTTGACTTCACAATCTTCAGTTACAAGATGTGGGATATACAACTCTTCTGTGCTAGTACTCTATTCAGAATGCAAAAATGACCTGGTAGTTGTTCTTTCTAGTGAGAGATGCCAAATTTAGTATAAGGGTATGAGAGGTACTGATATAAAAGTGAAATTTTCAAGCCTTTACATTCTCAAAGGAGCCTTTATCTTAAGTTTTTTTCTGACACAAGATAGTGTAAAAAACCAAATCTGATAACCACAGCTGTGCCTTGCCATTTGTATGCAGTAATGGAACTTGAAGAACAATGGGAAGAAAAACAAAATGCCAGCATTCTGGAGTTAGGAAACTGTGTACAAAAGACTAGTCTTGAATCTATATAATATAAATATTCCACTCAAACTGACTTCAAATGTATACATTTAGAGAGCTGTGAGCTAACTTCACATTTTTTAATTACTACTTGAAATAAAGCTCCAAATGTTTTACCCACTTCTCCCAAAAAGAAAGAAAGGAAAAAAAAAGTAATATTTCCAGCTCTTATTTCAAAACAGAAGAGCTAAAGGGAAAGCATAAGCTGTGGTTTTTTTTAATTGTTATTTGAATTCTTTGCACCTTTAAATTGCAGGACATAGCAAAAATGAAAAGGGGTAGGGAAGGAAAAGAATATTACACCTGCATGCTGCTGGTGCAGGTGCACCATGCTTTACCCACCTGCAATATTCTAATAGTTACAGGCTCTTAGCTCTTCTAGAGTAAGCATCTTATTCCATTACACTACTCTTCTGGGAATACACTAATCCGTAAAAAAAGATGTTTCTAATCTCATTAGCTATAGGCAAGCACCTCCTTAGTTCAGATAGGTAAATATTTTCAATCTTCAGAAAATTCTGCTAGATGAAGTCAACATGGAGTTAATTTAAAAACTTTTTTTTTTCTTTTT
Organism: Anomalospiza imberbis; assembly: GCF_031753505.1. NCBI lineage: Eukaryota > Metazoa > Chordata > Aves > Passeriformes > Viduidae > Anomalospiza > Anomalospiza imberbis. Next base: position 34,697,643 of record NC_089684.1, on the reverse strand, counting down.
AAAAAACGGGTGTGAATATTTCAGGTACCTGAATAGGTAGACTACACTATAGATCAACAGGATGATCTTCCTAGTGCCATAAAATCTTTAGGCCATCCCAAGACTTAGTCACTGTATTGATATAAGAAAAGGTCTCACCAACACCCCAAATATCAGCCACTCTAGATACACATCAAATCAGAACCCAGAACATGGCTGTCAGCCTAAAAGCTTAACAGAACAAGATGGAGAAAAGGTCTCAGAGGTTTTCATCCCTCCCAGAGAATATTCTTCCTTCTTTCATCTTCCATAAGTCAAATGATGACCCTTGGAGCTGTGATCAGGAGCTGGGAAGACTCATTTGTACAAAAGTGTCTCTAGCTTTAAATCTCCGTTCAGCTCTAGCACTCAGTAAAACTGTCATACTGTATAAATTCAAAGTAACACAGAAACCAATCGCAAAAGATTCTTTCTTTAAAAGTCCTTATGTATTTCCCTTCCAAGCACTTCAAGTGGGGATTCTGTGAGGAAATTTACAAAGCCTAATAGTATCAAATATTTTTTTGTACTGCATTTAGAAAATGAATGAAAAAAGCCTCAGTTACTAGAATGCTCCAAATTGTAAGAATAGACCAATATTATATTTAATAAGCTGCTTTTGTCTAAACATGGCAATATAAATTGAAGGTCACACATACAAGATGACAGCATTTTGGAAAGTAATGACTTGAGAAAAAGGCTGAAATGTTAAAAGAAAAAAAAAAAAAAACCTGATCATTAGTTCCACATACAATGCAGTGGTCAGAAGCAGTAAGGCAGTCCATGTATTTCCAACTCAAATTACAATGCTGTTGTTTCAAACTTCATCCTAAAACATTCTCAATCTAGATAGATGAACCCCTAGCCTTGGATAAATGCATGGCACATTTTTTTTTGAGCTCTCTTGCTTCATGCACACTACCTGAAGTCGTTTATACTTGGATTTAAATTTAACTTCAACATTAATATATCTTGTGCTATTTTGTCCTGTCTTGTCTAATGTAATCAACAGTGTAGGTCTTTTATCATTGTCACTTTGTCTTCAGCATGCAGAAGCTGCTCAGCAAATAGGCTTCTGGAAATTTGCTTATTGTGTATCACCTCTGACTCTAGCTTCTCATAAAACAGAGAGACTGTATAACTTTTCAAAGATGTTTTTATTTATATATTTATCACCAAAAAAATAAAAAACATTGTATTCATACTGCAATATCCATACTTTCTGTGATTTATATTTTGAGATAAGCTCAAAGAATGACTCTTAAGAGAAGTAACTAACACAAATATTTTTGTTTGTGTTGGAAAATTATTCTATTGCTGTATCAATGATCTATAGAAAGTTTATACACAAATATTATGGCACACTGTCATAACTGTAGAATATTAGAATAGAATTAGTTCCTTAGATTATGGATGAAAAATACACTAACAATGCATATCACATTTCAAAGTCATCACTTAAATATTTTGGGTGAAACCCTGTATCCACGTAAAGTCAATGGCAAAACTCCCACTGACCTCAGAAGTCAGATCCTGTCCTTTATTGCTGCCTATATTCATTTTTGTCAGTCATATGACAAATGATTAATAAAAGCACAGGATATAACTTAGTCTCAGCAGAGGTGGTAAGAACCAGAAAAGAAGCTTTTCAAATACATTATACATGAATCAAGCTGTTATCTTTTAAATTTTTTTTCAATGAGTTGGCATTCAATGAGATAGAGAGATGGTCAAATACTGCAAAAGACTATTATTGAATAATTTATTTAATGAATAACAGCTACTTTGGGAGGATAATGTATTCTGTGAGTATATTTAGCAGTTTACAGCCAAAAGTGTTTTATTCAACATTAATTACTGTTCGTTTTCTTTGGGGGAAGCATAGAAGCACTATAGGTTTTGTTTGTTTTGCTTTGATCTTCTATCACTGCACAGTTGCTAGCACTCATGCTAGAGTACACAAATAACAGCCACCTGACTTTTGTTAAATTTGGTTTCACATTGCTTCAGCATGCAGGATTTAACTTTCATCTAGAGAATTTAAGTGACATTTTAATAGTCTGTGTATCACCTATTCAAGCAGTACATTTTATGAGACTCAAAGCAAAACCAAAACAAAATAAAACAAAAACTAAGAAAAAGCCTCCAGCTTCCAAGAAGCTTTTATTTACATAATATTGCCATGTTCATGCTTTCTTCAGCAGTTGTCTATTAAGTCTTTATGATGATTTTCTGAAAATGTTGATTTTTTAAAAAAACTGCATTAACCAATTTACATAAACAGCTGGTTTGTTTAATTTCCAAAACTAGGAGAATTTCATTCCTTGCACAAAGGCATGGAAATAAGCTGTGTGTAGTTTTAAACACTGTTTCCTCCCTTAGAGAAAATTTAAACAAGTATTCACATCTCTAAGTCAGTCTATGCTGTTGGCAGTTCCTTAATATTATGCCATCCCTGCCCTTGAGATCTCTTCTCCACTGGACACAGGCAAGAATATTGTGATTCCCATAAATGAAACGTGCCCCAGGATTTTCATTCCAGCCTTCTTTCTGATCCTCACAGTTAGCCTTAATGCACTTAGCTTGTTACACAATGACTCTAACACATGGTATAAATACTACTCTCAAAACAGAGACTTCATCAAAAGCATAAGAAAACTGCAGGGAAATGTGAAAAATAAAAACAGAAGATGAGTCTATTTAGTTGGTTGTTCTGGTGTTTTTAAAATAGTTTGCGTATAGCAGCAGGATGACCATGTGTAATGAGGTACTGGCATAATTTCTGTCAAATTTTATATATGCAATACTTTCCAGGCTGAGGGTATTCCTCATGTCCACTGGGCTCAGGCTGGAAATATAATATATGCCTGGTGAGGATCCTTATAGGTACATCAGCACTGGCCATAAAGAGCACTACTTTTTTAATAAAAGATAACTTATGAATTGGAAAAGTGACTTCTCACTGTTTTAGTAGAAAGTTTAGTCTACTGTGGAGTGTCTCCAAATGAGCAAGTCCACATGGAGGACCAGTGTCAATCTCACAGGTGCTGTCCCTGTCCCCAGTCGCTTCCTCTTTGCTGAGGAGAGGTAAATGCAGGAGATGCTGCCTTCCCTCACTAGAAAGTTGCTTCACCCAGCTGTTCTCTAAATGAACCACAGAATCACAGCCCATCACTGCATCCCTACACCCTCCTTGCTTGGGCTGAAGATGATCCATCTTCCCTCTGCTCCTGGTAGGAAAGCTGTGGTTTCAGCTGTGACGTTCAGCACCACTGGGCATCCACGGCATGAACCTGGGAGGGATGAGAGGAAGAAAACCATCAGCAAGTAACGAGCTGAGACACTGTCTCAATTCCCCTGCCACTGCTCAGGCCAAATGAAGCTTGTGGCACAACAAATTGACTTCTAGCTGCAGAGCTGGTCTGGATCTCGCAGTGTTACTCTGCTGCTGAAATTCTTTTTCAGGGTAAAACTACCCTGGTAGTTTTTTCAGAGCATTGGTTCACCCTCTACTTTACTTATTTATTTATTTTAAACAATTATTTGTCTTGTAATGTGGAACAATTCATTCTTGTTGAATGAATGTTGGGATAAAAATCAAATTTTTATTCCTTGTCTAAATGCATCTAATGCATAATGATATTATTCAATACTTGTAAGCTTTAAAGCTTTTCAGTAACCTGTCTGCATGCTACACTTATTATCTTTAGTAACACAATTATTTTTGTTATTTTAGAAACTTGCAATATACAACTTACAGTAAGTAATGTTTTCACTTTAAACACATTTTCAAATTTATTGGCTCAATAACTTCTCTGCAAATGGAATCTAAAAATTTCAAATACAAAATATTATTCAGAGGCTTTTTTGATACTGTAGAGTAAAACAATTCTAAATTAGCTCTTGGGAAATATTCATTATGACGCAGTCTTCAATTATGCCACATTATGGTCTTTTTCTTTTTTCCTCACAGGCTCCTATCTCTTTCAGTGTACTGATTAAATATAGAAGGTACTAAGTAGTGTGCAAAGTATTGTATTTTTAATGAAAAGAATAGTTCTGTAGTCTTGAATAGTCCTGTAGAAATAGTTTTGAATAGTCATGAATTTTTCATGTAGAAAAAATAAATAATGACAAGATAAGTATTATTTTAAATAGTCTTTATGGGTTCTAACTCCCTTTGTCTTATTCACTAGAGTGCCCCACTCTTGTTTCCAAGAAACACATTAAACTAGGATTTTCTGATCTTTATCACTAAAAGGAATATAAAACAGTAAATGTAACATGTTTCCATCACAATCCCCAGACTAAATGTCTCTTTTTGAAGGAAATTAGAAAAGTTGTTCATAGAAAGATTATTTCTTGATAAAGCACATTTCTTTTGATAATCCAGTTCTATATATATTGATATAAAAGGAGCTCTCTTTTGGAGAATCAATCATCTGAAGTTACCCATGAAAAATAATTTTAAAAAAAAGATGGAAAAGTGATTAATTTTTGTATTTTCAGAGATAACTTGTTTATGAACAAATCTAACCCAATAAAAAGCAAAGCCTTGGAAAGGGGAAAATTACTGAGTAATTAAGAGAGGCAAAATAATTGAAATCACCTTAAATGTACTATTTTATTTAGTCCTTTGATTTATATGATTTAGTCCTTTGATTTATATGATTTTCAAAAATAGTCAGTCTAAAGATTTTGATATTTGACACGAGAAACTGTTGCTCTCTTATTTTGCAAAAGAGTTTGAAATAAATAACCTCAAAGAAATGTCTGTCAAATTTTCTTTTCATCCCAAGCGTGAAGCGCTAATAATGTCATTACAAACTGTAGAAGCAGTGATCTGCCCTGTAGACAGTAAGGATGGAAGAATTTGAAAATATCCTCTTTTCTTGGTGCTGAATTATTGCTTCTTGTTTCCTTGCAGATGTTTATTCTGGGAAGGGATGAGAAAACATCTTGAGATAAAATGCAAGTTCTGCATTCAGGTTTTAGAGGAAGAGAGATTGGAGTAGTGCAGTTCATAATGTACAGATGACATAACTCTTTAAAATACTTTTATATTTGGGAGTGTTTAAATAAGCAAGAATTAAGATACGCACATTATTATTCCTTGAAGATCATATAGGAATATTTATATTATTTATATTATAGGATATATATAGGATTGTTTATATTATTTATATCCTTTGGATACTTAATATGTTCTGTAGTCCATGAAACAACTGAGGGCTATATGGCATGCATGAAATAATTGTCTTTTTTTCTATGTTCCTAAAATTAACATGAAGTTTGGGGTCATATTTTTTTTCTTATGTGACCCTGTGTTTCATGTAGTACATAGTGAGCATATGTAGTTTCACAACATTGTTCTCCTCTGGGGATTTGTCAAGAGTATGATCTGAATCATGTCATAAAAATATCAACCTAATTGTTTAATTTTCAGGGCCAAGAAAAGACATTTTCATTATGGAAATAGATGGAACAAGAGAAAATTAACAGAATCTGGTTATCAGACTTTCTGATTAAGCTTGCCTTCTCTCTTGAGACAGGACCCAACACCTCTCTCATTCTGGTTTTGTTAGTGACTGTTCTGATCTGTGCAGGAATAAGAAAAATTGTAGAATTAAGGAATTCACACCTTTTAAAGTAATATTTTATAAAAGTTTTAAATCTATCTACTATAAAATGCTGACTTTTCAAACCTGCTTTTTGTTCTATTTATCTAATATCAAATTCCTAGTTTACTTAAGGGCATCCTGATTTTAATCTTTATTACCTGTTCAAAAATATGAACGCAGGCAACTTCATCTTCCTAGTTAGTCTAACAAGGAAGACAAACAGACTTGTTTTGTTAATGTAAAACAAGCAGACTTGTTTTATCAATGATCAATTAAATTTTTTTAGCTTAGCGACAACAATAGAAGAAATTATTTATCAGCCAGCTACAGAGAGCAGTTTTCATCGTTTTTTTTCTGTGAATGTTGAAAAATAGCACAAGTTTAAAAAGAAATGGGAAAAGGGAGAAGTAAACCACAACAGTCTACAGGACAGAGTGATATACCTATAACAAGAGTAAGAGAACATTCTCTCTATTATAAGCAGAACTAATGATGTGCATTCCAGTTTATAAAAGTATCTTCAAGTGGTGCTTACAAGTTTCTTTTATCAAAGATGCTGGTCAATACTTTATAGCTTCTCTGAGCTTATTTGCTCTGATCAAAGTATGGAATATAAAAGATTAAAGTCTTCTATTAATTACATGCCTGAAGGCACATAAACAACGTGTCAAAACTCTGCTGAAAATTCATTTCGCATTTTTAATAAAAACTGATAGCAAGGTTTTGAATGCATCTAACTGGAAAAAAGTAATTTTTGTTTCAGCAGTTTCTTTATGAGGAGAGTGTAGAAGCCCTGAAACCTCACAAACACTAGGGTATAAGCAATTTGTGCTCTGAAAACCGAATCCTAGAAATCTTCCTGTCAAACAACTGACAGTGAGCTTCTCCTTAATAATTCTTGATGGTACCAAAAAAGAACTCAGCACTGGAAATCTACACTAAATTTTTTATCAAAACCATCAATTTCATAACTTCAAACAATCAAATATTCAAAACATTCTTCTTAGCTGTATGGAACAAAACAAAGCTACTACCAATTTGAAATTTGTAGATTTTTTCCATCCCTTAAATCTCTCTCTTGGGTTTCTACAATATTCTTTTTGATATATGTCTTCTCCTGTAGCAGACAGTAATTTCTTTAAGTACACCCAATGAAAGCATGAAATGAAAGCATTTTATAAAGATCCTGAAAACCTATGTAGTGTAATAGGTTCCTGTGGAAACTTGGACATCTGAAGGCTAGCATATTGCAAAGATGTTTTTTCTTTTGCCATAGCTCTTATTTATCGTGATTGCCTAATTGGGATTGTTGGACTTTACCATCAATGAAAAGCAAGTCTTGTGTCTCAAAGTCAGCCTTGTCAGGAATATCAGCTCCATATTCCCTCTGAGCATGGAGCAAAGCAGCAGCCAAGGTGTAAGTCATGATACAGCCTGTGATATTGCTTTTTCATGCAAGTGTACTACAGAAGGGGTCTATTGTTTCCATCATTTGCCGAAGACAATCCTGAGAAATTAAGCCATGTCAGAGAAGGGGTCACATAAAACCTACTAAAATTTCCAGTTAGCTCTATCTGAACTACATTTGTAAATAATTAAGTGGCTGGAGTAAATCTGACATTTTGAATCAGAAGAAAAGTCCTTTTGGATACACAGCAAGGCAAACCTTGATTTTACCAGCTTGTGAATATTTCAGCAAGTTTTTCCACCAGTATTTGTTATCTGCATCTGAATTACTCCCGAGTGACTTGAGATAATTTGCTTCTTTGACTTTAACAAGACTTTATTCTAAACATATTAATGTTGGTTTGAGAGGAAATTCTGTGACCTCTAAAGATGACAATTTAGGACTGACCTATTAAAATCAATGAGAACAGTAATTTACTAGAAATTCTGTTTTGTGTGCTTGTAATGGATATCCTGGCAAGACCTTAGAATGATTCTTACACCACACAGAAGAATAAGCAGCTTAATTAATTTGCTTTGTGAACATTCCTGACAAAAGCAAGAAAATTAAAAAAAGTGAAAGAGTGAAATAAATAAAAAGCCAGCAAGTAATGCAATTATGTGCACTGCTTTAAATTCTGTGATGATTTTCGTACCCATCTGCCTCTGTAATGAATCTCAACAACAGTTTAACATTTTTTTTACATATTTACTCTTTTGTTCTAGAGGGAAAATAAAACTATTTTCAATTGTCTCTGCACCTTTAATTTTGAGAGATAGAATAAGAGAATCCAGAAAAGCAGTATGAAAAACAGCAGATGTTTTCTTATTTAAGAGTTGTGCACTAAAAATATCCCTTAAGAGAATTTCCAGCTCCACGAGTTTTGTCAAGCACTGTCACAGAGTCAAAGTGCACCTCAACATGTCTAATCAGCCTGCAGCCTAGGAAACTGAGAAAATTGCTTTACACTTTCCTTCCACAAATCTCCTCAGATGTGACAAAACAAAGGGGTGGGGGTACAGAGTGGTGGGGGGTGGTGAAGCCACAAGAAAAAAACCAAGATGATGACTTTCTCTCAAAGTTTTCACACACACATGCTCTTTCTTCAGATAGCTTAATAAAATTTCTAAATAAATGTATTTCATATTGTAGCAGATCCCAAAATGTCAAGCTTGATAAAACTTTTGAAACATAAAATTTTATAGAAGAAACCATTTTGTAGCTTGCATGAAGAAAATCATACATGCAGCATCCCTTCCCATGCAAAACTCAGAGGAGGAACTGAGGGCCTAAAGACAGTGTAGTTTCCCCTTTGACTACAAAAGGAAATAAATCTAGATTCTGCTATTTAGCTATAAAACAAAATAATAACATACCTGTCATGAAGACCCAAGATGTCCCTGTGGCTGATATTTTGCCAGAAGTGTCTATCTAAATCACAGTTTTTATTAAAAAAATACAAACAAAACTGTTAAATAACAGTTCAGCTTTCTTGAGCATTGCTGGGAGGTTTATCATCAACCTTTTTCTTTTCCTGTTAGGTCAAACTGTGGTAGCAACATACATCATTCTATTTACTTCAAATGATGAAGACTAAGATAAGCAGCAAATAGAAGCTGAGGTATTCAGGATCTAGAATATGTGTTTTCTTTCACCTGATTAGGTGACCTTTTGACATTGAGGATGAGAATATTAAGGAAAGAATTCTCTGTCTAACAAAATACCATTGAGGCATTGTTCCATGCTTCCCACACCACTGACAATGGTGACTCAAGCTGACAGGGAACAAGAGTCAGTCAGATCCTCTGCCTTGCAGTGTGACATAGCCAGCATGGCATACAGTGCCATTAGCTGGCTAAGAGTCATCTCACATGAAAAATTTCTGGGAAATTAGTAAGAAAATGCTAACTCATATTTTTGGCAAAATATTTGTGAAGAGAATGTTAACGAAGGAAGACATCATGAAGAAACCACAGGCAGACAGATTCATGGCACCAAAGGAAGTTGGTTTTAATGAAGGGCCATAACTGAGGATCCCTGGTCAGGACAAGAAATTACATTGTCTTATGCAACTATATATGTTTTCACAAGCAGAATAACTCCCAGTAGCACATTCTGCTCATGTCCCCATGCTGTAGTGTGATGTTCTGCGGCCTAGTTTCTCAGCTTATCTCAAAACATTTCTTTTCACAATCACCAAGTTTTAAATGCATATTTCTGTGGGTGTTGCAAGTTGCAGTGATACATGGCTTCAGTAAGACACACTTTCAGGTGTGTAAGTTACATTTTTCTAAATGGTGTTGTAAATTCTTTGAGTTTTTACAGTAAACACTGTGCCATGAAAGTCAACATATCTGGTAATACAAAACATCTGGTAGTACAAATGAGTTATTTAATAAACTGATTAAGCAGCAGTTGGCATTTCTAATGCAGTGTTAGCTTAGAATATAACTATTTATTTATATAGCAAAACATATTTCACAAAAATATTCTAACCAGCCTTAAATTTTATATGTAAAACAAACAGGGATAGAAAATAGTAAGAGAAGTTACAGTACTGTTGAATAAGACAACTGGATTTTAAATTCCACCCTGAAAAAAGAGTCATCTGATATATCCATATATATTTTGAGCTATTCTTCTCAGTGAATTATTAATTTGCACTTTACAGAAAAACAGAGCATTTGCATAAGGCAACTAAGGGAGGGAAATTTAAGATAAAATTCAATTATTTGGAAAATCTTCAATTATGTAATATTTATACTAAAATTCTTGTCTTGATGTGGGCTGAGATTCTAAATGCTTTTGATTTAGACACAGGTTCAGGAAGGAGATAATTCACTGGAAGAAATATTGTCAAATTTTATCCCTTTCTGGTTCTAAATTCCTGGTTTCTGTAGAATGCAGGAAATACCAATTAAAAATATATTCTCAATCTAGTAAATTTTAAGGGGATGAATTTCAGAGATAGCCTTCAAGTTCCCAATCTTCATTTTCATTTTGACTGTCAGTAAAATTTGTAAAAGTTTGTAAAATTGTAAAGTCTTAATGAACCTCACAAAGTCTCTATCTTACAATTGTAAAATGGAAAAAAAAATTAAATCCTTGTCGCTTTTTTTGTGGAAGTATCATGCTTGGGTGTTGCATCCTGGGTTTGGGTTCAAATTATGGGTTTTTTCTTTGTTAGTTTTCCAGTCCTCTGTACCCTCGTGCATCCCCTGGGTTTTCCCCTACTCCTGCGATTTCCATGCTCGTCTCCCCGTTCTTGCGGTCCCATTCACCCCAAAGCCCCGTCTCCGCACCTGCCGTGTTCCCATCGGTCGCTGTAGTACACGTCATCACCACGATGTCTGTACCCATTAGGCAGGAGGACTTCCCGTCAGCCCTGTCCCTTTCTTATTTCATCCCACTCCTCGGCATGCTCGAGGCCATTTGCGTCCATGCGAAGCTGGGAGCGGCTGTAGCTTTTCCTCCAAGGAACTCAGCTCCGAAGCGACTTCCATCCACACGCCAGTGCTTCCACAGCCATCAGGAGGGACATTTTGAGGATCGCTGCCCACTTCTAAGGACTATACCACCCGGGGCTGCGGGAGGAGGGAGGAGGGACGGGAGCCCCACAATCCCAAAAAACTAGAAAAGGAACACACACTTACCTCGCGTGCTGATAAAAATGAGGCAAGTCGTGGTGCCGTGAGAGGAGCCGTGATACACCATCTAGTCCCATCTGTAAGCGGCTGCCTCTCAACTACTGACATCGGGGAGCCTTATCGGCTCCGACTCACCAATTCTGTCCACTTTCGTTCCCAGGACTGGCATTTCTTCATAGCAGATGCAGAGCTTCTATCACACATCTGCCGCTGTGAAACCAGGAAGAAGGAGGACCTTCTGAACTGCAGGTACCTCGTGGTCGGAGACACAAAAAACACCCCACTGGAGATAGAGGTTCCTCCGGTAATTTCCACCCTTAATCTGAGGCTCTTCTATCTCGTGGCACGCTGTGTCCATCCCCTCCTCTTCCTGCCTAAGGGCCAGGTTATTGCACAGGCAATTCCTATTCCTCGTGCTCTGTGTAATGACCTGGAACTCTCAGTCTTTTATGCTGGGAAGTTGGGAGAGGAAAAACCCCTCGTATGGTGTAAACTCAAGTGCGAGGGGCATTCTGCATACCTTCAGGGGATGTTGGACACAGGGGCAGATGTGACGGTCATCCCACCACATAAGTGGCCGTCACACTGGGAGCTGCAAAGCGTGGCCACGCCAGTCTTAGGACTAGGCGGGCCCCAGCCAGCAAAGCAATCAAAAAATATTATCCAAATTAAGGGTCCGAACGGACTGCTAGCCTCAGTACATCCGTTCGTGATCGATTGTAAATTTACACTATGGGGGAGAGACGCCATGTCCCAGTGGGGAGCCAAATTGGAATTTCCGGCCCCCCAACATTTTTAGGTGCAGCCACTGAGGAGCGCCCCACACAGAAATTAACATGGCTCACAGATAAGCCTGTCTGGGTGAAGCAGTGGCCGCTAAGTAAACAAAAACTACATGTGCTCACAAAACTAGTGGAGGAGGAATTGGCAAAGGGACATATAGTCAAAACTAACAGCCCCTGGAACTCTCCGGTGTTTGTAATTAACAAGCCAGGGAAGGACAGGTGGCGACTCCTCCATGACCTAAGGAAAATTAATGAAGCCATAGAAAATCTGGGCTCTCTCCAACCGGGTATGCCATCTCCATCTATGCTACCTGAAAAATATAATTTAGCTGTAAATGACATTAAAGTTTGCTTCTTTCAAATCCCGCTCCATCCGGATGATGCTCCCCGTTTTGCCTTCTCTGTACCCTCCGTCAACAGGGAAGCCCTTGTGAAGCGCTACCACTGGACAGTACTACCTCAGGGGCTAAAATGTTCCCCCACTATATGCCAGTGGTATGTCGCCAGAGTTCTGTCCCCAATGCGTGCCAAGTGGACATCCTGTATTTTCTATCATTACATGGATGACGTGCTGATTTGTGCCCCTGACAGCGAGGTCCTACAAGCAGCTCTGGAGGACACTGTTAGGGCCTTGTCGGTGGCCGGATTCGAACTACAAAAAGAGAAGGTACAGTTACTGCCACCCTGGAAGTACCTGGGCCTAGAAATTAATAACCAAATGATTAGGCCTCAACAAATTCAGATAAGTAACAACCCCAAGACGCGGAATGACATCCAGCGCTTGTGTGGATCGCTAAATTGGATCAGGCCATGGCTGGGACTCACCACGAGAGAACTATCCCCTCTTTTTGACTTGTTAGCAGAAAGGGAGGGGGATGAGGGTTTAAGTTCCCCAAGAGTCCTGACCCGGGAGGCCAGAGCCGCACTCGAGAAGGTCCAAACCACCATCGCGAGCAGGCAAGCCCATCGCTGTCAACCAGGGCTGCCTTTCTGCTTCATCATCTTAGGTGAGTTACCCCATTTATACGGTATAATATTCCAGGGGGACAAGGGCCAACAGGACACCCTCTTGATAATAGAGTGGGTATTCCTTGGCCACAGACAGTCCAAAAGTATCACCAAGCAACAAGAGCTGATGGTGCAGCTCATAATACGGGCCAGGGCTCGTCTGCAAGTACTAGCGGGTTGTGACTTCACATGTATCCACCTCCCCATCAAAACATCCACGGGGAAAATGACCAAGGAGACCTTTGAACACCTTCTCAGATAAAATGAAAATTTGCAGTTTGCTCTAGACAGCTTCTCAGGCCAAATTCAAATTGGACATCCTGGCCATCATCTGCTCAATACAGAATTCAAATTGTTGCCAAGAGAATTGCAAAGTAAAAAGCCACTCAAAGCACTGACAGTGTTCACAGATGGGTCAGGGAAGTCCCACAAGTCAGTAGTGACTTGGAAAGACCCAGTGACTCAGTTGTGGGAATCAGACGTTAAAGTAGTGGAAGGTTCCCCACAAGTAGCTGAGTTGGATGCTGTCGTGAGGGCTTTTAAAAAATTCGATCAACCTTTTAATCTAGTCACAGATTCGGCATATGTGGCAGGAGCACTGTCTAGAGCTGAACATGCAATTGTAAAAGAGGTCCCAAATCATGTCATCTTCAGGTTGCTCACAGAATTAGTACACCTGGTTTCTAACCGTGAGCATCCCTTTTATGTGGTACATGTGAGGTCACACACAAATCTCCCAGGCTTTATTGCCGAAGGGAACCGCAGAGCAGACGCCTTGGCAGCCCCAGTACAGCTGGGAGGCCAGCCAAACATAGTCGAGCAGGCCAGGCTCAGCCATCAGCAGTTCCGTCAAAATGCCCCAGGTCTGGTACGCCAGTTCCATCTGCGGCATGACCAAGCCAGAGAAATTGTGGCCTCATGCCCCAACTGTCAGGAGGCAGCTCTACCAGCACTGGGAGCAGGTGTGAATCCCAGAGGTCTCCGCAGTTGTGAGGTATGGCAGATGGACATCACCAAAGTCCCCGAATTTGGGAAACTCAAGAATGTCCATGTAACCGTGGACACCTTCTCGGGAGCAGTTTTTGCCTCAGCCCACATAGGGGAAAGGGCCACAGACGTGAGAAAACACCTCATACATGCCTTTGCTTCTTTGGGGGTCCCAGCCACAATAAAAACTGATAATGGTCCAGCATATACTTCCGGGGTGCTCAGTAACTTCCTGCAGGAATGGGGGGTCCAACGTAAAACCAGGATTCCTCACTCCCCCACTGGCCAGGCCATAATAGAGAGGACTCACCAGACGCTGAAACAGGTCCTCCGGAAGCAGCGGGGAGATGTGCGAGTGCTGTCACCGCACGAGAGACTCTGCAAGGCCTTGTTTACTATCAATTTCCTAAACTGCTCTCTTGACAGGCAAGAACCGCCAGCCCTGAGACATTTCAAACAACATCAGGAGCTCCAGCCAGAGGAGAGGCCTCCAGTATTAGTGAGGGATCCAGACTCTAAAGAAATCCAGGGTCCATTCCCACTCTTGACTTGGGGACGGGGATATGCCTGCGTATCCACGCCCCCAGGAGTCAAATGGATCCCCAGGAGGCATGTCAAACCTTACACACCAGGGCAGTCAGTGAGTCGGAGTGATACAGTGCCAGTGGATGCAACTGATGATCCCACCAACCAAGGGGTTGCATCCAATCGCAGGCGCCGCAGAAAAGGGAGAGACTCAACATCTCCCTAAAAAGCACTTTTCCCACATCTGCCTCAGACCATATATGTCTCTAGGCTGTGTTTATAATAAAGTTGTTGTCCCAGTTCCCCTATCCCCAAACACCCAAGAAAAAAGCAGCTCCAGTACCATCCCTAGGCCCTCTCCATCTATAAAGCAGTCACAGCAGCAGAAGAAGCTAGGAGAAGAGGCCACTGCGCAAGAATCCAAACAGAAACAACTGTCTTTATATTATTTAAAGCGGGGAATTGTTGCATCCTGGGTTTGGGTTCAAATTATGGGTTTTTTCTTTGCTAACTTTCAAGTTCTCTGTACCCTCGTGCATCCCCCAGGTTTTCCCCTACTCCTGTGGTTTCCGTCCTCGTCTCCCCGTTCTCGCGGTCCCACTCACGCCAAAGCCCCGTCTCCGCCCCTGCCGTGTTCCCATTGGTCACTGTAGTACACGTCATCACCGCGATGTCTGTACCCATTAGGCAGGAGGACTTCCCGTCCATCCTATCCCTTCCCTATTTCATCCCACTCCTCGGCACGCTCAAGGCCATTTGTATCCGTGCGAAGCTGGGAGCGGCTGCAGCTTTTCCACTGCAGCTCTCGCAGCCAATAAAGCATCCAGCTGCCACGCGGACGGATTTGGATGAATTCCCTGCCTCTTTCTTTCTTCCCTCGTGCCGACGGCAAAGCGCGGCCAACAGCCCACCCCAGAGCGCAGCAGCAAAAGCGCTCGGGAACTGTCGTGAGCCCTGGCCCCGACGAAAAGCTGAGACGCCCAAGCCGGGCGTTCGAGAGCTGACCGGGGCTGAGAAAAGTAACGCGCAGCCGCGCTTGGGACGTAAAATATGCTGACAATAACAACTCCATTAGGGAGTTGTCATTAATAATTTTGCAACTAAGATGAGAAAATAAAGACAGCATCTTAGCACTAAAAACTCAGATGTTCAATCCACACATTTATCTGGCTATCCAAGCAAGTTTAGGGCAAAATATTATGAGGCAAGCTTTGAATTGTGCTCTACACCTGTGTGAACTGCTGCACTGATAATACTGCTAATTTGCATACTGCTATTATTTTAGTTTCAGAAAAAGAAGAGGGGTTTTTTATCATTTATAACAATTACATCCAGACTGCAAAAATAAGGATGACTATGACTGAATAGATCCATTTACATTTCCTAATTCTCCTGGTCTTCTTTTATTTAAAAAACTGATCATATAATTAAAGTTGGTTTTGGAATCACTGAGGTGAAATTACCATGGCAGCAGTTTGCAAAGGCCCTGAAACCAACAAAAAGGTTTTTCTGCACATATTAAAGGTCAAGGCGAGCAGTTGCAATAACAATCATATCTGTAAATTATCTGTTCAGTCATCCTGTCTATGTGGTTTGGAAATAGCATCTCCATACAGAAGCTTCCCTGGAGGTTCTGCCTGCCCTGTAAATCTTTAGACAAAATTAGACAAATCCTGAGTGTTGTTTTGAACATGGGTCAACAGGACAATGACTCATCCCATTCAGCTGACACTAGTTCATTAAAATACATCAGCTGGGAAGGTACACGAGAGTATCTGTGTTTTAAACATGAATAGCAACACTACATTATTCAAATAAGAGAAAAGTCCTTAAAACATGGATGCTAAGTGGTTCACTGCAGCTCTAAAATGCTCTGCAAGAACACTGAATATACTCTCAAATTGTTTATTTTAACTAAATTCCCCAGAAGATCCCTGGTGTCTGAATTTAAAGATTGCTCATGTTCTGTTGCATAGTTTGCCCTTTTCTTTAAAAAATGGTGCTGTAGAAACTGTAAACTCCTGGATATACAGGCTGTTACTGACTGCAGGCCATGCTGGCACCTTCTTCAAGATAGAATGACAATACCCAAGCTTGGCCAAGCTTCAAAGTGAGTGTATTTAGCAAAATGAAAAAGAAAAAAAAAATCAATAAATTTGAGCTACTTTCTAGGGCTAAACAGAACAAAAGGTTCATTTTCTGGAGTGCATATTGTGTGAGGACCCCAGATGACCAGTGCTGAGGGCTGTTTCCACCACTCTCCACTCTGGGAAGGAAAAGGAAGGCAGCACAGGGGTCAGGCTTCTTCTTCCATCTGTCACTGTGGAAATTGCTTCACTTCCCTGTAACTATCTCACCATCATTTCACAGGTTTCAGGACCAATGATGTGATCTCAAGGGATGGTTTATGCAGCCCAAAAAAGGATGGATTGTGATGGAAGCTGTACCTGGTTCCCCTGTTAACTACACATTATGTTCTCTTGCAAGGTGGGATGAGATGGTCCATCTGCCTTTCCCAAGCTGCTGCATCCTGAGCCTGGTGCACCCTCTGGTAGCAGGGACAATTTAACCCTTTCCTATAAGTAGATACAGGTTGGCTCTGAAAAACTCACCAGTTCTTATTACCAAGATCTGCCCATGTCTAAAAAGACAATATTTGGTAACATTTATTTCATGTATTTTCAATGGTGTATTTTCTCCCATCTGATTGAAAGTTTCTTAAATTAAGTATTTGCTACACAATAACCCATTCCTTGCTTTTCAAGGTAGCTTTGGAACTAGGCTGCAAATAGTGGACAATGTAAAAGGTGTTTCAGAAGAAAATTACTATTATATTTGGCAATTTATCATAGCTTGCTGTTAACATAATATTAGTGAAAATATGGGAGACACTCTTATTTCTGGAAATTATTGAAAGATAAGACTATATATATATTCTAACATTTAATTGCCTTCTCACATATCACTGATCAAAATTTAATATGAATAATTAATAATTAGAGGGGTTTTGTGTTTATAAAAGGAAAACATTTAAAATCAGTTTTCCTAATCTATCAAAGGAGCTGCAGAGCTACCTAAACAGAAAGTTGAGTGGAGGTATGTCAGTCACCACAGCACTACAATCATTTTGTTGAAAGCTCTTAAAATCTCCAGCTATTGGATCTTATGGATGATTGATGCAGATTGCTCTAGGTGCAAGCTGATGTTCCTTAGTGATTACAAAGATGAGGATGGTGAAAACAAAACTCAGTTCCTGATTACTCCTTTGCTTTTATCTCCCCGATAAATAATAGTCTATGATGTTATTTTAAAGAGATCCCTGCAAAAAAAAATGGGGAAGGGCTGTCATGGGGAGATATAAGTTAATTCTCAACAGTCTTTCATAAAAGAAAATATTGTAAAAGAAAATAACCTTACATTGTTATCTTCATGAAACATAGCTGATTTTTAATAAATCGTAAGTATTACTTTCATCTAGAAAAATCCTCTACACATATTTGTGTTATATAATTTTTATATAATCTAGGGTCAATTCATGGCATTTCCCCTCTAAAGTTCCTATACTCTGAGCATTTTGAATTATGACAGACATTATGTCAGACCTTACAGTCCAAATGAAAATGGTATTTTCATTCAGTAAATAGATTTGGAGCTTTTTAGTATTTAATTTTTTTAATTTCATTTTTAATATGACAGATACAAAAATTAACTTAGTAGAATGTAGGTAAATCTTTATGAGTAACTTTTTTTTAAATCACTTAACTGGAAAACTTTTTTAACAGAAATGGAAGATAAGAATGTCTGACTTGTACAAGTGCACAAGTCAGCAGTAAAATATACTTCAGGAAAACCATAGTGTTTTCCTTTTGAATCTTTAAATCATTGCCATTCATGAAAAAAGGACAAGATTTTCTCACACAGCAATGAGATCAGGCAACATTAAAATAATAATTTGTGCTTCCAAAATGCATAAAACTATTACAATATATCACTTTGAAATTTCAAATATTTCAGCAACAATTATCTAATAGCATTCATATCTCTAAAGGAAACAACTCCATCCTGTCACATTTGTATGTGTCACTCAACTAGCTCTATTCTTAGTGATTAAATTTTAGCAGAAAAAACCCTGACATAATTTTGCTATTAGCAGGTTTTACTGCGTTGTTTCAACTTGTTTCTCATAATGATAATGATAATAATTTACAATCAAAAACATCCTCCACTATATTTTCAGAAGACATTAACAGTGTTGTATATTTTCTAGTAACACAGCCACACTATTGCTACCTTCATAAACACCTGTAGAAAGCAAATAAGTGGTTGAAATTCTTGAAAAAATATTTCCACTTTTTTATACTGTCATTTTGGAAGGATATGGAACATTTCTTTCTATGTTGTACAAAAGTGACATACCTAACTGACAGGTTTGGGAATGGGCTTCTTCCCTGTCTTCAGTGTTCCCATAGGTATTCCCTGCCTTGAAAACCTTCTGAAAGATCTTTGATAACATCCTTTTGCCATACTGTTTACAGTATCCTGTCCTGATTTAAAGGAAAAAAACAATCCTCAAAAGTTCAATGAAATTCTTTAGCTTGTTTCAGGAGAGGTTATGGCATTGCTTTGCATTACCACTACAAGAGCTCTTCACTCAGCTTGCAAATCCAGTGACATTTTTCCCCAAGAAAGGAATCTGGCCACAAGGCATTTCTCTAAGGAAAGTCTCAAACTCCTAAGCACAGTATCCACCTTTACAGTCTCCATAAAAAGTTGGAGGAAACCAGACCCTTCAAAAGACAGCAGCAAACTTTGCTCAGTTCCTTTGTAGAATGAAGCTGCTCTGTGCTGGAATAGGTAAGTCTGGGTGGAGGATCCTGTGGAGGCTGGTTCTTATCTTGAAGTCTAAGCCCTGGCAAGACAGAGCCAAAGATACAGCTGTTGCTTGGTCCTTGACCCCCAGTGTGCCATTGTGCTCTTCCCTGTGTCCAGGCACTGAAACTTTTTAGCTTGAGCGTTATCTTAACCATTTTTCCATTAAGCATTTGGATGGTAATAGGAGAGCTAAAGCACACACTTCCCTTACCCTTTTTTTTCCTTTGTTTTTTTCCTGGATCCAAATTAAAGACTAAAAAAATTGAAACAAACTCTGCTCTATCATAAAACTATACTCCACTCTCCTATGAGGCAGAATATTTACAATTTTGAAATGCAAGAATATTTGTGCATGCCATAAGGCTCACACCAAGCAATAGTCTTGAATCCTGCAATTTTTGTTCTTTCACACTTGGATTATTACAGCTCTTTGGTTCTCTGCTGCAGGATCATGACATGACATTTTAACACACATAGTCTGCTTCCGGCATTTTAATTGGTTTAAAACTGTTGGTAACATCTTTTACTGTATTAATTTATTGCTTCAGCGTTAGTCAACTGAAACCTTTGCCAGATGGCAATACAGCCCCTGAATACTGATGAGGAGAAAGAAAATATTTATCTAATGCATATGTTTGCTCATTCATTAAGTATTCATTAATTGTTTTTTAGAGTTTGTTCTTTGGGATTTTTTTCTCCCTTTTTCTTTGAGTTGCAATGCAAAAGGAGCCTAAAGGTTCAAATTTACATCTCATGGTGGCATAATTATTAATAATCTAGCTCTCTATTATCTGCCTAAAAAATAGGGACAAAATTAATTGAAAATTTAGCACTTTTTTTTTTTACCTGCACTGGATATCAAAACAAGTGAAATATTCTGAAACTTCTAGAAATGTTATTGTGTTATCACTTCCCATAAGAACAGGGAAGAATAAACAGAGATGACCTTCTCACTTCTAAGTACAGCCTTCTCCACAGAACTCTTTAATATTACTCCCCCAAAACACAGGCGGCATTAAAATTTGATGCGTAAGTATGTTATCAGGAAATTTGCTCCCTCCACTACTGACAGGTCCTTCCAGAAGTCACCTGCATCTAGCTCTATTTCTAATCATAATACCATCTGTAATGTTCAGAAATCACTTGAGCTATCTGCCAAACACATGCATTTCTCCCTGTTTCTGGTAAAAGTCACAAGAGAATTAAATATACAAACAGGAAAGGAATTTGGGATATGCTATGACTTGCATTGATCACAGCTGAAAGTACCTCTGTTGGTCCAGTGATTTCCTGCTTTGACCATTAATTTTCTGCCTGTTGTACTAAAAAAATTTATTCCTTACTATGTGGTGTATAACTTGAAAAAAACAGTCTGAATTCAGACATCCTCTTGGTTCTGAGTATTTGAAACCTATGATTTTTTGCTGCAGCTATTTGTTAATCACAGCATGTCAGAGCTACAATTCTTGGCAAAATGTACCTTTAGTTTTCTGATCCTCGGTCATGACTAAGTTTCCTCAGAATATACAACCCTCTGAACTAAACTAATAAACTCCTGACTAGGAAGTTCCCACTCTCTATAGAGCATGGCCTTTGGGTTTCAAGCCTTTCAGTAGATTAAGAGTGGGATTGCACAGATCTGCCTCTAAAGCTTGCTTGTCTCACCTGTCACTTATTGCACAGTACACATTGTTTTGCAATGCTCTCTGTTGACTGTTCTTGCCAGGACATTTCAAGTACATGGTTATTTCATGGTATCGTTCTTAAATTCTTCTAAAGTAATTTTTAAACAAACAAAAGAGAAAATAACTTATTAAATAATAATAAATTTAAGTAATTAATACATGAATTTTGCACAGTCTTCATGGTGCAATAGGTGCAACCTCCTGTGCCACTGGGTTCTGGCCATCCTCACCACTTGATCCTCTTTAGTACCTTGCTGGATTGCCTGGAGCCAGATGCAAA
Source organism: Anomalospiza imberbis (assembly GCF_031753505.1). NCBI lineage: Eukaryota > Metazoa > Chordata > Aves > Passeriformes > Viduidae > Anomalospiza > Anomalospiza imberbis. The sequence goes on along the minus strand of NC_089684.1, from coordinate 34,676,768 downwards.
GGTAACAAAGCATGTGGATGGACTTTCTCTCTTGCTCCAAAAGATGAGCCAATGTCCACTTCCAAAATCCCACAGTCAGCAGCTCATTCTCTCTGAGTACGTGCCACTCCAGCCTCTTCTGGTGCTCCATTGGAAAGCACTGAGAGGTGCTGGATTTTGCTACTGTGCTCTCGTGCTGTGGCCTCTGCTTTATGGAGCACCAAAATTCTTTAAATCAGGGTTATTTATGGTTTCTAATTACTTGTGTAAGAGGCTCTGGCCAAACCAATCCTGCAAAATCCTGTTTTTCAAAGGAGCCAAGAATTGACCATCTTTTTACATTGCCAACTTTCTTTTGAAATACTTGCTCTAGGAATACACTTGAAGGCTCTCAAGCTCCAAACCCAAATCAGAGATCAAAGCTAGATGCCTTTTTGGTTTTAACAGGTCCAATAATTCTCATTATTTGTGGAGAAGTTGTCATAGTTTGCTGGACTGCATCTTGGCACATAAAGATGTCACCACTGAGACTCAAAGATGCATCTTATCTGGTACCTCAGCAAGTATTTGGGGTGGGTACATTTCTGCTTCACCACATTGCCGCTTTTCTTTCTAGCTAGAAATTCTATCAATTTTTTCTGTCTAGATCAATGCATTCTGCTTTCTGAAGATGACACCACAGAGACATGAAAATCAAGACAATTCAAAGCCTAACTTTGAGATTCATGAAGACTAAATCTCTCAAGCTGTATCACCAAAAGAAAACCTTGGATTTGATAGCACTTGATTCTGAAGAACTATATGAAGTTATATGAACTATAAAGTTCCTACTACAGATATGAACTATAAACATGTCATGCATTTGAAAATGCTGCAAAGTAAATCACACTCTGCTAAATTACATCAGCGATATGAATGGATATGTTCTTCTACACTCCTGAATCGAAGCCAAAAAAAACCCCAAAAATCAGCAAGACACAATTTTAGCAGAGTTGAATTAAAAATATTAGCAAGGTAAATCTGTATAATTTTTTTTTTTTTTTTACAGTAGTCAAGTATTTATTAGGGAACCACCATTTAACATTTGTACTAGGAATTAATGGACAAACTATTTGGAGATTATTCTGAAATTTCCCTACTCACTACACTTGGTCTGTGCCTTGGAATGAGCATATTCTTGAGGCTGGAATTCATATGAATTGACTATCAGCTGATTTCATCTTCTCATTATATTTTTGGCTATATAAATTTTATAACATCTAGTTGCTAGATGGTATAATTGTAGTTAATCAACAGACCAAGTTTGGTTTGGTAAATGTATTGTCTGATATAATTCAGTTCAACAAAAACTAGAATAGGGCTATTTATTTTCATGCCTATTTGTTCTTTTTTATGTTCTTCTTCCCACACCTATCACTTAGGTGTGGGAAGTTCTTTCAAAACAGCAGTACAAATCCAGAGAATTAAAATAGACCAGTTACAATTCTTAAGAAGTCTAAACTCCCTTCCTTGTCAAAACTAAAACTGAAAAATCAGATTTTCTTAAATTTTGAATTTTGTGATATCTCAGTTTTAGTATTTGCAATTTGCATACAAAAGTTGATCAATTTAAAAAAAAAAAAAAAACCAAACAACAAACCCAGGAAAAAATGGCACTTTGGCTCTTTTATAATCATGCTGTCTATAATGACAATACTAATTAAAAAAAACTATCAGCTTTTTTAACATGTCAGGCTTTATTCCTGGCACTGTCATCTCCATTTTTCCTCATCCTCCACTTTCTCCCTCCTCATGAGATTGCTTAGAAAAATAACTCATGTATTAAATAGAAGAAAAGTTACCTTCTTTTTCTTATTTTTAATAACCAGAGTAGAGTACTTGCATCCAGTTTCTGTGATGCCTTTCTCTGTCCAGAAAGCTTTCATTTTTTTCCTTGAAAATTTTGTATTCTATCACCATCCTAAACTTCTATTGCTTCAGTCTGCTTTTGTTTAACACTGTCTTGCTTAGTAAGGATCTCCTGCACCAGCAGTCATCTCTTCATGTACTGCACTCTGGGTAACAAAACATGCTTGTAAAGATAGTTTTGTAAAACTAACTAAAAAAAAATCCCAGGACACTCTCACACTTGTAAACCTAAAATGCCCTTTTGTAAAAGAAATTATTTCCTGAGATGCTTCATTCAGCCACTGTCATGTGCTTTTCAGGCAGGGTTTCCATATTCCCAGCACCTCTGCACTTCCCTCTAAGTTCTGAGGGGATTGATAGAAGGTGTGAGAGCTTTCACAGGAGATTAAAAAGATGATTCTTCCTGTCTAATGTTAACCTTAAAAAAAAATAAACAAAAAAAACCCTAGGAGAATAAATAGCATGTGTTAAGTACATTCAAAATTTGTGGCTTTTTGTGCTTTTCTTAACTTCTACCCCAGTGAAAATATAATAAACAGACTGTTGCAGCAATACTGAATTTAGTTTATTCATTTAGAAAATACTCCAAAATTATTTTTCAGAAAATACTTGCCACTTGAAAAAGTCTGTGTCATCAATGACAAACTCAGATTTTTCACTTCTGTTTTAAGAACCCTACTGACATGATTATGTGTACAGCTAACAGGGACATGAATGTCAATAAAGAAAAGTTGGAGCTCACCTGAATCTTGCCTTGAGCTTGCACATTTTGGAAAGGAAAAGTTCAGGTGCCTACCGCGGCTGCTCTTTACTTTTGTCTGCCCCGGTCAGCTCCCGAATGCCAAGCTTGGGCTTCTCAGCTTTTCGTCGAGGCCGGGGCTCGCCGCAGTTTCCGGGCGCTTTTGCTGTCGCGCTCCGGGGTGGGTTGTTGGCCGCGCTTTGCCGTCGGCGCGAGGGCAGAAACAAAGAGGCAGGGAATTCGTCCAAATCCGTCCGCGTGGCGGCTGGATGCTTTATTGGCTGCGAGAGCTGCGATGGAAAGGCTGCAGCCGCTCCCAGCTTCGCACGGATGCAAATGGCCTCAAGCATGCCGAGGAGTGGGGTGATATAGGGAAGGGACAGGGCGGACGGGGAGCCCTCCCGCCCAATGGGTACAGACATCGCGGTGATGACGTGTACTACAGGGACCAATGGGAACACGGCAGGGGCGGACACGAGACTTTGGGGTGAGTGGGACCGCGAGAACAGGGACACAGGCACGGAAACCACAGGAGTAGGGGAAAACTCGGGGGATGCACGAGGGTACAGAGAACTGGAGAACTAACAAAGGAAAAACCTATTATGTGAACCCAAACCCAGGATGCAACAATTCCCCGCTTTAAATAATATAAAAAAGACAGTTGTTTCTGTTTGGATTCTTGCGCAGTGGCTTCTTCTCTTAGCTTCTTCTGCTGCTGTGACTGCTTTGTAGATGGAAAGGGCTCGGGGATGGTACAGCAGCTGCTTTTTCTCTGGGTGTTTGGGGATAGGGGAACCGGGACAACAACTTTATTATAAACACGACTTGGAGACATGCATGGTCTGAGGTAGATGTGGGAAAAGTGCTTTTTAGGGAGATGTTGAGTCTCTCCCTTTTCTGCGGCGCCTGCGATTGGATGCAACCCCTTGGTTGGTGGGATCATCAGTTGCATCCGCTGGCACTGTATCACTCCGACTCACTGACTGTCCTGGTGTGTAAGGTTTGACATGCCTCCTGGGGATCCACTTGACTCCTGAGGGTGTGGATACGCAGGCATATCCCCGTCCCCAAGTCAAGAGTGGGAATGGACCCTGGATTTCTTTAGAGTCTGGATCCCTCACTAATACTGGAGGCCTCTCCTCTGGCTGGAGCTCCTGATGTTGTTTGAAATGTCTCAGGGCTGGTGGTTCTTGCCTGTCAAGAGAGCAGTTTAGGAAAGTGATAGTAAACAAGGCCTTGCAGAGTCTCTCGTGCGGTGACAGCACTCGCACATCTCCCCGCTGCTTCCGGAGGACCTGTTTCAGCGTCTGGTGAGTCCTCTCTATTATGGCCTGGCCAGTGGGGGAGTGAGGAATCCTGGTTTTACGTTGGACCCCCCATTCCTGCAGGAAGTTACTGAGCACCCTGGAAGTATATGCTGGACCATTATCAGTTTTTATTGTGGCTGGGACCCCTAAAGTAGCAAAGGCATGTATGAGGTGTTTTTTTACGTCTGAGGCTCTTTCTCCTATGTGGGCTGAGGCAAAAACTGCTCCCGAGAAGGTGTCTACGGTTACATGGACATTCTTGAGTTTCCCAAATTCGGGGACTTTGGTGACGTCCATCTGCCATACCTCACAACTGCGGAGACCTCTGGGATTCACACCTGCTCCCAGTGTTGGTAAAGTTGCCTCCTGACAGTTGGGGCATGAGGCCACAATTTCTCTGGTATGGTCACGCCGCAGATGGAACTGGCGTACTAGACCTGGGGCATTTTGACGGAACTGCTGATGGCTGAGCCTGGCCTGCTCGACTATGTTTGGCTGGCCTCCCAGCTGTACTGGGGCTGCCAAGGCGTCTGCTCTGCGGTTCCCTTCGGCAATAAAGCCTGGGAGATCCGTGTGTGACCTCACATGTACCACATAAAAGGGATGCTCACGGTTAGAAACCAGGTGTACTAATTATGTGAGAAACCTGAAGATTACTTGATTTGGGACCTCTTTTACAATTGCATGTTCAGCTCTAGACACTGCTCCTGCCACATATGCCGAATCTGTGACTAGATTAAAAGGTTGATCGAATTTTTTAAAAGCCCTCACGACAGCATCCAACTCAGCTACTTGTGGGGAACCTTCCACTACTTTAACGTCTGATTCCCACAACTGAGTCACTGGGTCTTTCCAAGTCACTACTGACTTGTGGGACTTCCCTGACCCATCTGTGAACACTGTCAGTGCTTTGAGTGGCTTTTTACTTTGCAATTCTCTTGGCAACAATTTGAATTCTGTATTGAGCAGATGATGGCCAGGATTCCCAATTTGAATTTGGCCTGAGAAGCTGTCTAGAGCAAACTGCAAATTTTCATTTTGTCTGAGAAGGTGTTCAAAGGTCTCCTTGGTCATTTTCCCCGTGGATGCTTTGATGGGGAGGTGGATACATGTGAAGTCACAACCCGCTAGTACTTGCAGACGAGCCCTGGCCCGTATTATGAGCTGCGCCATCAGCTCTTGTTGCTTGGTGATACTTTTGGACTGTCTGTGGCCAAGGAACACCCACTCTATTATCAAGAGGGGGTCCTGTTGGCCCTTGTCCCCCTGGAATATTATACCGTATAAATGGGGTAACTCACCTAAGATGATGAAGCGGAAAGGCAGCCCTGGTTGACAGCGATGGGCTTGCCGGCTCACGATGGTGGTTTGGACCTTCTCGAGTGCAGCTCTGGCCTCCCGGGTCAGGACTCTTGGGGAACTTAAACCCTCATCCCCCTCCCTTTCTGCTAACAAGTCAAAAAGAGGGGATAGTTCTCTCGTGGTGAGTCCCAGCCATGGCCTGATCCAATTTAGTGATCCACACAAGCGCTGGATGTCATTCCGCGTCTTGGGGTTGTTACTTATCTGAATTTGTTGAGGCCTAATCATTTGGTTATTAATTTCTAGGCCCAGGTACTTCCAGGGTGGCAGTAACTGTACCTTCTCTTTTTGTAGTTCGAATCCGGCCACCGACAAGGCCCTAACAGTGTCCTCCAGAGCTGCTTGTAGGACCTCGCTGTCAGGGGCACAAATCAGCACGTCATCCATGTAATGATAGAAAATACAGGATGTCCACTTGGCACGCATTGGGGACAGAACTCTGGCGACATACCACTGGCATATAGTGGGGGAACATTTTAGCCCCTGAGGTAGTACTGTCCAGTGGTAACGCTTCACAGGGGCTTCCCTGTTGACGGAGGGTACAGAGAAGGCAAAACTGGGAGCATCATCCGGATGGAGCGGGATTTGAAAGAAGCAATCTTTCATGTCAATTACGGCTAAATTATAATTTTGGGGTAGCATAGATGGAGATGGCATAACCGGTTGGAGAGAGCCCAGATTTTCTATGGCTTCATTAATTTTCCTTAGGTCATGGAGGAGTCGCCACCTGTCCTTCCCTGGCTTGTTAATTACAAACACCGGAGAGTTCCAGGGGCTGTTAGTTTTGACTATATGTCCCTTTGCCAATTCCTCCTCCACTAGTTTTGTGAGCGCCTGTAGTTTTTGTTTACTCAGCGGCCACTGCTTCACCCAGACAGGCTTATCTGTGAGCCATGTTAATTTCTGTGTGGGGCGCTCCTCAGTGGCTGCACCTAAAAATGTTGGGGGGCCGGAAATTCCAATTTGGCTCCCCACTGGGACATGGCGTCTCTCCCCCATAGTGTAAATTTACAATCGATCACGAACGGATGTACTGAGGCTAGCAGTCCGTTCGGACCCTTAATTTGGATAATATTTTTTGATTGCTTTGCTGGCTGGGGCCCGCCTAGTCCTAAGACTGGCGTGGCCACGCTTTGCAGCTCCCAGTGTGACGGCCACTTATGTGGTGGGATGACCGTCACATCTGCCCCTGTGTCCAACATCCCCTGAAGGTATGCAGAATGCCCCTCGCACTTGAGTTTACACCATACGAGGGGTTTTTCCTCTCCCAACTTCCCAGCATAAAAGACTGAGAGTTCCAGGTCATTACACAGAGCACGAGGAATAGGAATTGCCTGTGCAATAACCTGGCCCTTAGGCAGGAAGAGGGGGGGATGGACACAGCGTGCCACGAGATAGAAGAGCCTCAGATTAAGGGTGGAAATTACCGGAGGAACCTCTATCTCCAGTGGGGTGTTTTTTGTGTCTCCGACCACGAGGTACCTGCAGTTCAGAAGGTCCTCCTTCTTCCTGGTTTCACAGCGGCAGATGTGTGATAGAAGCTCTGCATCTGCTATGAAGAAATGCCAGTCCTGGGAACGAAAGTGGACAGAATTGGTGAGTCGGAGCCAATAAGGCTCCCCGATGTCAGTAGTTGAGAGGCAGCCGCTTACAGATGGGACTAGATGGTGTATCACGGCTCCTCTCACGGCACCACGACTTGCCTCATTTTTATCAGCACGCGAGGTAAGTGTGTGTTCCTTTTCTAGTTTTTTGGGATTGTGGGGCTCCCGTCCCTCCTCCCTCCTCCCGCAGCCCCGGGTGGTATAGTCCTTAGAAGTGGGCAGCGATCCTCAAAATGTCCCTCCTGATGGCAGTGGAAGCACCGGCGTGTGGATGGAAGTCGCTTCGGAGCTGAGTTCCTTGGAGGAGCAACAGCAGATGCGACCAGCTTGTCTTTAGGTCTCTTTGGGGCCTCCTCCTCTATCAGGTGTGATTTCAGGGTGCAATCCTCGATGATCTGGTCGAGCGTCGGCGCTGGTGAGGCCGGCAGCGACAGGATGATTCTTTTGCACATGGTGTTGGCGTTCATGTGCACCACTTCTAGGACTAGCCCGTCTCGGTGTTCAGGTCTCTCCACCCGTCTCTCGACTGCTGCCAGGACCCGGTCTACGAAATCTACAAAAGGCTCTGCGACACTTTGTTTAATCGCTGTATAAGGAACCATCGGGTCCTTGGTGGGCATGCCCAGGAACGCATGCTCTGCTGCACACCTGGACATGTCCAGCACGGCCGTTGGAATTCCCCGAGCTTGAAGTTGCCCTTCACTCCATTCTCCTTCACCCACAAGATGGTCCAAAGTGATCGGTTCTTCCGCGAAATCCAGGCTGTAAGGCCCTTCTAGGATTTCGGGAAGCAGGTCTGCTGCCAGTTTCTTCCACCTCCTCTCCCACAGGCTGTATTCTGATGGGAGAAGCAGGCAGCTAAACGGACACTTAAGGTCTGCTGGCACTACGGTTCCAGATGTCAAAGTCGCTTTTAAAATGCCTTTAAAAAAGGGGCTTTTTTGTCCAAAATCACGTGATGTTTTGCAGACCTCTTTTACGGATTCATAGGGAAGGGGTGTCCATGTAGGGTTTTCCCCTCCCCTGGCGTAGGAGGCTGGAGTGCGGAGCGACTGCTCGACTTCGTAGATTGGGCCCCGTCCCCTCCCCTCTCCCCTACTCCCTCCTTTCCCCCCATGGGTATCTGAGGAGCAGGAGGACGTGGGGGCGGGGTACGAGTGACGGGGCAGGGAGAATCTTCTCCCTGGGACAGGGGGACAGAGGTGACAGAGCCCTCCCTATTGGGGGAGGGTGGGGCTGATGTTGCGGCAGGCAGGACATGGAAGAAGGGAACGCCCACCCGAGGGGGAACAGGGGGAGGGGTGGAAACCCGATGCCTGGAGTGGGCGGTGCCCACACCCACAGGGAAACAGGAGGGGGTGGGGTCAAAGGTGGGGATACAGGGAACAAAGGAGACAAAGGGATTATGGGAAGGAGAAACCTCTCCACGTGGCCACCCTCCATCTTGGGAAGACAGAGGCCCTAGCCATGTGGCTGCGGCTTCCTCAGGGGGACAAAGAAAGGGATTCAGGGGAGCAGAGCAGCGCGGGGTAGCGCCAGAACTAGGATTTCTAACCGGGAAAAAGGGATTGGAAAAGGGGTTTGGGATTAGTTCCTCAGCAGAGTAGCTAATTCCACCAAGGCGGGGATGCCGGGATGGCTCAGGGGAGCCAGGAGCACAGTCCACATCTGTGGAGCTGCCCTGCGCCTCAGAGCGGCGGAGTACTCCCCTCTGCCTACCCGGTTTAGGGGAAAAAGGGGTAGGAGAGGAGGGGGAAATGGATTCAGGGGAAACAACAGTTTTGCCCGATGGCTCTTTCCTTTTTTCGGCCGCTTCTCGCGCGGACCCTGCTTTTACAACCTCCGAGATTAGCAAATGGAGCTTTGGGAAGCAATCTTTCACAGAGGGATCCCTGTCAATTCCCTCTGCTAACCTGGCTCCTACTTGCTCCCAGAACTCTGTTCTGTGAGCATCTTCCACGGTTACACGTGGAAAGGAAAAGCAGAGCCATCGTACAAACTGCTTGACTGAATTTTTGGGGTTGGGATGTTTTACTGATAAAATCCCCTTAATTTGGGTATAGAATTCCCTTTGTTGGGTAGATAGCGTGGTCCCCATGCTATTTCTACCCACAGCCTCACCCCTGGTGCAGAAAAGGCAAAAGAAAAAAAGCAAAAAACGCGAAAGACCCCGGCGGCTCGCCGCACACGCTGCGCGCTGCGTGATCCGTACCCCCGGAAACGCGGCAGAGCCCACCCACGTGAAGTATCAGCCGGGTATCCCCCGCGGCTAATCACTCACCAAACCGGAATCTTCGCAAATAAAAGCTGCTACCAGGGTCTTCTTTCCCGGGAAGCGTCCGTTCTTCGGCTTTCCGTAGCCGTGAATGGTTGCGCTTCCAGTCCCACGCGGGAAAACACAGCGTGTTTTCCTGTGGGTGGCGGAGACGTCACTGACTTACTTCGGGGGGGCACTTGCTCCTGTTTTCAGTCCGGCACGGAGCACTTTTCCGTCGTGGACCGCGACCCTGCGGTGGCGGCGGCGGTTTTCCGCGCGGATCGCGCTCGCTCGTCTCGGCAGCAGCGCTCGCTGGTCGGCGGCGCGGCTTCGCAGCGGCGGCGCTCTCTGTGCGCGGCTCCTGGGTGCTCTGTGGTGACTCTCTGCCTGCTCCGCGGCTTTGAGCTGGCCGTGGCCCGGACGTTGGGCGTCACTCGCGTCTGCTCTTTACTTTGTCTGCCCCGGTCAGCTCCCGAATGCCCAGCTTGGGCTTCTCAGCTTTTCGTCGAGGCCGGGGCTTGCCGCAGTTTCCGGGCGCTTTTGCTGTCGCGCTCCGGGGTGGGCTGTTGGCCGCGCTTTGCCGTCGGCGCGAGGGCAGAAACAAAGAGGCAGGGAATTCGTCCAAATCCATCCGCGTGGCGGCTGGATGCTTTATTGGCTGCGAGAGCTGCGATGGAAAGCTGCAGCCGTTCTCAGCTTCGCAAGGACGCAAATGGCCTCGAGCATGCCGAGGAGTGGGGTGATATAGGGAAGGGACAGGGCGGACGGGGAGCCCTCCTGCCCAATGGGTACAGACATCGTGGTGATGACGTGTACTACAGCGACCAATGGGAACACGGCAGGGGCGGACACGAGACTTTGGGGTGAGTGGGACCGCGAGAACAGGGACACAGGCACGGAAACCACAGGAGTAGGGGAAAACTCGGGGGATGCACGAGGGTACAGAGAACTGGAGAACTAACAAAGGAAAAACCTATTATGTGAACCCAAACCTGGGATGCAACAGCCCACCTCATCCTTCATATTTTGGTGGTATGAGTAAGAATTACAACTACAGAAAAGTCAAGTGCCATAATGTAAACATCTAAATTCACACTACAATCTAAATAGAAGCATTCAGGAATGCAGGCTAAGCCTCAAGATTTTTTAGGACATGCACTTTCTGCATAAATCAGAAGAGGGACCATGGGCATTACAGACAATCAGAGTAGCTGGTCCGAATGCTTATGATTTGTCAAAACAATTCACTAATAATTCATCTTCCCCCTGGTTCAAGCATTTGGAATGGACACTGGAAGAGAGCAGAAGGTTTTGTGTTATACAACAAGGTAAAAGTACAAAAGCACATAAGATTATAGTAGAAAAAAATGAAAGTACAAATACTTTTACAGTTTTTCTGATAACTGGAAACAATTTGGATTTTTCTTTAAGCTTTCAGTATAATAATAAAAAAATTAGCATTTAATTGCCACGGTAATGAATAAAACTGCATTTATTATTAGTCAAGTATTTGGAAGATTTTTAAGTGCTGATTAAAAAGTCTAATTTGAATTTTAATTTTAATCACAATTTTGAACTTTTCATATTTCCCTGTCAAATGTTTGCATCCGGATAAATGAAAGTTAAACAAAAAAGCACACTTCTCTGATTTGCATATTTGATGAAAATTGCACGGCTTATTTTCAGTTATCTTCCTTCAAAATGCAAATAATCAAAAAATTTCTATTAATTATTTTTTCAGGAACACATAGGACAACAGTGTAAATTGATATAAATCTATATACTAAGTTTAACTGTAGGAATTGTCTTAACTGAAGTAGGAATATGGCAGGAAGTATCCTTTTATCTCTTATTTGCAGTAACTTATAGTACAAATATTACAGATTTATCTGATTATATTGTCTCACCAAGCTAAATTAATGCCATACTGAACAACATACTAACTAGTTCTCTAAATATCATGCAAAATTCTTTGGAATGTATGGTTTAATTTTCTTTCTTTTTTTCTCTCTTTTATGAATATCTAGATGTAGATTAAAAAATGAAGGGATTTTTTTCCATTTTATAAATCAGATATCAGATCCCCTTAAAGTAATTTGAGAAATAATTTCTATTTTAAATTAACATCATTCATATATTTTTGGTGCTAGTTACAATAATTGGCAGGCTGTACATTAGTATTGGGACATCCAGTTAGTTTTCTGATCAGTGTAGCTTTTACCCATTTACCTAGGTGTGTTGTGTTAGAATATTAAATGTTGCTGCAATTTAACAAGGGTGATATTCTTGCACAGACAAAAATTTTGTGGCAACTCATTGGAGACAAACAGAAACAGCTGTTCTACATATAGACCATGAAATACTGTAAATCACACCAAGAACGCCTATATCATTCTGTAACATGAGAACCACACCTCTGCCAACTTATAATCAGTCAAAATGCACAAAACAGGAGGAGCAGGAAAGTATACAGTGTTACAATAGAAATACCACAATGTACGGGTTGGCAAAAATTAAAGAGAGTAGTACAAATCCTCTACCACCTTCCACGGCATCTCAGCTATACTTACGCTCATTTAAGGGAACGGAAAGCTAGGTATTTATTTTGTCTTCAAGAAAAGCATTTCTTGTGGCAAACATAATTGTTATAGTCACTTTTCCTGAAAAAAAACATGGAGGGAGGGGATGTGTGTTCTTTCTCGTGGTTCTTATGTTGTTTTGTTGTTTGACTGATTGATTTTAAGGAAAATCCCTCATACTGTAGTGGAGGTTTGGACTCTTCTCACAGTGATAAAAAGCCTACCAGCTAGTACTCTTCCTGTTTTTTGTTTATCTCCTGTTAGCATGTGCCCTGATCTTAACCTTTTCATGAGTCAGATAAAATAATTTTTCTTCAGTTCACTTTCTTTAATTTACTTTCAACTTTAAGATTTGCTAAATTGAGTGATGCTGGTCAAGGTATATTTCATAGATTTTAGCAGCATTTAACAAAGAGTTTATTTTTATTACCTCTTCTATTATTATTAATGCATCTTAAAATGTGTATTTTAGATAAGCTAGTTTAGAGGTCTTTAGAAATATCTAGATGTTCTTGACATAGAAATCTTCAATGATTACATCTTCAGACAGTTCTGGTACAGATGCCTCACTTTATCCATTATAATTCTATAGCTCTGCCAATTTAATTTGATGTCCAGCTCCAGAATGCCAAGATAATATAGCTGTTGCTAATGCCTGGAAACACTTTCCTGTCTTTTTCTGACAAATTGCTGGAAAAATATGTCCATGTCCCTTCACAGTAGCAGTCAGCAATGGTGCTCACACTTTCTCCATCAAAATGTCCATTTGGCTTATTATTTCAAACCAAGCATAATAAACTTTCCAAGTTGATTTTTTTTCAAAGCTTACTGCTCTCTGACTTGGTCAATTTAACAAATCATCTGTGTAAGCATTTGTCTTGTGTTGCCATAGCAAGAAAAGTGATTCCACACTCACAGAGAGAATTGTCATTCTTTTCTATACCAGGCATTTTATTCATTGCTGAAGACAGAATTATGTTGTTAAGGATAAAGTGCGTAATTTATGTTATAGTTACAATTCTTTCACACACATCAACTTTGCTAGCTAAGCTAAGCTGAAAAATTTCTGGTCATCCATACCCCTTAGAAGAATGCATACAATGACACCTAAGAAGAAAAATGCTACTGAATTATGGGTTTTGGTTAGCTAGGTAATTTGTTGCTTCTATAACTAAATTTTGTCATCTCCTCCCTGTGCTCACTTACTCTGTGCTACCACCTGAAGTCTGCAACCAGCAATCTCATGTTAGATTATGTAGAAAAGCAGGGATATACTTCCAAAAAATAGATTTATAGATAGACTTCAAAACAGCAGATGAAATGGTAATGAAAGCTTTTCCTATCACATTTCTATCAGATTCTCTTTACATTCTACATTTCTCTTTTACATTTCTGGAGGCTTTCACAAACAAAATTGTAAAAGGGATGCCATTTACAAAATTAGCTTCAATCACCTTAAATTTTCCAACCCTTAGAGTACCACACAATTACACATGCATTTGGCTTTCACAACAACTGTATAGACCTTTCATAGCAGGGTTTTTTTTTCAAAAGTTGACATTCTTTTAACTCTTAGTTCTTTAAGGCAAAAAAGCTTGTTTACATCTCTACCATAGTAATTAAAAGGTTTATTTTTTGGTCAAATTAATAAAAACCATTATTTTTTAGTTCTTCTTGAATCCCTGTGAATTGATAAGCAATTCATCAACATAGTAATACATGTTTCCTTAGGAGAATAATTTCTTCTCAAACATTTTGTAAAATATTTCATTTTTCTCCATGTAGCTATTAGGGCAATCTTACCGTTCTTGCAAAAGTTTAGTACTTTCCTTTGTTAGCTTTCATCTGCTAATCTTTCTTATATTTGCTAATTTTTTCTTCCCATTCCACAGATATTGAATCAATGATTCAATGATGGTATCAGTCTTAAAAAATCCACATCTCTAAAATCCTACTTCAGCCTAAGAATTCCTACTGTGGCTGAAAGAATGTTTGAAGTTTCCACATACTTCCTGGGCAACCTTGTATCCCTTTCAAAAATAATGATGTCTGCAAGTGCCATCCAAATTAATTTTTTTGGGAAACTTAGTTGATTTGTTGTTTTAAGAATGAAAAAACGCATATAGCCTTTTTAATACAACATTCTTGATGTCCATATCAGTTAATCTATTGAAACATATCTAAATCTAACATCAGTGGGAAAATTCTACAATTAATCTGATAAAATTTTCTTTTTTTTTCCTTTTATTAATTGCAAATAGATTTCATTCAGAAAAGGGAACATAAGTTCCAAACCTGTTCAGGTGCTCCTAAGTGTATTTATTTCCTTAACATGCCCATATAAAAAAATTATTTTACTCCTAGTGACATTACCTGTTAAAGTAAAGCCTTTACATTGCAGCTTTGGAGGGTGTTAGCACAATTTAGTTTATTTCAGCTGTTTTCAGAGATTCTGGTGAAACTGATGATTCCATATTTGAAAAATCTTAGGATATATTGGATTTGCACACTACAAAAACTGCACAATCCTCATCCATTCTTGACAGCAGAAGCTTAAAAAATGCTATGTAACAGATTGCAGGATTGAAAAGTATTTTTCTGAAAAAAAATATGAAATTTAAAAAAAAAAGTTATGTAAAGGAAGACTTGACATGCATAATCCATTACAGATAAAGCAGTCACATGATTAGATACCCCTAAAACTCATAAAATCAGTCCCTTGGGATGAGTATTTAACAGCAAAATTGTTACTGATACTTTGAAATAGGTAATTCCTACTTACATTTTTTTACACTCATACTTCTTCCATGAAAGGTGGATTAACCCAAATTAATTTTCACACTAATCTATCACACTAGAAAGGCTCATTAAGCTTTTCCAGCTTCAGACAATTTACAAAACTAGTGAAAGCATTGCCATAGTATAAGATGCTAATATGGCAATTTTTTCCTACAGAAATTTATGACAAGCATTTCAACCAAGAATAAAAATACTCACTAAAGAAATTATGATGAATTAGAATATTTTACCAGTGAAAATTTAATTTGAACAGAATACCCCGAATATAATTTCAAATGTATTTGTAAGGAGAAACTTTGTAGGCAGTTTTCACACAGAAATGTGAAGACATCAGAGGTGCTTTGCACAAAATTGTAGCTTTTACAACATCTTCATTGTAGTCATCTAGTTCCAAACATTTTGCACTAAGCAGAGCAATTTTTGATACATGAAATTAATGAAATTTAAATTATCAGAGTTTCTAGAAAGTAAATAACACATTTGTATTGGAATTAAAATGAAAATTAAATACAACTGTCATTTGAAGTCAATGAAGCATTTATATTCTTGACTCTAGCTTTTCTACTGCTTCTCATTTTTCTTTCAAAATTCTGACACAAATGTAGAACAGAAAGAGGAGACATCAGAGCTTTTCATTGGCATTAATTTACTACATAAGTCAATTAACCAATTGGAGATTAAATAACAACCTGAACCAAAAGAATAGAAAAGACTTTTAGGAGACAAGGAGATGATTAAGTCATTAACCCTCTTGGATAGAAAGAAAAAGCTATATATTGATTTTAGAATATTGATGGCTTAGTTGGGTGTTAGGTGTGAGGAAATTTTTCATATGTCAGAAAACTAATACATCTGCTGAGTCTGTGATTTATTAATCTTTTTTAGATTTATGACTCCAGAGTCAACTTCTGAAGGTAATTTGTTGGTTTTCCTTAGGAGTCAGGAATAAGGGAAAAGAGGAGGAGTGGTTTGGTAAGTAATGTAACTGATTACAAAACCCTTTTTTTTCTCCTTTACTTATCTTGAATGTCTTCTGCTACTTCATGGTTGAGTGCTTTTGCTCACAGAATTTCTGGTACAACATTTGGTTCCTTGGGTAAAATTAATTCTGTTTGCATATAGGCTATCTGTTCACAATGTTTGCCATTTATTGCACTTTTATTGGAGATTAATTGATAATATTAAACTTTTCTTCAGCAAGAACCCTTGTAATGTCACAGAGCACTGATGACAGAAGACTAGAGAGTGGGAACAAATGTCTTAAAGTTAAGTCTTCTAGCATTGATTAAAAGAGCTTTATTATTTTCCATACAGATTTCAACAAATAGGGATTATGACAATGGCACATATTTAATCAGTATATATCTGAAATATAATTTAATAACTTCAAGTACCTAATTATTTAACAGTTTGTAGCATATAATTTAGTTTGTATAAAGCCAAGCATTAGGATTTAAAAAAAAATTTCTTTAACAATTCAGACCTAAATTATCAGCAGTTAAAATTCCCTCCCCCTTAGCTATCATGCTTACCACAAGCACAAAGACTTTATTTGCTTTATCATGTTTAAAATGTAGATAGTCATGGTAAGCATATACTAAGTGCTTACCTTACTTGAGATTGGAACAACTTTTTATCACTCTCTTGATTTGTGATCCCAGTTACCTTTGTGATCTTCATTATGCTTTAGTAATTCTTTAAACCTGTGTTTCAATGACTGCACATACAGTACAGTCTAAAATCAGCTCAGGGTTTTGGTGACACAATCAGGTAATAAAACAGAAAATAAGAAAAGACCACTCAAGAGAGTTAAAGATTTACCCTGTGTTTTGAGTCCACATTAATAACTCAGCCAGAAATGTAAATGAAGGATATGGAAAATTAATGCAACATTTACAACAGAACAGCACTATGGGACACAACAGAGAAACAGCTCAACTATGTATGAAAAAAATAATATAGATGGGGTTTTCTTATCAGCTGAAGAAAACCTGAAGTTCATTCATACTGTATTGCACTCACAGTTATTTAAATATATTTTTTTAAAGTCTAAGACTTAAATATTCTTTTAAGACCTGTAATAGCTAATATCCCTACAGTCCAGAAGGTCAGGTTCCACTGCAAAAGGGACTTTAAATTTTCCACATGCATGCCTTACAATTTTTTAAATCTTCTTTCCAAATTGTCATGAAAAGCAAAGGTGGTACTGATAACATTTAGACACATGTTCCAGATATGAAGAGACATATGGTCACCATCTGTCATCCAGCAGTCATCTAAAGAATGCCTTGGAAACAAGAAAATGGTGACGTGGGTTTTTTTGAAAAAGAACATGGTAATACCTTCCCGGAAGCTGAAAATTTACCAAAATAATAAAATGAAAAATTAATGATCAGCAATACTGCTGTTTACTTTAAGAATTACTTTGAACTTACACAGTATAAGTTAATGAATTTCTGGAATAAAATAGTAAATAAAAGTTTTAGCAGATAGGCATCTGGTAAAACATTCTTTTCAGCTCCAGCCAGTCTCTGCATCCTTCAGATAAACTCCAGTTTTCAAAATTGTGCATTGCTTTGTGTTGTTACCCATTATATTTGTTTTTCACACCATTAAAGACACATTTAAGACAATAAGTACATCATATAGGTATTGCAACCAGTTGTCATCTACACGAAAATAACTTCTTGATGGTTTTGGTACATTTTCAGATTGCTGTCAACTTGAACAATATTATATAACAGCATGTGATTTTATTGCAGGTGTAAGATATCTCAGAACAGAGTACAAGATATTTTCAATTAAAAGAGGAAGAAAAATAAGTTTGGTGTAGTGAGGCACTTGTGTTTGCCATCAATAAAAGATATGGCTACATTTAACAGCTTTGATAAAGGGAGAGCAAAACCTTGTATGTCAAGTTCTTCTGTAGTAAAGAGTGTTATAATCCTTAAAAGTATCTCAGAGAGAAAATAAGAAAAGAGCATATTCAGAAAAATTTTCCACAGGACAATTTTTTTCCCTCATCTTCCTCCCTCCCCCTTCTTTTTCCTTCTTAGAAGTCAAATATGCTGGGCAATTTTACTCAATGTCGAAAGCAGTTCTACAGTTTGGATCAGAATTGTTCTATAAAAAACAAGTCCTCCACTGCACTGAGAGAAACAAAGTAATGCATTCAAAAAAAAAAAACTTCAATAGCAAAAAGCATTTGAAATAAGGTAATTTCACTGTACTGTATTTAAACTGAATAGAAGCGTGTTTATAATCCCCAGCTATGCTTCCTCTTGAGCCTGTAGCAGACATTTCAGTTCATCCCTTATACTAATCTTGTACAAACTGGCATTTTGCAGCAGAAGCTGATTGCATAACTTTGTAGGAGTCTTATGAATGCTACACTATCCTCACATAATTCCTTGGGCTAAAGAACTGCTTAGAAGTTAGTGTGCTTAAATCTTTTCCTTTCTTTATCCATTTGGGAAATTATTCTTGTAGTTGGTCACCATTTAGAGTGCTACATAAACTTTACTCTCACTCTAATTTGGTGCTGAGAACACAGAGAGTATTTGTTTTATGGCTGTATTTGTATTTGTAAAAAAACAATACCTGGGAAAATACTATTATATGGTAAATATGGCACCTTCATCCATCATTTCTACAAGAGAAGAGATATAAATAAATCCTTTTAGAGATTGCATCCATAGACACTGCTTATCCATGTAAAAATGTGCACAGCCAGTATCAGAATTTCTTCCACCGCACCACATTTAATACAAATGCTCATTTCAACCATCACAAGGGTTTTTCTTCAAAACAGCATAAAATCCAATGTGCTAAGAAACAAGTAGTGTAGTGAAAGCAAAAGAACTGTTAAAATGCACAGACAACTATTGCTTCAGGCTAAAAGGGAGATCATTGGCCAGATACTTGAAGGGAAGCACACTTTGAGATTATTCACTGCACACTGACTATTCAGTTGTCTAAAGCTAACAGTCTCTCAACCATATTTAAATGGGGATCCATCCGAAGACGTCCTTTGCACAGGAAAGCAAGCTGGGAAAAAGCCGAATACCATCATCAGACTTGCAATTTCTTCTTTTACTAAACAAACAAACCAACCAGCAAACACCTATTTTCACACTTTCACCTAATATCACTTTCATCTGAGTTTAATGTACAGTTGTGTTTAAGAACTCTTATCTCCCACCCAGATATGCCACTCAAACAACTGACAGAGAATTTTCTGATGTTAGACATAATTCTAAACAAAACTCTTGTGTCTAAATGATTGTTCTAAATTTGTTAAATGTGCACAGGAAACTGTTTTGCATCCTGTTCTAGGGTAATTCTTAAACACAAAATATAAGTGAAGCTGAAAGACTTAATTTAGAAATACTTCACTCAGAAGGGCCACAGAATGCCAGAATGCAAAATATATCATGCATACAGCTAATTTCTGTAATAATTCACCTTCATAGGAGGTGAGTGATTAACAAAAAAATCTATATAAATAGATGGCATCTTTTAAAATTATCTCTGTGTATGTTATGCATGAGTTAAAATTTCCTAAATACAAACACAGTTGTCTCAAATGTTTACATCAGGTGCGTTATGTATCAGAACTATTTTGTATTAAGAAAGAAGGCTATGGGAAGAAAAGTCTGCTGTGCATCTACCTAAAATGGGTTCTACTTTAAAACGCCTACCTGATTCAGATGATATGTGAGATTTTATTACAGTCTTCAAGAGCAAATAAATTTTCTGAAACCTAGAAAACCAGGCTCTGAAATTCACGGGTGTTTTGAAATTAATTAGATCAGCTTGAAGTGAAAGGAGATGACTGGTAGCAATTCGCAGATATTTCTGGTATCTCAAGAAACAACAAGAATTGTATTTTCTAATTAACATTTTTGAGCTTTTTCTTGGATTATTTCCCACCAACACAGCTTTCTCATAAATCTGAATCCAATTTGAAAATGTCATTAATTTAAAAACATACTTTTATTACAATGACAACTTTACTATGAAAAATTATGATGAAAAATACTCGTGTTCCTAGAGTTTCATTCGTTATCTATACTGAACACTAGGCCTTTATTACAAATTTATTTCTTCTGCTTCTCAAGTGTTCTTTGATTTTTGTTTTGGAAAGTTTTCTAGAACCTTTTTATAGCAAAGAAACAAATCTAAATCTTCTTACAGATATACAGATTATACAGTTATATTTTGAAATATATTGTAACAACACACTATTGTATTCTGTGGAAAGTGATTTTCTGCAGTTCTTTGATCCTATTAGATGAAATTATTTTAGAAACTTACTTAGAGATATTATCACAGAGTTTTTCACTGATAAATAGTTGGGATCCATGTGATAAAAGTTCCACCACTATACAGAATCATTGTAAGGTTGACAGAAGTTTCATCAGCTTAAATATATAATAGCACATAGCATTATTTTGAAAAAGTAGAATCAAGATATTGTGTTTTCAGTCTTAGAGTCCTAGTGTTGTGGGTTTTATTATAATGATGTTCTCAGCTGTGGAGTGTTTTGCATAGAACAAATTGTGATCAGTTGCTTTGGTATCTAAGTTGTATTTGTGAGGGAAATACTTGTGTTAATTTTGAAGACCTTTTCCTATGTCGTTCCTCATAGCCACCACAGGCACCCATGTGGGAGAACAGACCATGGTCTGTGGCTATGCACCTGGGCTGAGCAGGAAAGCTGAGAGGGCACAAAGAATTGTACATGTCTGTCCTCTCATTCAGCTTTTTCCTTACCTTCCCCTACTCACAGACAGCACCAGTACAGGTCACTGACAAACAATGTTAATCACCAAGGAATTGAAAAGATGAGATGGCAACAGTCTCTGGATTTGCAATGATATACAAAGAAAGACCAAAGAGAAGAGGACCACTGCAAATAAATCACTGTGAATTCTGCAACCTCATATGGGACTTGTTCAGAGAGCTTCCTGTAGAGTTGTACTTTCCTGCATCACCCACAATGCAAGTTCCCAGCTCACTTGGTAGGATTGAGAAAATAAGCATGTGAGGACACACCACGGACTCCTCCAAAGGGGTACTTCACAGAAAATTGTTCTTCATTTGATAATAACATTTTGGTGCTGGGGAAACATTGAATTTCATTCCCTTCTCAAACAGATGATCACAAACCTCCAAGGTAACAAAATAGGTTGAGAATATTGCCCACTCTTAGTTAACTTCAGGCAGCGGCAGTTCAGGTTTCCCAGAATCATTAGCAATTCAGTTTCTCAAACAACAAAAGGGTGAGGGGTGAAAAATGAGGCTGGCTTTTAATTACTGATTTTTGAGAATCCAGGTGGGAAATGTATATTTACTTGCTGACTGCAGATGCACTTCTTTGAACAGAGCAGAAGGAAGAGAGAGAAAAGAATGGAAGAATGTTCCTGTCAATATAAAGACTTAACAGGAGAACAAGAAGAGATGAGAAAGAAGTAAAGACTACCTCCAGAGGAGCTGAGCTGCTGAGTTGCGGCCAGCTCATGAGGTTGTTAATTCCTGAGTCAAACCACCATTGTGTCCTCAGAGCCTTTAAGAAAAGGGTGAAATGGTGAGTCTGACAGTCACCTTCCATCTGTTTATCATTGTTTCAGTTTAGAGACAAGTTTGGGAGAAAATACTCTGGAATTAGTGCTTCCTCTAAAAATCGTCCCAACAATCCTTTTCTGCCAGTAGTAAATGAATATTAGTGGATGAAAGTGAAAAAAACCCCAACCATTTATTGACAAACAGAATGCCCACAAAGCATGGGAGAAAGGTAAATAAATGCTAGATATTGAACTATCAGACCTTACTAGAGTATATACATATATATAAAACAATCAACAACAATGGCAGCAACAACAAACGAGCAGAAGCCTTCCCCTTCGGTGCAGTTCTGCTCACAGCCGGCAGGGGCGGTGGTGGCTCCCAGCTGGGCAGGGCGGGGGCGATGATTTCCCCGGGGCTGCAGGGGGCGCTTTGGCGCGAGCTCGGCCGCCTCTGCACATGGTCATGGCGGCTCAGGAGACAGGGAAAGAGAGGAGGTGGCTCCCTTTGCAAAACTCACAGTGAGCAGCTGGTCTCAGTGCCACTCCAGGTGGTGAGCTGGACTGTAGCAGTAGCCTCAGAGCAGTGGGCTGGAACGGCAGAGATGAGCCCCCTGGGGCTCTAGGGGCGGCAAATCAAAGTGTAGCACTAACCCCAGAGCAGTGGCAGGAGCAGTGGGATGTGGGATGCCGAGACAAATTGTAACAAAATTTGTTACAAACCCCTGAAGCAGTGGCAGAAAACAGTGAGGGCTGGGCAGGGATTGCTCCTTTGCACAGCTTACCCGCCACAGGTGGTCCTGAGGCTGGGCTGCCTCGCAAAGGGAATGGCCCGGCAGGGAGCACTCCCGGCTCCCGGGTCTCGGCACAGCTCACACCGGCTCTGGGCTCCCAAGTGGCAGAGGAGAAGAGAAGCAAGCTGGCAGGCCCTGGTCACAGTGCCTAAGGAGAAGAAAAAAAAGAAACAAGGGGGGAAAACATAGGACAAGAACCATAGGGCAACACAACTCCAGGTCAGACCCTCTGTGCCATATGGCAGCTGTGTCCATCACCCCACCAGAAGGAAGAGCAGCCCCTGGCTCCCAACCTCCACAGGATCCTGGACCGCCCTTCACCCATTGCGATATGCCCAAGTTGGAAGTGGTGGGCACACTGGTGGTGAACTTTTGGACACAAAACAAAAACAAAATAGTATTGGGATACAAACCAAGACACTCATTAAGAAAGGAACCATGGAATCACAGCATATGCTGAGTTGGGAGGGATCCATCAGGACCATTGATTCCAACTTATGACCCTGTAGCATACCCCGTGCCTGAGAGCACTGTCCAAACACTACTTAAACTCTGTCAGGCTTGGTGCTGTGATGGCTTTCCTGGGGAGCCTGTTCCATACCAAACTATCCTCTTGGTGAAGAACCCTTTCCTGGTATACAGCCTAAACCTCTCATGACTCAGCTTTATACCTTTCCCTTGAGTTTTGTCACTGGTCAGGAGACTGAAGAGATTTGTACTCTCTGCTTCCCTTTATGAGGATGATGAAGACCTCACTTAGGTCTCTCATCAGTTTGCTCCAGGCTGAACCAAGTGACCTCCTCACAAGGCTTCCTCACTTCACCATCCTCATGGGCCTCCTTTGGACACTCTCTAATAGCTAAATGTCTTTTTTGTATTGTGGTGCACAAACTACACACAGGACTCAAGGAGACAATTACATGTTATTAAGGAAGTTTCATAAGATATGCCATGATGTGTACATTTTGGTGAGGCCTCTTGTAAATGCTTTCTACATTATGACTATTTCACCAATGTTTGTAGCTTTATTAAGCTACAAGAGGAGGTCAGGTGGCTTTTGGTTGTCACTATTGACAATAATAAGCATTCACTTTATCGAAGAATGAAAATAATGCAAACAATGAGTTTCTGCTAAAAATACAATTCTTACTTGCTGTTTCTCTGTTATTACTTTCCCAAACAGCAAACAACATCAGTCATTGAAGACAAACTGCTGTGCTATGACAGAAAATATTGCCTTACAGTCATGTTTTTCTTCTTTTATAATGGACATTATTCATAATGGAAATAATAAATCTTAATGACTGGTTTCAAGAAATTTGGCATCAGACAAGTTCATATTTTATTCAATGTTTTAAGAAATGTTTTTCAGAAAAAAATGGTATAGTAAGTCAGACCCCAAGAAAATTATTCATCCATATAAGTTCCCAAGCTGTTCAGAGATGATCATTGAGACCATGAAGTTTGGTCTCCTGTATGCCACAGGCTGCTGAATTTTTCTATTACCAAATTAAAAAATGAAAATATTAAATATCTAGAACAACATCACTTAATCAGGCCAATGGTAAAATGATCTATTTTCCAATATAATATTGTTTGGGGCTTTTTAAACGTTGAACCAATAGTAATTTAATCATGGCCATTGTTACTATACAGTCATGGGCTGTGATGCCCCTGTTCTTCTTTCCCCTTTTATTAACAACAATTATAACCATAATGTCAAAATGGAATCTGGTATCTGTTGCTAAAAAAAAAAAAAAAAAAGACCATCTCATAGAAAGAACATAGGACTATTCTGTAGCAGTGTTGCAGGTGTGTTGATAGGATTTACTTGTTGCTAGGACTGTGTAAGTACATAGTATTTTTGAAGTCAACAAATATATAAAATTAGAGATCATATAAAGAGTGTTTAGACTTTTCCTGAAAGGGCTTTTTAACCCAATGTGTTAATCCTTCTCTTCTACTCCTTGTGCTCATTATTGAGCTGAACAAAGTATAAATGCCAGACTGCAAATTATATTTTTCTCATGAAAAGAACCTTATTGATAGCCAGGGATAAATTATTATATTTCTTGTCACATTAAATCACTGAAAGAAAACAAAAATATGTAGCATATAATAATCTAGTAGGCCAGTTTTATGCCCTCAAACAAGAAGAGGAAAACATAAGATGACTGGAATCTGAAGAAACATTTTCTTAAGATTAGGGTAGTGTTAATAATCAAAGAGAGAGGAGGGGTAGAACCACAAAAACAACATCCCTTATATGAGTCTGACCCCTGTCAAATATTCACATCCTTAAATTAGTCTTAGGTTTCTTACCTATTAGGAGAGTTGGTCACCTCAAAAGCATATTAATAAGAATGAACAGAGTTGCTGAACCCAATACACCAGGATAGGAGATTGTTTGAACTGAATACCTCTTTAGCATTGTTATACAGAGAAATCTTCTTAAACTTATGGTTCAGAGATGGAATTCGCTGCACCTGGCAGAGGCACAAGTGATTGTCATTCCAAAGATGGTCAGTTACACATATAAACATTTCCTTTTTAATTAAGTATTTTTACAGTCAAAGCATTTAGAAGTTATTTGGAAATCACAGTTCAATACTTCTCTCTAAGAGGATTTAAACCCTTTTGCCTTCTACAAACAAGCTGGTTACAGGGTTGGAGATGACCTGGCTCATCCTCCTGAAACTCTTCCATGTTCCATTAAATGTCTGCTCAGGCAAGAATAGTGCTGCCAAGACTAACAGCAAGGTGCTCATCAGAGAATGCAGACTGCTGATGCTATCCAACAACACACAGCAAATCTATGAATAAGGATCATAGAAACAGCAAAGCAATAAAATATGAAAGGCAAACAACAATTAAAAGAAAATATTTATTTTGACTGCTCTGCTGAATGTTTTGGTTTGGGTTTTTTGATGTTATACGATAAATTGATAAATAAAATTAGAATTTTTTTAACTGTTTGTCCTGGTTTGAGATAAAATTTGTGAGGAAACTTCCCAAAGGGATCTCCTCTAAAAAGCTGATTCCAGCAGCCCCTCTTCAACCAGTCTGGGAGATAATCTTCTTGGAGAAAAGTGGGAAAAAACTGTTTATTTCACAAGCAAAGTACTCATAAACATGAAAAAATGAATAATCAACAAAACCACTCATTGCTCTGAAGAGATGTCAAATTCAGAGAGTCCTGTAGTTCAGAGAGGCCTTTCGTGGATGTGTCTTGGCTTGCTCAGTGTCTCTCAGTCCCTCTGGGTCTCAGACCCAGTGTCCAGCCACAGAGCACCTTTAGGGGTCGCTGAGTGATTGGGTGATTGTCCTGGTATTTCGAACTGGAGAAAAAGACTGAACGGTCCCAGAAAAACCACAGTCCTGGGAAAAGTTTTCCTGCGGTCACCAACAAGGAAGACCAGTGGGGAAAAAAAAAAAAAAAAAAAGGAAAACTCTAAAACTCTCTATCTCTCTCACTCTGCAACTGCTGCGAGCTGGGAGAGAACTGAACTCTTTTCTCTCTGTTTTGAATACAAGCACCTCAAGTGTTCCACTGCTTCTTACTCCTCTCTCTCTGGGCCTAGCTTAAAGCTTCAGGACCCATTTCTGGACAGAAAAAAGCCTAGACGGTGGGATACTGGACCATACTAAATGTCACCCCAGGACACTATTGTCTTTGCATGAAGTTATATTCATAAATTATATTTAATATTTGATTTCATTAAGGTGATTTTTAAAAAAAATAGCTTTTGGGTAAATACCAAATCTCACAACATTGAAAATAATTAGAAATTGGTAGAATATTTATTTACTTTAGCCAAAACAAGGACTGATGCTAATGCTAAGAAAGCTAAGCAATTATTAAAACAATACAGAAGTGGAATGTGAGGAAGAAACAAATGATAAAATTGAAATTTATTTTCTGTCCTGCAGATTGTTTTATCTTTTTAGGTATCTATGTTTCTGCAGCCAATGTCTGGAAGCATTCCAATTGCCTGAATAAGGATCAAGGTTCCAAATAGAATTAAAATGCTTGAGAAAACAATTGGAACACAGCTTGCTACTTAGAAATTATAAAATCGTTCACAGTTCCCTTCTCATTTTTTTGCCAGTTAATAAAGCAGGGTAATAATTAAAAACTAGTTACCACTTGTTTCCTCTGAACACATTTATTCATCATGAATATTATTTGCTTAAGAAAGATTATTATTAATATAATTTATTTTTTTGTGAAAATGAAATTTGCTTTGACTTGGAAACACAACAGGCACCTTTGTACATGAGCCTGACAATTCAAGACCACTTATGTGTACCTTTCTTTTAAAAAGTGATTCACCAAATCCTTTCTTGCCACACATCAATGATCTCTCACTTGATGGAAATTCTTCTGCTGAAACTAGCAGAAAATATTTGCCTGCAGCTTGTTGTGTGAGCAGGTCCTCTACCTAATTAAAAAACCTTGATAAGCCATGGAAATATACCATACAATGCCTCTTGTATTGAGGAGTAATGCATCAGCATTGATAATCCATTCTTAGTCCAAAATGATCATAACCAATGATCATGACAACTCTAAGTAAAACCTTAATTTCAATTTGAAACAACTATTACATTGCCAACCTTTACAAAGACCACTATAACATTGTTACTTTGCAGAAATATAACCTTGTGACAACTAGGAAAAATCTTAATTTTCGTCACATAATTCACACAGATGTGCTACTTGTTCTTTTTAGCAAGTTGTTAACACTAAATTTAAAAAATTACAAGACAAAACCAATCATCACTTATATGGCATCATTTGCAGATGCATTTTTAGCAGTATTTGTGCATTTCCTAAATATGAGACTTGTGTGGAAGATTTGAAATATTCCTATATAAAAAAGAAGTCCTGCAATGTTTGACAGTATTGAAAGCTTTCAGGACTGCAGACACTATTCATAGAAGAGGCTTTTCCCCATCAAGAATTATGGAAAGCAGCAACTAGTTTTGAAAACAGGGAGGGAACAACCCCTTGAATCAGCAAATAAAACAGCAAAATAGTCAGCAGGCAGCCAAATCACTCCTGGTTTTTATCACCAGAAGAGCAGAGGAGCCTGAGGGATTACTGGAGATCACACTGGGTTTCACAGAACAGCAGGGAATTTCACCTAGTTTATCTTTATCTCGAAAACATTCTGTAGTTTGAAAATTCCTTGTTTAATTCATTACTAACTTTTCCATATCAAAATGACTTTAAGTGCTGGAGATGAAAGAGCAGAAACAGCTTCCTGGCACAGGAACATACACAAAAATCATATGGTTTGGCATTTTGGTTCTTTTGGTTTTGTTTCTTTTTATAAGCATCAGCTATAAATACAAATCTGCTGGGCTTTGAGGCATGGAATAGCATTTTAGAAAACACTTGTGCAAACTCCAGTATTGAGGGGTTTTGCATGAAAATGGCATCAAATACAATTTATTCACAAGGCAGCCTGCCCTTGAAACAGACAAGCTCATCCTAAGTATCCCCAGCTGAGGAAAGAAATCTTCCATTGCTTTTCCAGGAGGTAGAGAAAAAACCAAAAAAATCCTACCTTCATTAGTCCTGTTTAAGCTCCACTTTGGTAGGTTTTTTGGTTAGCTGTTTGTGATTACAAAAAATATCTTTGGAGTAATGATACCTAAATTTCAGTTAAGTAGAGATTATAAATGATTGAATGATGCAAAAGCTGTTAGCTTGGTTTTTTTAATTAAATCCCCAAGACTTAAGGTTTCTGAGGTGACCTATTCTAAGAGTAAAATAATGTTAATAGTTTTTCATCTAGTGGATCTGAACTCAGCAAGGAGTCTCTAGTTGTAACCCTTACATAACTGAAGATTACATTTTCCAATTTTTTTTTTCAAATCATTATCAGTATATTCTTCAGTACTTAGAATGAGATATGTTCATTATGGAAATCCCTATGATTGATTTTTAACAGGAAAAGAAAGAAGAAAGGAGCAGAAAACTACTGTGAAGTCCTATTAACAGGTGTGTAAAAGTTCAAAACACACAACAAATGAGCTGCCATTCAAAACTTGCTTTGAGACATTCTGAATTTGTAATACATGCATAAATTTTGTTTCTATTGTAAAAAAAACTTCATACACTGATTATGAATAAACTATGCTTAAAAGCAGTAAATTCTTGGAAGGAAAATATTTTTAAGGTATTTTTACGAATGGGCAAAATAAGAACCACATAGAACAAGCAAATAACACAGAAATTGCTTTGAAGTGTCATTACAGTCCTGACATATGTAGGCTGAAATTTATAATCTTCCACAGACTATGATTCATTTGTTTAAAATAGAAATGGAAGAATTAAATATAGAAATGTAAAAATCATTACCTCATGACAAAATTAAATAAATTAGAAACACAGAAATTGATCCTGACTTTCTGTCTTTAATTCATTCCAGTTCATCTTCTTATTTCCTTATACACACTAGATAAAATATCAGCTTAATTTTGAATTTACCAGTTTAAAAGGTTTTTGTTGGGTTCTTTTCATGAGTTAAACAGAATTTCTTGTTTAATTATCACTGCTGTACCTGAAACACCTTTTTAGAAAACTCCAAGGCAGTAAGCAAATTACAAAAATTTATGTGTGTGTGTCTAACCGTAGCAGAACCATAGGCTGTGCTGTTTCCATAGGAGATTCTGTTCCACCATGCCATGCATTGTGAAGTGAAGCCAAAGTACATCAGCTTAATGGAGAGGAAAGATGATCACATGCTAATCCTCCCCCCTTCCTCACTGTGTAACCATCAGCAGTCCCCTTGTAAAAGAATAAGGAACTGAAGTCAACACTGTAAGATGAACTTACTCATACCTCTACGTGACATCACTCCTTGAATAATTTATGTATCAGACACGGATCTTGGAACTGTTAATCTTTCATAGAGCAGCAGTCAGAGCCCACATGGAGACTGCAATCACCATCTCGAGAGCCACATGGCACAGCTGCCCCACTGACACCACAGAGAACAAAGCAAGGAGTTGGTCTTGCTGCCAGGGTTTTCCTGGCATGGGAAGATGAAGAGGGCTGAGAGCTGTATTTAGACAAATGGATTCCCCATTTCTGGCTCAGGTGCTGCACCAGCTGCTTCCTCTGCTCATGGCACAGTTGAGATGCCATGTTACTTTTCCTCTTCTTCACAATGAGCCAATTGCTTATGGTAAGTCACATACAGATAGTTAAAAATCGTCAGCTTCACTCTCAGAATATTGCTGAATCAATGATGCTACAATTTACATTAGCACAGTGTCTGGCCACACACCTCTCTGGGAAACTTTCCAGGTTTCATGTATTTTCATCTGGAAATGGAATCACACCTATAGTAATTCACTGCAATAAATGACATTACAATAGTATCCCCCAATAGTACCCCTTCTCTTTTTTTTTTTCCTTTTCTATTTGGAGTGTTTTTTTGGGGGGTTTTGTTGATTGCTTGGTTGTATGGTTTTTGTTTTCCAGGACTGCTTTCATCAGTTGTCAATAATCACATAATGAAAAAAATTACCAGGTTTCAGGAACTGTGAAAACACACTACATGTTGTCAGTCTTTAAGGGAAGGATTTTCAGGTACCAAGTATCTAAAAATCAGTAATAGCTCAATGATACCTAATACTTATAATAATTTAGAGCCACTATGTAATTATTGTGTGGATATTTGATTGCATATCACATGAATCATTTACAAGGAAATATTTTTCCTAGTTGCATGCCATGCTACAAAAAGCACATAATTGGTATGTAGTAAGGGCATGTTTCCAGGATGTAATGCTTATATGTAAGAAGGTAGGATCATTACACTTCTGGCCTGGAAGAAGAATAGAGAATAGCTAATTCTCCAACTATTCTTACACAGTAATTTCTAGGTTATGAGATCCTATTGGGTGTTTTGATGACACATAGTACAGTTATACTAATTTACAAAAAAAAAAAATTAAGAAATTGTGACAGCTTGTTAAAATTGTTGCAATTGTATGATTATTGTTTGGTGTAAAATGACAAGTCTTTATACTAAGGTGATGAAAAAGCTGGAAAGGGAATGAGGAAGAAAAGCAAACATGAGAATACTTTAACTGGATCGAAAAAAGTTATTAAATTGTGTGAGAGTATGAGAGTACTGGCTTAATGAAGTGCAGCAAGCTTGCAATTATCTCTTACCTACAAGAGCACCTCAATTTATGTTCTTAAAAAAGTGTACTGTTTTTGAGCTTAAATTGAGAAATACAATGTTACGAAAAGAAAGTGACCTTTATAAAGCAGGAACAGGTTGGGGATAGCAAGGAAATATTCTTTTGTATAATGCTCTTCTTTAAATTTAAAAATCTCTACTTCACTTGAACAAACCTATGAAAGGATTTTCCTTGAAGTCATCCCCACTGAACATAATCAGAAATGGAACTGGAAATTGTATAATTAAAACACTCTTAATTAGACCCCTTTATGATGAAATCAGAGGACTGAACATACATTAGCTTATTAATCCTTGCCAAAGTGCAGACTGGAACATAATATCTAAAAATGACACCTTCTTCTTGCTGTCAATGCATGTTTGGGAGAACTGCTATAATTCTTAAAACGTTCCATGTTTTATGATACTAGATTAACATTTATGTCTTGTGAAATTTTGGGACCTGCATACACCTTCTCAGTTGAAAAGATATTCACTGACTTCTGGTTTTATGTTTGCTTCCATTTATGCAACACAGAAATTAAAAAAAAAAAAAAAAAAAAACGAAACAAAAAAATAAAAATAACAGTATGTGTTGAAAAGTACCAAAATTAAACTTGCATATTATGTAGGTATGAAAAGCAATTGGGCATATAAAACCAAAATTCAGCATCTGAATCTTCTCATATCAGCAGACTTATTTTAAAAAGTACTAATGTGCAAATAAAGTCATTACTTTCCCACTATTTATTTTGGAAAAAAAGCACCTGATTCAAATTATTTACCTTAAATGTCTTCATCTTCCATTGAGACTCAAAGGATGTTTAAAATCTATGAATAAAACCAGAATTATTTAGACAAAGCTGATTATCTAAAATAAGCATATGCTCAATAGACTCTATCTGAGGTCACAACAGGTATAACTTTTATACCATAACAAAGTTTCTGCTGTCCTTTAAATCAGGCTTCCAGTTATCCATAACTCCTTCTATGGGACCATGTGCTACAATATACATTCCTTTCCCTTCCCTTCCCTTCCCTTCCCTTCCCTTCCCTTCCCTTCCCTTCCCTTCCCTTCCCTTCCCTTCCCTTCCCTTCCCTTCCCTTCCCTTCCCTTCCCTTCCCTTCCCTTCCCTTCCCTTCCCTTCCCTTCCCTTCCCTTCCCTTCCCTTCCCTTCCCTTCCCTTCCCTTCCCTTCCCTTCCCTTCCCTTCCCTTCCCCCTCCTTTTCCTTTTTCTAAAAGTCATTCCAATCTATGGGCCAAATTCTATTCCTGTTTTGTCCTTACATTTCCACTGTTGGAGTGGTTATCAATGAGGACCATGCTTATTGTGCTTTGGGGGTTCTTTCCCTTCTATTATAAAATATAATTATTTCATGTAAAAATATTAAACACCTATCTGTTTATCAGCATAAGAAGTATGCAGGGAAATTAATATACTCATTAAACTTAATTCAATGTTGGACAAATAGAACTCTGTGTGATCACAAGGTTCCTGTGGAGTAAAATAGACATGGACAATTAAAGTATGCGGGAGATTATAGAAAAGAAATGGGATGAGTCAACTTTTATATAAATATTTATTTAAAGCATTAAATGTAATATTACTATGTATTTTATCAGGTCTTGATTAACAAATAATAAAAATATATTAAGCCTTTTATGCTCTCAAAATCCACTAAAATGTGTATCTAATATCTAACTAGAATAAAAGCACAGAGATAAAACCAATCTGAAATTAAATTACAACTTGGCATTTTTATTTATTCAGTTAATTTGCCTCTGTAAGGGAGACATTATTCTAATTTGCAGGTTTGCATATATCAGGTGCAATTTGCACTAACATCTCAAAAACTATTTTTAACCAAAAATTAAAATCTATTCACCATAAGCAACTACAACCAAGTTACCACTGTCATAATATTTTTTCCTAAGAATTTATTTCACTGCAATAAATTCAAACCAGAGCAATGCTAAAATCAGAGTATTTAATATATTTTAGTAATTTCATTTGGAACCATATATATGAAAAATAAAATAAAATAAAATAAAATAGAAAGGAGGCAGATTTTTTGGACCTCAAGTCAATATTTCCAAACACTTTACTTGAAAAGCACATTCATAAGGATCATTTCTGCAACCTCAGGTTTTATTCCTGTTAGAACCGAGGATTGATTTTTTAAGTGTTTATTTCCTTTCCAAGTGGAATATTATGATCCAGCCATACAGCTTATGAACTCACTTTCCAGGGAATTCTGATTTAACTAAACTGCTACTCTATGTTTG
This sequence comes from Anomalospiza imberbis, assembly GCF_031753505.1. NCBI lineage: Eukaryota > Metazoa > Chordata > Aves > Passeriformes > Viduidae > Anomalospiza > Anomalospiza imberbis. The sequence continues at coordinate 34,644,383 of NC_089684.1, read as the reverse complement.
GATGCCAAATGCACAACAGTAGAATTTATTGTTGGATGCTGAGATTGTTTTTTACTTGAAAGTATTATTCCATCTTTTTGAATGTTTTGGTTACTTCATGAAGCTCAAAAAATTTCATCTAGCTCCATAAAATATCTTTTATGACCATCTATTAAAAAAAATCATGCTTTAGAGTAAAACAAAAAGAGTGTTACTTAATCCATAAAAAAGAAAATTAATTAATTATTATGCATCAAATTATTTTGTCCAAAGAACACTGACCAGATTCAGAACTGGAGTAAACACATTCAGGTCAGGCAGCAAACAGCATGATACCAGCTTAAGTGAACTCTGAAGCTGCTACATTTTCAGTTGAACATGATTTGTATAAAAGGAAAAACAGCTCTCACCTAATTATGGTCACATCTAATCCCTGGATGTCTCCAGTGAGTTAGTTAGTTGGTTGGTTGAGCTACAGCTGCACTACCAAAAAGCTTTTCCCTAAATAATACTATCTGCTAAATTAACTTTCTCCTTATCACTGGACAGAGAACACATCTTCCATCATGAATATTCCTATGCATTATCCGATCTACTAGCATCAAAAATCCATCCTCATACTGCTCATGAAAAGATAAGTTTTGAAATGCCCTATTAAGTGGGCCGTGTAGAATGATGTCTTAGGCAAGTATCTCAACTTAGTTAAAGAACATGTCAGTATAAAGACTTTTATTAGCACAAAACTTATTGCAGTTAGTGGTGTGCTTTTGCTGTGTCTTTTGAAACAATGTTGCCCTCTAGCTTCCAAGGAATGAAAATAAAACAGAATAATTTAAGAAAACACATTATGTGACTTGAAAGAGACCAATCCAACTTGGAATTTGTCTGTATATTTCTTATTCATCTGAAATCTTTGGCCTCACTGGGAGTTTTTAGCTCCAACAAGTCAGCATTTCAATCAACAGCCGGAACAAGATGATGAATGATATAAATTTAATTATTGAAGTCTTCACCAAAACAAAAGAGATATTATAGAATGGTGACTGCCTCCGCTACTTCTGCCATCAGATTTTTTTTCTTCTAAAATATTATATTTCAACTCTGAGGTAAATATATGCTGGGTTATCTCCCATGGTATGAAAACTCAAGTTATTAAGTACCTGAAGGATTCAAATATTTTAAAATCATTTCCTTCATAAGTACCTTTGAATTTCAATGGATTTTAATTATAATCAGAAAGGATACCTCACTGAAATGACAAATAATAATAAGAAAACTTGTCAGAATTATAATCCAGTTCCAAGGGGAAAATATTCTCCTTCACCAATTGATGAAAAACATCACTTCAGGGATAAAACTGTTGCAGTTCACTTTATAGAAAGAAAATTCCAAATATCAGAGTTGTCCTACTGCTAACTCACATTCCTAAATTCAAGAATAGTGTTCTGTGAGTGCAGGAATGAGAATTACCTAGACCTCACATTGGTTTCCCCCCAATAGTTGAGCCTTGTTGAAAGCAGAGCAAATTCTTTTAGTCATTTTCTGTCTCATCCCTGAATATCTTCCCAGAAAATTATAACTGATGACAATATTTTATTGAACAGATGTAAGAGCTTGTTCTAGAGAATGTTTAGGACAGCAGGAATTCAAAAGTCTAAAAGATCAGACACTTTTTCAAGTACTTGTCTTAAAGTCAGTTGTGGTACAGTGCCTGAGCCTCTGGGATTCAGTGAGAAGAGGAAAGTAGCCGTGTTCAGTGGGTAGGCACTGCAGCACTGGTGGTTCAGGAAGCTCAAAAAATAGTTCCATAAGATATCTTTTATGACCATCTATTAAAAAAAATCATGCTTTAAAGTAAAACATCTTCTCCATGAAGAGTAGTGAGATCATGATAGAGAGAATTTATCTATTTCCTGACTCTACAGGGAACATGCCTTCAGATCAAATACCATATTTCATGAAAACTTGATTTTTTTTGCAAAGAATTTGGCTAAATATACACAGATATAATTTCCATGGTACAAACTTATTAAATTGAAGATATCAGTTTGTTTTTATTTAAACTAAGTCAGCAGAAATTTTTGTGTTAACAGAGAAATTACAAGTTGCTTTAGTATGAAATCTGGAAACAGTCCTAGTAAGTAAAGACTTTTTCATTGTCTCATTTGATGTGAATGTTTATTGTTGTCAAAGATAAAGAAAATTAAAACTTCCATAGGTTGTCAATATATCTATATTTAACAAAAAAATGTACTGCCTATATTTATTGTCAAGTGGGAAGAGAACCTTCTATTAGGCTCTCATCTTGTCATGTCAGCTTCTTCCTCCTGTTAAGAGAAAAGCTTCTTATTCCTTTGGTATCTAAAACAAAAATAAATATAGTAAAGTCATAATATTAAAAATCATTCTGCAAAAATACATTTCTAGATAACTTGCAAACTAAAATATGTTTTGCTCTTTCCTATAAGAAATCAATATGTGCATTTTGGAAGCAAAAATAAAAACTATTTGCCTAGCAAAGCCAGACTGATAAAGGAATATATTTACCTGAATCCATGTTGTTTTGAGAGTGCAGTTTGATGGCTTTTTATTTATCTATATATTTCACTTTTTAAAGCTAAACATGTTTAAATATTTTCCTGACTTCTGTAAATCCCCAAAGTCTGTATCATCATGAGACCAGCTGTAAAGGATAAGTTTGCTAACTATCCTTTGTGTATAAGTGAATATAAAGGGAATTTTTATGTTAAGGCAATTCTTTCATTCACACATAAAAAATTAATGGTGAAAAAGGTGAAATTATTTTTTTAAGATTATCCAGAAGTACTAATGAAGGTCTTTATTATAAAACTCAAGGCCACAATTTTAATTTTCTCTAAGCAGTTTGTATACTCACAGATTTGACCCAAGAACTCTGCAATAGTTTAATTGCCTTTATATAGGTCTTCATACCTTCATGGCTACAAAAGATTATTTCTCTTGCTTATTTGCACACAAGAGTTTTCCCCTCCTCCATGGATAGCTCAATATATGTAGGATTTACATTTCTAATGTCTTACTTATGTAAGTAAGGGAATGCAATAAAAATATGAGGCATCCTCTTTTTTCTGTAATTGCCCCTCAGATTTATTTAAATTTGCATCTCTACCTAGTTATTCATTAAGCAGCTGGGAAAAGCCAAGGAAATCTGTTAACTGATATAAAATCAGAGATTTTCTCCTTTATTTTCTCTCCCCAACATCATATACTTCAGAAACCATTCAAAGTTTGCTGGAGGCTAGTAAAATTATACACAGCTGTTCTTTCCCCAGTAAAATGGAATACAGCAGCAAAGAAAAATCTACCAGAACAGATCTTGTTTACAAAGAACAAAAGAAAAAAATATTGCAGTTAAAGCAACAGGCTTTAAACAAAGAGCAAGTAACTCAATAGTGACAGAATTCATGAGAAATTATGAAAGAAAAAAAAAAAAAAAACACCAAAAAACAACCAACCAAAAAAAAACCTCAAAACCAAAACCCCAAAGGAAAAAAAAAAAACTCACTTTTCTTAGGCACAATGACCTAAGGAGGAGAAACAAAGTACAAACTTTTAAAATAGTTATTTTACATCTGGGGAATAGTGCATCAAATAATAATATGTTCAGTAAGAGCCATTTCCTCTCTACAAGAAATAATACACTGGCTTTTTTTCCTTGCCAATCTGCTGCTGTTCTGTCAGAGATAATACTACCAAAAGCTATTGACAAAGTGAAGTCTCCAGGCAAATGTTATACAAGTGCATTGTTAAGTTGATATCTGTGAATAAATCACCCATCCAGTTTGAGAAAGTGATACTACACTACCTGAGTTACACCATCCACCCACCCTGTCCCCAGATTTTTTTATGGCAGTTGTTCATAAATCATGATAAAATAAACAAGTGTCTGCATTAGCTATGGAATTTTTAAAGAGACACTACATTTGGGTATGTTTTGTTATGAACTCCACATTCTTACAAGAGTTTCTTTAATTAAATTTGTAGAATATATTAGTTTTTTTTGGCCGGTACTATTTACTGAATGTTGTTTAATCACTATGTCCAAACATGTGCTGAATTCTGCCAGAAAGACAAATTACCACTCTTTGTCACTTATAAAGAACTTCTGCCATTTTTTGTGTTTACACAGCCTCAAATATAGTTATAGAGAAACTTCTCAGAAGTCTGAATTCTTAAAATAAGATTAAACACATGAATGTGGCTTATTTTTCAACATTTTTTCTAAGGTTGAACAACAGCAAAAATGATCCTTCTGGTGTAAAATATAACTATACAGAGGAGCAGTAAAGGCCCTGGATCTGACCAGGACAGGGTTAATTTTTGCAGCACCCATTGGAAATGAGTGAGTAACTAGTGTTTTGGAGTGTTTCAGTGGAAACATTAAATTGGGGAATACCATTCCTAAAATGTAGCAGGAATTTCTGCTCTCCAGAAAATTCTGGTATTAAAAGAAAAAGGCAGAAATTGCAATAAAAGTCCAATATTCTTGAGAAAAAAAAAGAGACTTTAGAAGGGTAGGAAGAAACAAAAGTAATTCAGCACAACAATAACCTAAAAATTAAAATTAACTTGCACTTTCTATAGTATAAAAAATGCTTATATTCAAATACATAAATGAACATATTGAATATCTAAATTTGGACAGTAAGCTATCACATATAAATTAGCATAAAGTCAATTAAAAACAAAATGTTCATAAGAACACCACCAAATGAAAATATTTGCACAGCTTTGAAACTAGCTTTTGGAATCTTAAATTTTTAAAAGGAAATTTTCCTGATATATTTACTGATATGACAGAGTTCTCATTATCTGGCCACAGAAAACAGTTTTGTTTCATTTGGCTATGCAAAACAGATATTAGATAATCATAGTTAATATCTCACCTTTAAGAAATGTACCTGGAGATGACTTACTGATAATGATACAAATTAAAGTTTACTGCATCCCAAATGGAAACATTTACAAAGTGCTCAAACACAGCTCCAAAAAAGCTGTGATGAGAATGGAGGCCAAATATCTTGAACTGTTTAACAGGAAACTGTTTAAAATATGCTTAATATCTCTGCTTTAGTGAAATACAATAAATTGTGAGATTACAGATTAAAAGTTCTAAAAGCATAAAAATATTTTAAAATACTGTCTTAATGAGGAAGTCTCATATGTATATATAAACAGGTTTTATGCACAATATTATATTGTTCAGAAAGTTTCCACACTAATTTCATTTCAGGAAGAGAAATAGAAAGTTGATACACATTTGAGAAAATCTACTTACATTAGCAAAACTACTTTAAGTTCTGGAGATTGTTTTGCAATAACATTTTTTTTCCTCCTATGAAATAACACATAATAAAAATAAAACATCAGAAAATCCTAAATTAAGATTTTGTTCAGGTTCTGTAAATGTAGCTTTTTTTTCTTTTTCTTTTTTACATTTTGAAGCGAATCTCATTTCTGGTACCTTGTTATCCTGTGAGGTCAGGTAATTTTCACTTCTTCTGATGTGAAGAATAATACCCTGTATAATATCTCACTGATATACAATCCAGTAACATTGTAAGGACATCTTGGAAATTAGATAAATAACTTTAAATATAATAGATGTATGTATTTTTTTTATTTCTTCTTTAATTATAAGCAATCTCTTTTCTCAGTATTTATATCTTAGAGGGGCTTCAAGAGACATAAATGACTGAAACAAGTTAAAAGACAGTGACCTGTTACTCATTAGTATATCTCAATGTATGCACATATCAATATAGATATTTTTAGCTTATACAGTTCTAATTAAATTAAACACAATTTTTATCAGTATGCATTTTTGAGTTTGCTATTCTGTTTCTATTTTAAATTTTATCATCAAAGTAATTCCTGATGGAATAAGTGCAGTAAAAAATGCAAATTATCCTAAAAACCCAGCCAATATAAATATGAATTAGCAGACAATAAATACTTTATGATCTTTCAAATAATTGTCTATGACCACAGGATCTGAAAATTATATCTGTCTTTTTTTATTTTCTTATGCATTTATATTTGATAGAAAGGTATAAGTAAATATTTCCTAAAAGGAAACAAATGCATAGTACACAAAATCGTAACTGGTTCTGAATGACGAATCTATCCCTGTGGAGTTAATATTAACAGCATAATACAGAAGTTATTGAGCACTTCAAAGCCTCATGAAGGTTGCAGAGAGCATTAAAGCTTTGCATCCCTTAGGAACTATAAAATGGAAGTCAGTTCTTCCAGTGCATACCTTCACACTACGTGCTGAAATTAAATGTATGCTGTGAAGTTCACACACAGTCAGGATGCAGGTATAGAGTCCTGCACTAGGTAAATCTTGCTTTGAGATTCAAAATAAAGATTTAAAGTAGACATCTCCATGTTCTCAGCTCCAGAATCTGGCCTCTGCAAAGGATTAATGACATACCATTGGTCCTAGAGATCATGTTCTTCTTGATTATGTTCTCTCATTGCTTGAGAGAACATGAAAACAGCATGTGTGCTTCAGTACACAGACCACCCCTACTTGATGAAAAAAAAGAAAAAGCCTTGATTTCTCTGAAGATCTTTACATTTCAAAGAAGGTCTTCGTATTTCAAATATGCTTGAAAGAAAGACAAAATAACAACTAGATATTTGTTCTAATAAAACATTTCAAGTGCTACTCCTGCAGTACTGATTCAGCAAGCTCACTAATGGTGCAGAAAAGCTACACTTGCCAAAAATGACACAGGATGCCAATCTCAAGATATCCAGTATGGATATATGGAGGTTGACATGCAGACGTGAATATATCCTGCCTATGGTCTGAGTAAGCCAAATAGCAGTCTTCTTGAAAGCAAAACTGATTAGTCCCAGTTAGCACATTCAAGTAATAAATTGAAACTTGAGGCTAAGTATAACTTTTGACTGCCCTAGTGGAAAGCTTTTCCTGCAATCTGTCCCCATTCTCAAACTCCTTCTCACCATTTATTTGGAGAAAAGTGTTTGAATCTGGACTTATAAAATTATTAGATGGCCCTACTGACTAGTTTGCAGTAATTCAAGAGATGATATTTAAATCTCAGTCTTGTAAGTACAGATGAATGCTGAAGTTCTTCAAGTCAGAAAGCCAGTCCTTTCCTCTCCGTTTCCTTTCTAAGCTCTACTATGTCTACAGAAACATTGAATAGCTTAGATTTTGTAAGGCACCCTAAAGATCATCTCATTTCAACTCCTCTGCCATGGGTAGGGACAACTTCCACTAGACCAGGCTGCTCAGAGTCCCATCCATCAAGCCTGACCTTGAACACTCCCAGGGATGGGACATTGTCAGAGACTGAAGCAGTTCATGCCTCAAACATTGATATTAAGTTTTGCTTATGATAAGAAAAACTGTATAAAGAAGCTACAACCAAAGAAGCCTCCCTGAAGATACCTGATTGGGACTTTGGACTGAAAGTCAAACTGCTGAGATTAGATAAATGGAAAACCCATTCTTCAATCACCTGAAACAAACGAGTCAACAAGGAAAAGAATGGGAGCCAAGTGCAGCTGCCGTGCTAAGAATCATCTCTGGCTTGCTTCGGGGTGGGGGAGGCCGTAGCGCACAGACCCCTTTGCTAGGAGCAGGTTTGCCCAGATTTGACGTCAACTGATGTAGGGGGTGGAAGTTTGGGTGTGTTGGAACCTCTGCTCAGGGGCAGGAAACACATCCCCCTTTCCACAAACTGGCTGTGGGACACCCAGTGGGACATTCCCGTGAGAGGCAGCTGAGGGGGTGCCTTAAACCATGAAAGGCCCCCCAACGTGCCCCCCGAGTCATTTCTGAAGCCTGGCACCACAGGACTGCAGGTGATGCAACAAACTCAGAATCTGTTTTCCAATTTCAAAGAAGATCTTCATATTTCAAATATGCTTGGAAGAAAGACAAAATAACAACTAGATATTTATTCTAATAAAACATTTGAAACAAAAAGGTATAGTTATTTAATTTGATATGTTATACATACATTTACTGCAGTGTCTGACCCCTAAAGAATTTTTCTACAGATATTTCAGACTAGGTCCTAAATTCCTAATTAGCTGGAAAAGCCTGATGAAGCAGTCCATAAAACTCCTAGATTTAAGACTATGGTATTTGACTAATTTTCTAATGTCATCACTCTCAGTTTTTCTCCTTGCCCAATTTTGGTTTCTATGGTAAATTCTTTTGTTTTTCACAAATACTTCTTCTGGTTTAGATATCAATTCCCTCCAGGGAAAAGACTGCTCTCAGGAGACTGTTGTTTATTCTGTGAGATGCTTTGATGTGATGTCCTTGAAAGTAGAATAAAGAAAATAAATTGATTGGTGTATACTAACATGCATATTGTCATCTGCCATCTGTTTTGTTATCGTAACTACTCCAAAGAGCTCCTTTTTTATGATTTTCTTCTAGTTTAATATTTATTATTCAGATTTTTTGTCTAGCTCAGAAATGTTATAGTACACAGCTTTATAGCTTAGTAATATGATTCTAGTTGTGCTTTTTCTGCTGATAAATGTGAGCCATTATCAATTAACTTTCTTAGATTGTATTTATTGCCTAATATCTATTATTTAGTAGTGCAGGCTAAATCGATGGAGAACTTTTTCTTTATTTTCTATTTTTTGAAGATCTTATTTTTTCCACATAGCTGAAATGAATACTGGATAAAATTGTAATTCAATAAGTGATTGTGATTAAATAGTGATTTCTTTTCCTAATAATATAAAGTAGTTTTTGAATATCCTTCTAACTGTATTGATATGACTAACTAAATGATGTTATTATCTCCACAGAGATTAAATTCATAGCTGACAGTCCCATCTTCTGATATTCTCAGAAAAGTCTAGCCTTGATAAACAATCAGCAATGAAAATAAATGTACATGGAGCTGGTGTCCCTCATTGCTAGAAAAGGAAATCTCACCTTATTTTATAACCTGAGATTATAAAGAGTCATTTTATTATTTCAGAAAATTTCTCATTCCTTCTTCAAAAAAACCCCACAACACCTTATTTAATCATCAAGGTTCAGAACAAAGTGTTGTACCACATAACTCAGGCATAAACTTCAAAAAAATATGACATTTTGAAAAGTAGTGATGTGTTAGTTTTATAAATAAACTAATTACTTAATCAGACTAGTGACGTAAAACAGAAACATTTTCTAGGTTCTAAAGACCTGATTCAGTTTTTGTGATGGAAATGCAGGGATGGAAATAGGAAAGGTCTAATGATATCAGCAGAAAAAGAGCACCATAAGTTTCAGTGTTAGATGGATGTTACTCAATAATGTTACTGTGTTTCTTCTCATATCTTCTATGAAGCTTTTAGCATTGCAGCCATGAGCCTGTTTTGATGTTCCTGATATTAATGAAGTAGAGCAGAATGGAAGGCAGCATAGAAATGCAATTAATAGCAAGAAATGCTTGGGCAGAGGAGATTGGAAAAGAGAGAAAAGAAAAAAGCTGTAGATTTGATCTCATTGAAATTTGTTTTTTTCTTACATGGCCTCTTACTGATTTCTGCCTCTAAAATAGTCTGTGTTTTTCTACTGGTTTTATTATATGATATTACCCTAATGGAGATGAATGGAGTATCAAGAGGTTAATGAACATGATGTGAACTATTAAAAGTACATTTTAGTGAGTTATCTAGCATAACAGAGAAATACAATCCATGAATTATTTTCTTCAAAACTGTATACATGAAAGACAGTATTAAACAGTTAAAGATGGCAGTTATCAATTCTATTTACTATTATTCATATGAGAATTTTTTTATTACATCAGAAAAATTAAAAAAGAAAAGTGATTTCTCTTAGGAAGATCTTTTACTTGGACCAGTATCTCAGTCCATCCAACATAGTCGTGTCCTAAATTGTGTTAACCATGGAGCTTTATCATAACTTGTTAATAAAAAGAGAAAAAAAACACCATTCTGGAAAGTAGAAAATATATATATTCTTATTCTTTCTCATGTAGACAATTGTTACATACCTACAATAATTTTGAGGCATTTTGAAAAAAACAAAGATAACTATTGTCAGGAATCATTTCAAAAATTAAGCCTATCTTGGAAAAAAAAAAAATTCCTCATGCCTATATGAACTATATAAATAAATATCAATTTCTACCAGGAAGGGTTTTCCCCTCCTCCACTCATCAGATTCTCCTTACACAATTGTCTTTCCTAATTACCTAAAATGCTAATGAGGTGAGATAAGCAACACTATCCACGTTCCATGTGTAGGGTGATAAAAGAGTCTCATTTTAGTCTCTAACAAGATATTTATGTTAAAATTGCTGAATCTTTGGAAGCAGATTGAATCATTATTCTCTTAAACTCCAGATGGCTACCTTCCCATTTAGGTATTTTTCTTTATCACTAACATGCCACCACACGTACTGGCAGGTAATGACTATATACCTTTCTCCCTTTTTATTTTTTTCAACTTACATTTATAGGATTTCCACTGGTTCTGCTGATAAAAATCTAAGTCAATGTCACCTCGATTAATAGTTACTCTAATGTTTATTGTCTCTAATTTAATCCAGTGAAGATGGAAACTAATCATGAAGACTTTTTCTTACAGAGATAACATCCCCTCAAAGTCATCATAAAATTCTCTGTGCAAACAACAACATAGTTATCCCTCCTGATGTCTGTTTTCTCTTACTAAGATATTTTTTTATGTACTTTGAAGTTTTATTTTGTTTTTCTTGCAGTTCAAGTGGCCAAAATTATGTTGCATATCACATAAGTTATGTATTATTTTAGACCAGGAATGAAGTCCACCACAGCCAGAATGCAAACTACAGTGTTTTAGAGGAAAACAATCTCAGTCACCCATTCACACCTCCCACACAGTCTTTCTATTCCCAACATAAAAATCCCAGGTCAATGTGCCCTTATAGCCTCTCTCAACTTTAAGGCAAAGGGGTTATTCAACATTTCCTAAAAACAAAAAGTAATTAAAGAAATTTCAGAAGAAGGTCTTGCAATACTATGTAATAGCACCACCTGGTGACTTCAATCTTGATGATTGGAAAAAAACAATTATATTTTCAGCTGCATAGATACAGATGCTTTTCAACTGCTAATCTCAACAATCTTTATTTTAAATAAAAAAGCTAATCTTCATTTGTGTAAATTGAATCCAGATAAAAACAAGACTGGAATATTACAAAAATCAAATAAGAAGATTCTGTAATATGTGTGCTCTTCCCCAAGAGCCTTCTACATGCATGTACCTAGGGACAACAAGACCTTTAGGAAAAAATGGATACTTAGGCTTGATGCTATGACATTTTACTCACTTGATCGTTGAAAAGAATTCATGTGATTTATCTGACATAAATTAAGTGCACTAAACAGAAGATCAGTAAAGAAAAATACATCAATGCAAGTACCAATCTTCCACTTATTTCCTTGCATTGCTTCAAATGGCTAAAACACTGGGATATGTCCTTGTAATGACTTAGCTGGCAAACTGCACATGGAATTTTAAGAAGGTTCAAATGAGAGCAAGGACTGATTTAGTGCAAAAGAGCTTGGCCTTGTTGCTAAAGAAATGGGATGTTACAGCTTAAGTTCAGCAGGATGACTATCTTTTATTATCACATATTTGTATTGCAGCATAACCAAGCCAAAGACAGGACATTGTGCTAGGCTGACACAAGCCATTAGCAAGAAACAAACCTTGTCCAAATTACCTTATTAAGTAGGCATTCAGAGATTTAAAATCCAGGCACACATTCAGCCCCCATCTTATGCAGATATACTGCATCAAAATATACTTCTAACATTCATTTTCTCTCTTACAAATAAATTTGAACCAGACTTTACAAGACAGGAATGTTGAAAATAAATGACTGTAATTAGTAAGAGGGAACTATTCACTACATAAGTTCCTTGCTATGCAGAATGGAAAAAGCAGATTTTCAGAATGACCCTGAACCTTTACCTGCCAAAATGCACAAAATATGTTTGGAGGTACAAATAATAACCCTTTGGAAAGTACAAAGTGATATATAAAAGTACAAAATGATGTATGAAAATATCATAAAAACATTGCCTAGTTCTGACTATGCTTGATTCATTCATTTTTCTTTATATTAAGTAAAAAATATATAAGACAGCACATACTTTCTGATTAGGAGAATTCAGAACTTAATTTTTAATAAGATTTGAAATTTTACATTTTGATACAAGACAAATTATCTTTAAAATATTGGCTTAAAAATAGAACAGTATAAAAAATTGTGTTAAAATCATCTGTGAGCATCTTTTATAGTATCACCTGCTAGTCTTTTACAAAAACACAATGCTCATAGAAGAAAGACTTGAACATAGTAATGGGAATTCTGAACAAAGAAATTATATTCAGGTTTTTTGAAAAGAGTAAAATATTGATAAACATCTGTTGACTTGTAAAAATCTAGAGGTTCGTAATAGCTAAAACTTCAGATTCACTACCCCACATATTTCTGTGGTTCACAAAGGAAAATGCCCTTCATGATATATTTTCTTTGATTATGAAATTTCTGGAATCTTGAACATCCTATATAGGGGTGGGAGAAGCCCACAGTTTGTTTGCTTTGGTGTTTTGACTTTTCATGAAACTTAAGACTTCAATTTTGTGCACAGAGAAATAGAGACCTTATGAAATGGAAGAGAGGTAGGAAAAAAACCCCACAGAGAATAGAATAAAAATTTTGAAACCAATTTTTAAACTATATTTTATATGAAGCCAGGAAATACTCATGGTTGATTTTGGTGTCATTCTGCTTGGGCTCTATGTATCCTGCATAAGGATACAGGTTCCTTGTCAGCCCTGTTACACTTTGGCCAGTGACATGGATGTCTTGTGAACCCCAGGGCACCTACCATGTCACTCACTGCTCATCTGTGCCTAAGCAGCAGAATCCCACTCCAGCTAAGAAACGCTTTCTTACCAAGTTCTTGTAAGTCATGTTTGTTCAGACTGAACAACCTAGGAAAAATATCCATATCAGTGGCAGTGGCCTGTCATGCTTCCATTCGTGGGAACAGATCCACCTGAGTGGGCTGTCTCCACTCCAGTGAACTCAGGAAAATTTTGATTACAATACATATGAGGTGTTAAAAATCTGCCAGGGATGTCTAATTTTTTATTATTTACTCTCTAAAGAAATAAGAGATAATGACATCTCTCAGCTTGTATGCCTGTAACATTCAAAAAGTGGGATACACTTTTAGGCATGACCTCAGGTAGCCCAGGAAAGCACAGGAAGCCCAGGAAAATCTCTCAGCATGAATAAAACAGTTGGGAGTATAAAATTAACACTATCACCAGGAAAAGTGGATATTTGAGATGCACATGAAAAGTAAAGACAAGTTAGTCTAGAATAGTTTATGTCAGAGTAGAGAAAATCAGAAACATAATATGGCAGTCCTAAAACAGAGGTAACCTGCAAGCTTTCATATCATTAACTTTTTTCATAGACAAATATGAGAAGCAGCAGCTACTGTGCATGAGATCCATGGTGCAACCATGTAATCAGTAGTCACTGAATTTTATATCCTCTAGTGTGAGAGTGTGAGGGATGACACATTGAAAGAAGTCTAGTGTTGTGATCCTCTAAAAGTTCAACATTCAGAAAGCATGATGGAACACCACTGAGAATCCTGGACTGCTGGAGGCAGGGGCTGTTGGCTTTTCAATGGAGCTGGAGGAGTTTTGGGTCAGAGAGGTCTTCTTGTAGATCTTTGCTCTGACCACTGGGCTGGTTTGGGAGTCATTGCCATCTGTGAAGCTTTTGATTCTGAAGAGAAATTAAAATATTTCAAAATAAAACATAAAGAAAATAGCAATATGAACAGCAATAGGAGTAACAGTAAGGCTAGTATGAATAGATCAAAACAAAAGCAGTTGCTGCTGCTACTTTCTTTCATGAAATGATGAAAAACTGTAAAAGACTGCTTAAATACAATGGAGTACAGACTCAGGTCCTTCAGCGAGTGGCATTCAGTCAGCAAATGCTGAGGGACAAAGCTCTATGAGGAAAATGTCACCTGCATTTTATGTGGACTTTGCCCAGTTTCAGGGTACAGCTAATGCAAGTACAATACCTTTTCTGTAATTTTTTTTTTTTTTTTTTTTTTTTTTTTTTTTTTTTTTAATATAAGATGCTTGTCTTAGTTGAATGCCACTGATGACATCAGGGAGACTTAACTCTGCTTGATTTCTTGTCGGTTCAGATCACTTCATGAGTGTCTCAGAGACAGGTATGTGGGCTCTGGTCTGCTGCTGTACAATTGGCAGCCTTGGTTTGCCCCACCTCTCTATGCTGTGGGACTTTACACTGCACCACTGAGGGGCTCCAAATAGGATCTCATCCTTTATTCTCTAAGACTGCCAGGGTTAAGCGGGGATGGCAGGACTGTAAGTCTGTGAATGTATTTTTTATATTACTTGTCTCGAGAAATCTTCCATTTAAAAAACTTTAGTTCTTATTTATTTGTCAAATCAAAATACCAGGATACGTAAGTATCAATTCCTTTTATATAAATAGCTTTTTCAAACAACAGGCTGGAAATTAAGAGTCCCCTTCAGGGAAACAAAAATGCAATTCAAGTTCATAAACACTTACTCATTGCAAAATATAATTTACTACTAACCTAGGGTGTTTCATTTTACTTCCTTTCCAGACTTATGGATTTGGTTTTTTTTTTCTGCTCAGTACAATTTTGATTCTCAACTGCAGTTGTACTTTCACTTTGTGCTTCTAAGGTACTTCTTTCATAGTTTTTCAAAGTTCATGAGAAAAATAGAAGCCTCTTATAACTTGTTTACCTTCTGAGGATATATGTGTTTTCTTCTTATGTAAAGTTTTCACAAAATTTCATGGTGGGGCTTTGTGCTGTCTTTATTTTACCATCTCAGAATAAATATCAGTGAGGACCTGAAAATCTTAACATCACTCAGGTGCATCACACAACATTTTCTATATATCTGACAAATTCTATTTGACCTTGAGACTATATTTTAGAAATAATCTAGGTCTTGAAGGGTTCAAAATGTTCCAACAAATATCTGGTTTGTTCCAGACTAGACTTTCTCAATGTGGATAACTGTTAATTTCTAGTTTTAATTTAGCTAATGTCATCTCCCAAAAAATGGATCATCCACAGACCTTGTTAAGTCTTTCATTACTGTGCCCTCCAACCCCTGACAGCCAGACACATCTTCAAGAAGTTTCCACCCATAAGGATGTCAATAATTGTATTTGCTGATCAAGACTAAACATAACCCTTTGCAATAATAAACAGGTCTAAGCCTTCTTTTCTTTTTCTCTCCAGGCTTTAAAGGTTTTTCCTATAATTCTCTTTTTAATTTTGCAATCTCATTTCAAGACTGTGGATGTTGGATCTTCATGAACCTTTTAGTAATTTTCTCATCTGTCACATACAATAAAATATCTTTATCCATTGTTTTCTACCTGACAAGCGCCTTTTGTACTCCTAAAGATTGTCAAAGCTAGCTACATCTTATTTAATTTTATATATATATATATATAATGATTACTCACATTCATGTATATACATAAATACATAATATCCTAACTCCTTTTTATAACTGTCCCTATATGCAAAAATTACTGCTTATAATTTTATAAGATACTTGGGTTTTGATCATAATGTTTAATTGTATTTACATTACAAAAGAATATAGTTCAGCTGGTACATTTTTATTCGTTGTCCCATCAGTTTCAGTGTGATGAATAAATATTGCCTGTAATTAATTTTATATATATTTTTTAAATCACTGTGAAAGGTGCATATAATGGGGCTAAGATTAGACTGTTGAAGGATCTAACTGGAAGCACATTCTTGGAGGAAGATTTCCTGTTAAAATCCCTGTGGAAAATGCATTTAAGGTAGGTTTAGAATTATTTTATGGTGGTAATTTTTTGATCAAAACCTCATGGAAGAGTACCATAAATCTCAAATGGTTTGCAGAAGTTACCATCAACATTTGTGTAAACATGAGATCATCAAAAAATGCTAACAAATGTGTTAAACAGAATTCACCTCTCCAAACCATGACAGATAATAATCACACTCATTTCCTTTACTTATTAAATCGTGTGCTATCCAACAATTCAAGTTATCTGTTCAATCTTTATCAAGTTGATCATGTTCAAGTTTTCTAGTGTATGTTAGAACAATAGTGCTTTTGCTTTCTCCTCTGGCACTTTCCTCTGTGTTTCAAGTTTTGATAACTATCTAAATGATGTTCAATGGTTTTAATCTACTTGGGAACAGTGTGCCTATGCACAAAGATTTAAAATGGTAAGATTAAATTAGTTAAACCTCTTTCAAGTTTGGAAATGGAATGGAATACAATGGAATACAATGAAACTAATGGAATACAATGAACACTATGAAATTATAGTTGTAAATTTAAAATTCAGCTTAAGTGTGAAGAAAAGATGAATTATCTTAATGAGTTTCAGACAACATATGAGCCAGCCTACGACATGCATATGGCATATAACCTGTATCAGATTTTTTCTTTTCTGCCTTTTATTTTCCTGTAATGCTAATATTTATTTACTACCTTTTTTTTTGAGAAATGCTGAATTTCACATTATGAAAGTTCAATGCACATATATATTAAAATTCTACAAGGTTTTTGCCCAGTATAGGGAATAAAGTATTTGCTTTAAATTTTTGGTATATGTTTAATTTTATATATGCTGTGTTTATACTGTTGCATATTTTCTTATAATATCCCATTCCACATTTTATTTTTATTCATAAATCAACAGGAAAATGCAATAAAATTTTCATCCAATAAAAATAAACACAAATCCTAGCCCATAATTGAAACAATTCCAAACTGAACCCTAAAAACTTTCAAGAAAACAAGCAACTCAAAAGGCTTAACTTTTTGTTAGCCAATTTCCATTTTGCACGTATTTATATTCCCTGATCCAAGCTGAGATTGGGAGCAAAAGTGCTGAAATACCACAGTGAATAGCCATCTAACCTAACCCAATTCTAACAGCAAACTAGTAGCCAACCAAAGGAAGAAGGGGGAAAAGATAAAAAAAAAAAAAATCTACAGCCAGTACAGAATGAAAAATCTCTATCTATCATAAGCATTTTGTGAATAATTTCAATAACATTGTTCATCTTTTCTTCATATCCACAATTACAAAAATAGCAAATCTGTAAGAGATGAGATGCACAAACAGATGCTCTTGCCTGTACTGCTTGTCTAAACTCAGCTGAAGTAGAAGTTGACCCAAATCTTATAATATGGTTAAATACTTTTCCACTGTGATTATGCCTTTTCACACTATCTGAATCAGCTTAAATTATCTCATGACAGGGGAGAAAAATTACATTCTCAAGACATTCAGGCCAAGACGATGCCCATTTGGGACTCTCTGCTCACCACAAATTTTAATCCCATGGAATCTTGATAGCATCTATCCCAGTTAATTATCTACTCTTCTGAAAGCAGGAAGAGTAGATGATAAAATGTCTCTGGAGTGCAGCGTGTTCAAAGCAACCTATGAGCACAACTTAAGACAGGGCAGCTCTTAAAGGACAGGGGGGTCAGGAAAAAATGTTAATGTGTTGGGTTTGCATGGCCAGACTTTGGTAGCAGTGGGACTACAGGGGTGACTTCTGTGAGAAGCTGCTGGAGGCTCCCTCCATGTCTGACAGAGCCAATTCCTGGCATCTCCAAGATAGACCCTCTACTGGTCAAGGCTGGGCCAGTCAGAAATAGTGGTGATGCCTCTGTGATAACGTATTTAAAAGCGGGGAAAAAAGTAATTGTGCAGCTGTAATTGAGACCAAAGAAGAGCAAGGTGAGAACATGCGAGAGAAACAACTCTGCAGCCAACAAGATCAGTGGAGAAGGAGAAGGAGGAGGTGCTCCAGGTGCCAGAGCTGAGATTCCCCTTCAGTCCTTGGTGCAGCCCATGGTGAAGCAGCTGTGTCCCTGCAGCCCATGGAGATCCACAGGGATGCAGAGATCAACCCGCAGTCTGTGGAGGACACCCACACTAGAGCAGGTGGATGCCTCAGAGGAGGCTGTGGACCCATGGGAAGCCCACGCTGGAAAAAGTTCCTGGCAGTGACCTGCAGACCACTGAAGAGAGGAGCCCACATTAGAGAGCGTTTCCTAGAAGGACTTGTGACCCTGTGGGGGACCCATGCTGGAGCATGGAAAGAGACGCAAGTTGGAATACTTTGTGAAAATCTGTAGCCCGTGGAATGGACTCAGGCTGGAGAAGCTCATAGAGAACACTCTCCTGTGGGAGGGACTCCATGATGGAGAGAGGAGGTAGAGCTAGGAAGTAGGAAGGGGTTGGGAGAAAGATTTTTTTAATATTTATTTTACTTCCCATTATCGTGCTTGAATTTTGATTGGGAATAAATTCAGTTAATTTCCCCAAATTGAGTCTGTTTTGCCCATGACAGTAAACAGTTTGTTTTCTCTCTTGGTCCTTGTCTGAACCCTTTGTTATGTTTTCTCTCCTCTGTCTGGTTGTGGAGGGAGTAAGAGATTGGCTTTGATGGGTGCCTGGAATCCAGCCAGGGCCCACCCACCACAGCTAGGAAAAATGGGTAGGAGAGAGTGTAAGTGGCTTTCAGGTCACTACATGTTCTTCAGAATGGCTGAGAGCTGCATGTCCTTCCAGTTGCACTGAAAATATTAAATTTTTCATGGAATTGAAGTAGGCATATTCAGAAGGTGAGGCAAGAGAAGAGATCATCTTTCAGGTTATTTTCTTTGAGGTAGCCAAGATCTTTTCTAAATGGAGAAGTTAGTGGAATATAGGGTGAAGGCCTGATATTGAATTGCACTAAGTATCCCTCACAACCTTCCTACCTAAATGCTTGTTGGAACCCTGGATATTAAGAGTTTTGGGCTTTCTGTGCTGAAAGGCACAGACCCTCATGAGAACACTATATTTGACCTGAGGCTGTGGAGAAGGCTTCCAAAACTGAAGGATAGAATTGGGATTATGAGTGTGCAACTTGATTATAAGTGTGTCATTTAATGTGGTGGAAAACTTAGAGTTTAAGGTTTTAGAATATAGTAATATATATATATAAAGCAAAAGGGAGGTTTTATGGCAGAGGCTAGTCCTTCTTCTTCACCTTCTACTCCAGGGGTTTGGATGGTGGTTTGTAATTGGACAGAAAAGTCCACATTGCGGGACACAGGTGGTTGGTTATTGGGTTAAAAGTAAAAATAATTTAGTGTCATTTCTTAATTGGATAGTTTAGCCTTAAAAGACCGTGTAGAGTAAGACAGTTAGCTATTTTGCAGCTTGTTAGTAGAATGCTGTAGAACTCATGACTGGTAAGACTGTGATATAGATAAGAAATAATAAAGATTTGAGCCCAAAAACGAAATATCATCTTGCGCGCTTTCAATCCCAACCTTGACAGAGGCAGAAAAGAAGTCAAGAACAAATGTTCTTAACTCGCACGTGGGTAGAATTACATGGTGCATGCCCAGTCTGGCTTGGGGACATGGCTGAAGCCCTTCTGAGGACAAAGGGTGAAGGATCACATTTGACCTTTCGAGAGACAGAACAGCACTGTGTCACAAACACTTCTGCTGCAGCTCTCCCTCCTGGCACAGCTCCATCTGGTAGCATGATGCCAAAACATTTTAAATTATGTAAGAATATTTAAATTATTTATTTACTTGTAATTTTTATAATTATTGAATGAATTATTAAATCTTTCGTATTATTTAATTATTTTTTTTTAAAACCCCAAAACCTTACTTGTATTAGTCACACAGAAAATCCAGAAATACTATTCATGGAAAAGAACTGCACACCAAAAAAAGTTAGTAAAGAGTAGTTATTTCAGGCATATTTACTCACTAGAACAAGGTCTGCAAAGTTGTGACAAGTAACTAGAAAATAAGATGTATAACTTGACAAGCTCTCAGAATATGAATAAAGTAATATCTTAACCATAACGGACAAATTTATTCACTAAAAGTTAAATAACTCAGAAAATAGGCAACTAATATGTAGATATACAGCACAAAGAAATGCGCACTTTCACAAGCAGAATGCAGTTATTAAGAAATGTCTATGTACTTGGAAGACACAGGAAAGAAAATTAGGGCAGTTATTGGGTGTTCAGGGCACTACCTTGCAGATAAAAGCAAAATAAAATTGCTTTGGGGGTATTTCTAAATTCATGAAGTGAGTTTTTGTAGTTTATTTAAATAAATAAATAAACAAAACAAAAAAAAAATCTAGTTTCTTCCCAAAACCCATCTGCAATATAATTAAATTCTGTGGTCATCACACACAGATTCTGTAAAATCAAAGTACAGATGGTAGTTTATTACAAAATAACATAGCAGGCTTAGAATAGATGATACATTTGGTCATTTTTGCACATAAACTCCCTGATTAAGTATGAAAAATGTGAACATTCGTTTGTCTTGGAAAAACTGCTATAACTTGTCAAGCATGACCAATTAGGTATTACTAAACTGTTATCCATATAATTAAGAAAAACAGCCATCTGTAAAGTCAGAACTTTGCATTTCTGGTTTTTGTGTGTTTGGTTTGTGGCTGTTTCTCCACTACGACCACCCACTCAGCATATAAATGTAATTTTTCTGGTCTGTTTTACTTATAAAATAGTAACAAAAAAAATCCAGAGAGATTGCTGATTGCAACAGGTCTTTGAAAATTTCCTTAATTCTTCCTTTCTTGTCTTCTTTTTTTTTTTTTTTATTTCCTTTCCTTTTAGCGACAGATGTAAGTTGGAAATAAGCGCAGAAAATTAGGCAGGTTCTAAGAAATAATTATGTTTTTCATCTTCTGCTGCATTTAATGAATGTCCAAGATGTAGATAAAAAGAGAAAAATGAAAGCTTTTCATTTTTCTCACTGTTGTTTAATTGTTTGAGATTTTAAATTGAGAAAGAAAAAAAAAACATTTACTTCTAAATTCTGTATGGTTAAAGCAAAACTTTGTCATATCAACCTAAGCTGCAGTTACTCTTGCTTGCTATATTTCTATGGCAGTGTTTATAGAAAGCAGGTAGGGTCAATCAAGACATTCAGACTTTTTTGACATGGCAATAACAAGGAATGGACTAAGGATGCTCTCCAGGTGTGCAGTTTTGCCAGCTCACAATTTCTCTCTGAACCAGTTATTTTAGGTGTTAGATAGCTTTGATGCTTTGTTTACTTACGCTCAGAGAAGAGCAGAGAGATGTAGAGAAGGCATTCTGATGAAAACAAATACCAGAAACTATGCTTTGCATGCAAAAAAATATATACACATTCAAGACAGAATTCCTGAGTTTTGAATTTCTTGCTGAAATCCATGCATTGTTTCTGATTCCTTTATTCATTTGTCACACAAGACTGCTGCATATATTACTGTTCCCAACGCAAGATGCATTTTGATTTTGTCATCAGTATTGTGCAGTTTACAGTGAAGAATACAAGCAGTAAGTTTGCATGGCAAGCCAAAAATATCTCCTTTAGAGAAAAAAATTACAGTCGCTGTATAGCATCAGAACCTGGCAATTTTGTCACGCACTGTCAAAACCAATTTAGGTAGCACTATTCTCTCCAGGCTTCTTATAAATAGTGTAAGAAAGAGTCTCAAATTCCTGTGCTTCATTAGCACAGAAAGTTCCTACAATGCTATAGAATTTTGAAGAGAGATGTCTTTAAATAGCACTCCCTTCTTGCTCAATAAATTGAGATACAGAGGTTAGCATTTACTATGTATTAAAAGCAGTTCATTAAATAATCCAGAATAACAGCTTGGAGTTTAGTTGGTAGCTATTAGCAATATTGTCTGTGAAACAGCTGCTTGATTTAATTGGCAAACATGTGTTTCTTTCATTTACAGGCAAAATTGGAACCTCTCTGCTTTCCAACAAGCTAAAGACTGTACCCATTCTAAAGCAGGCATTATTTAACCTTCTTTATAATTAATGCAGAAAAATCCCACCTTACAGTCAGCTCAGCCTCTTTGCATTAAAAAAATTACCAGCTGACAATCTTAGCTAACAGAAATCACTTTGAAAGTGATTTTTTTCTTGTGCCTCAAATTTCTGCTTAAGAAGACACAAAATGTTGAGTCAAATATTGAAGATGGTAGGCTAGATGGGGTTAATCAATCATGAATTATTAAGGGATGTGCATGGTGACTGATGCAATTCTTCTAAATGGTGAGACACACAGCCCAAATTTCTTTGTGAGTTTACTAATGGTCTTTCTTCCACCCTGCCCCTAGCTGTTCTTATAACTCACAGCTTTCCTCGCTAGAAAAGTGTTTTCTTTCTGCCCTTGCAGACAATGCTGTCATCATGGCCAAATTAAATCTCTGAAGGAAAGAAATTTTGTATAAAACTTGAGCCAAAATACATAAACTTCTAAACTATATTGGTGACTCTAACATAATTGAGATAAAAAATATCTATCTACAATACTGTTTGGAATATTAACTCAATATTGTCATTAATAAATAATGATGTAGAAAATTGTAAAGAAACATTCATTTAAAAGATGAAAGATAGAAACACTTTTAACTATATAATTAGATTTCCATTTTTTTAACTACATAAGTAAGTACATATTATTGTATGTTCATCTCATCTGTGACCTTGAGAAACAAATATAAACTAGTATGTACACACCCAACTAGCAGAAGCTGCTTGGAATAAGAAGACAAGAACAGAGCAAAGTTTTAATGATACTTTCTCATATGGAACTATACAGATCACAATTGTGAGCAGCTTAGGGACTTTTTGAGATGGGTGTTCCCATTCATACATCTTTAGTCTTAAAACAGATATATAAAAACATAATCTTTCATCTATTTTGTTCACAACTGAACAGCAGAAATGAAAATTCTTCATCCAATTTACACACAAATAATATGCAACATACAAAAAGGAAATGTAGATGATACTTTTGTTATTACAACACCTTGGAAGTGTGGTATCACCACTACAACCTGCAGAGAGAAAAATTTTGTGCTTTGTACTCCTGTGCAAGGAGGCAAGTGTCTTGGATCCTCTCTGGGGCAAGAAACAGTACAGAATAATTCTCATTATTATGAAAACTTCCTCACATACACGTATTGAAAATCAAAAGTTTAACGCCAAGTTTAGCCCCTAGGACCCACTACATTTTAAATATCCTTCTTGAATTATATTTACTTTCACATACTTAGTGTCCCAAGCTTTTGACCATTTTTGAGGTCAATGTTTTTCACCTGCTCTCACTGATAGCAGCCCCCAGCTGGGAGGTTGTCAGAGCAGCCTGGCATGACAGGAACAGAATGGAAATTTCAACTTTTAAAAGTGAAAATGGAATGCAATATTTTCTTTCCAACAGAACTTATCATGTAATTGTATAAGCAAATTTCATCTGTGACTTCTGTTAACTTCCTTATCGTTCCCAGTTTTCCATGTGACAGAAGAGACAGCTAAATCTCCCTGCAGAGCTGACTACAATCAGAATATGTCAAAAAGACAACCAGGGATCGTTTAAACATTGCATTTTCTTTTAAACATCATTACGGTCAAATGTAGAAAAAGGCATCTGTCTTTCACTCCTTTCAAGATCTCTACAGGCCTCAGACTCACACTTTTCCAGAAAAGCACTGTCCCCCCTGAGGGCTATTACATACTTCAAAATCTACAAAGCAAGACATAAGTCAGGAAAACAATAATTATTTTAACAAAAAATGCTGTCTTTCCCTCTCCTCCAACATTTTGGACTACTTCAGTGAAAGGCTAGATCTAAAAATATTTTGTTGACATCATAATTATTGCAATTAGATTCAATTTTCTTTTAATGTTATCCTGTCAAGCCATGTCTCTTCCTGTAGGAGTTTCAGGCTATTGCCTATTCATGCAGACATTTATTATACTCCTGAGTAAGTTACAGACTATTTTCAGAGAAAATTCTGATTTTGATTACAAGCATTGATTCAATAGATTCTAAATGGAGTGTAACAATTTGTTTAAAATAGGACTTAAAATAAAACCAGCTCCCAATGTCACAGTGCTGATGGACTACGCAGCACTTACACCTTGCAATGAGCACATTCAGTTGTTGCTGAAAGCCTGCAGGGATCCATGAAAAATTACCAGGGCTTTCATTTAAACTATAATTTTACTGGACAGAAAGGTCAGTTAATGCGCTTCAAAGACAGAAGTAAAAAGTGGGAAAATAATTCAAATGCACATAGAAGGACATAAAATACAAACCTTTTCTCCTTTTAATACATGTAGGTTTGCCAAGTGTTATGAAGAATACAAGAATTGTAGTATTTTTTTTTGAAAAGGACAAAAAATATTCCACCTTATGCCCAAAATCTCTCTGACACATCCTACACTGATGTTCCCAACAGGGCCACAACAAATCTCAACCATCCAACCACAGTCTCCAACAATGTTTATTAAAGATTCCCTACTGATATATGTTCATAAAATTCCTATATTATTAGGGATAATTATTACTATAATAATTTTGTAGATAAAGCAGGAATTACCTTCCTGCCTTTGTCTATATATTCAGATACTGTCACATATACCATTAATTTTGAGTCTGGTCTTACCCCTGTCAGAGCCTTTTGAAGTCAGAGTTGGACTGCACACCTGGCATGCATTGTCATGGTCAGATTAAAATATTAGAGGGCAGAGGAAAGTAATATTAAAATTAATAGCCTTGCAATTAATACTAATGAAATTATTAGTCTTACATTTTAGGGAGCAGAACAGGAATTCAGAACTTGAGAAGACTCACAGAGCTTAGACTACCCGGAGTTGGACCAAAAGGAAGAAATTACTAATATACAGAAAATCTGGAATATATACTACAGCTATTAGAGAGTGCAATTTCTTATCAGCAAATAATATACAGAAACGCTTAGGAAAATACCTGCCATATCTTCCTTTTGTGACTGATTTTCATGAAAGGTGACAATTTGCAAATTCTGCTGCTTATAAATCTCATTAGCTGAGTGGAAATGGTCTGAGCTGTTCACTTGACCACTCTGAATGGCACTGCATGAGCCTCTATGCTGTTGTCCCCAACAGCCAGTGTGAGCTGCTTTCAATTTACTGTTAAACAAATATAGAAAATTACATGTAAAAATTCTGTTAACATCATTAATCTGCAAAATCAAGGACTGAAAAATGAAGAAATGCAAGAATTAACACTGACTTTGCATTTTTAATTCCCCGTACCCCCCGCCTGTATCCATTTTGATACACTTTTTAATTACTTAATTGCATTTTGTGTAGGATGGACAGTGCTCAAGGGATAAATTAGGGTTAGATAGTGAATGAAGCTGTCATCTGTGGGACTTCTGCCTTAGTTGATACAAAAATTTTGTGGTGTAAACTGAATATGCATTCAGTCATTTACCAGGAGCACAGTTTTGATAAATTATTTAGGATTCAGACTGGCATGTTGTTTGTCACTCAACTGATATGGACAACATAGCAGCGAGTAATCTCTCATTGCAATCTCTCATCTTCTTTATAAGAAAGAATGTAACAAGATTAAAATTAAAGAATTAAGGTGAAAAAGAAAGAATAAAATGTAGACAGAGATTAAGCAATGAAAAAAATGATCATAAGACTATTATTATATTTCTTTCCATGCAGGTATTTTTTTTTTTTCCTGTAAGAAAATAAAAGTACTCTAGTATTATTTTGTTCAATATGTTTGATTTCAGCATAAATGTTAGAAAGTGGGTTTTTTTGAAGGGTGGTTTGGAATAAAATCATGTATTTTAAAGGCATATTTTGACTTCTGAAAACAGGTCTATGCCTTCATGGAAGAGAACTGAAATTACTTGAAGGGTAAATTCCATGGATTTTAACATGTATTCTGAAATCTTTTCAAAGGTTCACAAGAGATTTTTACCTCTAAATTTAAATAGAGTCTATGTGAGTACATAAAGAAGTTCAGCATATATGACTTTGAACCTCATTTTGCAAAACTAGCAGAAAATCTCGTGGTAAATAAGATTGTAGTAGCTTCCCCTTTCAAAAGTCACCAGTGCGTCACAAAGACAGAGGCAGAACTTCCAACATGAGGGTAGAACACAAAATAGAAAGAACTAATATTCATTTCCCAGACTGCCAACAGAAACAATAATTGAAGCTCAAAATAATTTTGATGTGCCATCTTTTTTTTTTTTTTTTTACAATGTGGAATGGTAGAGCTGAAGGAGGCAAGGTGGATTTCATGATTTTTGATTTCAAAATCAAACCCAAACAACTCCTCCAAACTCAGTTACGACAAGACCAGATGCCTTTCTTCTTTCCAACTTGTAGTATAGCCCAAGTCAAAATTGAACTGTGCGAAAGTGAGGATAAGATGTTAGTTTGTCACTAATATGAAATTCAGATAACTGAGATGTATCTAGAATAGTACAAGATGCTCTGAAATTTCCTATTTTTCCCATTAGTTACTTTCAGCAAATAGGGAGTTACCTCTTAGGTATGTTCTTTTTCTTCACAATTTTCTCACATTGTATGTCAATATATCTCCTAATAATTTAAACCACTTTACGGTAAGAATAAAATATCTGCATCATTAGCAAATTTTTGTTTTTTAAAAAGGATTAGAGTCCCTGCTTCTTTAAAGGTTAAAATATTCTGAAATTCTGGAAAAATGAGTCATCTGAGTATTGATCTCACCATTTTTCATAAAACCTGTGGTAGAAATTTCTTAGGTAAATTACACAGTGAGAGCTAAGCTCTTTAAGGTCACTCATCTGAAATGGGGCCAAGCCTGTAATATGCAAACTTCTGTGGCAGCACTATTATTGGGCGGAGGTTTTGAGAAGAATAAAAACTATTTTGATTTTCTAGCAAGCGACAAAGGTTAATAGCATGTATTTTGTACAACATATAAGGTACTGAACTCAGTTCAAACTGGCACTAAAAGAAAAAATGTTTTGGATAAATGTTAACATTAATTTCATCACATTTAGGAAAAATACAAAACATTAATCTCCTTGATCAACCATCTAGCAGTGGTTTCCTTTTCTCCTTAAGTTACTTATATAATGCTATATTTTTTAGTGCATTTATTATTTCTCAGTATTTATTCTTCACTGATATCTCCTTCTAGAATATCTTCTCCCTAATCAGTAATTAAGGTTTTTATTATCTTTGTATATAGATGTTGTTTTGGGTTTTCTCCCTCCCTACTCTCCAAGAAATAGCTTTAACTTAAAGGAGAAATGACAAACTTCAGACAAAGACTGGGGAGCTGAATCTAGTGTAGCTTTGGAGGATTTGTTTTGTATACTCTTAACTAGTATAGTTTTGCTCCTACAAAACAATTACTGAAATTAATGATGAAATAGAAGAATGTAGTTATTATGTCAAAGATATTGCTACTTTCTGTGCTAGACAGATATGGAAAACAGGATAAAGACATAGGTAATGATAGGAAAAACCCCACATCTGTATTGACCTGTACTGCTGGGATGGAGAATTACTGTTTAGAGACCAGCTAAACTTTGAAAGGCCTTGTTAAAATCTAGTCTGAGTATTTGCAGCATATCTGCATAATGATGTCAGTGGGATTTATCTATTCTGAAATACAAACTCTGGGGTTTCTTCTTTTTTACAATGGGGATATGGCAGATACCAGTATATGTTATAGTAATAATTATAATGCAATTGTTATTAGTATAAAGAAAACTAAGGGGGGGAAGTGGAAGAAGCCCAGTTAATTTTCTTGCTTTACTGAGACGTTAAGGATTTCTACAGAATTATATTTGCGCAGTTTGAAATAAGAGAAAAACAATAACTTATTATGAAATAATAATTTTTAAAAATTTAAATGGTTATTTTACTTCACTTTTATATTTTATCATCTGCCTGACAGATGCAAAGTATTTTCTGAAAAAGAGACAATCTTCAAACACACAAAAAAGTTAAAATATTTTAATTTCAGAACAATAGACTTGACTAAAACAACTCATTTTTTCTTTTCTTAAGGAAACAAATTAAACCAAATTGACACTGAGATGCAGCTTTCATTTTCATAACATCTGCATCTTTTCCTAGAAAATTATTCATGTTTATATCTCTGCTTTGAGAATTAAGTTCTAAGCACATCTCCAATATCTTCTGAAGTTGCTACCACTTGAAGCTGAAATTTTGTTTTTTGAATTTACATTCCTGAGCATTTGATTATTAAAATTTTTTCTCAGAACCAAGTAAGAAACCCGTAGAAAAGGAATGAATAATTGAGGAAGAGACTCATGTCTTCCCTAGAGAATGTGGTACCTTATCTGCTGCACAAAGCACATGTACAACATGCTGACATTGTTGTTCCCATTTGGAAATCAACAGATATATACCTATATCATCAAGGACAGATGCTGGGACCTCATCCCTCCTCACACTGGCCCTCATCAAGCTGCTTATGTCTGCAAAGATGCCAATTAGTTTCTGAAAGGGACATTCACTGTGTGCCCTGATATCTTCACATGCCAAATCTGCCAATCAATACTGACATCGCGCTGTGTGTTTCATTTATGCTGACACATGGATGAATATCACTACCTGAGTCTGCAAAGAAATAGGGTGGACTGTGGCAAGCACATTTCTTTCTCTCTCAGGATTTTTTCATAGAGTAGCACAGAGGAAAGAAAGAGAAAACAATTTCTATTTCTGCTCCTTGTTTTTCTCATGTGGAATGTGTTTGGAGAATTGTTTCCCTGGAGTGATTGCTTGATTGGATTCTGGTGAGGATTGCTTGAGCTTGATGGCCAATCAGATGCACCTGTGTCTGGTCTATCGCGAAGAGGGTCACGAGTTGTGAGTTAGTTACATTTGGTAGTTAGAACAAGTAGGTTTGTAGCTTTAGTATCTTCCTTTAAATAGTATATTAATGCATTATAGCATAGTTACAATAAAGAAATCATTCAGCCTTCTGAACTGGAGTCGGACATCATCATTTCTTCCCACCAGGTTCACCTGCTTTTACAATAGCGTACTTGTTAAAATAGTGCTTTTTAAAAGCCCTTTCTCCCTAGCAAATTACATCTTTAATAATCCACTAACAAATAGAGGATTTTATAAACGGAATGCTACCCAGCTCCGAAGGATCAGTTTGAATTTTATTAAAAGTCTTGTTTACTAAAGCCTAGATGCCATCTTCATACTTTAAAAGTTTTGAAAAGTCCTACTTCTTCTATTAAAAATAGAAGCAAATAAAAGTAAAAGCCTAAATTTTGCATCCCTTAAACCATAGTTAAATAATTAACTGAGAAATAACCAAGAAATTGAGTCTTGGCAAACATGACCCCAGGTCTGAGCACACTTAAGTAACTGAACAGGCTTATTTAGCAAAGATTTTATGAAGCAGCAAAACAGATGACAAACCTAATTTGTCACTGAAGGTCTTGCTGGCACTTGTTCAAAGTGGAATGAAAACATTCCCAAAATACATTATAACAGACACAAGGCTATTGCTTGGTGGTCGCATCACGGATATAGAATGGAAGAACTGGGTTTCAGGTATTTTCATATGTTCCTTTTTTTGCTGATTCAGAAATATTGCATCCTGTTTGCTACAGAATAGCTAGCTTTTAATGCCACAGGCTATTAATAGCAATTGAGATTAAAGTATTAAAAAGAAAATATTGTGGGTTTCTATTAGTTCTATTTTTGAAGGCTGAAAAAGCAGTAAAGTATAGAAAATGTGAGCATACCCCAAATGTATATACATAAAAAGAGATCAGATTTCACACTTTTTTGCCATCTGTCACCTGACAATTATTAATTGTGTGCAGGCTGTGATTAGGAATAATCACTGTTTAAAAACAAGAGTTAAAGAAAAAGCAGTAGCACAGCATTTCAATAGCATAGGTGTACTGCTGGCTATGATTTCCAGCAGTCTTTCTCAAGAACACTGAGTTTTACTAAGAAAGCACATATCACCTATAGGCTCTTTTTCCTAGGAAATTTGTCTTTCCCCTTGTCTTCTAGAGACACACAATGTATTTTTACAATTGACTAAGGAACTAGCAGGATTCTATTGTTTGTCATAGAGCTTGTCTGCTGAGAGAAAAAAAGCTCAAGTGAATCTATTTTTCTTTTTAATGATTCAAAAGAACATGTTACAAGGCCATCTGTTATCTGCATTGGTTATCCAGTCAGCATCTATTTTCAAAACTACTTGTCTGGCAGAAGATATCACAAATACTCCCCTTGTTCATGTTGCATGTCAAAAGCAAAAATGAAGGCAGCAGATAGCTCTGCTAAAAAAACATAACTGAATGTTAAAAAAATCAGCTCTGAATGTTGGTGATGGACTAAATGTAGAACATTAAAAACACTTCATCCACAACCCTAAATGGGAGCTTTAAATAGTGATGGGCTCTATGGCAGGATATGGTACACAATGATATGGGTTGCTCTTCTGGTTGCTGCTAAAGTCATCTAAAGAGACTACAGATCACATTCAGAGTGTAGAAAGTTATCTGAAATGAACAGTGTCACCTAAAACAATGTGTGTTATAGTAGCAATTTCTAATATAGCATCTAGAAAGGAGGAAAAAAAAAAAAGACACTTTTTTCTTTTGTAGGAATGAGGACCTTAATTATAAAAATCAATAGACCTTACTTGTTTTTACAACTTTTTTTTTTTTACACTTTATTTGTAAGTTGTGGGACAAAAGGTTACCTAGCTGCTGTATTTTCATCAAATAATTTTGACAAATTCCTAAAAATTACTCCCTCACTCTAATTGCTAAAATTAAATCCTTAAATACAGTGTTAGATGATGCCTTTTACTGTTGTAAAACTGCTGTTGTTAGAGTACAATACAGGTAGATATATTCTATATCCTACTATCCTGCTATATCCTACATATTTCAGTGACAGTGTATCTTCCACACATTCATTTTCTAAAACACTAATATTATTATTTGAACTGCAGTTATATTCAGTTACAAATATAAAATTTTTTCTGTCTACTTTATTCTGCTTCATGTAATTTTTTTATTTTAAGTAACATATTATGCATTGCTTACCACAGCATCTTTCTAGGTATTTTCATATTTTTCATAAGTTCGCCATTTTGTACCCTTTAGACAAGCTGCACAAATATTCAATGACAGCTATGCATGAAATATTGATGTTTTCTGTTCCTTATCTAAACTGTTTTCTGAGAAAGATACAATACAAAATTATTCTGTACAGTTGAACACGCTGTAAGAACTACAAACCAAACAACCCCAAACAAATACATCCAGGAATTTCTGAGTCAAAATGAAATGCTGCGAGCTTCTCTTTAACAAAACATATTAAAAAATATATAGATATTCTGTCTTCCCCGTACACTTTGAATGATTTGCCCATTTCATTTATCAGATCATCAGTGTTTCTGCCCTATAGCCCCAAAAGCTTCAATTGCCGAAGCAGCACACAGACTTCTGGTGGTCAAAAACCAGAATTTAACTCTGTGAGTCAGAACACACTTTAACTGCACATTACAGGTTGTAGCCTCATAATATTACATTTAACAAGAGAATTAGAATAACTGTAGTAGGGGTGGGGTAGAGATTGAATAAAGTTCATCAAAGCACAATTTTTGAGACATGGATTGAATCAGCAAATGCTTCCCATACTATCAGAGAAAATGGTAGGCAGCACTGGCCATTTCTAAATTGGCAGATCCAAACCCATTACCAGACATATGCCTTCTCACTGATCCTTGGCAACTAAACACTTATTATGGCTCCCAGGCTGTAAGGCCCATCAGATTTGAATAGCTCTGCTATGTACTGTCCAGCATGACATGTATTTTGGGCTTTATTCTACCATCCATGTGTGGAAAAGACGGGAGACGAGCACATCCAATGATGTCTGACAAGTCTCGTTTATTCAAAATACGCGAATACATTTATAACTATAATAATGAAGTTCATGCATATTGTAAAATTTAAGCTCCTTATTGGTTTATGCTGCAAAGGCCATCTCCACCCCTCGGGACTTTCCAGTTTGCATGCTCCTCATTCCTGTGATTAATGTAGCTTTGTTTTTCTACCCTTACATTCTGGTTGCACATTTTATTATTGCCTAAAATCTGCCTAATATCAGCGCAGCAACCTTCAAGGGCACAATAGCCTTGAGGCCTCAGCCCCTCTTAACTAACTGAACTGTATCATGTCCTTTAACCCTTAGCCAGTCGTCTACAAAACTCTCCACATCCATGTATTCTTGAAGTTTCTAGGTATTCAGCTATTCTCCCCAACAGAGAAATCCTTCAGGATTGATAGGCTCTGTTAGTTTAGAGAGCTTTCCTAATCATAATATGCTTTATTCAAGAGAATCTTGGAAGGAAATGGGCTTAATCAAAAAGCATCTATGCTCCTGTGGTGGTTTTGACTGGTGTAAAGTTAATTTTCTTTATTGTAGCTGCTGTCTGTGTTTTGCATTTGTGATCCAAAGAGTACTGATAATACAGAGATGTTTTCATTATTGCTGCTCAGGACTTACATGAAATCAAGTACTTTTCTGCTTCTCACTCCACCCGAAAGGCTGGGGAGGCACAAGGAATTAGGAGGGGACACAGCTGGGACAGCCAACTCCAGCTGGCCCATAGGATCTCCCATTCCATGTGGTTTGATGCTCAGCATTCAAAACGGAAGAATAGAGAGGAAGAAGGGTATGTTTTGGAGTGATAGCCTTTTGTCTCTCAATCACCACTACATGTGAAGGAGTTCTGCTTTTCTGGGATGGCTGAACACCTGCCTGCCCATGGGAAGTGGTGAATGAATTAATTGTTTTGTTCTGCCTGCATTCTTTACCTGTTAAATTGTCTTTATCTCAACACACAGTCTACCTCATTTTTTCTCTTAAGGTTAAGGTTTTCACATTTGTCAGTAGTTACTTTATAATAACTCCCAGATGAATGAGGCTGAATTCCTGCAATCTGTATTCTGTAGTACAGGATATAATGACCTTGGTTCCCAGCATTCTACACTGCCTACAGGAAACTAGAAATGGAAATACATCCCCATGTCATTATTAGCTAAAAGATGACCTGGCACAGGTGTTACCATGACCAGAGATATCTAGAAGGAAATGCATTTAAACAAGAAAGGAAGAAAATGGCTCTGAGGTCTAATTTATAATAGGAGTATCCCAGTAATGAGTGGAAAAATAAAAATATAGCTATTTGAAAGACAGTACCTTCTGCTCCTCTCATGATTTGACTTCTGAAGTACACAAATGCAAGAGCCCACATATACAACATTTGGCAAGCCCACCATATTCTGCCCATACCTGGAGAAGAATGTAAATTGTGAGTAATTTCAAATTTTTAGCTTAATAAACAACAAAAAAGAACAAATAGAAAGGGGAAACTGGGAAAAAATTGAAAGGAAACATGGAGAACAGCAAGTGTGTTAGAGCAGAGGGCTCCTACATTCCTTCACAAAGTTTGTCCTAAGTGAAAACACTGAAAATCACGTCTCCTTGACCTAAAAGAACACTAACTTTTCCCAGACCCTACTCAATGAAAAGGTTGAAGTTGTGCAGAACAAACTTTGCTTTTTACAAATCTCTACACACAAGTTATTATATATTTCATAACCCAGAATAGCCTTTATTTCCCACGTCTAGGTACAGCGGCTATATCGACAAAGTGTTTTCTTGATACATTTGCTGTCCTTTGAGAAACATCTATTTCAGCTTCTTTCACTGACACACGAGTGATAGGTCAGGAGACACTACTGAGTTTTTCACTCTAAAAGCCAGTAATGCACAGTCTGTGTCTTCAGTGGATGGAAGAGCTGCTGCAGAAGGCTACTAATTGCCCCCTGCTCTCACAGCACTGAAGCTGTGAATGGGGAGAGAGTCAGAGGCAAGAAACCAGCAATCTGCAGCAAGCCTATGACCTGGAATATTTAATCAGGAAGAGTTTGAAGTAGAGAGAACTCAAAAAAAAAAGGAGACAGTGGGAGTTTCATTCTATTTAGCAAAATAAATGTATTTGAAGAGAGTAAAAAGGAGAAGTAGAGATGACATGCACAGTTATTTGATGGCTTTGAATTGTCTTATCCACAGAAATTGATGGGATACAGCTGAGTAACAAAAGCAAAGAACTAAAACAAGTTCAGGGGATTTGCTCACCAATGACACTATTGATCCACTCCAATCCTAGACAAGTCCTTTTGCTGTATTCTCAGAGACAGCTGTCAAGATCTGGTTTAAAAGGTTATTAGAGATGTGTCTGCCTGAATTAAGGTGCAAACAAGATCACATGCAAATCTAAATAGTATGGGTTTTACTTGATGATAAATATGAGAGCGAGAGAGAGGG
The DNA here is from genome assembly GCF_031753505.1 of Anomalospiza imberbis. Taxonomy (NCBI): domain Eukaryota; kingdom Metazoa; phylum Chordata; class Aves; order Passeriformes; family Viduidae; genus Anomalospiza; species Anomalospiza imberbis. The sequence continues at coordinate 34,609,964 of NC_089684.1, read as the reverse complement.
AGAGAAAAGAAAGAAATAGAAAATAGTTGGGGGGGGACAGAACAAGTGTGACTAAGAGAGAATAAAGGAAATATCATCATTCATGAATCCCAGCAATGCTCTGTTGAGCCCCTCCAGCTTATTTTCTTGGTGATGAAGGTCCCCTGAAAACCATAGGATCTGATGGGTTAATATCTGCTCAGGCCAGGTAGGAAACCCAGGCACCTCCCTGGTGGGGGGAGTTTGCCACTATCTCTTACAACAGACTCTGGGATTGTTGCATCACCTGCAGTCCTGTGGTGCAGGGCTTCAGGAATGATTCCAGGAGCACTCTGGGAGGTCTTTGATGGATTATGACACCCCCTCAACTGCCTCTCACGGGAATGTCCCATGGATGTGGTGAGTGGGATTGTGGGTTTCACAGCTGGGCTGGTTTGTGTAAGGGAGGACGGGTGTTCACTGCCTCTAACCAGAGGTTATGCCACATATCTGAAACCTCCTCCCCCCACCCTCAGCTGGGGGGATCGTCCGTACAAACCTGGCCTCTGTGGTCTCCCTCACTCCGAATCTAGACAGGAAAGAAACTCTATTGCTTTTGCAACATCTTGTGGATGCATTCCATTCCCTCAGCCTTGTTTGTTTCTGCCCTGGCCTGTGGTGACTAAGAATGTTTTTCTCTTCATCTAACTTCAGCAGTTTGACTTACAGTCCAAAGTTCTTCGAGGAGGTTTCTGTGGTTGTAGCTTCTTTATACAGTTTTTGTTATAATAAGCAAAACTTTATATCAGTGTTTGAGGCATGAACCATTTCAGTCTCTGACAACAGCTAATAATAGGGCTAGCAAATTTTTGTAAAATATTTTGGAAATATTTAAGAACTGATATTGACTTTAAAACAGTAATGAAAATGAAATCTTGAAGAAAATTTTCTCAGGATTTAGACATAGCAAATTATTTTCAAAATATTAACTATTATATTTAATCTTTCACAAAGACACCTTGTTTCTCCATACCATGTATCTGAGAAAAAGTCTTTTTTAATTAATATGATTAAATTAAAAAAAAATATTTTCTTCTTCCTATTTATGTTTATATTTCTGCTTCTGCTCCATCTGATGGTAGAAAACTAGCTTAATTCTACCAAGAAAATAAAATTTGCACCTTATAATACTAGTTCTGTTCTGAGTACAACTGAAAAAGTTTAAGTTTTTAACTACAGCTCTTCTGAACTAAATGACATTTGAAGCCCCTTCTGCATGGTCTTGCAGCACAAGATTAATTTATCCTTTCTCCTTGATTGATTGTTTTTGGTTTGCTCTAAATATAATGCTTCATCAATTTTACCTAAGCATCTTGTAAGACACATCTCGTCCAGTCCCTTTTCCTTTAATGACAACAGAGGTAAACACATTGCTTGCTTGTTTAGCTAGCAATGCCTTCAGAATGACCCACAAACCTCATTTGGCCTATAGAGCTATAAAATACTGCCCAGCATTGCTAAAATTTATGGTATATCTCCTCCAAAATCCCTGTATAAAAATTATTCAGTCCTGTCAGGGAAACCATTTTGATTTAATAACATTTAAGAAATACAGTATAAGGCTTTTCATGAGTGGTCTCTGTGTGAGTAGAGGGAAAAGGGGCCATTCATCCTTGTTGAACAAATTTACTCAGTGGGTTGTTTTATTCAGGCTTCTCACATCCACAGATCCTCCAGCAAACTGGATCCCAGCTGTCCTGTGCTTTTCTTTGCCACATGGCCTCCACACTGCAAGATTGAACACCGTATTTTAATGGCAGCTCTTTAATTATTTTCTCCTTTGTCCATCTACTGCAAATGTAGAAGTTTAGTTCCTTTTATATAGAAGGATTTCTGCCCTTTGCTGGTAAGAAAATTGAGTTTTTTTAATTTAACATAAATTGTTCTAATACAGACTTGGGCTATGAGAAGGCTGGTACCTCTCTCATGTCTTCTTCTGTATATTCTTTTCTGGAGAGACGGTAAACTAGTAGTTTTTAAAAACTTTTATTCCCTGAATTCTGTAATAAGCACTCATACAATCAGAATATTTTTCATTAATAAATCCTTAGCTCGCTAGAAATACAGTTCCATATAATTATGTATTTGTATTGCCCATTAAATTCTAAATTAATTAGATTGCAACTAGATTAATCTCTCTCATACGTACTAAATATAATAATTGCTCTTGCAACAATCAATGCACATTTAATTAATAGGAAAATAATTTGCTTATTAAATTGAAGTAACTTTCCAAGTTTTGCTGAGTATTTCTATTGAAATGCCATTTTTCATCTTCTGCAGTAAATTTAAATTTGGAGATAAAGAAGGTAAATCCCATGGCTGTTTTCCAGTTTTTGAAATCAGCAAGACTTTTGAACATACATGAAAATAACATTAGAATAGGATATAAAACATTTCATCACACTACTCAGATGTAAATCAGTCTTTCTGCACATTTCTGTTCTGAAATCACTGATACACCTAAGTCTAGTTTGAGAGAAAAGGGTTAGTTTTCAAAATATCTCAATTTCTACAGATTTGTGAAACATGCAAAGGTATTTTTTCTGGTTTGTTTATCAAAGGAGTGGAGCTAACAAAGGAACTATCAATTTTGTACATAGGGAATTTTCAGTTGGAGTTTAGAGCACACTTAACACCACAGGTCTCGATCATGAGGCAAAAATTCACAGGAACTTGATTTCACCAGAATTTCTGCTTGGGGGATTATTCTCAATAAAGCAGTCAACAAGTATAAAGGAAGTATTCATTCTATGAAGTAATCACAGCTTTGACAGAATAGATTCAGATTAGATATTAGAAAAAAAAATCACTTTTAGGGTTCCCGGATATTGGAATAGGGGGGAGTTGCCCAGAGGAGAGTTGGAGTCACCATCCCTGGAGGTGCTCAAAAAGAATCTGGACCAGGCACTGGGTGGCTTAGTGCTTTAGTGTTTTAGGGGTTACAGTGGCAGTGGATTGATGGTTGGTCTTGATGATCTTAAAGGTCTCTTGTAATACTGATGATGCTATGTTTCTTTTATTTTCTTTTTTATTTGGGGGAGGGGGGGTGGAAAACAGAAAACTATGACAACATTACAGATCTATGGACTCCAGTTAGCAGAAAGTTGTAAGAATCCTGTAGGAACAAGGCAAAGCAGAAAACGTGTGGTAACACTGAAATATCATTGAGAGTCAAATTTATGATTAGTAGGCTGGAAATGTGGTCATTTACACTTTATCCATTTGGGAAGCAGCTGAAAACAGAAATGAGGAAACTGGGTGGTTCATGAGCCTTTCCTGGATTGGTTTCTAGAAATTTTAATTACATCCTTACAGAGGAAGGTCACTAGTATTACTTAAGAATGTGACAAGTGAAAATATGTCTATAATTCAATATATCAGTTTTATTATCATTGCCTCCCTTTTTTCAGTATTGGCGTAGATGTTTACATCAATACTTGGGGTTTCTTCCCCAGATATTAGTTTTAAAATTTTAAGTATCATAGCAATGTTTCCCAAACCACTTTTATTCTGATGATTTACTTTATAGGGAGTCCAGACATTTCAACAAGTGAATAATAGGTAATATAATTTTTAAAGGCATTTGTTTATGAATCAATAACATGCAGATACTATCTAAGCTTAACACTGTTCATCCTCCTCCCATAAATATTATCATGTTTTAGGAATAGCACTCTCCAATTCAGTAGCATTACCAAGATTCTCCAAGCTACTGCAAAAGTAACCACTAGCCTGACCAGGGCACTTATTTTCAAAGAGACAGACTAAGTCTCCCCCACTCTCAGCCCCCAAATTTTCATTTTTTGGCTCTTCAGTCTCTCTACCCAAGTATCTAACATTTTGCCCTTTCTGAGACTGATATTCCATCTTTCACCTTGTGTCCCTAAATTTTCAGTAATTAATTCATTTGAAGTTACTTTATTGTACAAGAATTCAGGCTCATCTGCTCCATACAGAATAAGAGCAAGATATATAGACCTTGAAAGGGTATACTAATTAAAAAACTTAATTAAGATATTAATTAAGTATTTCTTGCTACTTAAAAGAATGTATTCAAAGAAAAAATTATAGTGGAAAGGCATTTAAAATTTTTAGTCAAGAGAGTATAAATTGCTTTTGACCCTTAATTCACTTTTTTCAGTAAAAGTTTTCCAGCTCAGCTGTCAGAAAGGAAGAAAATTTTTCATTTCAAAATAAATTATTTCTAGACATATCATTCTTTATAAATTTTTGTTCTGGTTCAGGATGAAGTGATAAACTAGCATATATCATTTCAGGAAGAAATAATCAGACAGCTCTATGAATACAGGTATTTTAAAAACTAATGTTCGAAGCTTCTTTGAACTTCAGTAAAAATGGAACTGAAGTAGGCTTATGAGCAGCCAGTTTGAAGAACACAGGGTCTTTAAGTGATGGCGAAATATGTTGAATTAGAAGTGGCTTTCTCTTACTCAGTAGCAACAGCTGCTGTAAAAGCTAATCCTCTGATCAGGTCCACAGGCTTTCTACTAGCACATCCCACAGACAATCATATCTTTAAACAGAAGTGGAACAGGCTGCATTCTTGTCTCGTCCATTATTTACACGACAATAAAACCAGTCCTTGGTATTTTATTTCTTCTGCTACATTTGAAAACGGTACCATTTTTAATTCCCAAGAGATGTGATAACGTGGATCAAGTGACTCTTACAGAGGCACAGCACTGTGTCGGGCCACATGATGGGAAAACATGCATTTTGGAGGTGTGAGATTAGTACAGAATCAAAGTGAGGGATTTTAGAATAGGATCAAAGCGTTCCTCAGTTCTTGTGACAGAAAGATCAGAGAGAAGCTGTGGCAAGAAAGTAGCATTGCGTTAGGGAAAGGTTCCTGATAGAAGGGACAAGTTTTCCAGTTGATGTGAAACACTTTTGCTCCTCCCTGGCTCTGGCATGCCACACACAAAGTAGAATTGTCCTTTGATCTGCAGATATTCTGAACCATTCAGCTAGACAGGAGCTTTGATTGCATTTAAATTCACACACACACATAGAATACCATACTAAGTTTTTAGTTCTCTTTAATATCTCCATTTAGGCTCTTCTCTTCTTGCTGAGATATTCCTATAATAGGCTAAAATAAGAAGTAAAAACAATTTACCTTCAGAAGCTCCCATTTCCAAATGAGAGAGAAATCCAGAGTTTATACTCTCTGCCACAGATCTGTTTCCATAATGCACAATGATTTGTCCTTCTGGGTTTCTTCTTTCTTCTTTCAAAACAGACTTTGGAACTTAAGGTCTGACTGCTGCCAGTCCTCGCTGACTGAAAAGTAGGCATCAGCTAAAATGTTACCACTGGTCCATAAAGGTCAAGGCAAACAGGCCAAGCAAGCTGAGTCCAAACAAAGCTCATGGAAAGAATTTTGTGCAAATCAAGAGACAATGAAATGCATATGTTGTATCTGTGAACAGCACTGCAAGTGGTAACTGTCATGAGGTGCTAGAAACACCCGTGTTTCCCTATTAATCTTATTTTGAATAGCTATAATTTTTTTTTTAATATATAAACATTTTGGAATTTTTTGAAAGAAGAGTATTGTTTACTAAGAGATGGTGCAGCTTTCTGTATTTTTATACTTCATTTTTATTTTCTCAAATTGATATGTTTTCCCTGAGATTTATATAAAAGTTATTTGAAACATATCCATTTATCATTCCTTCATGACTGATAAATGGTTTAATTAAGTATCCTCTATTGTCATCAGCTAAAAGGTAACACCATTCAAAGTTCTCATATTATTATATATGTTTTTATTATATATTCATATACAGTATTTTTTCCAGACATTCATTTCTACAAAGTAAATGCTATACATTAGTGCAAATCACTTTAAACTCACTGGTTATCTAGTGATTATTCCTTTAATTGATGAAACTTGCATCATTTTTTTTCCTTACTCATGGCTTTGCTCTTCTTACATGTACTAAGGATTTGTCTTATATTCAGCTGCTCATAGTCGGTACTATTCAATAGAAAAAATTATATTGACCAACTCCAAAGAAAAGCTCAGCCTAAAATTTTATAGATTATGATCAGTTATGCATAATATTAGAGAGCTCACATTTATGGAAATGTCCTCAATGACTGCAGCTATAACTTCATATACCCATAAATAGCTCATTTTATTCTGTATGGTTGTGCAAGAACTTAGTCATTATCAGAAAGGAAATAGAAAAATATTCCCTAAAGTATTTCTCTTTTATTGCAAACTGTGACAACATCATTTTACTTTCTTCAGAATTCATCATTTTCCTTGGACATCTGATAACTGAAGAGAAAATATATTCTGCTGTTTGGTGCTAGAATGTTTTTTTAATAAAGCCAAATTTTAGATGCTCAGCTTTAATTCTTGGTGGTGTCATCTGTGTACCGAATTCTTTGGCATGCAGTAAAATTTAGAGATACTTGAATTTTAAGAAATTAAAGTAGATATAGTTTAGGAATATATGGCATTTAGATTTATGGATTGTAGTCTAGAATAAGTATAAACAATTTTTTAAAAACTTGAATATATTCATATTTTGGTGGCAGAGAAAATAAATCAGAAAAATCATGTCCAAGGCCAAAGATTTTTAATTAGTTCCTAAAGCTTTACATCTCATGATCAAAAAGGACAGATACAATCACTTGTATGATAAACAAAATGGTGTTGCTTATCTTAGGAAAATATAAAATGCTGGCCCTTACATGAATTGTGTAGTGGAAGCAGTAAATTATTGGATTATTTTTTCATGCATCGTTCTTATAACTTAATATTGATTTTACACCAATTTAGGATAGGACCAAATGCTTTAAAAATAATAAATTACAGTTCAATTGTTAAAATGGGTTCTTTTAAGCAAAATAACATTTCACTTCAAACAGATGGACAAAGCTTTCTTTTGTGTGGAACAAAAGAAAAGACTCAATTAAAATGTTCAGAACTGCAGGTACCAACAAGTAAAGGGAAGCTTAAAGCTGTTTAGTCTAGTTTTATCTCAAAAAGGCATTTGTTCTGCAGCAGTTCAGTTCTCCCTGGTATTCCAGAAACAAATTGTCTCACCTTGGTTTCAATGGAACGGCACCTTTCCAATTCATACAGGCACAGCTATTATTTCCTCCTACCATACAAGGGGTTTAAAATTAATAACCCAATTATCCAGAATTATAGGGCAACTTGGTCTGCAGGCTTTTATTCAGCGTAGGAACAAACAAAAAGCATACAGCAAAAGCACAGCTGCAGTAAAGAATCTTGATATATCAACAGCCTTGGCATTAGCTCCAGCCTGGCACTAAGTTTTAGGATGCAACAGGAATGCACTTAAGCCTCTCCAGAAGCAATGGCTATGAACATCAAGTATTTGTATATGTACAAGTTACTTATAATGAAGTATTTTATTTCCTTGGAAGATCTGTCAGTTTATTCGGGTGTTCAGTCTTGGTTTTGCTACAGAATAACTGAAAAGTGTTCTTTTATAATAATAATGGTAATATACAACAAGCTGCGCATAAATATCCAGGGCACAACGGCCACATAGTATAGGAATAAAATAAGGCAAACAAAACATATGCTAATAATAAAACAGGGTGAACATGCAAAATATTATTTATCATTTTCAGATTTCCACTTTAGCTGTTTTATAGCTTGACTCCAGGGGTACAATAATTGATCCCTTCAGAACTATTCAGAAAACTATAAACTATTTCCACATTAACACTTCAGTATCAGATTTTTTTTATTACCATTTAAAATATACAGTAATTCATTGTCTGATTCTAAAAGAGTTTACTGTTTGATTCAAAACTTGAAAAATAACAAAGAGTAATGGTAGATGGAGAAAACTGAATTTCCCCACCTGCTTGGCTTTTCCTTCTGTCTTCACATCAGTTGAAGGGAAAGAAAAAATTTCTAATTTTGTAGTTGTTTAATAATTGGCTCTTTTGCAGAAAATATATAAAAAGGGTTTTGTTTCTTTTTTTTTGTGTGGGGGGTTATGGTGAGGTTGGGTGGTTTTTTGGTTGTTTTTGTGAGTTTTTGTTTCTTTGTTTTCTTATTTGCTTCTGTTTTTATTCTCTCCAACTGAAGTACGTGTTTTTATCCACATTCAAACTGTTTGCCAACTGTTAAGAAAAATCAGGGGACCATTTCCCAGTTCTGTATGGCTTTCTTAATTAAAATTGTCAAATCTAGATGAACATCCCTATGAGAAATAAACTTGGCTTTATGCATGGTAAATGTTCTTTAACATCCTTGAGAGCCAGTCAGATTACTATATACTGGCCTCCATGACTTGAACGAGGTCTTACTAGCATTGATGGATTACTTCAGCAAAATCCTTTGAAGTTAAAAGCATTTGAAAGACACCCAAGGGGAGAAATAGCATTAAACCAGAGATATATTTATTTATTGCCAGGCAGGGATGCCCTCAGCAAGTAGTAAATCAAAGATATCTCACACAGTCTTAAGAAAAAAGATGTTGGAATGACAAATTTTCCATCGTCCTTGAATCACGAAAAACACTAGTTTGAAACAGAAAACCAGAGTAGAACATTTATAAATGATCATCACTTGAGGATGCTTGGAGAATAATGGAGAACTTAGGACATGAGCATAATTGTAAAAGTGACTCTCCCAGAGCCTGTATTTCAACTCTTTTCAATAAGTGCTTAAAATCACTTACTTTATTTACATGTTTATGCACTTGTGGGACCCAGATCAAAGTCTAATGCCAACCACTACTACTGTGGAATAAGAAGTTAAATTAAAAAAAAAAAAAAAAAAAAAACAAAAAACTCTTATTTGATGAATATAAAATGTATAATGATTGCCATATAAACTGATTACCTCTGTTGTTATATACTTTGGATTTTGTTGATCCGGTGGTAACTTGGCATGATCTGAATGGTAGGAACATGCACTTAAATAGAGAACTTGTATAGCTATGACCTTACCCATACCTTGCAGCAAAAAATAGTATAATTGGTGGATTTCAACTAGGCCACATATTACTTGTCAGGAAGACTTTGCTATGCCATCTAAGTTCCCTGTGAAGTCATTGAAGTCTTCCCATTTTTCTCAGTAGGAGATGAAATGGATCAATCTATAATAGCTTTGACCTTTTTTAAGGTTGGAAGCTGGTATTGCACTAGAATAATCCAAGTCAATAGTCAAAGAATACCTATAAAGCACTTTTTTTTTTCTCTAATGCAGCCCTCTTCTTGAAGGCTGTGCTCCTAAATGAAATTGTAAATATAAATTCCTTGTCTGCTCAGAGTTAACAGGGAGAATTCAATCTTGCAACAGAACTGGACAAACTAAAGCAAAAACCGAAGCCATAGGTCTCTCACAGGGACCATATGGGCAATATGTTAAACATACATCAATATCCACAGCCACTCCATCACTTCCATCTGCCTCTGTTTCACAAAGCAGGGCAGGGGATGATGCAGGGATTGAGCCTGGTTTCTATAAAAAATCAACATCATTACTGTCACAGCCTGTATATTTAGTGCTGTTAAGCCTCAGCCTAAGCACAGGAACTATTTCAAAACATCAGCATTTTCTTCCAGATGGATGGAGACCTCAGTTTTCAATAGCTCTATGCATCCAGAAAAAAAAAAAAGGAAAAAATGGTTTTTTCTTAAGAAAAGGACTGACTTTTAGAGAAGACCACAAAGTTTTAGTAGTAGACAGTCAGTCTAGAACAATTTCAAAGTTTTGCAAAAAGCTTCAGTTTCTCAAGCTGATTGAAGTGAAATAAAAAATCCTAGAAAAACATTAAAATTAAATCTGAACTCAAGAGCAATGTTCATGTCAACATCAAAAACTGTACTAACACCAGGTGCACAGCATGCAATAGAACACTTGACAGTGCACATTAACCAAGGACCACTTTTTGCTGTGTTGCTCCAAAGACAGACCTGGGGAGAGGCTGCTTTTCACTGGGTATCACCTGGAAAAAGTGAAGCCATTTCTTCTTCCCTTGATGTCTAAAGATTTTTTTCCTAAACAATTTTCATATTTTTTAACTTTGTAGACTACTAATACATGGTTGTAGCTTCTAGTACTTTTCCTGCCCTTTTCCCCTTACATTTTAGAATAGTCAGATTATCTTCTAACACATTCCTGAAATACTGTTTAGTCTTATTTTCAAGAAAAAACCTCGAACAAGGACATTTTGTTTTGCAACCAGAATCTAAGAAGATACAAGAAATGGGGCAAAGAAGCCCTGGGTCAACTCCAATGGGGCAGAACATGGGGGAAAATTATCTAACAATAATTGGACAATTATTAGACAATTATTCTCTAATTGGACAATATTTGTTAGATATGCTAATTTGGTAAAGTTATAAAACTGTAGAAATCCAAGGCCCAGTGTGCCCATAACCACCATGGGTGCACCAGGTAGTTTCTAAGACCTGATTTTTATCTTACTATTTTAATACTGCTGCAAGAGTTTTGTCTTTTGATATTAGGCAACAGCATGAGGGCAAGCAAGTATTTATTCCCATACGCCATAGATTCAAAGAGATGAAACGGGGCACTGAAGAAAGGCAGGGAGAGAGAAGAAAGATGTCTGAAGATAAAGGAAGGACCAAAAGCCTTATGAGAAGAGCAAGGGACAACAGGTCTTCACAGAATTTGATAATAAAGAGTCTAAGAAAGATCAAAAGAGCAGCATTGAGCAAATTGAAATCTAGAAACATTTTAAATTATAGAACAAATATAACATGAAACTCAGGCCCATCTGGCAAATCACCAGTGCTATAATGAGATTTCATTACAATTATTTTCAACATGCTTTTTCCAGAGCTGCAGTACACCGTAAAAAGTAATCTTCTGTTTTGGTCTTGCATCTTTTTTTGTTGATTTCGCACAGCTTGGTTTTTTTGTAGCAGGGGTGTACCACAGAAATAGTTTCTGTGAGAAGCTGCTAGAAGCTTCCACCATGTCAGATAGAGCCAATCTCTGATGGTTCTGAAGATGGACATACTGCTGGCCTAATTAGAGAAATTGATAATGCCTCTGTGATGACACATTTAAGAAAAAAACCAAAACAACAGAGGACCAGTTTATTTCCAGGGATGGTGAGGGGCCACCACCAGGGCCATCCTGGTACAGCACACGACAATGGGCCACTGCACTGCCTGCAGTGAGCCCTGCCTGCCTGGCCAGCCCTAGCCAGCCATGTGGTGGGGAGAAGGGCAAGGGCAGTGGTGGTGACACCTTCTTCCTGGCACACCGTATCAAGAGAGGTGTTAAACAGCACCAGTGCCGTGGCAGCTGCCACTGCCTGCACGATGGCATCAGGCCCACCTGGCCAGCGGTGGAAACATGGTGACCAACTCCCTGCTGTGAAGCCTAGACGAGACCAACCTCTTGGAACTGTGGGATCCTGCAGGAATCTTTAAATCAGTAGAACTTGTTGGCAGTTTTTCTTCTATTAAGAGAAGAAGAGGAAGTGAGGACATGGGAGAGAAAACAACATGGTGGCATCAAGGTCAGTGGAAATAGGAGGGGGAAGAGGTGCTCCAAGCATTGGAGTCAACATTCCTCTGTGAGCCGTAGTGATGACTGTGGTGGAATAAACTGTCCCCCTGTAATGTATGAAGTCCGTGAGGGATGCAGAGATCCACTCGCAGCCTATGGGAAAAGTGCTCACGCTGGAGTGGGTGGATGCCAGAGAAAGATGTGATGTAGTGGGAGACCTGAATGGAGAGAGGGCCCCTGCTTCCAGAGATATAGAGAGAGAGCCCTTGCTTCCAAATTAAAGCAGCCTATCCTGCACCCCGTGGATGAGTGACACACGCCACAACAATTTGGGGAAGGCTGTTTGCCCGTGGGAGGAACCTCACAGCACAACAGAGAGCAGACCCTTCTCCCTGTGAAAACAGAAGAAGGTCCTGAATAATGAACTGACCAAAACCCCATGTGCTGTCTCCCTGTGCTGTTGGTGGGAAGGAGGGAGGGACTGGGGGGAAAATAGGTATTTTAAGGCTTTTTTTTACTTTTCATTGTCTTCCTCTGAGTCTGTTAATAATAAATTTACTTTATACCTTTAAATTTGAACCTGTTTTGCCCTTATTTTCACCCAGTCCTCATCTCAACTCATGAGCCCTTTGTTAATTATTTTTCCCTCTCCTCTGCCCAACTGAAAGCAAAAGAGGGTGAGTAAATGACTTTCATAGGTGCCTGGCATTTGGCCAATATCAAACCAAGACACTTTTCTGAGTCTTTCTGGAATTCCTTCAACTCTGCTGGCTTTAGCAAAAGGGTAGAAGTAGAACTGTCTTGCTTCTCTTCAGATCTGGTCCTAATAACAAACATAATATATAATTATGTTTACACTACTCAGTCCTTATGTTGATGCTTTCTGCATCCACTTCCAAAATATTACACTGACCTCCTTTAAATAGTACATTCATTTTTATCCCATTTTTAAGACTACAAAAAATCCTGAAATCAGGATTGGTTTCACACATCAGTAGAGACTGCCTATTGATAGGTTGGATAAATTTTTTAAGTTAGCAAATTACTCTTTACATACAATTTTAAGTGCCTTTGATGTACAGTGTAGCTAAGAAAGTAGCTACACTTAGTTAAATAAGAATTGTTAAGTGCATAATTCCACAGTCCCTTCATAGGATGTTATGAATACCAATTTGCCATAAACTTCAGGGGCTGACAAGATGTTACAGAAATCTCATCATGTTGACAGAAAAATTCTGTTGAGACTATGTTTGTGAGTGCCAGATTGAAATAAAAAAAAATTACTGTGACAGTTTAGAGACCTATTCTGTAAGTTTACAGCAACAAATCTATTAGATTTTTTATGTAAACTATTCGCTTTATCATCAAAGCTGGTTTGAAATGATAGCAGTCTACAAAACTTCAAAATTAAAACCTTACAAATAATTGCTAAAATTACTTTAAAGAATCTAACTAGTTTTTCCTCTTTCATATATGAATTTTAATACATGTTTGTGATGAGAGTAAAATATTATTTGCTGTTCAGTCTAACTGGAAAAAAAATCTCATCCATAATGAGCTATAATATTCACACATTTTTACAGCACTCTTGTGTTTAATTTCAAAACCTAAAGTAGATATTCATATTCCTATAAGAACAATGTCTTTTAGATTAATTTTAAAATTGTGTATTTATGCCTTAACATGTATGGTTATTTAATAAAATAGTTGCTGTCAGATTTTTTAGTTATCACAGAAGAGAGTTCTGCTGTGCAAGCAGGCAGATTTTGATCTAAATTTTTACATTTGCAAAAGGATTTTTGTGCTCCCAAACTCTCATAATTAATCACTACAGTCCCATCATTGCCAAAGGAATTAAAGAAGGATGAGCTGGTCCATTCTTAGAGGTGGATACAGGTTTTTCAAAAACCTTTCTTTTTCAAGCCAGATTTCACTTGACACTGATGTCACAGAGAATCTCCTAAGACCTAATGCAACAATGGGCCCCTGTCCAGGAAACAATCTTCCAAGTTCTCCACTTCTCACCTCCTCCAAGGTTTGTGTCTGTCTGTCAGAGACAGCTGCAGCTGAGACAGAGTTCTGACATAGGGCAGATCAGTCAGGTGAGACTGAGCACAAAAGAGTGGAAGTTGCCTGCTACAGGGATTTCTTTTTTTCTGCTTCATGTTAGCTTTACTGTGTCAAAATAATAATACATATAATACTAGGAAGGGGTATTTTATTCATGAAGCAAATAAAATTAAAAAAAAAGAAAAAAAGACCAATGGCTGAAGTAAAGCAGTGTCAGCCTCTCTACCCAATGAAAACCATCATATTTTGTAAACTGATTCCTCAGAAGCAATACAAGTGTACATGACTCTAGATGGGAAAAAATGCATACCTAGGAAATGTCAAGCTCCCTAGAAACCTTGGTGTACAACAAAGTCCTGGTGTTGGAACTTTCTTCCATCCAGGGACGGTCTTAAAGATGGCCTGGTTCTCACAGCAAAATTTTGGTGCACCTAAGAAAAAGATCCACAAAACAGATTCTGAGAAGAGGGAAATATCAACATTAAATTTTAAACAAACATTTTTTTTCTTCTACATTTTCTTAAGGGAAAAAAAAAAAAACAATAGGGCTCCTACAATGGTTTTAGAAACAGTTGTGACATGTAAGAAGGAATTTGTCCCCAAACAAATTACTTGCAATACCCAGAAGAATTAATAGCTCAATTTTGCAGCTACAACAGTCTCTTGCATCTTGTATTCTTTCACCTAAGCCCAAGACAAAAGGATTATTCAAAATGTCAAGTGTAAACAGATTTGCCTTTATTCACACCAAAATCATCTGAAATGAGTGGATCCCCTGGAAGAGTAAAACTGCAATCTGGAAGTGAGGAAAAACACCTTAGAACACTACTTTGGCATGATTAAATTCTGACAACTTTGTGTCTGCTAATGATTTCGAACTGGACCATAACTCTTAGAATTGCAGAATAAGAATAATTGTAAATTTTCTGAATTTTATTCTATTTAAATCATTAAAAAAATTTAAACTTTTTTGGTTGGTTGAATGCTTTTATGTCCCTTGTAAGTACTTAACATGTAGGTCCTAGATCAGTGTGAACGGTTATATATTTCTAAATAATAACTAAAGAAAAATCAATAACAGGAAGTCCTTACTAATCATGGAATGCCGTCTCTTGTTCTTTGCTTTGAGGGATGTTTTATTGTTGGGATTTCTTTTTTAAAATATGGTTTTCCTTATCAATTCAGCCCTACACTCTCACAGCTGCCTAATAAAAGTTCTGAAAAAACTTATGCACCTTATAGCATATAATTGCTTAGGGGTTTTTGCTAGGTTTCAAATAAGATTTATGTTATTTTTCTGTAAATTTAATATTCCAGTTCCACTTGCAAAATGCCAATGTATTTAAAAAGCAATAATGTACACATTTTAATTCACAAGTTTTTCCCTTGAAATATTACTCTGCTGTACCTGTACTTATTTTGGATTTTTCCACTTTGATCATGTCCAGTATTAGAAACCAGTTTTGTGAGTCTGTGAGGTTCTTTTTCTACTTCATCCATGAACTTAACTACTTAAGCCAACTCTCTCACATCAGGGAAATGTCGTTCTCCTACATTTAGTGGATGTGCATGGGACACCAGCTATAACAAACAGAAAAATTTCTTTTCTTAATATACACTGGATGAGCGTGATGCTCAAGTTGTCAACTTACACTCACAGATATAATTTTCTTTACAAGCATAATTATTACTAAAGCTTTGTTTACATACAGTTTCTGTCTCAGAGAGTTTAAGATCTGATTAGGGACAATGGGAAATTGAAATATAAATTAAAAAAAAAAACATATTAACCAGAATACTCTTTCTTTCTATTGAAACCTATTTCTAGGACAAAAGTGCATTTGAATGATACAGATTTTCATTCTCCAGTGAAGACAATGGGAAGTGCTTCTCTCAGCTCAGGATTATTATTCTTCACAGCCAAAGCTTACAATAGGAATCCCACAATTTTTCCTAGTTCCTTATGTTTAACTCTACAAACCACAACAGTTGCAGTGACAACTGAAGTATAACATTGGCATTTTTTATAAGCAAATACCTTAAGACCAGGATATTTTCTGGGCATTAGGGCCAGAGAGCCACATCTAATTAAATTAAAACAAGTCCCATGCAATTAACTGTGATTTATAGAGTTTAATGTACCTAGTTTGCATATTTATGGTTTATATTTCTATATTTCCATTTTATATTACTATATTTAAGCATTTTGTTCCGTTTCACCTCATATACATTCTTTTGACATCAGCAGAAACAAATCTCAATGGCCCTATGCTCATGTGCCTTTTTACATAGCAATTTAAAGGAACAGAACTTAAAGCCCAGTGGAGTGAAATTAATGCAATTTAATACAAAAGAAAGCTGTTCATTTTTTAAAAAATATCTTTTGTGTTCACTTAGCTTTGGTTTGAGAATCAGAGCTGGAAGATCATTAATAGATATTTGGTTACAGGGCATTAAAATAGTGTAGAATTTTCCAATAAATAATTCACTGTATCTCAGACAGCAAGAAAAATATTAATGGATTTTGCATGTGAAATATTAGCATGTTTGCTTGCAATTCTCAGAAAAAAAGGATTTTTTTCACCTTTATAGAAGATTATGTCTAATATTTCAGGCAGGTTTTTTGTTTGGTTTTGGTTTGATTTGTTTTTGTTTTGGGGACTTTTGTGGGTTTTTTTTAATCTTGTATTTTGAGTTTCTCAGAAGTGTGAAATTTTCATCTTAGGCATCCTTAGCAAAGACAGATGGATACTAGAAAAGGTTAATGATGTATGTAAAAGTCATCAAGATAGTAGAGTGTTATAGCAATAAAGAATTTCTTTATAGATAACTCTGATAACCTGTCAAATTTATAACACTTATTTTATTTACAAGAATTGGGAGAAAAAGAGAAAAATAAAAAAAAACAGTTATTTCGTGTCTTCAAAAATTTCTGAGACAGTTAATCAGGGTTTTTTTCCTTGAATAAAGTAGAAATTTGAAGGTGTTTTTTTTTTGTTTTGCTTAGTTAGAAAACATGACACGTTGATATATAAGATTCTCTTTGGGATGGTCCAATAGTTTCAAGGATTTTTAATGTAAAAATTTTGTGAGGTTTAGAGAAAAAATATTTTTGGTAAAATTCTTAACAGTCTGAACCCTGGAAGAGGAGTACATGTTTCTGTTTTCACTCAGAACCATCCCAATACTCAGTGTTGACCTGATGTCTCCAGTCTTGAAAAAAAACTACAGAAATAGCTCAATATGCATTGAACCATCAAGAAAAAGATTGAGTTCATGAACCCAGGGGTTAGAACTTACCTAGGTTGTGGAAGAAAGCAATGCCTTTTCTGGACCACCTATGGTCATGCAGAACAAAGAATTAGCATTTGATTCTTACACATAATTGGTGACCATATAGATCATTAGACAAAATGATCTATTTGTGACTATCATATTTTTCTGCATAATTTCAGCATGGAAGTTTTTTGAATTGGCTGAAAGCAAAACATTTATGGAGTGGGAAAACCTATTTAGTTACAAATCTTATCTGGTTATTTTTGCCCCTATTATTTACATTTTTAAATTTTTTAATAATAAGCAAAATTCTATTCTCAAAAATTGTGTTAACTCTAAATATAGAACTAGAGCGAAGACTCAAAATGGATTTATCCTGCATCTTTCATAATAAAACAGTGCCATTTATTAAATCCAAAATCAAAACAAAAAAGAGTAATAGAAAATTAAATGATTTCTTAACAAATTGGACTTCAGCCCATAAAAGGCTTTATTTCTACTGGGTTGCTTGGTTTTTTTTTTTTTTTTTTTTGTTTTTTTTTTTTTTTTTTTTTGTATTTTACCATTTTAGAGATTAGGACTGAGTGCAAGTTTTTATGCAGGATTATATGTAAAGCTGACAATCTCACAAAACTAGTCAACTAGTAAACACTAAGTACTCTGTAAATGCATACAAGTCAAGCCTTTGGCAAAAAATAACTATTTCCTTAATGCAGTGCAAATAAAAGAAAATGGATCACAAAGAAGGAAAGCGAGAGGAAAATGCATATATAGAAATTAAAACAAACACCAAAAAATAGAAACTTAGGTCATTGTATCATGTACAATTACAAATATCAACTAAACTATCAGCATTCTTAAGGCATCCCTGCATTATATTCCAGACTGAATTAAATGAAATTGTAAAATAGATGCCAATACCCATAAGACTTGCAGTCTATTTTTTTTTTTTTTTTGTATATTACTTTTGTATGATAAAGATACTGCTAACAAAGCTGTAATAAACCAAGCAAGGGTTTTGACTGCGTCTGGGGGCAATCACACATAGGCAGCATAAACTGTCCCACATCTATATGCTCCCTATAATCAGTATAATGTCCATTTTGAAGCAACTTCACAGCCAGAAAGAAAATCACCAATCAACAGGGCTACATCTGCTCAATTCTTTGTTCATCGATATCTTATTGGTCTGCCTTATTTGTCATTTTAACAGCTAGTACTTTAAAATAGAAGTCTAATTTTTAATTTTTTTTAACGATATAAGTAGTTCATTGGCAAAAAGGATTCACAGCTAAACTAAATGGAAAATCCTGGTTCACATTCTGTTAATATAAAAGAAAAAAAATCAACTGATGTTATTGCAAACAGGACTGGATTACTAGAGGAAATTTAAAAGTGTTTCCATATACTGTTAGCTTCACATAAGACAGTATATCAGCAACTGCCATATTAAGTAACTAATTTTTTTGTCTTTATTAATCTTATTACTTTGCTTCAGTTATTGGAACAATGATAGAGTAAATGTCTGGTAAGAAATATTCCATCAATTCTGCGATTTGATGTCCACACTAGCTGGATTGACTGCCATAAAACCCCATGAGAGATCATAAAAATAGTTTTTTCATTACCAGGTGAAACTTCAGAAATTGCCATTTTTATTTCTATAGCATGATCTAACTTGATTTAAAAATATAGTGCAAATATCTGCTGTAAGCTTGGCTCTTTAGTACTTACTAAGGTGGATATCCTCTGTCCTTCTGTGGGTGGTGCTGAGTTGCTGGTCTTCTTGGAGAGCTACACTATTTTGTTGTTCAGCTCCTAGATAACAGTCAAGTTTAGAAAATGGACTTCAGATGTTAAGTTTTGAAAAATAAATAAATTTGCTATAGAGATTCCTAAAGGCTTCAGGAAACAAATTACTGTTATTAATGCACGGGTAAGAGAGCAATATCATGGACCTCTAGCTATCTAATGTGCAGAAAGTCAAATTGTATGATCAAGTGACTGCTCAAGTTAGTATATAAAATATGTGAAATTAATGGGGGAAAAAAACCCAGCTCATATGGTCCTCTTTCTTTTCCATTTGCAAAATTCTGGAGATATTAAGATAGATCATCTTTCTTGGAACAGAACTTGGCATCACAAGAGAGAGCTCAAAGAAGCTGTGGGAACTCTGCAACTTTTTTGCTGAGTAGTTTAAGAGAAGAGCCAGGGAGTCTGCAACCCATTATCTGCAGTAAATTATGAAGATATTTATGGCATTACCCTTTGGAGATATGACATACCAGCAAATCAATGGTATGGTTGTGCATGGTGCCAAGTCTCCTGGCCCAAGACCAAAGTGCTTCATGATTTATGGAGCTTAAAGGTAAACTTAGTTCGTTAGGCAAAGCCTTACTCAAAAGTCAGACTTTCCCGAATCCTTGGCGAGATTCAAAGGTTTCAGCTCCCATTTCACTATCAAGAAAGATCATATATTCATTGAGTTCAGCAGTAGATCGAGTAGGAAATTCTCATGAGGAATATTATTCCACTAGAAAAGGTCAGGCCACTGAAACTGACTTGTGTACTGGAAACAGAGACTTTTGAGGTACTCTACAGAAAGAGCAGAGAGTAAGTTGGGAGTCTGTACACATGAGAAAATGAAGCAATTTTTCCTCTAACAAGGACCTTCCCTCACAGAGGTGTTTGTCTCCAAAGATATAAAGAGATAAGTATGAAAGAGATCAAGAAAGAGACATAAATTATAAGAACATGTATATTTATACACAATAAATAATATAATAAAAAAACTGAGAAGAGACATGCCATAGCTATTTTCAATTACTTATAAAATATTTTTTCTACCTATTTGTTTAGAAGAGTGAGGTATAATCTGGAAAATTGGAAAAATCAATACTAAATCCTCAACACAGCATATTAATGGAGGCAGCAGTCAACGAGTTCTTAACAGATTCCAGCTTTTGCACGAGCTCCTGGTTGCACATTTCCAAACCTACCATGCTCTAATTCTCTTTCCATACATTCTAAGGAAGGGACCATATCTTATCACTGGTACAGAAATTCAGCAAATATTCAAGCAACTCCAATCAAACCCAGAAGAGTGTGCCCCCTAAATAACTTTAAAAATTAATTTCTATGGAATTTAAATGATACAAAAAAGTTTTTTATTTACGTTATTCAAAGAATCAGCACTTTAGAAAATGAAGAGATACCAGAGAAGTTGGGGAAGACAGCTGTTTGAAAAAAAATATTGCCTCAAACATAGTAGAACTCTAACAGCATTCAACAGAGTGATTTAAATAGCAAGTTTACTCATGTGGCTGGAGATCAGGTGTACTGTGACACTTCCTACTGTAACCTAAAACACAGAGTTAAACTAGACTTACTTTTTTTGCTAATCACTGATCTAGGCTATAGGTTCTCAGTGGCTACTTTTCACTGACAGTATTTTAATTAAGGTTGGCACCCCAAATCCACCTAACAATAGAAAGTCAGGAGAGATTTATATTGTATTATGTTGGTCATAGTACTGAAGAACCCAGGAAATAATCTGTGTTGGTCATTGGGCCTCTTTTACCACCAGATCCTTTTAAAAGAATCCTCAAACAGAATGACATTACTAAAAGATTTAACGAAAAATATAGAAAACAATCTACAGTAGTAAATGGTCTATGAAGAAATGTTTATGTTTAAAATAAGGTGTTTAGTCCCAAACATTATCAATATAGCTACTGTCAAATGAAGCTATTGAGCAATTCATCAAAATAAAGATATTAAATCAAAATGAAAAATCTTTTATGATTCATATCTCTGGGTTTTTTCTTAATTTAGACATTGTTCCTTCCCAAACTGAGATAAGAGCAGTAAATAGCTGTACATTGCCATTCATAATATGTGAAGTAGCTAATGTGAAAACAAACCTTACCCTCAACTAGAGTAGCTCTCAATAAATTGTCAGTATTCCACACAAATAAAACACTGAGTGGTTCTAGGGCAGTGACAGAAGGAATAATTTTCTGAAGGAAAACCAAACACACAGTAATGCATTGACAGGCTAAAATATGAATGTCTATGCATGATACACCTACCTTGTTGGCTTCCATTATCCCATGCATAATGGTACCTGAACTTTGAACAGAATTGTTTCCCAACAGGGACAATAGATAAAATATGCTTTTAGTTTTAGATTTCATCTGTTTAAAGCAGCATCTTCTGCTAATTATTTTAACTAGACATATATAATTATTTTTTATATTGGCAGCCACCTATTCATACCATGTTTATAGTCTAGATGGCAAATAAATAATATTCAAGTGTTTTAGCTCTTAGTGCACTTTTGTATTTCAAATTAATAGAATTGCACTGTGGAATACCTCCCAATAGAAGTACTCTAATGAACATTTGAAATATTTATGACTCTGGACTACAACTAATAAATAAATAAACCCAAATAATTTTCACCAAATGTATCCACTTATTTTTATGCATGGTTTACATTGTATATTCTTCCTAGAAACAAATACAGATACATGATGGCATGATGATATAACTGTAGCAAAAATATTGATGAAAATTAGGAAGCAAACCCAAACAGATTTGGCTCACCAGGAGCTATTCATATGTCTATTATCGGTAGTTTATTTGAGAAAATAGGATCTCTTCAATGTTTACTATTTTATTTAGCTATCTCCAACCAGGAGTTGTTATAATTAACTAGAAAGGAACCATGTTTTATGGAAGTCATGAAAGAAAACCCTGTCCCAGTATCTGAGCAACTTAAAAAAAGAAAAGAAAATTGTTCAAGTTCTGCCAGACCTGTCACTATTTAGGTGATGAATTTCATTAGCAAGGAACAATTTTTGAATGTATATTATCAGATTTCTCCATCCAACCTCATGAACTGGGTTGTATTTTAAAAAATTTTGTGCTGTAAGATACGTCTTTCTTTTAAGGTCTTGCAAAAATGTATTTTTCTGTTTCTCAAAAGCTAAGAAACTGCATGATAAGATGATCATAAATCTTTTACTGATCTTAATACATTGAATAACTGTGTGTTTACAATCATATGGAAGAAAAAATTACATATGTGCTTAGATAGACATTTAATTCCAATAAAGCTGTCGGCTTGTTTAGGTTGACAGGTCACATCTCATAGAAAATACCAGACAGCAGAGGAAGCCATTGCATGCATCAGTCAACTCATCAAAATAATGATACAGATCGCAATATGTCCATTTTATTATATCACTAATAATCATTATTATTGCATTTTTTTAAGTTCAATTGGCAGCCTGCCTCAGATTTTTCCTTATTAGGTTTTCTCCAACTGAGAAAAAGCAGTCCTATTCTACTACTGTCTCTATTCACTATTTTTCTGCCCAGGAGATCATATTCTGCATTTTATTTTTTGGGGAACTGTCTTCTAAACTGGAAAACAAATACCTAAAGAGAGTAGATTCGTGCCAAGCCCAGAACATACAACCCAGTTTAGTTTAAGGCAACAAATCCCATAGCAGTGAGAGATTCTAAATCTATGCCAGTGCTCTCAGAAAAGTTAAAGGATGGAATATCTCCAGTAATTAGGTTAGTAATTAGGTTTTATTGTGTTCAACACAAGTACTGTGCTTCTTTTTCTGACCTCAATAAGAAGTTTCTTGGTTTTACACATGGTCCATTACTTTTAGCATTCAAACCCAGGAACTTTACAGATGTTAACAGAAGAAGCTACACCAAACACAAAAGCTTTCCAAGCACCATCTTTTTCTTGGTTTACTCTTAATAAAACATAGCTATTGCTTTTTAATCAAATAAGGATTTCCATATGTTCTCAGGATTGCCCACGTCCTTTACTGGCAAACAAAGAATGTGTTCCTAACCCCATATTATATTTCCATATTTACATATGTTCTCATCCAAATCCCACAGAAACAATGCCTACTTTTGTTTGCAGAGAGCTGATTTCCCGGCTGAATTACCACAAGGAGTACAAAGAAAAAAAATAGTCTAAATACAAGTGAATACAACGCAGAGTCAATAAAATAAAAACCAAAACCATATTCTACCATTACAGTTCTAATTTAATACTGTATTTCATGTACTTAAAGGAAAGAACATCCAAAGTGACTTTACATCTTATTACTGTAAAATTCTGTTACCTTTGAACTGTCATTCTAAGGTAAAAGTTTTTAGAACAAAATTTCAGGGAATGATTTGTCAGTTTAGTGAAGCCATTCTACTGATTTTTTTTCACATTTGTGCTGCAAAATTTTTCCCTCTTAAATGTTTCTGTCAGTAGCAAACTTGTGAAAATACAGAGGTTGCAAAATCTTGACATAGTAATTTACTAATCCTGATTTAAGCACCTTGTGGTATCCACTTTTCTACCTTTCCTGCAGTTTCTTGTATAAGTAGCTGTATGTACAAGAGTAGTTCACTAAGAAAGTCTAAAGAGATAAATACAGCTGAAGAGAGGGAGATAAAAAATAATAAAGTGAAAATTCAGACCGTACTATAGACAATGCAGAAATGGGCAAGAGTCAGCTCAGTCTGATCAATAGCTGGTCACTGCTTTATTGCTCTGTGAGATAAAAAGGCCAGAAGAGTGCTCCTGCAAACCTTTTTTGCCTATTTTGTTGTAGTATAAAGGTCATATGAAGAGTTTGCTCTTTGTCTATTTTACACATACATATGCATCCACACATACATAAATGTGTGAATTATACTTATATAAACTCTAAATGCATAACTGCAAGCACCCTTATAATCAAAGGATGTGAAGACAGCACATCTATCAACTTCTCATTGATTTAATTTCCATGTTTCTTTGTAGGAGTTATCTAAACTGAAAATTTTCAAGGGGAGGGCACCAAGCAAACTAGCTCACTTATTTGATCTAATACACAAATTCCTACAAATTATTAAATCAAGGTGGAGATTAAACCTTTCTGGGAATAACATGATGTCCCTCTTTTCATTCTTCACATTTGGCATCTTACTTCCTTTTCTTTCCCCTGAAGTTTCTTGTCCTGCTTTGCCCCTCCATTTTCAGTGATTTGAACATTTATATCACCCTTCCCTGATTCAACACAGAGTGGACTAATTTCATTTACACCTGTAAGAAAGTTTATGTTTTGTTTAGAAGCTTGAATGAGCAAAACTGGCTGAAGGGAACAGACTTCTAAATAACTTTCATGGGTTTACATGCATTGACTACTCTTAAAGTACCTTTTCCTCTTGTGCTTGATGTCATTTCTGTCAGTTTAAAAAAGGCAAAACAACCAACCAAACAAACCCAGACAAACAAAAAAGCCTGTACACTTTCCACACCAAACCAAAGTACCGATGTAAAGTAACAGCATCTTGCTTGTAATTATTTTACCCTGCTGATAGCTTAAAATTTTGATACACGCAGAACAGCATAAATGCAAAAATCCTGAACTTTGTTCATTTCCTTTAAAAACATGAAAATTTTGCTTTTAGGTGTGAGATGGCAGACTCAATCAAATATCAATGAGTAAAAGGGCATAGATTTCCCTCATAACTGCAATTATTTGCATCTACCAGTGAGAACTAGAGAGTGTCTTGTCTAGCAGCTTATTTTGCATCACAGGACTGATTCCTATTCTATAACTGCCCATCTTACATGTTCTGAGATATGCATTTTGCTGAAAAAGAAAAGGGGCTTTATTAGCCCACCAAAAGCCATATAAACAAACATTATTAGGGAGAGGGCAGAAAAGAGGGGAAAGCTTTTAAGAGGCTTTATGAATTTGAACATCAATACTATCACTGTTACCATCACACATAAGAACAAGGCAGAAGAAATTGAAGAGTCAATGTTTTTTCAACAGCAGCATCTAATTGTAGTACAACAAAGAAGAGGGAAAAGATGATCCTAAAGGTCCCTTCCAACCCTGGGTATTCTATGATTAAATTACACAATAAGTAAATGAAATAACACTATAAAACATGGTATGATCTAGTGGGGATGAGGATAATGTTTGGTGATTTCTGTTCATATTGAACTGTCACTTTCACTTGTGATTTTTTTGAAAGATTTATTTTGCTTCTTAAAACTGAAAGACTTTTATTGCCAAACTTTTAAATTAAATTAAACAGTTACCACAGCTAAAAATGTTGAGCCAAGTAATATGATAGAATCTGGAATCATTCCACATTCTCTTTGGGTCAGATATCACTTGGTCAAGGCTAGAAGAGATGGAAATTGTGTTTAATCATGACTATGGCATTAAGTATCCCTGAAGCAAAAAAAGAATCAACTTAGTAACTAACGGCAGAGTTCTGATGTCCCTAACAAGAATGCAATCAATATTAACTACATGATGCAATTAGGTTCAGAAGACACCCAATTCAACGTGGGGTTTGCACAATAATATTTCATAATTAAAAAGTAAATGACTGATATTTACTCCATTCATACATGTTGTCCAATTCTTCTGGAGGCTCAAATTTGGCTAAAGCAATAACTCTCATAATAGATTACTGTATGAAGAAAAACACCAAATTACGATTATCGTACACATAAATAAACAAAAACACCCCAGGCTATGCAAAAAAAGATGCATTAAGGCATTTCATAAAGTTATAATATTTACAGAAATAATATGAAGCACTGAATATGCTAGTAAAAAATACATATGCAACATTAGTTACAGACTACAATGTAAAATAATTACGACAAGATTGACTAATAAGGAAGACTCACTGTTATTTAGACAGGCAGCAGCAATTTTTTCTATAAATTAGATTTCAAGGCTTTATACTGGAAGCTGTAGGTGGATACATACAAAATAATTATGAACAAGAAATACTTGATAATTAACTGAACCAAAGCCAATATATAAAACAAATAAGACTTCTACTGGGAATGGAAGAAAAGTATGGAAAACCCTCTAAGGCAAATGCAAAGATCGTTAGATGAAATTTGAGCAGAAATCCAGCTTAGGGAAGGTATCAAAGAAGGAACTAGAAAAAATTTGATCCAGGGTAGATGTAGAGAGGTAATTTTTTTAATTAAAAGGTAAAATGAAGCAATTGTTTACAGCAAAAACAACAGTAATAATATAGTTTGTTTCCAGACACATCAAAATTATTCTGTCCAAAATGAAGATCCAATAACAAATTGACACCAAAATATAGTGATTTTTTTCATAAGGGATATATTTATGTTTTATATTTTGAATTTGCTTTAATATAAATGAATACCAATATTGCTTATGTTTATGAGCATGATTATTTACTGCATCTAGAAAATAATCCCAGATTTCAAAACAGACCTTGAAAAACTTGAGAAAAAAGTAATTGAAATATCTAAATGAGATAAAATCTAAAATGTATATATATGCATAAAAATAATAGCTTTTCAACAATAACTAGAGGCTATAAAAAGAAGAAAGTACTGCTTCTAATTATTTCACTGCATCTCAAAAACATCCAACAATGAAATGCATAAATATTTTATTTAAGATATATTTATTTGTCTGATATTCTAAGCAGCTTCATATTTATGTACCTTGCTTAGAGCTGGCAGAGTTTTCAATAAAAACGTAGCTGAAAATATGCACTGTTAAACTAACACTATTGGTATCTTTTTCATCTCCCTCCAGTGATGACAAAAATTGATGGAATCAAGATGAGCTGTGAAAGTGTGGCCATGATGTCTAATCTTGCTGTCATTATAACTGGATTGGATAGTTGAACATTGAGATAAGACTTGTCCCTGGAAATAGTTAATCAAAGTGATGCCTTAAAGAACCTAGAAATGAAACAACACACTTTCAAGATATTATTGGTATAGGAGGTAATATAAAGGATGGTCTTTATTGGAGGGGTCCAGGGGCAGATATGGAAAATGTCCACAAAATGGCCACCCCCCTCCCCACAGTGTGAATACAGTTTTATAAGTTTAGCAAATTAGCATAGTTGACAAAAATCACCAATTAGAGACATAAGTGGTGAAGCGATTTCCCACAGTTCAACCCTCTCTGAATCCTGCCCCCACTTTTTATGGACTAAATGTTGTTAATGAAAATGTGTCTCAAAGAGCTGGTTTTGACCTTGGTTCCCAGTGATGCCTCAGATTTTAGTTTTTATATTCTTCAGATTCTGTGCTGCTTTAGTGTGTGGGTCTGGGCTTCACATTAGGGGATAGTAAGTTCTCTTCACAGAGTAGGCAGACAAAACAATTCCTTCTCTAGCTGGGGACCAAGGACAGCTGACCAGATCTCAGGTCCAAGAGGATAAATAACATGGACTGAAAAGAGAAAAACAAGAAGAATGGGACTTCATAAGCTGAAGCTGTAATTGGGCAATTAAATCCAATATGGTAATGGACCAGAACTTATAAAAGTCTGAGACCTTGTGACTGTCGTCCATTTTGTGACCATTTTTGGTTATTCTTGGGTGCAGCCCTGGCTGGGCTCTTGTGCTGCCCAAGGTGGAACCATTGAGGCCTCCTTATAAATACCTACTTTATTCTTTAACTCCTTCTAGCCTCTGTTCTAGGTCAGCCTTCACAAGGCATCACCAAGGTTCAGCTTCCAAGATAGGATAGGGACCTTGCAGTCCCAGCTTGGAGCTCTGGAATGTGTTTTGTCTTTCTGCCTATCAGGGCAGGGAAAGCACTGGGAAAACTAGCTAGGAACTATATAACTATACAAAATAGTCAACAGAGTTACAAAAGTATGTGTAAAGAATACAGAGAATATATAAAAGAAAAAAAATCAACTTGGCATCACAGCAAGGAATATTTCTTCATAAAAGTACTGTTAAAAAACCTAAAAAAAGTAATTAAGGTGGAGTATTGCAAAACAGTGAAAACTAAATGAAAAATTTTGTTAAATAATCTTTCATATTTTGAAAGTTGAATGCACACACAGAAACTACTGCCTCTCTTCTCTTTGTTCATCACCATACTGTAAACTGTAAGTCGAGGTGGTTTTAATGGCATTTAAGATAAGAGTGGGCATTTTATGTCCATTATAATCTCTATCGTCCAAGATTCAGCTGTTCTTCTTATTATTAGAAAAGGTAGATTAATAATCAACTTTTTAGCTTCCATTAGTAATCACCTGCCCTACAGATTTCACAGAAACAGCTTTTTTTGAAAAGTATTCTGAATCATGTCATGTGTCCCATGGTAGCTCCAGAGTAATTTTCTATTATTCTTATTTCTATTATTAAAAATTAATTTATTTTCTGCCCTTGGGAACAGCAGATTAGACCAGCTCTTGCAAACTCTAGCAATGTAAGCTAGGTAAGATTTAGAGGTTTGCAGCCAGAAGATATTGGCAGAATCAGACACATGCTATAAAAAAAAGGGACAATTTGACCACTTCAGTTGCTCCCATCCACTAATGTAAATTGCCGTGGATATCACTTTATATATCAGTCTGAACTGTGACTGCTTATGGCTTTGATTCCTGATTCCTGTCAAACCAAAGCATAGCAGCTGAAGTGAATGCCACTCCCTTTGGTAATAACTCTTATTTGCCTCACACAGTTAAGCACAAGTGCAACCAGTTAAAAAATAACTTTTCTAAAAATCTACATTACTGGTGGGGCTCAGGGAAAAGTCAGACATTTATTCACTGTTTGGGGCTAGACAGATTTAGTGCAAGCCTGGGATATGAGATGTAGCTCTAGACTATTACATGGTACAGGAACTTTCCCTTCTTTTCACTGAGCCACTTTCCATCCAAAATATAATAATAATGAGCACGTAGACTTTGAGGTAAAGAATAAATTACTTCTGAATATCTTACTACTACATAATTGAAGAATATATGATAAAATACTTCTTGACTTTTTCCCTAATACCTGCATAATTCTGAACAGAGGAAGAAACCACAACTGTCCTATCCTTTCATACAATATTTATATCTATCTGCTTATAATGAAGACTACTGTGTAGGAATTCCCTGGTCCCCTCTGAGCATGGAGCAGGGAATCCTACATGGACAAAGATAAAAGACAAAGGCGCTCTTCTCCTCGGGACTAAATCCTGTTTATTATTTGGAGCCACCTCAGATCCAGGTGATGCCTCAGTGGATAACAGAGGCCAGTGTATCTGGTGGCGTCTGGAAGAGAGAGAGCTCAAATATCTCATCCTGGGGGGTTTTGAGCTTAGGGAAAGGGGTGTGACAGAACTGGGAAGCCACATCCAATGGGACACAGGTGAGGAGAGGGGGAGCAGGTCAGGGAGAGACCACCACACCTGAGGCTTAGGTTGGGAGGGGAAAGGTGTGTGGAATAGACCAATGTGACATAAACTCCATAGTGCCCTATAAAAACTACCCAGTGCAAATTCCCAATCACCCAGTGCAAAACGACAACTAAATAAGCTATTTAATGCATCACAACACCACTGGAGTTTTCAAAATAGAGTGAAAGCAGGTTACTTCGGGTTTATTTTGTTTTGTAGGACATGGCACATTTTTTTGAAATACAAACACATCCTGGAAATGTATTTGATGACAGCAACACTTGAAAGACTGACTGAACCAGCCATTCTCTTTTAGGTTCTTCTTTGCTCCTCCCAAGAACCAATACCTTTTTATTCAGAAGACAACATAAAATAACTGGTCTTTGTTACTTTCTGTGAACTTTAACATCAATGGTTAATCTAAGCCCTATTCAACTATTTATATTTCTCAACATAAGTCATTGATATCCACTTCTGGTTGACTTTTAGACAAGCTGCCTTGTATGGTACCTAAGATCCAACAAAACTGCATTGAGATATGGCCAGTGGGGTAATTTCAAAACTAGGGATGGATCAAGATGTTCAAGATTGAAGGACAAAATGTGAGCTAACATCATTTAATGGGATGATTCCTTATAACCAGAAGTAGGAGATGAAGGCTCTCTGGTAGTGGACTGAGTAGTTGTGGGGACAGTCTGCTGAAGAGCAAATAAAATATATTAAAAAAATAAAGAAAAAAAAAAAGGCAAAATATCTCAAAACTCTGCTTCTTTCCCATCAGAATGGACAGCTATACTTCAGCTGATTGCAAAGACATTCACTGACATATTTTCCATGGAGATTAAGCAATAAGACCTTCTCAGCAATAAGACCAACAGAACTGGTTGAAGAAGCAAATCTCTCCTAGCACATCACCATGGAATACTGCTGTACTTACATGCTGTGAAAAGAAGCATGTTTGTGAATTAGAGTTCAGATGTTTAATGAATTGTTGTGTGAAGGAAGATGACTTAAAAAAATAAACCAGTTAAAAGGAGATAAGAATATAGCACACAGTCTCCAGTTCTCTAACACTGTCACATTGGAAAGTGACCTCCAAGTTCAGACTTGTATAAGTCTCTCTCTAGTTATTCTATGGGGTATATGCTCGTTTGTGATCTCTGACATACAGATGAGCTATTTTAAGGTGTTGATAATATTTATCATTGAGAGAAGTGCTTAGAGAAAGCTTCATTAGGGATTAATTTCAACCCACATCCTTTATACAATAACAAAAATTTCCTCTTAAAATTCAAGAACAATAACATGAATATTTACAATCCAGGTTTCACACTATCAAAAGAAAAAGAAGGGGGAAAAAAAGCTAAGAGGATAATTATATAAAATGCTAAAAATATTCCTTTGACCACCACACAGTGTTTCATACACCAGCTTCTGCAAAGAAGGTGGTTTAATATTATGGCAACAAAAATTTTTCAGCAGAGACTTAAATGAAAAGCAGGTAGTAATCAAAGTTAACAGTACTTATTGCACTTCCTTTATCCACAGAGGAAGTCATCTCATCTCAAAAGCTGATTGGGTTAGTCAAGCACTATTTGCACTTGGTAAATTCATGCTAACTATTCCCATCAGGAATTATCTGAGACTTATGACACAAAAGAAGCACAGTGGAAGCTACAGATTTTGTCTGTGGCTCTCTCTTAAGTCCATGGGATGCCATTTCATAAAATTTTTCAGTGTTGCTGTATTATTGTATAGACTATCAGATTTTACCCTCCATAAGATTGCTTCAAAAATAATTCAAATTCTAAAATACCTAATAAATAAGAGATAAAATAAAAAAGTTAAGAATCCAATTAAAAAATAAATCATTGGTTTCACACTTGCAAAATAAGAAAAATTAAGGATCCATAAAGGTAATCAAAGTTGCCTCACAAAAAAAAATTGAAAAAGTATATTTCTCTTATATTTGTCAAAGAAAATAGGCAAGAGAGCAAACCTCTGCAATGCAGAACTTCCTTTACCCCAATAGCTTCATATACCATTTACTCTCCATTAAAAAAAAAAAAAAAAAAACAAAAAACAAAACAAAACAAAACCAAAAATGTTCATAGCGATTGATTATTATAGAATACTATATATATTCAGAGTGTGTATATATATATATATATATATATATACATGTATATATATTCAGAGTACCCCATTTATCACCTGTAGTATCTCAGCTTCAAATTTTTATAATTGAAATATTTGCTTTTAGGTAGACTTAACTGACATGTCTTTACCAGTCATGGGTTTTTCTAAAAACACTTCTTTTTGAAAATTATAGTAAATCATTTAAATGAAACAAATATATTTAATGATCTGGACCCATTTTCTAGTTCAACATCTGCTTAAGCAATGTTTTTATTTCAGTGTCTTTAGTAGTTGTGACACAGGCCTAATTCAAAGAAAAACCCACAAAGAATAGAAAATAACAGGCTCACAACCTTGTTGTAAAACAATAAAACAAACAAAGCCCCCCTACATTGGCTAATGCCTATTTCTTAATAGTTCAGCTGCCTCATATTTATTCTTAGCTCTCAAGGAGATTTCAGATTGCTCTGACTTGGTTATCCCCATAATAATCCTTTGAATTTTCTTCTACTTAAACCATGATAATGCCAAGCAGGATGCTGTGAGCTCTCCAGAAAGAACACTATGAAACTTTAATTTATTGCCTTAAAATCAGTGTCCTAAATGCGGTAGCCTGCATTTCC
Source organism: Anomalospiza imberbis (assembly GCF_031753505.1). Lineage (NCBI taxonomy): Eukaryota > Metazoa > Chordata > Aves > Passeriformes > Viduidae > Anomalospiza > Anomalospiza imberbis. Next base: position 34,578,097 of record NC_089684.1, on the reverse strand, counting down.
ATATTTAATATTCTAACATTGCTTTCTTGTGGAAAAAAAATACAAAGCCCTAGGATTTAAATCAAAATCACTGTCACCTTTCTGAAACAAATCTCTATTAGTACTTAATTACATATATATAATTTCTCAATAATTCAACAGTCATTTAGCATTTTTATTAAATGCACTGCTTTTAAGTCAGTCAATAAGTCTGAAAGACATTTTATTTTAGAATTATTTGCTTTCATGTTTATTGCCTTGTTCTTGTCATGGAGAAACTCCCATGTAATTATGAAGTGCTGTAATAAGTATGTGAAGCTGAAGAAGTCCTCTATATTTTTATATCCTGTTTTTAAGGGAGAAAACCACCTGCCTAGCAGAAAATGAAATTATCAAAATGGTTACATTTTTATCACATACTATAGAAAAAAATTGTGCATCATTTGATTGACAAAATTACAATTTTGCAAATTTTCTTTCAAGTAAATTCTAGCTTAGTAGTCCTAAGGAAGAGTTGCAGATGCTCTGCATCATCCTGATTCACTGAAAAAAAGGAGGAAACAGGTTTCTTATACCCTGATGAGCTCAGCTTAAATCTTGTCTTTCACATGAAAGCTGAGATTGTATCTGCCAGCCACAGCAACAGAACTGCTGGAGTTCCATCACCCAATTACTTCATGAACATTTAGCTAGTCCCTTTCAGCATTTTTCTTTCTAGAAACTCTTTCTAAGGAAATTCATTTCCAAGTTTTCTGTAGTTCATAAGAGGCAGTAGACTGGGCAAGGGAAAACACAAATCCTTTTGGCGAAGATGTGACTGCAGATCAGACAAGCAGCCGAAGGAAGGGCCTTTGTAATGCTGGTCAAATTACCTTTGTCAAAGAGATTTTCTTCTGCTCTTTGTTCCAGCAGAGGTAAGGCGTGCTGAAGAGAAAGGACATGCTTTGGAACTGGCACAGGAAAGCTCTGGTGCCTGCTTGCGTCAATGTGGCACCTGTTGGCTTAATTCTCTGCTAGCAAAACATATTTTTTTTTCTTTTCTGAGGCCTTCCAAACAGCATTTCTCACAGCAGATTTCAGAACACAATCTGGAATCTACATAAAAAAATGAAGCATACAATATTAATCAAAGTGCATTTACTAAAGTGAAGTGAATATTTGTTCTGTGCTTTTACAACAACAACCAAAATCAAGACAAGAAGAAAGTTCTTTGGATTGCTTTTGGCAACTGAAATACTTTAGAACAACTTCATTATTTTTTAGTAGATAATTTCTTAAAGATGGAATGTACTTTATAAAAGGCAGAAGAAAAAGAAAAGAACAGCCCAATTAAAGCTAAGGAGCACATTTATTTCAAGCTGAAATATTTTATGACACACCTGTGCTTTTATAAACAGTGTCAGCAAAACAAACTTTGCCAACAATAAGAATTTCTTATAAATATGTATTAATCATTCCTGAATATTTATTTTATATTTGAATGTAGTTAACACTACCAACACAAGCATGAAGCAACAGAGAGAGTATAATCATTGTCACCTTAATGGCAGAAAAGTAATTCAAACATCTGCTGACCTTTGGGAAGCATCTGCCTGCAGCTCTCTCATATCAGGATTTCAAAGAGGCCTTTGGTAATTGTGGAAATCACCTTGAGTATTACATGAAATTACATGTTTAGCATGTTAACCCATAAATAAGGATAAAGGTAAGATATAAAAAGATAGCTATTAATAACACCACTGTCTCTCTGCAGATATCCAACACACCCTAATTAACTTTCATGATTTATTCATCTATTTTTAGAGATGTGGTAATTGAGTGAACAAGCAAGGACTGAGCTCAAGGACACTGGGGACCAGAGTGAAATATTCATCCCCTTACTCCCTGCTTCATTCTTTAAGTAGATTATCTTCTGAATATGCAGCATTAAGACAACTCTTCCTCTTTTCTCTCACTTTAAGCACAAGATTTCTGATATATGAGAAATATGAGTTAAAATATGGCTAAGCTCTTCCTATATTTCAAAGTCAAAGAATTGTCCCAAGTCAGTGTTGCCTCCCTCCTAGGAGCACTTCAGCACAGATTTTTCTCCATCTGTGATCTGATTTGCAGGACGGAGGTATGAAGGACATGCTGCAAGATGAACAGTGGGAAAAAAAACTGTATTTCATGTTATATATTGCATTATAATTCTCATTATATGAGTGTATATTTATGACTACAGAACATATATAAATTTGATGCATTCATATGTAGATATATCTTCCTCATCAACAAGCATATCAGCATATCAGAGAAGGTCCCTTCAAATTTCAAAAAAAGGAGCCAAGTCTGACATAAATTATTCTGCAAAACCACTGTGAATTAATTCAAGCTAGAAGGGTCATCCTATGTGCATCAAAAACTTGGCATATTACTCTATTGCATCACATGATAATTCAGGGTTGTAGGGCAATGATTAAGTGACAAAAGATTTCAATTAATTAATTGTGAATTTTTAAAAGGTTCACAAGGGAAAGGGCAGGAGAGATTAATTGATTTATTGTACAACAATGCTGCTGCTGCTAATTAAATCTTTCATTAAGATCTTAGGAAAATGGGAGATATCCATCTCTTTTTCCTTTTATCTCTTGTATTCATTGATAAAAGCAGTAGTATAAATTTGCGTTTATGTTCCCCTGTTCCTAAAAGTTACAAGAGCCTAGTAGATCCATTCTGCTCTCCTTTTACCTGTGGACACAATGGAACTATACATGTATGTATGTATATATGTATGTACATATATATGTATGTATGTGTGTATATGTACACAAACACATATATAAATATCCTTTTCCTGTGAAAGAAAAACATATATCTAGTTATGCAGGCATTTTTACCAACTCCAGTGAGGGGCCTGTGATTTCTGGCAGATGGGTTCTATTTAATCCTGATTTGTGGTGTCACTGAAATCCCTCTCTGCCTCCTGATTTAGCTGTCCTCTTTTCTCCTCTTTTTCAACTTGCTAACTGACAACATGGAACATGAAAACCCATCCAAATCAGATCTCTAGAGTGGCAGACACCGCTAACAGAAAGTACAGCCTTGATGTGGAAAGAAGAGACAAGAATGCTCTAGAAGTCTTCATTCCATGTTCTGACAGTTAAAGTTCTTGGAGACCATTTCCCTGTGTCGATTCACTTTTCCCCATAAGTCAACCATATGTTTTGTTCTCTGAACTTTCAAGGTTGTGACATTGCCCTTGCAAATATTCTCACAATTTGGTCTTCCAGTGGTCTTCAGTATAAGTCTAATTATCCCTTATTTAACTTTCACTTCTAGGTAAGTTGCTGTTTTATAGAGCCAGAAAATGCCAATAGTAGGATTCAAATCAGATCATCGTTAAGATCCCTTCCAACTGAAACTGTCCTATGATTCTATGAAATGTGAGAAATACAAACTATAATAAAATTTGGAAATGCAATGAAAAAAGTATATTACAAGCAGTAAACTCCTGATGTATCCAGAAATCCAAGGAAATTGAGATTCTTTTCTGTACTTGTGGGCACAAAAATAACAACCAGACACAAAAAAAAAAAAAAAAAAAAAAAAAGCTTTCAAAATAATGGCTTACGTCAGAGCAATTGTAGGAAAATGCTTTAAATTGATTGAAATAACAATAAAATTCCCATTTCAAAATGAAATGTACTAAGTTATTGGTCTATAAGAATGATCTTTGACTTACTAGGTAGCATCCCAAGAAAGGCGCAAGCTTCTTTATTTCCATAACAAAACAAAATTCTACTCTTCTCTTTAAAAAAATCATCTTCACCAGGAAGGACAATTTTCTTAACAGGCAAGATTCCTCAAATAAATGCAAAGATTCATTTAAACAATTGATACTTGCATATAAAATGACTGAATGAATACACGAAACAAAGTAGGAACCAACAGGAATACTCAGAAATATATTCCTAAAATGTGAAAATGCCAAACTAAATTACATAGAAATTAAATACCTTTTGGGTTTATGTAGTATGTGGGAAACTAAAGAATGGTAGGAGTTATTGTTAAAACAAGTTCCACAGACAAAGAAAATTTTCTTTTCAAAAGAAAACTCTCCTTTGACTTGTTTTTAAAATAGGAGCATAAATAAGGATCTGTTTTCAACAGGATTATTATTGCTCGAAATATTTTCATTTCCCCAAATATATATATTTTGTACCCATAAACCTTGAAGTTTTTAATGTTTTCTCCCAAGTTCATCTGAGAGAGACAGCTAATCTTTGCTGACTTGGAGTATGCTATGATTTCCTTGGGTCAGCTGCAGAAGGAAAACAGTAATCTCAATTAAAAAGAAAATTTTACTTTTCCACTGAAAAAACATTTCCTAGAAGTTACTGAACATATTGCTAACAAAGAGGTTCCAAACAATTCAGTCAATATAAAATAAAAAAACCCTTCATCTAGCTAAGATTTAAAAAATACTGAATTGCTAAGTTTTGGACACCTTAGTGATTTTGGGATTTCTCCCACTAAAATGAAAATATACACTAGAAATAGATAATCCATTAAGAACAAGGGCTTGTGTTTATAATTTCACTGCATTTATTAACAGGAATATTAAGAGACAAGAAGATCTGACTTTTTGACAGGTGATATACCAATACATAACTATCTAGTAATCTTAGATTGATTCAATACCAAGATTATTAGGCCTCAATATTACCACAGCATTTCTTAATCCACAGTACCAACCTAAGCTTATACACCCCTACACAGCTTTGATATTTCTATACTAACACTTTCTCCTCTTCCTGAACTGGGACAATCAGCTCTGATGACAAAACCAGAGGTGGACCAAACACCTTTTATTTTTACCTCTTGAATTGCTGGCTAAGACTAGATGATCTTAAAGTCCCTTCCAACCCCTTAACGTTCTTTGATTCTATTTATAAGCATGAAGCGTTTTTTCATTTGTCTTAATCCTTCCCCACTCATATGTTTATCAAGGGCTCTTCTCTCAGGAAACAAAATATATATTAGTAAAAGATTACTCTTGACATGGAGTAAATTCGAGATCTCTATCAAGGGCGTAGTGGCTACAGCATACCCTATTTTTGTATCAGTTTTATGTGAAAATACAAAGCAGGAAAAAACCCCAAACATCTTAATACAGAGAAATCTATCTCATCAACATGTTGTATAAATTGACAGTGAAACAATGAAGGGTGCAGCCGAAAATGCAGACATTGCTTTAGTGCTTTTTGATTCGGAGTTAGAGAACATTTAAGTGAGTCCTTAAGCACATGTTTTCAGCAAAACCCTCCGACATCTCTATGCTAATCATAGTTTATTAATCCCCCAGGAATGTTAAGTCATCTTTTTTGCCTCTGTGCCTCTAGCAGTTTTCTCTTTCCTACAAGGGGAAAACACTATTTTAAATTGTTGGTCACTTGGATCTCTCATAAAATTAATCAGTAATCTAAAAATATTTATCTGACTGTTGGTGAGCATGACACATGAACAATGCAGTATTTTTACTGAAAAGGAAATCACCTCCTCTCTAGGTGCTTAGCATCACTTACAAAATTTTCCAGAAACCTAAAGTACTCTAGGAGGTGGTGGAATCCTCAAGGTTACATATCATCCAAATTTATTAGGAGCAAAGAACAAAACCCTAAAAAATTTCTTGATCCTTTCTGTTCGGACAGGATATCAATAGGTGTATGTTGAATACATTTTGTTAAATTTCACTCTGAAAGGCACTTTTTATGATAGGCTAATCCAAATCTTTTTACAAAATGTGTAATGCAGTCAGCTTTTCTAAATTCAAAAATCCTTTTTGTTTTGTATCTATTTAAGCTGTTGGGCAATCTGCACACAGAAGAATGGGAGAAAAGAAAACGAACCTTTAAAGTGGCTATGAATTCCAAGTAAATCCTTTGCCAATTTTCCATTGCAAAAAAATAATATTGCCAACACTTCAAAATGGTTGCAGAGGCACAGAGATCTGCCCAGAGGTTTCCACTAAACCCTGAGGAATCCCTTCCATACAGCTGCTAGAAAGTGCACAAGAAAATCACTCTGAGAGGGACAGTATATCCCAAACTAGCAAATCTGGTCATTCTTCAAACTTTGAACACTTTTTTTTTCAAATTATAAAAGCTGCCTAAATGATCTCAGTAACATTAAGGTAGACTGTCATTCTGTCACTACTTGTAAGTCTTTAAATTTAAGCTGGCTCTTTTGTAAGTTGAAATTCTCTACAGTTACTAATATAATCAATTCTCTGTCCTTTAATAACTGATACTTTCAGAGAGTTAATTAAAAATAACATAACATGGTCATGTTGAGCAATTAAATAAGATTCATAACTTATATGATTTGTCCATATTTCCCTGACTCTGTTACCTCCTTGTATCCCAGCAGGTTTGAAATAAGCACTGTCTCCTCAGGAAGCATCATAACATAAAATAAATAGGTAAGTTAAAGCAGTAGTATAAATTTTAATTTATAAAAAATGTTCACAGTAGTTTTAAATGCATCTATTAAGTGATTCTAGCCTCCCAAAATTGTCATTATTTTATTGTGTTAATAAATTCAGCTGGTAAGATGTTGAGCTTTTGTGTTACATAGTTGATGTTATTTAATAATGCTAAAAATAGGAAGTGAAGTGAATACTCTATACTAAAATAATTGCAATTTATTAGCCACTTTGTTGCCTTGGACACTGTGAACTTTGTTATTTTAGTTAAGTAAATATACACCTCTATAATGTGCCCATTACTTCAATTTGTTATCTTCTTAAAAAACTTGATTATTATTGTTCCCCAATTTTTGATACATAATGAATGATTAAATATAGTTATTTCAATCAAACTTGATTTTTATTCATACATATTAATAACTTCATTTCAAAACTAAATTACTCATTCCCTAGTTGTCTGTCACATTTTTTGTTCCTCCATAGCTTGAGCATCCAGTGGTAGTGTGTCATAAAACTGAAGCAATGCATGTGGGAACGTCACTCTGCTGTTTCTTGTTTTCTTGAGTGAGAACAACATTCCTAATCTAAACATCTGTTTTACCACACAGCACAAGACACACACACACACAATATTGTAAAACACATCATTTTCTGTGGCCTTAAGATCAGTAACCCTTGTGATGGCACAGTAATAATCCCCAGATGGGTTGGATTCAAACCCACACAGGGAACCCTCAGGCAAGCCTGTTCAAGCTTAAATGCAGGCACACCACTGGCCAGAGATCAGGGCAGGGAGAGATCCCAAGCCATCAGCTGTTTTAACCTGGGAGTTTCAAACCCCCTCTATAAGCAGGCCTCCAAAATAAGCCTACGCTGCTGTCACGCAGATCTCAGAGAGTTTGTGTCGTCCCTGTCTCCCACCAACAACCCCACGTAACATTGTGACATTCTTTTGTTGAGTTAAATGTATGTTCATTAACTGTATAGGTCTTTACATAGAATCATTTACGTTGGAAAGGACCCTTAAGATCCAAGAATTCAAACATTTTTAAATTGAAAATCTTTTCATGAGCCAATTAAAAGACGCCTGGGATGCATGGACAGATAGGAAGTTTCTGACTGGTGTTGAGATTCTGAAATATGACTGCCAAACATGTTCCCAATTGAGCCTCAGTTTTCTTTTCTGTTAGTCTGGGAATTCATTTAAATAGACATATTTTTCACTAGCCTTATTTAGATCTCTAGCTAATCATTATTTCAAAGAAATAATTTTAAACAAACAATATTTTTGTAATACCCTGCCATAATTCTCTTCTACTAGAAGCAGATACATTTAAGCAAAGGGAAAAATAAAATTTACTTTTGAGTTTGGAAGGGAAATGATTAGAGAAATGTATTATTAAGAATCCTGCAGCTAAAATATATATTTGGTCTGTAATTGTCCAGTTATGTCAGTGGACAGCTAAGAATATTTTTTCAAGCTACTGGTGAAGATGCAACTTGGTTTATGACCTTCATATTTTCGATTTTGTGGATGTTAACCTACACATCCTGAAATGTATCATTTCCTTGGCTGCTAACTTAGGAGACAACAGCAGCAGGGATACCTGAGACAAGAGATTGACATTGTATGCCTGGTTTTGCCAGGTCACTGGCTGAATACATGTTTTCCTTCTTGTAAAATGTTATTATTTTCTAATAGTCTGGAAACATTAATCACAGAAACAGTATGTGGAAAAAAAGGATGTAATTTAATACTAACTTCAACCACTCAGTCTGATTCTTTTCTGTAGTATGGGCTTGGTCTCACTTGCAGGACCACAAGTCTCTATATTTTTTCAGAAATAATTTTACAGATATACAATAAGTTACATCTCTTCTTCCACATTGAAACAAAGATTTAAAGGATGTTTTATAAAAACCTGAAGATATCTTCAAGAAATAGTAAAATATTAATTTCATTAGTCATTGATGGGATAAGCAAGCAAAACGGATTCTCTTCTTAAGGGATTTAGAGAGAGGGCATTTTGTCAAACTGTTAATTAGGTCTTAGGAGACAGGCAACTCATTTAAGCTTTATGTGTTCTAAATATTACTCCTTATAAAAGGCTATTTACATATATTGCTTTCAAAATTAAATTCTGATAGGAGTTTTTAAATAGAAAACATTATTCAGAATTTGTATCTGACATATATTTCTATCTGTGCTCTTGTGACAGTGCTAGCATTCAGAAGAACTCTTATTTTTTCCTTCTTTCAAGTTTTAGAGCCTTCCTCCTTGAAGATTGTCTTTGACTTGTTAATTAGTTTTGTCAGTCAACTGCCTCAAATCAAATTACCAACTTTTTTTCTAATTTTAATTTTAAATCTCAGATCCTTTCGACTGAAATTGTGGGAAATTGACACATTGAAAGCTTAGAGTTAGCTGTATGCATATAAATACAATAAAATCAAAGCACAGAAAGATTTCCAGGGTTTCCTCTAATATGCATATCTGAGCAATATTAAAGGATCAAAGCTCTGTCTGTCATTCCATATCTTTTTTACCAATTTAAGATTAAATACTCTATTATTCTCTGAATGCACTAGAGAACCATATTGAAGTTTCTCATTACTGGTATAGTATTAAAAGGTTTCTGAAGAGCTTGTTGAGATATTTGATAAAACATAATAAATCTCTTTGGAAAGTTAGGATGAGTTGATAAAATATATTTATAAAATATCAACATGGACATGAATATATTTGGTTGATATTAATTTTAAACAAAAATCAGAAAAATATGTTGTTTTAATATCCTGCCAATAGAAACAATTTAAGTGATTTTCAGTCAAGAACATTTTCAGCTTTCAAAAATTTTATTTCTTATGGATCTGTTTGGAGAAATGTTATACCTGAGCCAGTATGAGCTTACAGAAAACTTTTATCAAATATTCTGTGAATTCTATAATTTTAACTAAATACAAAATCTTCAGAAGTCTTCAGAAATTAGTGTTTTAATTCACTGTTCTCTTGCACAGTAACTTATCCTTACCTTGAATCCTTTACCTAGCTTTGCTAAATTTCTTGTCTTATAAAGCAATATTTTATTTTAAAATATATTTTATTTCATGCGATGGATGCTTACCCTTGAGGATTGCTTGAAAATGGACAAAATTTCACCTTTTAAAAAAAAAGAAGCATGTGTATTACAAACTGGAAGAAAGGGTACCTGCTACTGAATTGTATGTGGTTTTTTTTAATTTCTCTAAGCAAGTTGAATTATTTTTTTACTCAGTTTACACTCCCCTCCAAAAAACCAAAATTATTTACTTAGATAAAAGGAATTGTGTAAGTAAAAACCTGTAGCAGAAATATAATGAACTTCAAAGTCAAAGAAAACAAGATTAATGTATATAAACCACAGATGAATTCTTCTGAAATGGTAAAGAACAGTCATATTTTTCTCTACTTGAAAACCATACACTCATGCATAGATATATTTTCTTTACTGTTGGTTGTACATTTGGGAAACAGCAACAAATTTTCTGTACATTAAATATCCACCAGGGTAGCAAAAACTGCAAAGACATTATCATCCCAATATTAGGGACAATTTATAAAAGTCTCTCGCACAATACTGCTTCTTACCTTTCTGGATGTCACAAATAAGAACATTTTAATAAGCACTAGAGAACATAACCACACAATATTATTTTATATATTCACAGAAGCTTCCACTTAAGTAACTTCATATCAGAGACCTAGACAAGTAAGCTGATTAGAGCCATAAATGTGTCAAAGATCAATGTAAATTTGGGATTACATTTCATATGGGAAGATCTTCAGTGGATTTAAACACTCTACAAACATTGACAAAATAAGATACTTCATTCCAATTGCAATACTCACTAGATACAATAAACAAACAGAGAGCAACCTGATAGCTGAAGAAATAAGGTATTTCCATGTAAAGTGCAGCCTGGAGAAAAGTTTCTGTTTCTATATTTAGGGCATTTGTACAATTTTTTAAATGACAATGGCATAAAAGAAATTTTCTACGATCTTGCAGACACAAAATAAGGTAAAAAGTCATTGATTAATATTATAAATCTCTAGCATTTTACATAAAAAATGTCTCTCTCTTAAGTTCTCAGGAGTCCCCAAGGACTAAAGGCTATGGAAACATGGAAAAGAATAACTATGAAAGACTATCAAGTTGCTAATTTCATTTCTTCTTTCTCTTCAGCTAAATTAACACTGCCAGTTTTAAGCCCACCAGAGTTTTAGCTTCAGCAGTAGGATACTTGATTGTTTGCTGCACAAAGTTTCAACCTCAAAACATTTATTATCAGGCAAGCTCCTTGGCAATGTCCTCCATCTTGCAAAATCATCTCTCAGTGCTTGGGGGGCCACAGAGGTCCAGAGAGCACACTTCCCTGATTTTAACTTTAGTCTGGCTTTCCAGCTCTCTCTATATGTGTTATATTTCATTCCTATTTTTCTAAAGGTAGGTTCTACAAGCATCTTTGCTGTCCTCTTTACCTACCCTGCAAATAGTTTTGTCCTTTTCTTCCACCACTATTTTCTGTCTTGTATGCTTGAAATCTGAAGAATTGTTCCTTTCTTTACTCACAGCTTTAGAACATGTGCCATCCTGACAGATGTTGGAGAGTGCTGTGTCATGGCTCTGAACCTTAATTATCAGCCCTGTTTCATAGCACAGATTATCAGCTCACATTCTACACTGCTGTTGGGATACTATGGCTTGTGATTATTCTGAACAATGAGTAGATCAAGCTAACTACAAATGACACTCTGTAAAATATAAAGATTTAGGAGATTATTAACTCTCTGTATATGACACTGTGACATCAGGACTAGTGTCTTGCATTTACCAAATGGCTCATCCCCACCTTAAAAATAAAATATGAAGTAGAAATAAACATCCCATTTCTATATAATTAATAGTTTCTGCCTTCTTATTTGTATGTGATTTCACAGCAAAAAAAATTCAGAAATAATTGATAGTTTCTGCTTTCATTTTATTGCTAGATCATTATGAACCCTGGGAATTCAAATGAACTAATGAAGGGCTGCCAATCAAAACCCTTATGGCTTCTTATACTCTAACAGAAATCTTGTCCAGCTGGTACTTAGTCAGCAGTGGCACTCCAAAACTGTGGTTTCACAATTCAGGTTACTCTTGAAAGTGAGATAAGGGTTTTTGTGTTGTGCTCTCTCTTCCTTGTATGCTTCTTTTGTGGTGTTGCAGGTAAATCAGCCAACACATGCACAAAGCTTTAGCACTTTTCACTCAGATTTCTGCTTTCAATGGTTCAGAAAACCAGAAAGTTTTCCATCTAAAACAGGATGGCTGTGATTTTATCTAGTTTCTTCAACTTTCCCATCATAGCTAAAAAAAGGAGAACTATCTTCCCTAATTGTAGTCTATCAGCTGACAGATATCCAAGGCAAGGAAATGTGTCTGCATTAGAATCTGATGCCCTGTAAAAATAAATCTGAAAAGAAATTTCACAGACAGTTTATTCCAGAAAACACAGTGAAAGAAATTGAGCTGTTTCAGTTGCAAAGTGCAAACACATATTTCCTCACAGAGCTTTATAATTCATATAAACAAGAAAAAGCAGCAGACCAAATTTAGAGGAATGGGGACAGAAGGAAGTCTTCCCAAAATAATGTACACCTGAGGAAGGGAACAAAGACCCACATTGTCCAAAAGTATCATTATGTGACAAATGAAGTTAAGAAAAGTTAGTCCTCTGTTCTTTGTAACTATGTTCAGAAATGGTCCTGAGATTTCCCATATATTTGCATGACAGATACCACATCATTTCACACAAGTAAAAAAAAGTTTTTTCAACCTTTTCTCTTTTTTTAATTTAACATTAGTTTTCAAATTTTACAATTAAAATGAGATGGAATTAAACTTTATATATTGAGCTTATTGAGCTGGCCCCTCCTTACAATTAAGCTCTTATAGATGCATGGTTTTAATATGCAACTCCTTTTTCAGGAATGTTAGTAAAATTAAGTTCTCCTGCATCATGGCAAAATATGAAGTCTAAAAATTGTTGTGCCTTTGAGGGGCAAAATATATCATGCTCTGCAATTATTGGAGGGGTCAGTAATCCCCAGTTCAATTTTTACAACTCTAATTTTCACACCAAAACCAATTACCCCAATATAGTGAAAATTAACTCTTACTTATCAAACACTTTAGCATAAAGTTTCTATGACATTTGCAAACGATAAAAGATGGGATTAAAATACCTGAACCCCTAACCACAAAGTTTCTGAGAGTGTATTTTTGGGTAATTTTGTACCTTGCATAGAGAGTGTCACACTGGCAGATTTTCTCCGGGCGGTTGCCGTGTGTGACATGGAAACACAAGGGTGGCAGTTGTGTTTCCTGGGGGGTCTGTGGCACAGGAGAGACTCCTGTCTCCATTGATGGACTGAGTATTGATTATCTGAAGGGTGGCAACTTGATCGGGATCCTGGGTGGTGTCTCACTGTGGGTTTGTTTAGAAATTAGGTGGGAGGAGGAGGGGTGATTTAGAAGGTCTTCATCCAGGATTTAGTGTCTGGTTTTTATAGTAGCAGTAGTTTAATAAAGTTTTCCTCTTTGTTATTAAGCTTGGGCCTGCTCTGCTCTGTTCCTGATCACATCTCACAGCAATTATTTGGAAAAGTGTATTTTCATGGGGGCGCTGGCATGGCGCCAGTGTCAAACCATGACGCTTACATCCTTGTAAAACAATAAAGCATGAATGAATATGATAGCTTTCAGACTCTGTGGTTTCATTTGCAAGAGTTATCAATAAACTGAATACACTAAAACTAGATAGACAGTAAAACAAGCACTGCATGCCAAGGTGATTTCACAGCTTCTCTCAACAAATTAAGCCAATAAAAAATAAGTCAGAAATTTGCAATTTAGAGTACTGCTCTAGGGAAAGTAAAAAAAAAATCCTTTAATTTCCTGCTTTCACTCTAGGTTACTTGTATGATCCTAATGACATCACATACAACACAGTGTAATGTGATATGGCAGAAGCTGACCCTAAGTAATGCAAAAAAGGAAATAAATCTGACTTTTGCCTTGAGGACAGGACCAAGGCTGGTCATTTTAGGACATTCACACAGGATTACAGATCGGCTGAGTTTGGAAGGGATTTTTGGAGGCGATCTGGTCAAACCCCCCTCTGTTCAAATGGGGTCACCCCAGAACATAGCTGTCTAGGACTACATGTAGATGGTTTTTTAATATCTCCAAGGAAAGAGCTTTACAGATTATCTCTGTGCCAGAGCTTGGTTGCACTTTTCTCATGTTTGAAAGGAACCTGATGCCACACTTCAGTTTGTGCCTCTTATCTCTTTCACTGTAACTTGCCGACATCTACAACAGTAACTGGGCACCACTGGCTCTGTCTGTTTTGCACCCTTCAAGTATTGCTACACACTGATGAGATTCCTGGAGCATTTTCTCTCTGGGCTAAGCAGTCCCAGCTCTCTCAACCTTTCTTTGTATGAGAGTTGCTCCTTTGCTGAGCTCTCTCCTGTATGTCCACACCTCTCTTGTATTTGAGTGCTACTGGGATGAACTTTGCATCACGCTTTGCACAGGTGGCTTTGGACCACAAAGAAAGATCAGAAGGGTTATTTCCCTGTGTCACATTCCACGTAATCCCGCAGTCTTCAGCTTCACAAAACAAAAGCCAGTGACACCTCACTATAGAGTTCTTCTCTCAATTTTGCAAGAAATTTTCATCTGTAGGCTGCCCATATTACATTGTAAATCAGGGACATTTTATTGTAATAATGACCTCTGAATCATACATTAAAGATTGGGAAGGTTTTGTTTGGCATTCACAGTACTTCACACACACATATGTATATTGTAAACTTCAGGAAATGCCTATATTCAAAATAGCAATGCAGGCACTAATTTAAAAAGTGCACTACTATCTGATGAAAATAATTTTGTAAAGATGGAGACAATTTTAATAATTACCAGAACAATTGTAAGTCTACAAAACCAGTTTGTCTGGCTGGTAATTGAAAAAAATTTAATCTAAGTGACCAAAACCAGTACAACGTAATTTGTTGTCTGGGAATTCACTGACCTTGTAGATTCCAAAGGGGTCACAAAGTCCAGTCTGTGGTCATTTCACTCATACAATGAATCACTGAGCATAGGAAAAGACAAATTCATCCTGGCTGTGCATGTCAAAATCAACCTTATTACAAACTATCCCCCTTCACCTCACAGTGACGGAAGTGCTCTTTCTTGATAAAAACATTGTTGGATACATACATTTATTGGGAGCTACTATGAAGCAGAAATTCTGCTGGCACTATCTCAGTCAGGTATGCAAAGATCTTTATACTTTGCTGTATTATGAAATGTAATGAAGTGGTAAAATGCCAAATCGCTGATAGGAGAACAAATAAGGAAATTTCTATTCTTATGTTAGGTGTTTCCACAACAGATAATCATGCATACTTTCTCTCCTACTAATCATTTCCATGAGATAAAAATCTGTGAAAATAATGTCCACATAAAATGCTGTTGTCATTAATTTCACACAAAATACTGATTGCTCAAAATTTATCACTGAGGTCAACAACAACAAAAATGTATTAAACTAGAGATCTAAGCTTAAATAAAAGGACATGTATCAGCAAAATGGGGAGCAATGACAATAAATATCCGATCCTCATGTTACCAGATGAGAGCATGAGCAAGCACCAGAAAAAAGCTGAAAGGCAGCATTAAAATTAACCTAGACAGACAACATCCCTTATCTGGAAGAGTGGACAAGGCAGAGCAACTAGAAGACTTTTCTAATGTTCCTTTTTTTGGGAGTGTTCCCTTCCAATATACATTTTACTGAGAAAATTACATTTTATTTTCAAATAGCTACAGATGCCCTGAACTTTTATAAATGCAGATGATATACACTGTCTATAGCTGAACACCACAAAACCACACTGTTATCCTCTTTTGCATTATGACTACTCACTTGTTCCATATGTCCACATGATACTTCTAAAAGCTCTGATGTCTCTTTTTTTCCTGTCAGAAGCGGTAAAAGTTGCTTAATGTATTTTTTCCTTTCAACATAAAAAAGAAAAAATTCATATGCAAATTCGTAGTTTATTCAACTTCATAAATCCAAGTAGAGACATCTACTGCTAGTAGTAGAGCAAGAGGCAAGTGTCCTGCACTGAATTTTTATTGC
Source organism: Anomalospiza imberbis (assembly GCF_031753505.1). Lineage (NCBI taxonomy): Eukaryota > Metazoa > Chordata > Aves > Passeriformes > Viduidae > Anomalospiza > Anomalospiza imberbis. The sequence goes on along the minus strand of NC_089684.1, from coordinate 34,562,403 downwards.
CTGGCCTCAAAATTGACATTCTTAATACCTCAACATTTGGGTTTTTTTTTTTTCTGCTATAAAAGTAGCTGCAGGATTTATAGTAGAAAGTAAGAGAACAAAAAAAGACCAAAAAAATCAGCCTGTTTCTACAATCCTATTCTTTGATATTTTCTTAAATTTCTTGAAAAAACCAACTTGACACTCCAAAATTGAATGGATTTTTAGTGAAAAAAAGCTACCAAAAACCAATAAATAAAACTAATGAACAATTGCAAAATAAAAATTTGAATGCTTTTGCTTTTCTGTCAGGCAGCTATTATTTAAATTCTCATTTTTGTAAGCATTCTATTTCACATTTAGCAATCCTTACAGACCATTAAAAAGATTTATCCTGTCATTAGGAAAAGAAAGAGAAGTAACATTTGCTAAAATCTGACTGCCATGAGTCAGTGTTAAACACCCATTTAATGTGTTTGTAAAGCTGTATTTTCAGCTTAACGCATAATTTTTTTTTAATGTATTTCACATATGTGCAGACTTGCATACCAGGATACCACTATAAAATCCCTTCACTTTCTAGTACCCAATAAAATTCTAGTTTTCCCAGGCCAATACCAGACTGTTTTATAGGTGACAAGGTCAAAATGCACATGAATGGATTGTGAAAGCTGGAGACGTCTGATTCTGTGGAAAAGATCTTTGATGAAGATAAACTATAAAGAGAAAAGGAGTTCCCTCTTTCAACAACACATGGATTCAAGATATTTTCAGATTTTGCTTCTCTGATAGCACAAGATGAAATTCACACCAAAAAATGGAGTAGACTCGAGTGGGACAGCATCTATTTAGGAAAAATCATGAGTAAATAAAGAAAGTGCTCTTAAGTTTTGAAAAATGGTAAGTTCAATGAGCCAACACAGAAGAACAGGATTAAGCTACATTTACATTTATCTACCTAATCTATGAAAAATCACTTCTGATAAATAACAAAATTCTTTAGTTTAGGATAAGAGTCATATACAGGAAAATATATGACATTAAACATAATAACACTATTTTTTTTTGTTATTATTATCAAACCTCCATTTAAATTAAGTATTAATTTTAACTTGAGAAGTAGCTAGAAAAAAATCTTTCCTTCTATATTAACTTATTACTAATGTGATATGTTGCACTGAGTTACAAGAAATGAAAAATAGAAGCAAGTGAGATAATTTTGACTTCTTTTTATTGTCAAAGCCAACAGGTGCACTGACCATCTGTCCTTGATTGTACTACAAAAATTTTCCCACATTAATTTTAAACAGCTGGCTTGCCTTTGTATCAGTCTCAGGAGCATTACTATATCTCTATCTATTATTAAATTAGTGGCTTTCATGGTCTACATGGCCAAACTGGATATAAATGAAATTAAGAGCATGCTAAGAGGTACCTAAAAAAAGATTATATATTCAGTGGCTCTTGGACAGAGTTGAATTGCCAATTTTTTATTATTTTTTTAATCTATATGAAGATTTGAGGTATGGATGAACTCTCAGAGTGGGGATACTCTATGATATTTAGAAAGGTCTACCTTGAAATTGACCTTTCCCAATTTCTTCCACCCTCTTCTAGCTTTCAAAAACAGAGCAAAATGTTTGTGTTTCTAATATAAAGCATAGTCCAATTTCATAGTAAATTGGTTCAGTTAGAATGATGCACTAAAAAAGAAATCAGTAAAGTGATGAAAGGAACATTTTAACATTTCAAGAATATTTTTATTATTATTATTTTGAAAATATGATTTAGCAAAAATTATTAATTAACTGGTTTGTATTCTCAGAAGTGGAAGCTTTAGTAAATAAAATAAAATAAACCATGCATTTCTTACAGGCCAGGCCAGGAGTTTGCTAGCTGCTATTCCACATTAGACTCTCAAGCAGTACAAGACTTCATTAAAAGATCTTAAGAAGTTTAAGGCTTTAAGAAAATGGTGCAGAATGAAAGGGCTTCTCTATAGAACTGTGATTATAGTCTTCTCTATAGAACTAGAGATGTGGAAATGGGTGAAAAAGAGTGCATTTCTAATATGATATAAAAATACTGGATGGAAGTACTGAGAAAAGGAAATTTAAGAAACAGAAATATTATAAAGGGAAGGTAAAACAATTCAGACAAAATTTGGGCTTTTCTGCACAGAGTGAGAAATTTCATTTTCAGGCTCCTCTTGAAGTTACAAACCAATCTTTCACTATAAGAGCTTTTTCTTTCTTCTTGACAAAAAAGAAATCCAAGATTTAAACAGTTATGTAGTAATTCAATGGGTATGAAAATGTGCCAGGAATTTAATCCATTTCACATTCAGAAGCTCCTGAAGTTTGAGAGCACATTTGGCCACATCTATATTTAAATTTGTTAAACTTAGTCATAATTTCTAAACATACTCTTCATCTTTTTTTTCTTGAAAGAAACATTTGCTGTAGAATGATGAATACAAATTATGCAAAGAAAGTCTTTAAAGAAATACTTCTTGCAAATTTTAAGCCTGTTAAAAAGTTGAGATTGAAAGACATTGACATCCAGAGAGACTAATTTATTTTATAATAAGATAAATCATCACAAAATTGTAGTTCAGAACATATCAGTTAAGTTACTGGCAGGAAAATTTGTGTTACAACTAGTTTTTAATTTTTGAACGGCTAGAAACCTTACCCTATTCATATTGTAGGAAGTAAAAATATTTTAAATTCATTTCCTTATCTCAACCTAAAGAAAAAAAAAAAAAAACAAAAACTTAACATTTACCTGTATGACAAAACTTTTCACATTCATAATGGAAGTTAACTTAGAAAGAGGATCCAGCCACGGAAGATAGAAGTCTGCAGTCAGTCTCAGGATTCAGCACCACTAAATTCAACAGCAGCTCCTACAGGAAATAACACCAATACCCAAATAAGTTCTTCTTTAACAGTTCAATTAGAATAGAGTTGGATACAGAAATGAGCAAAGCAATGACAATTCTTTAAACATTTTAATCACAATGCAAAAAATTCCTGCCATGCCTAGAAATGAATTTTGCTTCCTTTGCCATAATATATCCTCTCCTGGATGAGCGTATGAACACTGACCCAGAAGCTAGCTTTAGCACGGTGACCTAGTCCTTCTCCTAAATGTCCTTAGGAGACTCCAAGTAGTGTCAAATCTTAAAATGCCTAAAACTCACATTCTAAATCTAACTATAAAATAATCCTTGTTTTCAAGTTTGGACCCTCTCACTAATTCTCCAAATCAAGACTGGACCTTAGTTAGCTTAACTTAGCTTCCTAGAGATTCAGTCCCAAATAAAAACTCAACCTAAACATTTCTTGGTCTTAGTCCAGGGTTCATATTTCGCAGAACCTGACTGAAATTTTTGGATATGGTAGTACTTCTGGAATCCTCTTTACATTCATGTCCAAGCTTTTCTCTGACCCACCTAATTAGTGAACTCCATGAGCCCCTTGAGTATTGTTCACTCATGCTGATTGATTCTTCTTGACTTTCTGTATAGATGTGTTTGGTTGTGCAGGGTTTTTTCAACCCTGTCTTTTTAGCATCAAACATTGACTTTCCTCTTGCAAACTTAAATTCATTTAACATCCTACAAGCTAGACAACTTCTCTTAGACTTAGCTGCCACCAGTACAGATACCTAAACTTTAAGCTAACAAGAGACTAGCAATCACTGCCAGAAGAACAACTGGGACCTTTTATGATTCATATTGCTTCTTTGGCTGACCATCTAGTCTTGCCTTCTGACAGAACCTCGGCAAAGGCAAGCCAGTAAACCTGGTGACAGAGACTTAGAAGAAGCCCAGAGACATCCCTGATAAGCTCAGCCAAAACCTCCTTGATGGGGAGCAGTTGGCAGGGCAAATAAACTTTGATAACAATCTGGCACCTCAGACTTCTCTACACCAAAAAGCTACTAAAAAAATAACTCAGTACCCACCCATAAGAAGCCTCTCTGGACAAGATCATTCAGACAGAGAGGACCCTGGCTGGCTATGTCTGGCTGTCCTCAGCATCCAAGTTGTGGGTAATCTATAAGTGACTGTTTCCTGTCATTGATCAGACCAGCTCCAGGGAGTAGCTTAGTGCTCAAGGGCCAATAAAGCCAGAAACTCACTTGTAAGTCTAAAAGAACATATAATAATGGCAAAGGAAAGCAGTTCTCTGGAACTTTTTTATTATTTTCTAACCATATGCTTTATGACTCAGTCTGCCTCAATATTCCAAATACTTAGCAGTTAAGAAAAGAATGAGCTATTCATTTGTTATATGAGGTTTTGGTGTTTTGTTTTTTTTTTTTCATTTTTTAATAGCTCTAACAAAAAAATTTCCACCAGGCAGTTCTACTTTTGTTCTTTTCTTCCAATCTATAAGGCTGTGTTAGCTGGAAGAGTGTTTTTACAGATACAGATGCAATTTTAGCACACAGAAAAGTGACACTTGTCTCCCAGAAGAATTGCAAATCAAGACTTTACCCAGTCTTGTCATACATTGTCTCCGAGAGACACTTTAATCCCATCAGCTTTGCTGGGTTTATACAAGTTGAGATCCTTCAGACTACAAATGAATTTGAATTTTTATAATATAAAATAAATTAACATAGATGTACATTAGATGTACATTTTCAGTTTTTAAAATATTTTCATCTACAGTCATAATAATGAACTTTGAAAACTGATTGAAGTTTATTTTTGTAATTTTATGGATAAAAATTATCATTAACTTTTTTATCTTAACCATCAATATGCAAAGAAAGATATGGTATTGACCTATATCACATGATTTTGAGCATTTAACATGTAATAAAATTTAGAGATTAAAAGCTAACAAGAACATCCTCTTCCTGCATTAGAGCTTTCTGATAGCACTTTATGTCAGTGCATAGGTTGTTACTCCTGACCATTTCAAAGCTAGTAAACTCAAACACAAAGAACAGGGAATATCTGTTCTGACAGAAATGTAGTGATTCAGTAGATAACAAAAGAACTAGTTGGGTAATTGTTGTGGAATTCTAGTGACACCAACCAGTGCCACAATCCATCAAATAAGAATTCAAGTAACTTCAAGAACGTGGCATCTTTCCAAACTTGCATCCTGTGCTCTGTTACATGCCTGGAGTCACCCTTATTAGGGATCTCAGGAGCATAAGTAGGAAAAATGTACTGTGATATTAAGCATCTCAAAAGCAGATTGCTGAGTGAGAGTTTCCTGAATTCAAAGTCCAGCTACAGTTCTTTAAGTAAAGATACCCACTTACTTGTCATAAACACATATTTGTGAGCAGTCACTCAAAATTCAGTTTTACTTCTGAATCACCCGAAATTTGTACATCAGAAATAAGATACCTGATAAATCGACACAAAATTGGAGAAACAAATAAAATACTCTTCTAACAATTTACAAGCTTTTCCTAGACAAGAGAGAAAAAAAAATGTTCTATCCTTTTTCACTTTAACTTTTGAAATGTTTCTCATTTATGCTTTTTTTCATACTGACCTGTGCAGAATGGAGCATCCTCCTTAGCATAATTTGCTTTTGTCATATTTCCATTTAGAATTTTTCCACTCTAGAGAAACTATTTTCAGAATGAAACACTTAAGGAGCTAAGTTTTCTTTAGAGAGGTAGACCCTGCAGGTCAAACCTTAGTCATATTATAGCACAGAAATTATGTTCTTGAAAGATCATTTGCTTGGAAGGGAAAAGGACTATAATTTACTAATGGGAAATAAGCAAAAATGAAAAAACCTAAAATACTTAGCATATCCTGCTGATTCTGCTGATAGCTTTTCCAAGTGTACCAGCCATTCGGGGATGGTGAGGAAAAGTCTTGGCTAGGAATAGTAGTGAAAAATAATCTACAGCATTTTCACATAGGTATCACAGTGATCAGACATTAGGATCAGGGTAAGGAAAAAAAGAAAACAAATAGAAGTAATAATAAATCGTTCATAAGGTTTTCCAAAGCAGCCCACATTTATGAGACTGACATTTACCTTACTCTTCCACCTCAGCCTGCCTGCATTGCTATCAAAGTGGTTGTCATTTTTGACATTCAGCTACCATTAGCAACCAGTAATATATAGTTTTTTATCATAACTTATAATTGTTAGCTGCATGAAGCAGTTAAAAACCATGATGTAGAATTCAATCAGATTGGAACAGTTGTCCAGACCTGCTGTGGAACAAGGTCACTCCATTTCCTCCACACAGATACATTTGACTATCTGTAGGATGCCCTGAAATAATGGGATCTTGATTTTGCACATATGCTGATTTTTAATTTATGAATTCACTGACCATATTATAACTAATCACAAACATACAGGTGAGCATTCAGGTATCTGAGGGATTGAGAGTTACTGGCTCAGGAAAAAAGGGATTTTTATTGTAGACAATTTAATTATTAATTAAAAAATAAAATTATTAAATCATTAAAAACTCTTTAACTTATTTATTAACAAAATTAACTAGACAATAAAAATATTAGTTTATTTATACAATGTAAAGAAGTGATTTCTAATAACATTTAGAAAACACATAGGAGATGAAAAACAGACAATCCTAATGACATTTGGAAAATAAACAGAGTATATTCAGTATTAATTCTAGTTTGACAGTCCCCGTAGCAGATTACCTACAGTGGCCCTACATGTACCTCAGTTAATAAAAAGAGAATAATGATTTTAAATTTAAATGCTTAAAATGAACACTGCTAAACTATGTTGAAAATTGTAAATTTTTATAGCAGTGCATAATCAAGGATAACCTAATTTTCAGTTGTTCCCTGTTAATACCCTTTATATCAAAGACAAATGTATATTTTAATCAAATATTTCAAAATTATGGTATATATGTCCATAAATAGAAACAAGTTTAAGTAAATACTTGTCCATCTCTTCAGAACAAAAGTACAATATTTGGAATAAATTACTTGTTGATGAAAAGTTGTAGACAGATATTTTGAAGATCTTGGGCTCAAGTCCTTCTTCCACTATCAGCAGTGTAATCAAGGCTAAATCAAATAGCTTATCTGTGCTTCACATCCCCTGTGCAAAGCCAGCTCACACGATGATACTTGCCATCAAAATAAATTGAAATGACAGAAAAACAACAATGCTAAAATTCAAAATAAAATTACTTTAAAATAAACTGGCCTTTTTCCAGATACTAGAAATAGATTTTAGCCAAGCATGAAAAGTTACTAAAGTGTATAACATACAGGGCTTGGAAGGACTAACCTCTGGAAGCATAGACTTTTTGCCAGTCTTGTTACCAGGCAATGTCATTTTATGGCAATTAAATATGTATCAATCATCTTCAATCTACTGTTTAGTTCTGATATGAGACCAACATACTTGATAAATAAGAAATGGTTGGAGGAACAAGTTTTAGGTGTATTCAAAAGAATAAGAACATTGCCACCTCACCAGGAGCAAAGATTTTAAAAATAAAGCAAAAAATTACAATAAATAAAGTCTCTGGAATAGGAGTGGCTATTACAGAATTAAAGTTTTTACAGAATGTCTTAGTTTATAATGTAAGATGTACCCAAAAGTATGTATTCTATCACCATCTTCATGAGCTTTTAAAACCAGGTGGAGCAGTGTTCCTTCATGACTCAGCCCTGATAACTCCGGGGGATATCTTCTGCCAATGGGCCCTTGAGTGTCACTGCATGACTGATAAAATTACATCATCTCATTGTGAGAGGCTCCACCCAGGGGGAGGATCCAAGCATTCCTACCTGGATATGATCAGAGATTTGAAGCACCACGGGCAGCCTTTTCTCACTGGATTTGCAGGAGACAATAGTTACATAACCACCACTGGACCTTCAGAGGAAGATCAAATCCTTCTACAGGATCACTGCTTCAACAGAACCACATCTGTCACTCCAGGAGGACTGCAGCCATCATCCAATTGGACTACTACCAACACCCTGACCAACAGGGTGTCAGGTTGTACTCTGACTGTCTCAGTGTTTCTGTATTATTGCATTTATTTTACATTAAATTGTATTTCTGACTTGGGATCTCTCTCTGGTTTGCTCTCAGACTAGTGCACAGAAGGATGAAAAATAAAAATTACATTCTATTCTGTTCTTTTTAATCTCTCTGGCGGCATAGGTAACAGAGGGATTTTCAGAGAAGTGCTGCTTACATGGAAGAATGGAACAATTTTATTTGAAAATATTTGTAGTAGTATTTTTGCATAAAGTAAAATAAATAGGAATAAAGAATATATGGTACGAATTCCATCCTGAGAGAATCAGGTGATGGCATTGTAGCCTTCATATTTCTGAAGGCCTAGAGTTACCACATAATACCACCAAACTTGATCTAGGGGAAGGCATCCCTGCCAGGGAGGGACAGATAAAACCAAAAGATCTTTAAGGTGCCTTCCAACCCAAACTATTCTATGATTCTATGAAAGCACAAAAAATCTCAGGAGAGATCAGTTATCACCATTGTGCTCTCACTCTCTCCCAGAAAACCACAGAGAAGACCTGTGTACTGTTTTAGAAGAAGAAAAAACCAACAAACCACCAGACAAGTCACTCAAGAATGACTTTTATTAATAGTCCATATAGAAAATGGCTCTGCATTTTTCCCCCTTCACTAATTCTGTTTCTACTACATCAGCTGACAAGATCATCCTGTTTCTGTGAAGTGATTTGGTGCTCAAAACTAGTATGTTTTAGTATGATAAATGAAAGTGAATAACATGAAATGCATTGGCTTCTGAAGTGGAAAAACATCAGCTTCTTAGATGTAGCCAAATATACTAATATTCATCTACTTCAAATTAATTTGGTCTATGTAAGTTCAGTTCACCCCAGCTGGAAAGCCACCAGAGAATTTTCATTCTTGCAAACATAAAGGATGTTTTTTTTAATATCTTGCTATAGAGTCCTCTTTCTTTTTCTGGCTGAGACAAACAGTGTCTTTATAAAGCTATGTCTTAAAAATTTAGGCACAGTAAGAAAACTAGAGAAAATGGAGTCTTGGATGTCTTTACCTGGTGTCACTTATGTCTTGAATTTCCAGAAGTAAAAGTTCCTAAAATGCAGAATTGAAAATTTCTAACCTTAATAAGAGCTCAAGCCAGATTCTACTGGGGTAAATATGGAAAGAGTACAATTAATTTTAGGCCTCATTTCATAGAAATGTAATGCATAGGGGAAAGACTAAATAGGTACTTACAGAGTTCTACTCCCATTCACGAAACACTTGGACTCAAAGACCCTTGTGGGTCCAACTCAGAATATTCTGTGATTTAAATAAAATGATACATATATATGTGGCAACAGAATGCAACTTGAAACTTGGAAACATTGTTCAAAATTTAATGTAAATGAGAAAGGCTTTGCAATCAAGCAAAGATACTAGTGGAGATACTAAACTGAACACAGTAAAGTTATTTTTATTAGATATTTTTACTTATTCACCATTTGTGCTACAAAAAAATAAGTGAGGCTAATGACCTGGGGATTTTTACACCCAGGGCCACACTGCAAGGAATCACATTTAGGGAGTATGTGAGTTTCTGAAATGCTTTGGTATTTCTGATCTATCCTGTCTTGTGACACATGTCTACTTTCCCTAGAAAGAAGGAGATTCAGGCAAGAGCTCCAATCTTTTCAGTAATTGGATTAATGAGTACAGGTTCAGGTAGGTTATTGGCGGTAAGATAGGCAGCTAACATTAAATGTCAAATTATAATGGCTATAGGACAGTAACAAGGATAGGAATATGTTGTAATTTGTATAATATATTAAATTAAATAAAAATTAAAAGACTATTCAAAGTTGATGCTCCAGTGCTAATAATATATAGCACTTAACTCAGCATAAAATTTTATTTCTTTCATGTCAAAAATTTAACTTTACAAATTAACTAAAGACCTGCTACTGAGTAAAATATTGCATATAACAGAAAATATGGACAGAACATGTCGGGCTATTCACCTTCCTCAAGTTGTTTGTTAAATATATAACTCTGCATTTACCAGGGCAGAGTTATAAATACCAGTAAATTAGTCTCCTGATCAATTAATAAGCTGTTTGTTGCATTAGAGCACAAAATAATTCCCTTAAAGTTTTTGAGGACTGAATAGATACTAGAAGAAAAGTTTTTTGAAGGAATGCAAGAAGAGAGTCTCTGGAAGATTCTATCTGCATTTTTGCTTTTATTACTATATTGAGATCGAATAGACTCCTGTTTTTGCTAAATCATGGCTTGCAACAGATAGAAAAAAAAATCTAACGTGCTGCAAAAAGTATTTCTGAACACTGCAAAATAAACATTTCATGGTTGACAAGAATCCCAAAAGTAAATATTTTTATGTTAATTATTCTGTGGCTAATTTTAAGTACTTATATGGTAAAAATTTTACAAAGATATTTTGAAGCTATATTGCAAGATCAGTTCTAAATTACTATTTCACTCCCTGTTCTGTTTCTTACAGTTTATATTGTTTATATTGCAAGTTAAATTGAAGACTATTTGTAGAAGTAATGGGGTCTGCTTTCACCAGTAGCAGTCATAGGCTTGTCATTAGCAATGAAGTCTCTACTCCAAATTAGTTTCTATGAAAACTACCACCAATACTACTGACATTAGTAATATTTTAAGCATGTGACTTTATTATTTAAGCATGTGACTTTTATTCTCATTGCTTATATTCTCTGTAAAACTTTTTTTTTTATTTTGCACATTTTAGGGATGTGACAGAACCCAGTAATAAGATCCTGCACCTGTTAAAATGTTAAGAATCTGAGAGGTCTGACCTACTGTGAAAATGAAGACCTAGGTAAATGATTGGTCAGGAAAACATTTTGCACTTGCAAGTGACATCAACAATAGGACACATTACAATAGCAATAGTTTGAGGAAAGCAGCTCAAGGATAGAGCACAGCCAAAATATATTCTGTGCTGCAATAAGCAAGATGTTGAGAACCACAAAAATAATTTCAAACCCACAATTACAGTACAATATATTAAGAGATTGAGCATTGAGAGATTATATTACTGGCCTACTAGATGGTACTACCTCACTGAAAATTGGACAGATTTTTAGAAATTACAGATGAAATTTCTAAAATTCCATAAACCAGCTGCAAATTAAGATAGACTATATTGACTGTGTAATCATTAGAGATGACATAGTGATAAATGCATCAAAAGTGCAAGTTATTACCAAAAAAAATCTACAGTCGAAGCTATAAAACAACTGGAAAAATTCCTGGGATTTTTTGATACTTAGCCAGCTTCTTTCCAAGCCTTGCTAAAACAACAAAAAAGTCCTGTTTCAGCCTTTGAAGAAAAGAATTTCAAAACTTCAAACCAACATTTTTTTTTCTCTGCCAGAAGTCCTTTCCTAGGTTTTTAAGGCCTACCATATAAAACTAAGGATATTTTGATGCCTGAAAGAAATATGTGGTAGCTGTCTGCTTTCAAGATTTGTGCGATGGCAATAAGACAACAGCAAACCAGGAAAAGAGAAGAAAATATATCCCTTGGAATTTTATGGTGATTGTGTGTGGCTAGTGTTCAATATTGCAGTTTAAGAGAACAAAGCACTAGAAAGATTGATCAGAAAACTTTCCTGTTAAAACACATATGGGCATATCAGCTGAGGAACCTTAAAGCCTTAAAATACTTGACAAATACATTTAAAATGCTATCATGAAGCCACAAAAGAAAAACTTTTCTTTCAATGGAAATTTGGTACTATTCCTTTAGCAGCTCATCTACAAGACAAAAACTAAGTAGATATCCTACCAAGATGTCACTTGTTCTCAAAAAATCTGAAGTGACAAAAATCAGGTAAGGCTTACCGAAAAGAAAATATGCCTACAGAAGTGCGGGTAGCAGGAGTTACTATTTGAAATGCAGAAGACTGATCAAACTTTTGTTCCTTTTCCCTGTTCCCTAAAGGGAGTTGCAGAATAAATTTTACCTACTCATTACTCAAATATGACATTCAGAATTTATGACGGGACTCAACATACAAAGCAAAAAACAACTAAATGTAAAAGTATGAGAAATGAAAATGTAAATGAAAATGTAGAGAAAAAGACTCATTTGATTTTCTAAACAGAAAGTGTGAAATTACAATAATTTATAGAAAAAACTAAAAAATCTGATAAAATTTTTCAAGTGGCTATTTTCTTACATTTACATATAACTGAGTACATACAAGGCTTGAACAGATGTTGATGAACAGAAGATGAAAAAGAGCTGCAGCTCAGTGAAAGGCACTGGAAGTTCTGCCAGATGTCTTGCCTCAATATTGCTACTTCTATTTATCCCTAAAGGATCGAAGAGTTTTTTTAAGGCATCCCTTCTTAATCTGGTATAAACAATAAGGAATAAAGAATATAAAGTTCACTTTATGCAGGCAGTGTAAAAGAAGATTAAAAAAATATTTCCCAAACTTTCTATGAAGATTCAGCTGCAGGAGAAGGTCCATGGTCAAGGAGTAGAAATATACCTAACTAAGTATACCTGTCTAAGAACAGTAAAATTCCTGATGAAAGCATATCAAATCAAATCAGCAATATAACTGTTCATCACATCAGGATTGCATCAGATGTGATCTCTGCTGAACAGCTAAAGGCAACAACCAAAAAGACATAGCAAATATAAAGATGTTAAGTGTACCTGAAAACTTTCTGACAGCCTATATTGCTGACCATCTTACCAGGTTTAAATAAAGCCAATGCATTTTCTTATCAAATCTCAGCAACACATTTTGTCAAGATAAATAACAGCCTAGGCTTTTTTTTATCCATGACTTTATCAAAGAATTGGCACAGTTTGGATAAGTCTTCATCAATACATTTCTTTGTAACTTAGGCCATTTTTCATTCCCACTATATATATATATCATTTTGTGAGGATAAATTCATACTGCAGTTGCATTATTTAATATCAGATAAACAGTACTTATCTTCAATAACTTTATTCTTCATCATGCATCACACCAATTTTGGCACTACCCTAATTTCTTTATATGCTAATTTAAAAAGTATTCTCAGTGTGGAAACCCACATTAATGCAATCTGTCAGATGCTATTACATCTCTCTGAGAGTCTTACAAAAGTTTCATTTCTTTTCATAATACAAAATGCTTGACCACATTTCATCTCAGATTAGTGAATACAGTCAATAAAACTCAATCCAAAAAAGCTACAATTTCACTTTCTGGGTGCTCTGCGTGGTTTTGTTTCCTTGATAAACAAAACTAAATAGTCCTTTCTTAAAATATTTCCTACATATCCTAACTCAAACTATACCTCACTTAGGTCCTTCTGGTGGCATGCAATGTGTACACATATAAACACACACATGTGTACATAAATTATAGACACACTTCAGAAATCTCTTGAATAAATGAGATAAGGAATTAATATTATGAGAATCATAACTCATTGAATAAATATATAGACATTAATCTGTCATATAATAAACTCTCCATATTTCAATGGCCTACTTATTTTACTTCTAAATTATTGTACTGACATTTAATTTACTTTATATAATTATGAAAACCACAAAAGAGTTATTTATACTTCTATTTATGTGAAAGGCAATTTGATATTCAAGCAAATAAGTGGTTTTAAGAATCTGAATACCTATTTTTTGTCATTAAGACCTGGGATAGTCAGATCTTCAGAGCAAGATAGCTTCAGGAGATGTAATTGTTTTCTGAAATATATTGTTCAAACTATGGCAGCATCTAAACAGACAAGACAATAACAGAACACATCTGCTGAAAAGCTTAGAAGGCTTTTTCCTTAAAGTCTTGAAAAGCAAATTTCACCCTGAATGAATGGACATAAATGCAATAGATTTGACAAAAAAGATGTTAACAGAAAGTCAGGATAGTGGACTTTTTAATTTTTTATTAATTTCCTCAATTCAGCAAAGGGACAACTCACTTTACATTGCTCTACGAAAAATATAGAAATAAAAATTAATTTAGACAAACTGCATGCTTCTTGTAGTCCATAGTCATAGCTGACATATAATCTCTGCTGGTAATTGATGTAACTATTTTATTATACTGATTTAATAAATAAGTTAAATACCATCAGTTTTCTTATTTTAATTGCACTCAACTAGCATACCAGGAACATTATATTGGAGTTATTTATTCTACATTTATCCCAGACAGTGTAAGCTCTGAACTGGACTGAGGAATTAAACTGTAGGTCTGCACCAATTCTGCCATTATTTTACAAGCACTTTCAGAATGATTATGTGCATGTACATGCATGTAGGCATATAGACACCTATTTAATAGAAGCTGGTTTTATATAATGAGACACCAAAGAGTTTTCATAATAGATCACAATGAACACCAAAATGAACTCTTGCCAGCATTAGAAAGCATATTTGCAAAGGCAAACAATTATACACTTTTTCCCAGATATATACATAGTGATTTAATTTGAATCATCACCTAACTAGCTGTAGTTTGCATTAAATAAAAAAAAGGAGTATTGCTATATATATACTGTTTTAGTTGCCAGATTCAACGAGTACACTTAGAAAGTTTAGATTAAGATGTTGTATTAGGGTAGGCACAGCCTCAGGCACTGCTACTCATTATGTTGATCTAAGTCACAGTGTGCCTTAATGATGGGTGGGAAAAATCCATCCTGATTAAGTGCACAACCTGAGGTTATATTTAACGGGATTCATTCTAATGTACTCTGCCTCCAGTTGGTATTGGTTTTCTTAGGAGTTGGAGATTTTCACTAGGGTAAAAATAGCACTGAAAAGGAATAGAAGAGACTAAAATTACCTGGGCCATAAGAAGGAAAGGCCTTTTATCACTTTTTAAAATATCAGGTGCTTGGGAGGGCTGGTTTAATGTCTTAGCAATAAAGAATATTTTGCCTATATCAGTATTTTCAAAGTTCAGCTTTGGACCTGATATGAAATCCTGCCTAGAATGATTAAGCAGGTTTCTATTAGGCAGTTTTATTATTCATCTTGAGCTATATTAGTTTTCTACAAATGCACAAAATACTGCTACATGAAATAAGAAGATAAAACCATGTTCTCTCTAAGATATACTGATTTCTGAATATATATACCACTGAAATTAATCACCGTATATTTTTAATTGCATTGATTTTCTGCTTCTATTCACAATCCTACCATGTTTCCTCTCCTGCCTACTCTTTAAAATCCCATCTTCTTTAAATGCCTTTGACGTCTATCATTTCTCAAGTCTTTTTGAAAGGAATGCTTTCTTTCAGGCTCACCATGAATTTTTAGAAATATTTTCATGACCTATGACCACTATAATATGTATTCTGAGAAGGGTTGAACTTGAAGCCTACTGGCAATAAAATCCACAAAGATTGTTAATTTTAAGAAGGGTGGCAAAATAATAATTACAAAAATTCTAAAGCAAGTCACCTCAACAAAACAATCTTTTATCATTGAGAAGTGCATTATAATCAAGTTTGTTGAGGCTATCTGAACACCAGTCTCACTCTTTGCTGTCCCCCCCCTCCTCCTGTGACTTTCTCCTCTTTTTTCCCCCAATTATTCTTGAATTCCATTTTCCTGTGTCTTTCACAGTGTAATTGTGGAGGTTTGGACCTGTGCACAGTCAATGCCAAACAATTTTTTAAAATTATTTTTCCAATAATAGTGTTTATTCAAAAAAAGAGCAATAGTCATAAAGCAGTGGTTTTTGTCAAACAGAATACATCCAAAGTTGACTGTTCGTGTGTCTAAATTGGAGAGATGTGGATTTAATGGATTGATGACTCAGTGGATAAAAAAGTGGCTGAGATCCCACCTCGAGTGCTGCCTACAGTTCTGCTGTCCCCAACATAAGGACATGGAACTGTTGGAGCAAGTCCAGAAGAGGACACAAAGCCAATAAGGAGACTGGAGCACCAGTTAAAAAGAGGACAGGCTAAAAAAGTTCGGGCTGTTCAGCCTGGAGAAAAGAAGGTAACATGGAGACCTCATAACACACTTCCAGTATCTGGGAAGCCAGAGAGAGAGACCCTTGATCAGGAACTGTAGTGGCCAGGCAAGGAGTAATGGATACAAATTAACATAGAGGAAATTTAGGTTGGATATTAGGAAAAAAAAAAATCTTTATTGTGAGGGTGGTGAGACCCTGGAAAAGGGTGCCTAGGGAGGACGTGGATGGCCCATCCCTAGCAATGTTCAAAGCCAGGATGGGCAAGGTCTGGCGCAACAAGGTCTAGAGGGAAGTGGCAGGGGGATGAGGACAGATGATCTATAAGTTTCCTTCCAACCCTTAATTTTCTACAATCCTATGATTATTTAAATGTCTTAAAGATAAGAATCTACTCTATGCTTTTATTTCTCTGGCATTACTGTGGGGAATTCTATCAAACAATTTTCAAAATTATGGTTCAGGCTGATTTGCCTCTAAATTTAACATAAGAAGAAAAGGAATCAAAAAGTGCAAATTACCTGCTTTAGGAATAAGGTCTTCCATTAATACAGATGAAGATTTCCATCTATGTTAAGAGAGATTATACAAACTCTGTTCAAGAAAATCAGCCTTAGCAGAACACAATCCTTACCATAATAGTTTTTCTTCCAATTAACTAGATTATTATTGTAATTCTGATAGGGGAGGAACAAGCCTCTTATACTGCTACTGGAGTTCTGACTTTTTGTGCTACATCAATTTCAAAAATAATAAAACAAGGAAATTCAATCTGCATAAATATCAACATTGTTATAATTTTAGAATTTTATTTAAACTGATATTAATAAAAAAAACTATAGTACAGGCATCTTCACAGAAAATCCATCATAGACTGGACTATTAAAAGAACACATAGAATGGACTTTAAAGAACACTTTAAAGTAAAAAAAAATAAATAACAAAAAATTCCTCCTAAGTTATTGTTAGCAAGGGCATTATCATAAACAGAAATAATCTGCTCAAGAAGAATATTGCAGAGTTGTCACCTCCTCTGAATTAAAAGAAAACAGTTGCCATTTTTGCACATTTCCCTTTCCTTTCTTTCATTTGTATTTGTTTTAAAGGTAAATGGGACATAAGAATGGAAAACAGCACCAGAGTGGAAAAAGGAAAATTGAAAGTAGACAGGAAAATTTTTTCCAAGCTTGATATAATGAGGAAGAGCAGCATACACAAAGAGACAAAAAAGGTTCTGATTGCTTCCCTACATCACTGTGATAAAGTACAGTACATGACTCTGCTCTGCCTTTTACTACTCCCATGGGAAGTGTAGACTCACTCTCTTGTAAACTCAGGGCAGAGCAGGAAATTTTGGCTGTTTTTTTTGTTTTTGTTTTTTTTTTAATGGCAGTAAAAAACATTCTACAGATTTCAACAAAATCCATGCAAACTTAAACCAACAGATTACAACCAACACCTAGACTGCAACTGAAGAACTGTAGTGCTATTTGCCTTTAATTAAGGCAGTACACAGAATTTTTCCTCTCATTGGAAAGGATCCGAGACCTTTTAAATTAGTTACCTCCACTGCATTAATAAACTGTGCCTAAAAGGAGTGAAATGCAACCCATTGATGCAGATCCAATACAGCAGTAGAGGCTACAGTACCCTACTATTGCATAAATTTGCAACATGGAAAGTAAATATGCATAGTTCTAGTACTAACTCTATAACTTGTTTTATCTTGTCACGCTGAAATGAATACGTAAGTGTTTGCACATTAGAAAACAAATGTAGTCTCATGAAATGGGATTCCCAAAACAGGAGAAAAAGGAAAAGCTATGCTTGATAGGCTTTTGTAGATAACCTTTGATGGCCCATATAAAGGCACTTAGAGATCCAGATAAGCAGAGTCAAAAGAATTACAGAGTCTAAAAATGGCTAAATTCCTAATTTGGTGAAAAGTGTGATGCAAAATAAAATATAAGTAACATTTTATCTTGTAGTTTGATTTGTGGCAGTTTTTTTTTTTTTTCCCATCATCATTCTATCTGTTAGTTAAGCCAAAAAAAATTAGTTTGACAGAGTTAGGCCATTTTATGAAAATCTATGGAATCTATGAGGAAAACATAATTGAATGAGGCTTGTTAACAACAAACTGCCAGAAACCTGGAAAGCTTTGCCCTGAAGGCAAGGAAAAGCAGAGGGGCTCAGCATTCCTCTTCCCAGCTACCTCATTTCATTCAAATGAAAAACTGATGGAGCTATATACATCTAGTTATCTCCAAATTTTTCTGAAATATATCTGCAAGTATTTAAGTATTTAAGTAGAGATAGTTTTTTTTTTTTTCTTTCATAGTGTTCTCTATTGAACATCTTTCTTTAGAATAGTCCAGGCCCTACACACCAGATTGACAGCATTATTTTACATCTATCCTTCTATTCTGACACTTTGTCATTAATAATGTATCACCATTTCTGAAACAAATCTACATTCTTCAAGCCACATGTTGTCAAATTCCATTTCACAGCTTTGTTCTCACATTCTTTTCCTATTTCAACACTACAAACTGAAAAGCTTTCATCCCCTTTCCCATTTCCTCCCTTTTATTCCTTGTTTGCTCAGAGTTGCCAGCACCCTGTTCAGCACAAGATCAGTTTTGACACCTGCAATAACAGTACATTTCACTTTTTGATGTCTATGGGACATTTCAGACTAACTTTGTTACTGAATCCAAGAAAATTTTCAGTGTTCTACCAGTAACGATAATGCTTGAAACAGGTTTCTGTTCTTCTGCTCTAAAAAATATAAATATTTGAGTCACAAAAGACAGTGAACAGACTTTTATTGATGCAATAATTTCAATAAACTGCAGCAACTGCAGATAACTTTATTATTCAGAAGTGACTGTTCTGAAACAGCCATAGAAAGCAGGGATTTACTCTAGATATATTTGGACATAGTATTTCCATATCTTCCAGATCTTTATACAAAGTATAAGAAAAAAACTTAGGAACATCATAAAAAATGATCATTCACATGCAAAACTTTATGAGAGTACTCAAACATAAAAGAAATACAATCATGGCAAATATCCATATGTTCATTAAAGACTGCAGGAATAAGATATGAAAAAGGTAGCAAACTACCAATATTTTTGTATAGCCTTTGTTTCTCATATTGCAGGGCACATTTACCAGGGCCTGGAAGACTTGGGATAAATAACATTAGCCATGTTACTAACAACGCTATCGCAGCCTCCACAACTGAGGGATTCCTGTATCATTTCCCTGGTTTTCTAAAGCAGATCAAACAAGTCTCTATAGCACAGTAGAAGTAAAATTTATCCCATCATAGAGGCTTTTCATGAGTTCAAGTGCAATAATGAGCAGGAAAAGACCACTTAGGAATTAATTTACCATGTTATGAAAGGTTTTTTGTGAAACAAGAAAATCAATGAAACTTCAGCCTGCAAGTTTCACAGAATACCTACACCACCAAAAATGCACTTAAATTGATGCATTGCTTAGAAAGAATGCTGAAATATATTATTTTTTTGATATTCTGGAAAGAGTATTTCAAACAAAACCTGCCCAGTTTCTTTTTGAGTTTGTCAGAATTCCCAGCAGTAAAAGTATTTTATACATTTATGTACTATTGGATTGCTCTGAAATTCCCTCTGCAGCCCAAACAAAGGATGTGATGATTTTAAGTACAGAAAACCAGGAACCATGCAAAAAATTTTCTTTTCTTTTGCAAGTATTCTTTGTATAAAATATGTATTACATAAAAAATAAGTTTATTTGATTCTTGAATTTATTCCAATTTACAATCGAGAGTAAGAATTTGTGCATTTGTATAAATAAAAAATAAATCCAAACTTGTCATGATCATATATTTCCCTTGATGGGTTCTATAAGAGAGTGGAAGCTATTAAAAGTCTTTAGCAATAAAAAACAACTTTTTACTACTCTCTTCATTTGCTCCTTTTACTAAAAGGTCGTGATTTCCTCATTCATGTCTATGGAATTAGAGAAGTAAAGCTTTTTAAAATTGAAAAGATACAGTCAGATCTGCAATTCCATTGTTCTTTTCCATTTGTTCTTTGAATTATGCATTAGTCATAGCAAGTCTAATAATTTACACGTCAGTTTCTCAAACTTTAAATTCTAATAGAATTACATTGATGAAACAATCTTATTATTTTTTAAAATCAAAACTGTAATTTAATTTCCAAAAAGGCCAGAGAGTCAATAGCCTTTCAGCAAGTCCATTGTGTTTCACTTGTCCCTGAAAAAGTCAATACATTTTTTTCCAATTCAACACGATGTCCGTTACTATAATGAAAAACATGGAGCATTTTTAAAAACTGTTAAAGACATTGCATCAACAGTGAAAAAAATTACAATTACTGCAATAAAAGAGAATAATCTTTGTGGAAGGGCAATGAGAAGAGTTCTTTGCAGATATTTAATTTTTTTATATATAGTTTTCAAGGTTTGTGAACATGATGACCTAAGTGATTGTTACTGGTTTTTTGCAACACATAGGAATAAATACTGTACTTGCTGTGTAATAAAATCCTCAAGGACAAGAATAATGTCTTTGTTAGTGTCTATGCCATGGATGGCACAGTAATGTTCTTTTTATAATTACACTATTTCTATAACAGCAATATAACAAACATTTGTTAAGGCACAGCCACATATGAACACAAAAATAGAGAGTAAAATAATGCTATATTAACTATTATTGCAATGTGGACAAAAATATGGGATAGAAAGATGATTTGATACAACGTGAATATTTTACACACATATCTCATGAAAATAATAACAAGACCTTTTTCTTCAAAGTTTTGTAAAGTTTTCTTCAAAATTTTTATGTTAAAAAACTGAGGAGAAAAAAAAGTCCTTAAAAAAGTCCTTTATCATCTTGTTAAGTACTACATGGACCATAAGCTTTTGCAAACAAAATTTTTATCCTAAAGAATTGACAGAACATATTTTCATAAAAATTAAAATCTATATAATTATAAAAGACCAACCTCTGCACAGTCAGATGGGCCAACAGAATAAGTAATCTTCAAAAATATTTTCTATTTCATGTATTGTAAAATGTACTGAATGCCTTTCAGACATATAAACATGCTTGGACTGTCAATAATTCAATAATTATTTCTATTAATATTCTTACTAAGACAAAGCAAAACCATTATTATTTGCAGTTTTTAATCAACTAATAAATTGATCTATTATAGTTTTTTTTCCTATTCATATTGAATCTTTCAGCCTTTCCAACACCATTGGCACATCTTTCAGGATTTCCCTCAGTATCACTAGGCTGACTACCCCAAAACGACATATTATCCATACTCACAGCTACTAAATGCATGAACACTGTTTTGTAATAAATTGAAAAAAAAGTCAGAATTTTAATTTTTGTGGTGAAGCAATGGAGTACCAGTTAAACACTCAAAGGTTGCAGAAATCATATGAGACATAGGGAATTTTAAAAATATATAACTATTTTAAAAGGCATTCTCATATAATCTATTTCTATTGGTATTTGTCTCAAGTACCTTGACTTGTTCATTGACTCATATTATTTAGTCACACAAAGCTTTTTCATCCAAACTCCATTTTATTCCTTTTGTCGCTGTAATGGTTTTGCACGTCCTGGTTTTTGGTAGCAGGGGGGCCACAGAGATGGCTCCGTGAAAAGCTCCTGGAAGCTTCCACCATGTCCAGCAGAGCCAATCTCCGATGGCTCTGAAGATGAACCTGCTGCTGGCCAAAACTGGGCCAAGGAGAGAGGTTTATTCTTTTTCCTTCAGTTATTCTCATAATTCCTTCTTAAAAAAAATTGGCTTATTTTGCACTTAACTTCTACTTATTGCACTGGTCATTTCCATAATCATAAACCAGCCTGATCACTGGCTGTCTTTTGTGACATAGCAATAATGTGGAAGAGTCTAAAGGCTGCCTTGGGCAACAATCTGGGGATATTAGCATACATCAGGTACCCTGGGGTCACCACTTTAGAAGTATGCAGCAATATCAGGTGAAGAAAAACAATAGGCAGTTATGAGATAACTTCTCCACAGGGAAAGTTTTATTCCAGCTTTCAATAGATGCTGGTTTATGCCCTGGAAGAAAATAATTATATTACTTCTAAAATTCCATATATATAGTTATCTTCATAATTTCGGCTTATTATTTTAACTCTAAGTTCTTGTTACTAATATAAATAGATGGTTCTATTGTGAAAAAGCTACAGTGCCAGTAATAGTGAGCTAGTTGAAGATCTTCTGGAGGTACACTATAATCAATGTGCTATAATACGTGATTGCGCCTGAGATTCCCCAGCTTTCTTTTGGAACTTGTTACTTTTCCTAAGACACTAAAAGATAAGACTACAAGACTGCCCAATCATCCTCATTAAAATACTGAAAATTCAAAGGCATTAAATGCTGAAGTACAACATTATAATTTGTAATGAAATATTGGCACAGCAGTTACCATAGGTGGTATTATGACATCTGAAGCAAGTGTCTTTCTAATAAATTATTAGGTGGATCCCTGAAGTAGGTAAGATATAAATAAATAGATACGGTTAATACAGCATTAAGGGTCAGGGAAGGTAAAAATCATTAGTGTATCATTTAATTGGTTTCATAAATTGTCATAAAAAAGGTAATCCTTGAGCTTTCTGAGACTGTTGAGATATGGAAATTGAGAATACAACCCACAAAAGTTACACCGTTTTATCTTCAATTAATACCACTGGGAAGGGAATAACATCATTAAGGATGGCTTAGAAGTTGGAACAGTATTCAAGCAACCCAGAATTTTTTTTTTTTTGAAACTTTATAATCTACTCACTGTGGATTTTCCACTTCTGACCACTAAAATATATTTTAACTGTAAGGATGTGGGGAGTGTAAGGGTACACATATATCAGGAGCACAATATCTCATTTATGAGTATAGAAAGCAGAGACAAGACATGGAATGAGTAATAAATCATAGATAGATATACAAATCCCAAATATATGAGATAGATCAAAACTAACAGTGTTGGATCCATATTGGAGCTAGACAGCCTTGGCTCCATCAGACTTAATGGAAGCTTCTGGCAGCTTCTCACAGAATCTCCCATGTAGCCCCCCACTCCGCTACCTAAAACTTACCATGCAAACCCAAGACAGTAAACCTGAGTCTCCCACAATAATATTCATAGAAAACAGCATTCATTGATTTATTTTTAACTACTGAGGCAGAACTGCCAAACATTCTTTTTGTCTCTGAGTATATCAATTCTTTTTTTCCTTTTCCTCCATAGAAATACTTAAAAAAAAAAAGAATGACATCAGCAAGCATTGTCGGCTCAGAACCACTTAACACTTCCTGACACTACCATGCTAAACAATTATTCTCTGGACTGTAAAGTATGCACAGCCCTTGACTGTTGTGCAAGTTTTTTTTTTGTTTTGTTTTGGTTTTTTTTTAATAGGTGTAATTACCTCAGGGGGATTGAGTACATGGAAGTAATTGATGTTTAACATTTAAGAAATGTAACACAATTTTATGCCTGTTTAAAAGTGTCAAAAGTGATTCATAATATTTGAAGAAATTTCACTGTTGGCAGAATCAATATCTACACATGGGAAATTATCCCAAATAAGAATACCACATTTGATGTAAAACTCACATTTAATATGAAAAGTAACCATATTTCTTGTTTCTGTGTGTGCTACAACTAATGTTAAGACCATTTTCTTTAAACCACAAAGTCAGACGTGAATCATGTTTCAAAAATTTAGTAAAAAATCATAAGATAATAGAATTATTTGGGTCAGAAGGAACCTTAAAAATCCTTCAGGGGCTCTAAGCCCCCAGGTTGCTTAAAGTTTCATCTAAGCCAACCCTGAACACATCCAGGGATGAGGCATCCACAGCTGCTCTGGGCAACCTATGCCAGTGTCTCACCACCCTTATAGTAAATTTCTTCCTACTATCTGATCTAAAAACACTCACTTTCATTTTAAAGAGGTACCTTTTTTTTTGCCATGACATGCTCTCCCTCCTGTTTCAAAAACACTTGTTCGAGTTGCAGGAAAAGTCTAGATTTTATTAACAGAGCTGAAACTTCTGAATTTTTTTCATGTCCAAAGTCAATCTTACAGGGTGACCACTTGTGAGCATTTGTAATGGGAGTGTTTCCACTGATTTTTAGAAGACTAAATTCACATTAAGAGTATAAGTTTCTTAAGTTTTTTAATAGTCAGATGTTATGAGCAGCTTTGCAAAGTAAAGCAGAGATTTTTGTGGATTTTAGAGGAAATAATCACAGCCTCAAAGGTAGCATCATCATTACTGCCACACTTAGAATTGTTTTGTGAGACCAATTCCAGGCAGCTCAGGAGCTTTGAAAATCAAAATTTATGGGACACAGTGAATAACAGAAAAGGGATGTAGAAGTAATAATGGATCTTTTAATGTGTTTTGACTCTAGGCCAAATTGTTTTTACAGAAATGAAGACCTTTGATTTGTAATTTTCAAACATAAGAAATCTATATTTACATCAGTATAGCATTTTTACACTCTATCATGTAATTAATAACCATACAGTAATATTTATGCATATGTACTAGAAATAGTATGTCACAGGTGAATTTATCTTTGACTTCTTTATTTTTAATTCTTCATTCATTCTCAGTAGTGATATTCCTTTTTCTACAGACCTCAATGGTTTTAAGTTTTGACTACACCCAAATGGCATGCAAGGAAAGCACAACATTATTTTCAGTGCTTGAACTGCTGTATGAAACATGCACAGGAGTTCATATTTCTGTGATTGGGGAAATTTAATATTTGTGATATACTCAAGAACTCAGCCTACTATTCAGACATGTACCTTTCACAAAATGTAGGCTATAATTAAATTTATATAAATCAATAGTTCTTGCAGCTATCTCTTCTTGATGTCAGCTGATTCTACACAACAAATTTCAGTAGAAATGCCACAACTTGAAGAAAAAAAATCCAAAACATTTCATAGTCATGTAAATTGAGTTACAGATATGCCATATTGAAGAAATATTTTTATTAATCTTAAGAAGTTTTGCTAGTAGTACATTGAAGACAGCTTTTAGCAAGTTGCTAGCATGTATAAAAATTTCCTTAAATTAGTACCTCTCATACAGAAGATCAATTTTGTGGTGGTTTAAGATGTTTGGATGTTTTGGTAGACTGGGGGAGAAGGTTTGGTTTTGGTTTTGGTTTGGTTTTTTCTTAGGTTTGGCATACTGCTTTCAGTTTTTACATAAAATTAAAAGAGATACCACCCATCTTACCTAAAAGGAATTAAGTTCAAAGATCTATATGTTGGCAAGAAGTAGTTCCATCTTAAAAATAGTGCTTCCGCAACTGCTATTCGAGGTTAGCTTATTCTAGTTGTTTGAGGCTTTAAGGTGGCACAACAAACAGCTTATTCAAGTCCAAACAGTAATCTCTTAATATCAGGTCTTATGGCCTTTCAAAAAGTCACTAAGGGAGTGTTTACTATTGGTCAGAAACATTACTTGTTCCTGACTGAGCGAACTTCATTCTTTGAGAGCTTAATTATGGAAGTTTTAGAAAATGCAATTTTAAAATCTTGCAACATGTTTTTGGTTAATGAAAAATAGTCTCTTCTCATCCTCTTCTATATCTATCATTGATGTGGAATGGTAAGAGAGACTTTGACATCAAAGTAGTGCTACACAGCAAAATAATGCAGACTTACAGCCTTGTGAGAAAAATTCATTAGCTGTTTGATCTAAAAGTTCTTCTAAAGAATAAAGGGAAATACATTTACATAGAGAAGAGATAGTGAAACACAAAAGGAGAAGAGAAATTTTAAAAAAGTAATTAAAAACACCACCAAAAGGCTACACACAGACTTTTCTCTCTTTACACTTTTACCTTTATATCCCAAGGTAAAAATGCCTTCAATATTTGGCATAAAAATGTTATACTGGCATTTAAATTGACATAAAGTTACAATTTCTGCATTTTAACTACTTCATTTATTTTCACGACAAATAAAGTGGGCATCATGTTACCAATTCACTTTCTAAGAAGAAAATTGCTCAGCATTATGAAGCTACTTTTCAAAGTGCAGGTACCAATTTCAAACATTTCATTGTATAAAACAAAATGGAAAGAAACCCATTACATGTTTTAAACCAGTTTAAAACTAAAAGTCTCTCATTAAAGGCAATGACCTAGCTTTTTTGCCTTATGCATGCATACAGGCTGCAGTTTTTGAGGGAGCTGTATGATTTGCTTTTAAAGACATTTTTTTTTCTACAGATTAAAAAGCCTGAAAGACTAATCAGTGCTACCAAGGATAAAACCCATTTTTCATGTAAAATCTTGAAATGCTACGTCCCAAGTATAATCCATCTATGATTGCTAATATCAACAGGAAGCATCGATATTTTAAATATTTTAAAATGTTTATTACCTGGGCTTCGCAGAACCATACTTCCATCAATGACAGCAAGAAAAATTTCTGAAACATCACAAACAGCAGCAAACTTCATTGACAAGTGTTCTATCTGAAACAGTAGGACCTTTAAGTATCATTAAAACAAAGAATAAGGCAGCCTGGTATAATTTCCCTTTTCACAGTAAGTTTCTGATATGTCATGCAAAGCATTATAAAAGAGTGAAATCTAAAAATGGCACTGCTTAACCTGTCATTTTAATGCCAAATTTGTAACTTGTTAACTAAAGGGATTGTATGAAAGTATAAAGCATTTATTTACTCAATGAAACAGTTTACATGTTTTTAAATAGTCTGAAAAATCAAGTGTAATTATATCTTATTTCTCTTGAGCACCTAATTATATTGCCAGATAACATAAAGTGGGAAAAGTCATTGCAGCTTCAGAGGCTCAGGTGAATTAAATAAAAAAAATCATAAAAGCTAAAACCAGCTATATTAAGAAACCTGTCATGGTTAAGAGAGTTAGTCTTCCAATAGGATTCTTCAGTAACTTTCATAAATTTGCAAAAAAAATATTTCTGTTACACATTGTGATGTTCTGTGGGTGAAATGATTGTTATTTTATACTATTGGTCAATATTTAATGTAGGTGAAATATAAAATATTTAATGAAATTTGTAAAAAGATGTAAAGAGTTGAGAATTTAAATGCTCAACCCTGACTCCATACATGGGACCTGCATAGATTAATGAATTGGATTTCATGTAAAAATCTTGAAGCAAAACTACTCAAAGAAATTGCTGTAGAGAACTAAAGCAAAATCCATCACTAATAATCCTTTTTCATCGTTATCATAATTTCTCATCAAGACAAGAACAGCATTGTTAATTAAAGTCAACAATGTTCCATTATGTGGGAGGATACAGAAAATTTTAGGTCTTTCAGGATACAGTTATGTTTTGCAAATAAGCAATTAGGATTATTTCAGAGAAATTGTATATATGCTATATTTTCCACTTGATTTTACTGAATTTTCTGAGGCTAATTAAAAAACTGCTGGAAGGGAAAACCCAATTTTTCTTATGTCTAGAAATGCATAACAGGCATGCAAAGCACACGGCATATTGCATTGTTTTAATTTGATTTTTCTTCATCTATTTGGAGGGGTTTTTCTTGTGTTGTAAGGGTTTTGTAGTGCATTGAATCTGTATTTTTTATGCAAGGTGACATTTGCCAAATTTTAAATAATAATGTTGAATTATTTTAAATAATAATGTTGAACTGACATAAACAAAAATGTGGACAGGTGGAGGAGTAAAGAGTGTTTCCCACTACAAACTTTTAATTAGACTCCAAAATTCTTATTAGACAAATTAGATGTAAAAATAAAATTTTACATCATGGCTTGTATTTGTAAGGCTATTTCAACACATTTGACTTAAAAAACAGAGGTACATAAATAATGAACTGTATTTCTACAGCTAAAAAAAAATAGTAGAAAAGTCACTTTTCAGTCAGTGAGAACTACTGTATCATCCTATGTTTTGCCTGTAACAATTGAAAGTGGCAAGAATTTTCTTTCCTGTGTAACTTTGATGCTATTGTTAGCTAGTTCATTTGATTTGAAGAGAAATTTTATGTTATTAGAGACTCTGGAGCAGTCTAAAATTCTGCAAAATACCCATAGCTTTTTTTTTTACAAGCAAGAACTACATCATTTAAATGTATTTTAAAATCCATGTTTGAACAGTGTTTGACTTAGAAAAACTGCAATCAGAATTCTAGTCTTGAGTCACTCAACCTATAGCATTAAAGCTATGTAATATTGTATAATAATCTTATGTTTTCTCTTTCAGTGCCACAGTATCAGAACAGCAGTCTTGCAATAGGACAGGAACAGAAATTTGGAAAGAAAAGCAAAGAGCAAAATGAAAAAGTAAATCAAGTATTTAAAAATTCTATTAAAATGTTTTAAAAATGACTTCTTGCTTTCCTACTCAGCCATTTCTTGGCTTCTGAATGCCTTGTGGTTGTCCCAATTATGTAGTTTTGCCTTTTTTCCTCTTGGGTTCATGTTTTGCTTAAAGACAAAAGCTGATAAAACAATGTAGCTACTCCTACTACTTTCTCCTCTTTCATTTCAAAGGTGGATTTCCTTCATGTAGAATACTTGCTTCTTTAATCTATTTTTATAACTACAGGAGTTACCAAATTTAGAAAGATCTCTAAGATCTCTAATTACCAAATTTAGAAAGATGTCTTCAAAAGGTATCAAAAATTACTGATATCTCCAGATTTATGGGGTTTTTCCTATTACTTACAACATTTGTTACATATCTGAGCTGATTCCAACTGCTAGATATAAAGTTACCACTAAAAAATGAAATAATAATTGATTGTATATTTAGATGCAGAATTAAGAAGTCATTTTCAACTGACAGTTGAAAAAAATGTAACGAGGCATGAGACTGCTTGGTCTTATGTGCAAACAAATAAAGAGCAATAGATCCAAAGTATACAAGATTTTTCTGGTGACTGAGTACACATCCCAGTGACATGACAATGTAGCTGTATTTAATGGTGATATCACTCTGTAAATATTTGCTGACTGCAGCTGGGGAAATGAAGAAAAAAAAGGTAGCTTTTCTAACACTACTTGTAGAATCAGACTTGTGGAATTATGGTGCAGCAAAAGTGCTGACTTTTTCTAGAGAGGGTATTTTAAGAAAGTCTCTGAAAAAAACAGTAGCTCATATTACTGGGAAAAGTAGTAGATTGTTTACAGAAAAGGATCTACTTGATCTGCAAGTATAATTAATTCAGTCCAATATGCACATTCTGTTTTCAGTTTTTTTTTCCTTAACATTCACAATTGAAGCCCCTTTTCATAGTTTAAAAGAAATGAGGGATTATTATGCAATTACATACAGAGATGAAACAGATTTTAAATCATGTTCATACTTTTTTTAAGGGGGTGTATTTTAAAGTAAAATCCAAAATACTTTTGCTAGTTAACACCTGAATAATAACATTTTAAAATCAAATTAACAAGAAACATACAGCTTTCTATAGATATAAAAGTAATTTCCATTGAGTTACTGAAATTTGAAACATATTAAATTTTTGTCCATTTATAGGACCTATGTCTTTTAGAATAATATATATCAAAAGATAAACCAAAATAATTATCTGACATATACATATATTCTGACCTGTTCATTTTAGACATGTTCATTAAAAAAAAAGAAAAAGAAAAACAAGAAGAAGAAAAAAATCAATGCAAAAAACCTCTAGATTTAAGGTATTAAATAGGTTACAAGAATGATACATAATGTTTATGTGTGGGCTTTTAGTGATAGTAAAGTTATTTTTAATTAGGACAAAATGTAGAAGGAAGACAAACAAACTCAAATCCCTCCATAAATTATTTTCTGCAGTTGTGCTCTGTTTAGCATCGTGACCTGTTTTTAAGTAAACTCAAGGGTAATATGAGATGCGATCGAATTTTAGAGTACTGCAATGACCTACTGAAAAAAAGAAAAGAAAAAATAGTTCATACTTCATGGTCTAATCAAGAACTTAATTTACTCTTCATTTCTGTGGATTAGTATCTGGGAACCTCTGACCCTCTTCAGTCATTCATTAGAAGAAATGTTTAAAACTGACAACTGAACTTTGCATTCAAATAATGATTTAATATTCAAAGTTAAGCTTAAGCATGAAAGGCAGCTAAAATGGTCAAATAAATGGATAATTATGCTTCCATATTGAACGACTCATAATATATTTCCATTATAAAGCCAAGCAGGGTTGTTTATTCAACGTCAGATTTATCCCTAAAGAAGGGCAAGAACAAATTTGAAACAGAAGAGTGCCCTGTGTTTATCAAATATTCTTATCTTGAATACAACTTTGTAACAAATGTCCATGTTTTTTTTAATCTGACATTTTATCCATCAAAGGACTGTGGTTAATGAAAATTGCAGTTCAAAATAAATTATTTCTCTCTACAAAGAACTATAGCTCCTACGTTTTGTAGGTTTTTTCTTCTCTTCTTTCTCATGAGAAAAAGCCATGAGTCATCACAAGAAATTCATCAGAAAACTACCCTTAAGAATTTGAGGCATCTATTCTGAATCTTAAGGCACAAGATAATTTTTTTTTATTACTTACTGCTTTATAATCTTTCAAAAAGCAATGAAAAATGAAATAAGGAGGGGAGTTCTCAGGGTTTTTATGGTTTGATTTTGGTTTTTGGGGGATGATTCATTTTCATTTGATTGGGGCTTTTTGCAGATTTCTTTGTTGCTTTTTTTTTTCTTTTCATTTGTTTGCACTTTCTTTTTGGTTGCTTTATTTTTATGGGCAGAATCTGCCTTGCATCTTCCATACTTGAGTAAGTTTTTTTTCCTCAGGCTCTTCTCTCTGCCCTTTTTTCTTTTTTTTTTTAATTTGACTGAAATAAAGCACAGTCAGAAATTAGAAACCTTTAGCAACTAATTGCCCGTTAGTGGTCCCCTATATGTACTCAGACAAATGTTTTCAGTAACTCAGTGTTTTCTTAAGTTACATAGAGTAATATTTTAAAATAAAGGAGATCATAAAATTTATTAATAGTTATTTAAAGAACAATCCACAGAGTTAAGAGAAAAGGAAGAAATAAATGGTTTTTAATTTTACGAGAAATTCAAATGTTTCCTAACTTCAAAACCTTTCTCCTGTAAGTATACTCAATGCCTAGAATGTTATTATTATGAACATCTTGACATAGTATTCTGTTCGCCCCCTTACCATTTCTATTTCAAAATTCATGGAAAATGCTGGTCTATAAAAAATCTCTATTATTTAAGAATATTTCAACAATGGGTGAAAGCAAAAGACCAGTTTATTTTCTCTAAATTTATACTTATGTGTGTAATTGCAACACAGAAATGGAAAACATTTATCATGCTATAGTAAAGTGCTTAAGTAATCTAACAAAATCTCTAAAAAACTGAATTATAAAGCTTAAAATAAAGATTTCACGTTAGTATTAATCTTCTTGAAAATTGTAGTGCAACCTATAACCTCCAAGTAATGATGGTAATTAACCTTACTAAAACTAATTCTTTTAATGCAAGTCGTTCTTATTTGCCAGTATTATTTCCAGAATTTGCCCAGCTCTGGCTTCCTGATTTTTGATTTGCCATTTCAAGGCCTTTTGACGATTTAAACATTTCAGAGTGCTGTCCTATACTCAGTTCACAGAAGACTTGGTAAAATCCAGTGCAGGGAAATTATTTCCCAAAAGAACATTTACAATCAAAGATGGAAGCAAATCTGTTTTATTGATGTAAACTGCATATAGTCATAAGATCATAATTTAAAGTCACAATGTGAAACCATCAAGGTACAAACATTTTTGAATCAATAGTATGAGAAACTCTCTAATGGGAAACCTTCCTTTTAGTCCTTGCTCTATAAAAACTGTTTGCTAGTACATTATTTAAAAATATTTCCATATTGACAAACATATTTTGGCATTTAATTTGATCCAAAAATCACCTTCCAACATGCAGAATCTAAATGAAATACAAAATACTTCAATGTTTCATTTTTTGATTATGTTGAAAAATATAAAAACCATTCCTTTCGAAAATACATCTAGATTACTGTTGAGGAACCTTACTTGCTTGGCAGCCACTGTCTTCCAAAGAAAATTTTGGGAAATTATCTTATTAAAAATTAGCATTTCAAGATGAATATTTTCTCTCTGTTTAGAGAGAAAAATTAAGAAACTTGAAAATGCTTGAAAAAAACCTGAACAAAATTCCTGTATAGGGCAGATGGCATCATAAATACAAATTATCTATTTTTTTTTCATTCCATGAAAAGTAAATTGTAACTATCATTTTGTAAGACACAAAGGACTGAGTCTACAACTCAAACTTAGTATTTTTTAATATCAATTTATTTTTGGTTTGTTTTACAATAATAGCACGGTGATCTTTAATGAGGCATAAACATAAACAGACCATAAAAAAAATCTCCAAGTAACTTGAAATACATTGGAATCTGAAGTTTCTTTATAAAGAACTTTGGCACAAAGAACATTAAAATTTCCATTAAAAAAATATTGACACTCCTAAATATCTACATTACTGACTGCTATTTTCCCAAAATCTTTAGAAACAGCTCGATAACACTGGTGACTTGAAATATTGGCCATTTTTTTCCTTTCTTGAAAGACATTTCATATAGGGAGATTCTCAAAGTGCCCACAGTGGGATGAAGTTTACTTCACCACAATTATGGTCATCATAAAGATTACCTTTATAAAAATGAGCATTATTAAGCAACATTTAACATACTTTGTAGTCATGATGAGATCATAAATATCGCTGTGAGAGTCAACTTGAGATACTGTTAAAGTCATACTCTGGCTGTCTGTAGGAGCTTCTCATTCAGGGAATGTTCTCATTTTGATATAAGCTTTGATAAAGAAAATTAAAGGTGAAAAATGGTCTCTCTGGGGATAAAGAAATCCCAAATAAAACCAGGAGAAGAGTCCCTAACAAAACAAATATTCCTTGAAAATGCTGACTTGATTTTATGTTTGATATGGAAGTCACTTGTAAGCACCTGCTAACACTACTAAAACAAAACAAAGCAAAATAAACAACTCACAAAAACAGTAAAAAAGGGAATGTCAACAAGTTCCGGCATGTAAACTTGCTTAACTTGCTTGTTTAAATTATTTTCACCCTGCTGTTTCAATGCAGATAGACGTCTAGTTTCCCTTCAGGGGGAAGGTATCTAAGTCTATGTTCCTATTTCAAATATCTGAAAAGATCTTTTTATATTCTAATTTATATCAACAGGAAAAAAACACATTCTCTTTGCAGAGAAATTTTGAAATAACCAATACATTTCAGATATGTAAGAGACAATGGAAAATAGCAAAATGAATTTAGATTTCTGATTACACCTTAAAGAAAATCTCTAACATTAATCTGGTAACAATGCCTGTAGGAAAGCTGAAAGTCACATATTGGTGAAAACAAAACTGTTTATTGCAGAGACATATTATAGAGGAGGGTAGTGGCTGCCAAGCATATAAATTAGTTCAAGACTAATCTAGATGTATTTCTGGAGGGAATGATTGAAGGAATAGTAAGAAAGCTGAAAAATTGATTGGGATCAGCAACACGAACAACAAAAAGAGGCCTGCTATGTAGATAACATTTTTATGTTCTTAAAAGTTTTGATATTCTTATCTTAGCACAACAGGAATACATAGTATTTAATTGAATTCTGAAGACTTTCCAAGAAGCTGTGTGCAAAAAAATCTTGCACTGAATTTCTGTTGAACTAGCGAAACACAATAGAACAGTTGTATTGAGTTTACATGGCCAAGTTTTGGTAGCAGAGGGGCTGCAAGGGGGACTTTTGTGACAAACTGCTGGAAGCATCCTCCATGTCTGGCAGAGCCAGTGCCTGGTGGCTCTGAAGATGGAATGTGCTGGTGGCTAAGGCTGGGCCAATTAGAAATTGTGGTAACATCTCTTTGATAACAGATTTAAGATGATGGGAAAAAAAGTTCACAGATATAATTGAGGCCAAAGGAGAGAGGGGTGAAAACATGTGAGAAGAACAACACTGCAGACACCAAGGTCAGTGGAGAAGGACGAGGAGCAGGTACTCCCAGCATGGGAGCTGGAATTCCTCTGCAGCCCATGGTACAGACCATGGTAAGCAGCTGTGTTCCTGCAGCCAATGGAGGTCTATGGGGATGCAGAGATCCACCTGTAGCCTCTGAAGGAGCCCCAAACCGGAGCAGAGGGATGTCTAGAGGAGGCTGTGAGCCTGTTGTATTAGTTTTGCCCAGCTTGGTTTTTGGTAGCAGGGGGGCCACAGAGTTGACTTCTGTGAGAAGCTGCTGGAAGCTTCCACCATGTCTGGCAGAGCCAATCCCTAATGACTTTGAAGATGAACCTGTCATTGGCTAAGGCTTGGCCAATTAGAGATGATGGTAGGGCCTCTTAACATATTTAAGAAGAAAATAAAAAAAAAAGTGGGGTGCATTCATGATGCTTCAATGTTTGCCTCCCAGAGGAGCCATTAAGTGCTGAAGCCCTGCTTCCCAGGAAATGTCCAAACATCACTTGCTGATGGTAAGATTGACTTTTCTCTTTGCTTATGTGTGCACAGACTCCTGCTTATTTCTTTTCTTTCAGTGTAATAAAACTGCCTTATCTCACCCACTGGTTGTTTGCCGTCCTATTCCCTGCCTCATTGGGAAAGAGAGTGATAGAGTGGCTTAGCGGGCACCTGGCACCCAGCCAAGGTCAGGCTGCTACACCTGTGGAGAGAGGAGAATTGTCTCCCATAGGAGGGATCACACGGTGCAGCAGGGTAATGCCTCTTCTCCCTGAGCAGCAGGAGAAGCTACAGTGAATGAACTGACCATAACCCCCCTTCCCTATCTCCCTGCACTGCTGGGGGAGGAGGTAGAGATGGGAAGGAGGGAGGGCTGGGAGGTGAGTGTTTTTAAGGTCTTATTTTACTGCTCATTATCCTGCTCTGACTCTGTTAGTGATAAATTCAATTCACTTCCCTATTTTGAGTCTATTTTGCCCATGAAGGTATCAGGTGAGTGATGTGTCCCAGTTCTTATCTCATCCTATGAACCCTTCATTATATTTTCTCTCCTTTGTGAGAAGGCAGTTCTGGAATCCAGTCAGGGTCAGCCGATACAGCAATTCAGTTGCATGGGACCTACAAAGATCATCTGGTCGAACTGCAAGTGAAATGCCTTTCTTCACTTATTTCTTTGCACGACAATATATTTAAAAGTGTTCTTCTCCTTTGGGAGCTTGATTCAGTAGCATTATTTTTCCTTCTTAAAATACACTCTTGTTATATATAACAGTCTGAATATGTGCACCATGTCCTGAAGTATTATTTGCACTGACATTGTGCCAAAGTCATTGTCCTGGTGTCAATATCTTATGGCATTGGTCTCACACCTATAGGGGCTGCATAGGACAAGTCATCTATTCAGATTTTGAAGATTGATCCTGAACTGGCTGAGGCTTTAGTCTCAGCTGTCATTCTTGGACATTCTTGCCCTTTATTTTTCATATGGATTTAAGGCAATGATTTGAGAGTCTGGGATGTTTTTCTGTTTCATTTTTTAAAAATCATTTTCCTGGAAAATGGAGAAAGAAAGGAGTGTTTGGATCTAGAAGGCAAAGCAAAAGAGACTTAAATGGTCATCAAATCTCTCTAGAAGTATGGAAAAATGATAAGATGGTTTAAGCAGGCAACTAATTCACACATTGTTTAAATATTAAAAAGAAAAAAATAAAAACCGTTCAGTAACAGGAAAAAGATTAGTAAAATCCACATCCAAAGTGGTAAGTGCTGATGTAGCTGCTCCTCAATGCTTATTAAGACAGAATGTAGTACCATGAGTGGTGCTAAACACAAACATGGGGTTTCTCATTGCAAGGGACTGGTACTCTGTCTATGCTGGTCTATAACTGCTTATAAAAGACTTGGATAACAGCTTTGTAGCAGCATAGCCAATACACACAGCATGATTCTAATTGTGTACTCTACTTGGAGATAGTCTGAACTGCATCACTTGCAAAGAAGCCATTTAAAGCACACTTTTCCTACATTTTCTTCAGAAAGAAAAAGCACAAAAACACACCAACCACATGCTACTGTTCACACAAAAATCTTGTTCTGTAATATGTTTTCTTTTCCTTAGTTTCTATGCAACAGTGACAAGAGTGAAGAATTTGACTAGCTGCTGATGTCACTTCAAAAATTATGTTTAAAAAAAACTTATTATAGGCTTGCAATCTTTCTCATTAGTTCCTAGGATTAGATACAGGAATGTCTAACAAACCCTGTGTAGGTAGCAGTTACATTTATTTGTGCTGCCCTGATACATTTCTGTTATGAAACTTTGTGACTTTTTATCCAAGCTGATTTAGATTGCACAGAGTGCTCATGATTTACATCTTCTGAGTGTTTGCTTTCCAGCATCTTGCCTCTAACAAGTTTAAAGAAATCAGATTGAGCATACCCTCCAAATTCTGAACTACGACCCAAGTTTTAGAAGCAGTAATATTGCCTGGATTTGTAAAGCTTGACTCACCATGTAGCTCTCTCACATCTTAAGAACAGTATTGATAAGGTTGTGCACCTCCATCATAAAGCCCTCAATAAGCAGGGAGAACAAAATTCACAGTGAAAATACAGCAGCACAGAACTTTATAAGGAAAATAAGCAACTTCTGAGTGTCAATAAGGACCAGTTAGTGTATGAGAGCAAAAGAACACAACTGCCACTTCAGTATGAAATTCTATACTGTCTAGAAGATATATAAATGTAAAAATGTCCACAGAAAATGTACAGAGACTTGTTTCACAATATTTTTCTGCTAAAGGAACTATAATATCTTTTTAAAAACTGAAGGAGGAAGAAGATCACATGGGTGTCCCAAAGTCTTTTTGTCAGCAGGACGATTGACAAAAACATCAAAACCAGCTTGTTTTAATCTTTCAGATAAGGACTTTTAGAAAAATTGTTGTGGTGAATGATATGTCTAAAGGAAAGATATAAAATCTCATCTTTAGCTGTATACCAACAGAAAAAGAATCTCAGGAAGTGGTAGTAAAAGTACATAGATGTTTTATTTATAGTGGAAGTACACCTGAGATTCAAACATTACTTTTCATACCAGAATGGCAACTTCACCTATAACCACTGATAACAGTTACACATGAGAAAGGTCATATTAAATGTGAGGGCCATGGTCTGGTTTCCACAGTACAAAGCAAAAAGAGTAATAGCATCTTGCTGAGATTCTAACTCACGGATTCCTTTGGGTCCAGTGGCCTCCAGATCAGTATTGAACAAGATCTATCACAGCTATTATAACACATGCTATATGAAGTTTTTTTTAATCTTCCCAATAAAAAGCCAGGATATAGATGCACTGGGCTGTTGTATACACAACTCTGCCTCAGTTTTTGTGTTCTCATCTGGGATCAAACTTCTTTAAGTAAATGGAATTAAATATTAAATATTTTTGCCACAAAAATGCTTTGCTTAGATTAAGGAGACAGAATTGTGAGTTTATTCATGCTCCATCTGTTGTACTATTTTCTCCAGTGGCAACTTCAAAGCACTTTAGCATTATCGAGTGTTTGTAAAGAAATGGCAGTACAATATTATCCCTCAGAGAAAGGAAAAAAAAAATTAAAAAGAGTTCAAAAGTGAAAGAAATTTTTAGTCACTCAGTTGGCTGTTTAATCCACTATTTAATTGTATGTGTATTTATTTCTATTGATTTTTTTCTTTTAAAGACTAATGGAGAGAAAATAACTTGCAGCCTTCTTAACGCAGGAACAGTTACAGCAGGAGCCCATATCCTTTATCACATGAACAATGCTATTCATAAATGATGAAAATTTCAAAGGTTTGCTTCCTGCTGCTAATTTTGCTAGTGAGCTGAATTAGTGGGGCACTGCTGGGAACAGCAGAAGATCTTTGTGATACTGTTTCAGAAAGGGAAAGATATGATAACTAGTATTAATCATTAAAAAGCAGTTCTTGT
This sequence comes from Anomalospiza imberbis, assembly GCF_031753505.1. Lineage (NCBI taxonomy): Eukaryota > Metazoa > Chordata > Aves > Passeriformes > Viduidae > Anomalospiza > Anomalospiza imberbis. The sequence continues at coordinate 34,524,339 of NC_089684.1, read as the reverse complement.
AGGTGTCAAAAACCCCCTGAAATATGATTCGCTTTTTTCCTTCCAGCCTTCCCTTCTTACCGTCTTAGAAATTCAGCTGTAGGAAACTTGGAACTTAAAAAAAAAAAAAAAAAAGAAAAAGAAAAAGAAAGTGAGTGATTAAAAACATGGTCTTGCATAATGATGAGATGCTCCCTTTAAAACTGAATTGCACAGGACTTGAACAAAGCAAGAAGAGCAGATTTTTTGCTCCCTTACCCTATTTACCTTCACTCTGGCTCTTAAGCCATCTTAGTCCTCTCTTTTTTGCTTGCTTGATTCTGTCTGATTATAGGCATTAATAAATAAATCTGCAGATTTCAGTCTACGGTAGGCAAATGCATAATCTTGCTTGACACTCTACACAAGTACTCACAGGAGCTGTTAAGGAGCTTAGTCCTGAACAGCGTTTCACAGCTTTTCGGGAATGTTTTGAAGTGACCTCATTTCCAACCTGATGGTATCACTGTCTTCCTTCATATTCAGATTTGAGTTCAGATTTGTTTTATAACTAATTTTTAAAATTTATTTTAACATAACACTTTAGAACTGCATAATACTCTTGAGACAGTTTTGTTGTTGTTGAACAGTGATGACAGCTAAAGACTTTCCTGTCGTGTTCATGCAAACGTGCCCCAGACAGCGGTGGTACAACTGTATGTAGGAACATGCTGTGAAAACCAAGTCACTAGAAATAATCAAGTGGAGGAGAAAACAGTCTTCAAAAACACTGTCACTAAATATTATTGCTGTGCTGCAAAAAAAGCAGTGTTTCACAAGCAATAGAAGTAGCACATGTGAAGTAATGGTGAAAACTAACATGAATGTCCTTTTAATGATGGTTTTGCTTTAAAAATTCCCCAACATGTCACAGACTATACTTTCACTTGAATTTCCTCCCTACACCTTTACTTTAATTTCCCGGTAAACACCTGTGTTTACTGGGAAATTCATTTGCACTTATTCAGGTGGCCAGAGCAGTAATTAAAAAGCTGGGATTTGGAAGGATCACTTGCCACCTCCATATAATAAAAGTACTGTTTAAACCATGTGTGGGTTGGGATTTTATGGACAATGAAGACAGAGCTTTGTGTGGTTGCTTGGTTGTTTTGGGGTTATTAACCCAAAAGCATGCAACAGAAATACATAACCAAAAAACACCCAGCACCAAAGTGTTAAAACCAAAGCAGTTTTAGTCATACCTTAGATTAACGGTAGATTAAGGCTCCTCACCACTACAAAGACACCTGGCAAAGGCAGCTGTCACAGTTAAGATCAAGAGGGAGCAGTACTGTGACCTGTCCTGACCAGCAGTGGGTTAATGATAAACTATTAAGCCTGGCTAAAACTTCCCCAAATGATGCCATCTCATACTTTCCCTGGCAGTGTTTCATTTCAATACTACAGGGTGCACTGCAGCACAAGGCATCTGTCTTTCCCCCTCAGTGTTTGGGGGAAGCAAGTGAAAAGTAAAAATCAGTATTTCTTTTAATCAAGAATAACCTAGTGGCATATGCCATGTACTGTTTTCTTCATGCCAGCCAACTATCCTGGAAACAGGAGCTAGTAGGTTGATAGAGTGTGGCTGACTACTTCAGTAACTGTGATTTTAGATTTGTTGCTGTGAAGATTCTGCCTACAATTTTCCCACAATCCAAGTTACAGTAAGTGATGTCTGCACCCCTTAGGCTATTTTCATTAGGTTAAGAATAATGAGCAAATCTGACTTCTTGCCCACTTTGATATTGTAAGTAGTTCTGACAGAAAAAATTCATGGTACAATCATTCTACTTTATAACTCTATAAAAATATTTAAACTGTAACATGTGTAATAGATTGTCACAAACAGCTGCTAGTCCTGGGTTGCCAGTAGCAGACCATGGCATTTTCACATTCTGCGATAAGAGAAGTCAGAGTCCATCATGGAGGAGTGAGAGGTAACACACCAAAGGTCTTACTAGCCTTTTGCAGGAGCTTGACAACAAAAGTCAAAACATATTCATATTGAAGTTCCACTTTTCGCAGGGTTTTTTTCCTGTTTTGCTGTTGTTTTTACCAGTAAAATAAGTTAAGTAGCAAGTATCAAGTCAGCGTCTGAAGACTGGATTTTAAAGTCACAAGTATATTACTGCTCCAGGGAAGAACACCTTTGTCAGTCCATTTCACCACATGGCTTCTGGTCAGTAAATATATTTCACCCTCATGTTGTTTGTATACTGCCTCAAATGCCTGGGTGGCTTGACTTAGATCAAAGGAAATGCTAACCATGTGCAATTAGCATTACCCATGCTATAAGAATGTGTATTAGCATTTTTGCCCATAAAGGTCTGTAGTTAAAACTAAAGCTAAAACACACATGACAAAACCTCTTTCATCCAGCAATATCACATATATGGAATTAATACAGTCTTTTTCTGTTTAGCTGTTTCATGCTAAGGCTTCTCTTGCATTTTCCTGAACTGCAGAGGCACCACTCTGACCTCCCACCAAACTGTTCAAGTCATTCGTTGCTGTTGCATAATTCATTTGTCAAATTACTGCAGATGCACAACAACACTGAAACTCAGAGCTCAATGAAACTCAGAGCTCAATGTAACTCCAAGCTCAAATTTTTTCTATCCCTGCACTTGCTTTCTGTAGGGCAAGGTGCGTAACCCATACTGATAAAACGAGGAGAGCTGCCATGGGGTACTGTCAGGTTGATGTTCAGCAGTCTCTGCCAAAAAAAAATAGTATCTCAGGACAAAGTCCACCAGGATCATTGAGATAATCAGGAGACCACTGCCATAGGGCACCTCACTCCTGTCTCTCTTCATTTTCACAGCTTTTCTTTCTCCCTTGGGAGCAGTGTAATTCTCACTGCTCGAATGATTAAGGTCACTTCTGAGAGCAGTACACCTCATTTTTGCCTTTCACTGCACTCCCTGGTTAGTGTGTGCTGAATCAGTTCACAAAGCTCCATCAAAAGCCAGACCTGATGCGAGGTAAACAGTGAGAGCACCCAGCCAAAGCAGAAAGCAAACCCGCATATCAACAGAAGCCTAATTCATCCTCAGGGATTGCAACCTGAAAAAGTACAGCTGTGGACATATATTATTTTATTTTCAAAAAAAAAAAATAGGTGCAGGTTTTACATCTCTAGGAGATTATCACAGATGTGTAAGACATTTAACTTTGGGGTTTGTAATATTGGACAAGGAAAATCAGTTGTCTAAAGAAAATCCAGATTTCTTCAAAGTACATCAATAGCTACCTTCATACCATTGAGGGATTTTTGTAGATCTTCCTCCCATATAAAACAAACTGGACACAGTACCCTAAAATCCATAGAAGTGCAACTGACTTATTGGAGTTGGGATTGCAAGACTGGTCTGCTGAGTGTACAACCTCATCAGCAAAAAAAAAAAAAAAAGAAAAAAAAAAAAGAAAAAAAAAAAAGGAATGAAATGGGGAAAGGGGTATGTCCATATTATCCAGCACACAGTGTATTCCTTCATCTTTATGCTAGGCAGCAAGTTTGTGCAACATTTGGAGCCATATTCATATTCAACATTTTTCTCTGGCTTGCAAGGTTTTCAAATACTTGTTATGTTATTAACCCTGGGTTCTGAAAATCTAGCCTGTTCATGCCTCTTTCTGCTACAGGTAGTTCAAAGTATAGGTTGACATTAATTCAAAATTTGTTCTTAATTTCTAGGGACTTCTTCGGCACTGCCATTCTGTCAAACAAATAATTAAGAAAAGGGACATTATGGGCTTTGTGTTGATTTCAGAGATACTTAAATAGATTTTCTGGGTCTTCTACTGACTCTGTTTGGGATAGCATATTGCACTGAGTACCTATCAGCAAGCCACTCATCACAGTATTGATTTACACTCAGCACTTAATTGACATTTGCTTCTGTCTTTGAAACAATGACGACTGGAGATATATTTTAAAGGATTCTGAAACTCTTTGGTAAGTTATTCAAGGGAAAAGAAATTCTTCTATGTAGCAGGTGTGTGAATTTGTATAAAAGGAGGAAAAATGCACCATCTTTGCCACTATTCTTTTCCTTATACTACCTCATTCAGGTGTAGATCTTGAACACAGGAAAGTGGCTCCGTAGAGTATTCTTTATGTTCACAAGGCTCAAAGAAAGGCTGGATCTTTGGCATGGAAGTTTCTATTTCCTCTCAGCTATTTCTAACTTTCATTAATAAAACCTGTCTTATTTTCAGATTTTCAAAAATCGCATCTGTACTTTAAACGTTTCATTGTTCTTCCCTTTCTTTTCACAATTATTTTTATAAAACATAAAACAGAAGGCATATCACCCCACTAGATCAGTATTATTCCAGGTATTCCCTTGTAGGTAGTATAATGGCAGTGATGATATTCTGATATGCAACTCTTAAGTGTTTCCATTTCTTATTATTATAGTAGTATTTGGAAGTGCTTACAGAAAGTAATTAATTTTATGTGGCCTTACAAAAACAAATTTGCACTGATGAGTACAAGTTAACATTTTAAAATATTTGTATAAATACAAGGTCTTCAGTGAAAATTTGTGCACTGTGCTTATAGTTTGTCATCTGCTATAATGGGCATTACTATGCACTGTAATTCGAGATAAATGACAGAAATCTGTATGCTACTCTTTATTCTGAAACAGTCAGATGTGAAATCCAAGTTATTTGGGATTTGGACTACAGTTAACGCTTAACACTGTCAGTACCAGCACCGTAAAAAGGCAGATACTCTTTTTCTTTTAAAAAGAGCAAACAATAATTTTGTCATTAGCCCTTTGAAAAAAATATCCAAAACAGTGAAAATTCCACATAAATCCATGAGGTTTAAAAATATTGTGTTGTCTCAAGCAAGAAATGAGTCTCCATTCATGATATTGAATAATACTTTGAAAAGCTTAACAAAAAAATGAAAAAGGTTACATTTGTTTTGCACAAACCAAGTATCCCAAAGCTAACACAGAAAAAACATACTGCACACATGAAAAAGGAACTCAACAAGTATTAATCTGCAATTAATCACTAAATCCTTGTCAAGGACCTTAAAAATCATAACCCTTTTTTTTTTCCTAAAAAGGCATTTTTTCCTTTAAGTTATTAATTTCATGTACTAAAGCCATGTATTTTCCCCTCCCCATCTCTCAATTCAGTTTTTTTATCTAATTCTTATTGAGTTAATAGTGAAATAACTCTTTATTCTCTCATATACTTCTGGATTAGTAGTGCAGAGGATTTCAATTCCAAAATAGTGGTTGTTTGTGAATAAATTAAATTTTTTTTAAAAAGTTTATCAGGTACAGGATATCCAAAAATATTCTTATGCATTCCACTTCCCAAAACTTTCTAGGCTTTGAGAGATTGTTAATTATAAGGGAAAGCTTAATTTTAATCATAGTTCAGTGTTTTTCTACCAACTGTTAAAGAAATACAGATTATTTCTTAGTGATTCTTGTCTTTATCACCCATTCTTTAGATTTTGGTATATGCCAGCAAGGCTTTCACCTTGCAAAACCATGAAGCCACAGCAGACTTTCCGCTGCAACAAACATGACAAACTCTTGGTTGTAGCTCTGAGTGAAAAGTCTTCAGTCTTCATATGCAGAAAGCACTTGAAAATGCAGTAGACATGTGAGTCTTGGCTGTTAATGCAAAATGCATGCATAAAATTTACAGACTTTAATCTCCTATTGAGCTTGTGAGATTCGCAGCACTGAAGGTTGGCAGGTAGAAGCCAAAGATTCAATTTGCACTTTCTACTGAGCACCTAAATGGAATTCAGATTGATTTGTAGGAATGAATTGGAATTCAGATTGATTTGTAGGAATGAATTGGATTGAATTCAATATTATAATGTGCAGCTACACCAGGAAAAACCCAGAAACTGTGGTGGCTCTCCATGAGAGGATCATGGCTGTACAGGGCATATTGGTTACCAAGGACCATAAAATAGACAGGGCATGAACAGTGAGCCCAAAAGACTCAAGCTGGCTAGTTCCTTCCCTCTAGTGCCAGAAACATGTGCACATGGACCCAGACTGAGAATTCTGGCTGAACACAGTCCTGGGTGTAGGATTTTCACCTCTATCCTAGAGGACCAAGTGGAGCAAGCATCAACACTTCAGCACTCTCTTTGTTCCATGTTTCAACACTGAAAAATGGACATGAGGATCACTCCCTATCTGCTCTGAAGAGTCTGCCTACCTTTCTTGTTATTTCCACATCTGCAAAACTAGGACAACCACCTCTAGATATGATTAAAGGCAGCCACATTAAATCTTATTGAACATACAATATCAATATATTTTCTGTACTTCTACCTATAAATGACAGACTTGTGTTGATTCTTAAGTCTGATTTTCTTTGTGTGAATCCAAGAATTGTTAAGATTAAAAAACACCTCTGAGATCATCAAGTCCAACCAGCAGCCCAGTACTGCCATGTTTACCACTAAACCATATCCCAAAGTGCCACATCTGGATGGTTTTTCAACACCTCCACAGATGGTGACTTCCCCATTTTCCTGGGTAGCCTGTTCCAATGCAGCCTGTCCCAAGAAATTTCGGAGAACAAAATTTTCCTAATAGCTAATTCAGCTTAGTATTAAAAAAAAAAAAAAAAAAAAAAAAAAAAAAAAAATTTAAAAAATCAAGCTATTTTTTGAGATCCATTTCCAATCAGAAGTCTCAGGACGGTATGATGAAAAACAAAAGCAAAACCAAAAATTATCCCACAGCATCAAATTTTTAATGCATACACGAGTAATACTGGGATATTGTAAGGTAGTTAAGAAAAAGGCAGGGAGATATCTTAATGTATATTCTGTCTACTTACTTCTCTGCCTCCACTTGTGCAGACCTGTGAAACATTATCTTTAGACCTCTACACCAAGATGGCCTTTTTTGTCATTAAATACAATTTAATCCAAAACATTTACAGCTTTGAAACATTATAACATGAGTCTTCTATCAGATAATCCATGGGAAGTGAAGGTTTTGTTGCTTTTTGCTGCTACATTTTAAAAGGAAATGGGCATTGGCTAGGAAAATGTATCATAAAATTACCCACTCTCACCAATAAACTGCTAAAAAAAGCTGGTTTACAGACTAAGAAGATCACAATGTGAGCACACAATTTAAAGCTAATGGTTTTATAGGCCAGAGCCAATAGCAGGGCATCCTTATCCTGCAGTGTGAATAGGATTATCCCTGCAAGCATTCCCCTAACATAGAATTAAGATGTCAAGTTTACTTTGCTGCTGCATGGAGGTATGCACAAAATGAACACAAGTTCAGGTCAAGTGTAATACTGCTCGACTATCACAGATTGCTCACGGGGCAAGAGAAAATAGGAGGAAAAAAAAGTCGAGAGTTGAATTGCTGCTGCTAAGCATATTTTAGGATATTAACATAATTAGTCCTCAACAGAATTACTGGATCATGCTGAAAAGATGGTGACAACCATTTAAATGAAACTTTTTTTAAAATATGTATATTTTGGACTTTAAACTCTTCAAATATACCTGAATTTAAATCCTTCTAATTTTATTCCTAGAATTACCATCACACAAACATGTTTGCTTCCTTAATTATAGAAAACTATTAATGTTAGTCTAAAATACACAAAATTACAGCTGTAAGCAGTTGAATATTCATGAATTCTCTATCACACTTTCACAAAAACAGTCATAAAGTAGGTTATGTATTTTTTTCCACACAGTTTGCACACATCAGCAGCCTAAAGAGACTTCCATACCCCCACACACATCTGCAAATATGTCTAACTTTGTCTATCAGTGTTTGCTTGTTAGACTGAAAAAGGAAAGGCAAAAGAAAAAAGGGACTTATCACTTTGTTAATCACAGAGTACTATGTTGAAATTGTAACAGAGGTTGAAACAATTGCATATAATAATGTCTATAAAATCACAAGCAGCAGAGACTTAACCAAGCATGAGTAGGTTATTTTTCTTTCCCATACAAGTAAGGCACTGAAGCAAAACATCAGGAAATACCAAAAAAGTTCTTGTGATCCATAACAAAACTAGGGAGATATTTGTCTTTCCCACGCCAAAACGTCAATTTCTCTCAAACCTTATGTAAACATGTCTGTGGAAAAACAACAAAAATTGCAGCTGAGGTTATTGAACACAGAAATCTTTCAAAACGACCCTAAGCAGTGAGTAGCTGGGGCTGGGGACTGGAAGGACACTGGGGAGAAAGCACCATATATGCTTTGCCTGATTCCTGTGTTCTCTAACACAGATAGTGTTGATTTTCCTACTCTCTGGGCATTGGAAGCGGGTTAAACTAAGGTAAAATAATTTTGTGTTCTCTTTGATGTGACAACCTTAAGTAAACTACATAATATATCAAAGAAAATGTTCCCTTTGCTAAATTTTAGGATTTCTAGAGGGAAAGGGACTGTTATTTTGAACAGCTATTCTCTGAATATTTACAAAATGAAAATAAAAATAGGAACAATATAAATAAAAAAATCGAGTCTATGTGATTATATGAGAAGACAAAAACCTATAAATTTTCAATATTTTCTTTTATAAAATAGAGAAGCTAGTTCTAATTATAACTAAACAAATTTTAGGACATGAGCTTTTATACACTGGTAATATTTGAACAAGGAAGATCATATGAATAACTATTCTATAGCAGATCTCACTTACATAGATAAAGATTCCTATCTGTGAAAAGCAAGAAAAGAATGCCTTTAAATATTTTTAACAGTTAAATATAATTACTTGATAACAAAATAAATTTATCTAAGGAGCAGATACCTCTCAATGCTTTCATGTTACCCATCAGATGACAAAAACAAATTGCAATATCAAAGAATTACTCCTTTAGAGTAAATATTTTCCTTACAAAAGTATGAACAAATGTGGTTTCCTATTCCTTCCCTGTTTTCAAATTTCTTGCGTTATTTATCTCTTTTCCATTTTGAAGAATTTTATTACTGTTTTGTAAAGAAATAACATGTTCCAGAACACCTTATCTTTCAAAAGAAAATTAAAAACAGTGATGTTACATGTTCATATTACTGTTTAAAATACTAAATGGTACTATAATAATAATTTGGAGCTTTTATTTTGCCAGTACCTTGATATCAAAGCATGTGACTAACAGCTAAGTATAAATTGACTAAATACAGAAAAAGAGCATCAGTAAATAGAAGATGTACAATGGATCCAAATAACTTCCCACTACATGAAGAAATCAACTATTAATATATTAAGTTATAAAATCAGAATATATTAGACTAGGCAAAATATTTAGGGCAACCTGAAGTTTCAGTTTCATTTTGAATGCCCAAGTCAAATGACTTCTATTTTTAATCTGTTACAAGCTTAAATGAGCAAGACTGAAGAAAAGCAATTGACTTGTGAAAAACTTCATACTGGAAGTTGTCTGCGCAGTCATAGCAGGAAAATTACCAACTAATGTTATAAATGTGTATAAGATATAGAAGCTTGTCTGGACCCTAGAAGCTTTTCATAGTAAGAATTTCTATCACTATGAGAGAATAAGATATAAGGTACTCACTGAATTGCCAAGACTTCTCAAAATGCTTCAGAGTCTTTCAACAAGGCAAATTTGATAAACTTTTAAATGGTGGCACACTGACAAGAAATAGGAGTCCCTTCACCTTCTGGTCCTTTCCTCAAATGGAGCAGCCCGGTTCATTGCAATAATTTCTATTGATGGATATACTGCAGCTCAGACTGCAACTCATGGCCACAACTGAAGAACATCCTGCTAAAACCAGGTGGAGCTTTCCAGCAGGTCTGTGCAAACAACCGCTGGATTTCTTTGTTGAATGTACTATCTTCTTCCAACATCATTTACCAGTAACTAGATCCTAGTGACAAAGCAAATGAATTTTTAGTGATTGTAGTGATTTGTATTTGAATGGACAGCTTGTGCAATATTGACTTCCACTTACTCCATACCTCCAGCTGAGTTAGTGAAATGGTGAAGGTCTCAGTAGCTGAATCTTTGCACTGTTGTAGTCTCAGAACTCATAATTCCATTTGATAAGCTTGCCAGACCTATCCAACAATAATATCGATCTTTAATAATCAAATTTGGCCTCCTTATTTCCTGGAATATCCCCACACACACTAGACGCTAGCCTGAAGCAGATATGTATAACAAGGAAAGGACAACTCAGTAGAATCTATATGACCTACCTCTGTATTCTCATGCTTGACATATGCTGATCACACATCTACACCTTATATGCATCACCTCTGAAGCAGTAGAACACCTAAGAAGCACATCTAACCTCCTGTCACCTTTGCTTCAGTATTTTATCCTAAGACCACAGATATTCCTGCTAAATTATCATCTTCATTAAATTGTGATTTTCAGTTGGATTCTGGGCATGCTGACACTTCCCAGTCAAAGGTTCTGCAATTTAGCAAACAAGTTATATTCAGTTCTTTTGCATCTGGTTCTTCTTGAAACTATTACTACTGGTCAAGTCCAGAGAGGATTTCTGGAAAAATCAGAACTACTGATTATGGCTTACATCTTAAATCAAACTGGTTGAGGGTGTAAGAATGCTCAGTTTTTTCAGCAAGAATATCATAGCTTGATCATATATTTAAAGATTAATACAATATTTTCACAGCTTTTATACAGATTAATTTAATTTAATCTCTTAAGAATTTTACTTTTTGTTATCATTTATTGTTTTTGTATTAGTAAATCACAGCAATAGAATGGATGGGAAAAAATGTCTCAAAAAACCACATTACTCTTCCAATACGTGCATCATTGGTCATTTGGCACCTTGTATTACATTTAAGGGTAACTCTCACTTTGAGCTTTTAACCACCTTGAGATGCGCCTATTAATAAAGAAATCCTTGAAAAATGAATTGACTGCTTTTTTAGTACAAAGTCTAGGTTTCTCTTTAGATCCTATGAGATTATTTAATCACACATTCAATACAGTACATATTTTCACTTTGTGTACATATTTTCACTTTGATAAACTCAGTACATATTTTCACTTTGATAAACTCAGTCAAAGACCATCATTTAGGGGTCAGTGTGATATGTACATGTGTTTCTCATCCTGCCCCAAGTTTCCCACAAAATATGAAATTTTGGTCAAAACAGATACCTTTGTCCACAAACAATTCCTCACTGCCAAAAGAGATTATAATATCCAAATATTTTCCACTATATTTGTACTATATTATATAACAGTATTAGTAAATAAATTTTTCAGTGAAGACATGTTCCTTTATGAATATCTATTTGCTTTTCAGTTTAAATGAAATATTGTGCACACCAGAGATAATGGGTGTTAGCACTCAAAGGAAAGGATATGGCATTTTAGGAATACTAAAATTCAGCCCTGTTGTAACTAGTTCTCCAAAAACTAGTTAGAGTTTTCCAAAAGTTTTCAAAAAAGTTTCCTCATGAATGATCTTTCCTGTAAGTTTTACTTAAACATTTATTTCATAGAACATTAATTAAAAGAAAGTTATATTATGTTCATAAGATGTATTTTACTGAAGACAACTTCATTTTGAGCCATTCTGTCAAAAACTTGTATTTTTGAAATTTAAAAAAAAATGCACATGGCATTTAGAATAATATTTGTGAATAAATCTGCAGTGTAAGATTACATCTTAAATCAAATTTCACACCATGAGAGGGATTCACTATAGCATTAAAAAAGAATCTATTTTTTCAACTGCCAGTGATTCAGACAAGCCAATAACATGGTGTTGAATAGCAGATATATTACTTTATTTAAATAGAATATAGACCCAAAATTGACAGATTCATAAAACAAAAGCCTCCTAAAAAGACATCTTCAAGGCATTTCATTAGAACTGTTCAGAGCAACAGGTTTAAATGGATAAGATTGATATTAAGCTTAAAATATTACCTGATTTCTCTGAAGAAATAAGCTCCTACTCTCTAAAAAGCTCAGTGCTAGATATATATAAATAAACCATTTAAAAAACAAATGAGAAATGACAATCAAAACAGAGGTGTAGAAAATAAGATATTTTTAAAAAAGACTAAAGATGATGAAAACCATAAAAAACCCATATTGTCAAGGAAAAAAAGTAAGAGGAAAGACAAGTACACAGAGTAGAAATAACTTTGAAGATTTTTGAAGATTTTCTTAAGAGCTTCCATACATGCTCATAGTCATTGTTGGCTTTCTGTTATGATGGATTTTTAACAAGATTTTTAGCAGGAAATTAGGAAGTCAAATTACTAGTTTTTGATGCCAAACTTCATACTATTGACAGCATTCTTCACGGTGTTCCACATAGGAGCAGTGGTAATTTCTAGCAAGACTGGCTCCAAGTTCCCCTGCAACTGAAATGCAAATTGCAAAGTTCAGTTTGATTTTCACTGCACAACTCTGGCAGAATTTGGCATACAGTCAGTACAGACAGGAAGAACCTGGCAACTTCTAATCTAGAGCCCCACGTTTGTTTCTTTATTAGAGGATTGCATAGTATATTTGTGTTTACCATACAACTATATTTAATTTTTCTAGCATGCATGATATAATAACATTTGAAAAGTTTTACTCAGCATACTGAAGTCAGTGACCATTTGAAGACTCTAGAAGCTACTGTGCTCCCAACTTACTTTTTGGGTTCTGAAATACTTAAAAGTCTCTTATATTAATACTTGGGGGCTTCTTAAATCCAGGATTACATTGAATAATTTATATTATATTCATAATTATGACGTTCCTATAACATAAAAAATGCACTCCGCCATAGGCATCAGGATGTAAAGACAAATTTAAAAATTAACTTTGAAATTATTCCCTCTCAAAAGATATAATTCTCTCCTAACCTTCAAGGATATACTTTCTCCAAGAACTCAGAAGACCATAAACCTTTTGAATGAATTAGAATTCACATTACTACCTCCCTAAAATGTTTTGCCTTCAACTTTTTAACAGACATATTAAATCTGAGTATTCCTGCTTTTCCCAAAGTTGCCAACACTGTTTAGAAAGAAGAAGGCCTGCAAGAGCCTAACAACAAGCAACTCCCATATATCACCATGAATGCCTTCAGCTGACATCAAAACCAACTGGACACTGAAGGTTCTAGAAAGGCAAGAACCAGATTTTGTTTCAGTAGGATTTTTAGACAAGGTATTGCATGTCATGGCACATTAGGGCACAGTTTAGATTTAATTTTCAGAGGCTTTAGAGAGCTGTTCAGAGCACCTAAAAAGGAGGCTTGCAGAGCACCTAAAGAGGAGGCCTCTTTTTTCAGACGGTAGGTAAGAACAAGAACAAAAGTATTTAAGCTAGAAGTAGATAACATTAATCTTATTTTTTCATTACCTTTACAGTGTTATCTTATCAAGCTGAAAGCAAGCTTTCATTTTTTAAAACAGGTTTCATTTTACTCAAATTTGTTGAAATATCATGATCTTAAGAGACAAAAAAAAATAGAGGTTTCCAATATACTTCCAACTCTAAAATTAATTCAATTTCACTGGCAGAACACAATATTTTCTTTTAATTATCAACTTCTAGTTAACTGGAAAACATATATCTTCATTAAAAGGATCTTGTTTCAATGATCATTTGTTTCTGCCAGAGGAGCCCACCACAGTAATCTCTTTCTCATCTCCCTCTTCCACACCACTTTCCTCCAACAGAACAGGTGAAGTTTTAGGCTGTTTCAACTCTCCTTCTGCTACTATCCTAATTTGGTAAAGACTTTGAACACTGGAGCAATGCCAGCACCTGGATGTTGTCCCTTGCTTCAACTTGGAAAAATAATAGGACACACCTCTGCCACCCCTAGCATATGATGAGGCCTCTGACTGCCTGTAAGAAATTGAATCTACGTAGCAGCTTGAAGCCTTTACTGACATGTGGGGGTCTAGGTGGAGGATAAATGGGAAGGAAAATCTTGCCTTAACAAAACCTTAACGCACAAGAAGCAAGAAGCCACACAAGGTCTGATTAGTCTCACTGAAGTGCAGCCTTGAGCATCAGCAGTGAGTAAACTCAGCATATCCTGTAACTCCTGGTGCTAAAGGCACACACAGCATGACTTGTGACAAGGTGTTAATCAATCAGAGCTGAGAACCTGTCTGCCCTTCCTGCTGCATCTTGGGGATAGAGGTTTTCCCTTATTCTGCAGGCTTGGCTGGTGGGCAGTAGTGACATTCAGTTCGCATTTAACAGAGATATAAGTACCATGAATAGAAGTGTCAGCACGAGAGTTCCTCCATGTCACCTCCAGCCTGGTGGTGAGATGCTAGTTATAAGCAAAGCAAGACAGGATAGTCTCAGGTGCTTTGAATAAGTAATGGACTCCTTAAAACTTTGGAAAATATACTATTCTGTCATTTCAGATAGTCTCTTTAACAAGCTTCAGAGAAAGCTGGATGTGCAGTTTTCAGATCCAGTTTGGAACCTCTTTTCCTTTACAAAGTCATCATCAAAAGAAATAAAATTACAGCACTTTATAACATAAAATTGTGACTTGCATACCTTTTATCACTGCTTCACTCTCACAAGGCTCTTTGCATGTTCATAGCTCACAACATTGATAAGGTACACTGTCTACAAGAAGCAATTTCTAAATAGATTAGCTGGAAACAAATCCTGCCAGTGCTGTTTAAAGTGAAAATACCATTCTTGCAGACAAAATGTTCATATGAAAGTTCATTTATTAACAATTACCTAGCACAAGAACAGCCAATACCTGAAAGAAGCAAGGAACTTAATTTACCTTTGCTTTTCTTTCCATGTCCTTATAAGTACCTGTTCAGACAGAGGAGTTAAGACTCAGGGAAGTTTCTTTCTTCCTTGCCCACTCGTTGAGTTGTATTGACAAAAAATTTTTGGTTTTTTAACAGACAAAGTAAGCTTTCTTTCATTTATATAAAGAAATAGAACCACTCCAGGACAATTCTTGAATGAAAATTTAGCTAATTTTTTTTTTTTTAAGCCTTAGTAACTCAACTGTAATCTAAATCATATTTTGTTAGTTTTTTTTTTTTCTGTTACAACTGTAAATTTCCATGTAAACTTTATCAGAAATTTAATAGTTACAGTATGCCATATTTTTTTCACCATTTAACAGGTATATAAAAATACTGACATTGTCACTTTTCTAGTCTTGGTCCTATTTTGAAGCCATATTATGAAAGTGAAAGACTCAAGAGTATTGTATTCTTCTACAGCAGCACTGAGGTACACATCTCTTGCTGAGCACAACTTGCTGACATATTGGTTACTTTGGCCGATTCACCTACTCTCCTTGCACAGCCATTGGAGCAGCCCTGGTTGCTCATGAGCACCCAACAGAACAGAGATCACAGGAAACACTAAGAATGCTTAAAATGTCTTTATGTACTTAACTCCTGTATTCATTAAATTATCAAAGATAGCTTGTTTTGAATAATAGGAATTGAAATTGGTTTAAATAAGCCCTTATTTTCTTGCAAGCTTTCCAAGCTCAAATATTTTTTTTCCCCCAGGGAAAATAGCATATTTGTCCTTCTCCAATGTATTTAGTTTTATTCAAGGTTTTCAGATGTCTAACAAAGTGTATTTACTGGCTTCTGAAATAAAATGCATCATAAGACTGCAAAATGTACCATATTATATAGTGTCATCAGTGAACTCTGAGACATTATTTGTAACCAATTAAAATACTTAAAAATATTTTATAAGAAATGTATCACATTTATCTGTTTCTGAGATAGTTAAATTAAAGTTTAAAGAATAGGGATGTCAGAAAGGCTTTGTTTAGTGCAACGTCAAGTATAAAATGGATTTAATAATTTTGTAATTTTCTTCTTCCACAGAATAATCTTCATCATCATCATGCTTGTATTACTCAATTTACAAAATCAAACATTATTAACTAATCAATTTACAAAATCAAACATTATTAACACGGTTATTCAATAATATGTTTTACTGACCACCTAGATCCACTGATCTACTGATCTCACTAGATCAACTCTTGGAAGCTTCTGTAACAAAGTCTTCAGAAACAATAGTTAGAAATTGTTTCTATCAATTTTATATTATGGAAGCAACAGATGTTTCTTTCTGTGTTGACAGGAAAAAATAGCTTCATAAAGCCATGATGTTGTTGTTTAAGATACCAAGAGGGTGTTCACATAAAAGGAAACAAAGTTTTCAATTTGTATTGTCAGGAAATATCTATAAATTTAAGATTCAGGAAAGCTTTTAGCAATATGCTGAGCTATAAGTTATGCAGACCTAAGAATTACTAAGCTTTATAGACTTAGTGTCAGGAAAGGGAAAACTGAATTTTTTCAAATATTTATCTCTGATGAAAAAGGTTATCTACTTCCACAAAACCGCCTTTTCAAACTCATGCTAAATGGAAGCAAGCAGAAAATTTTTCCTGTCACAGTTTTCAGGAGAATTAAAATTAACTTCATCCTAGTAAGGATAGTAAATTATCAACTACAAATGAGTTCATACTTTGGTCCAAATACAATATAAATACGTGAGCATAATCAAAGCAGATTTCAAATTCCTGGATGACTTTGAAATCATCCCAGAGCATCTCATGCCTATTATGAGCATATAAACAAAATCACTTTACCACTCCTGTGCTGCTTTCACAGATTGCTTTACTAAATTCTTAATTTCATCCTGTTTTTCAAAACAGACTACAGTGGCAATCATTTTAGGTACAACCTGAAGTGACACTATTACAAACAGTGTTTGAAAAACCTCCTTACAAGCAGAAACCTCCTTACAATAACCAAGACACATTTAGTTATAAAAATGGGGATGCTACAGTACTTATCACCCTGAACCAAGCCTCCAGTTTGCTGCATCTTCCTACATTTTTCATAACTCTAAGAGCATCTCAGAGAGGAAGATCCTGTTTGTCACCATTTTACATACAGAGAATAACTCTTCATGGAAGGAAAAATAAATGATAGCTTTTTAATTAAATTCCTTTTACTGGTATTGAATGCCAAAATACTTAAATCCCACTTCCATGGGAGAACCCCTAGGTTGTTTCAGCAGATTAATTATTTCTACAAAAGACAGAAAAAAGCCTTCATTACTGTATAAAAAGGAAGTGGTGATGTCAGAGCAATGATTTTGATCCTGCTTGTGTGGATTTGCTACTTAGTAAAACAAACTAAGCAAACAGTGGGAAGGTGACTTGATACGCCAACAACACACAGCCATTGACTGATAGAATACCTTGATGTAGCCTGTACTTCTTGAAATGCACAGAGACAGCAGTAGAGATTTCATTTTTATTTCACATGAAATTTGCCTTTTGTGCCTTATGAACTCATAAGGGAGAAGTTTCATGTATTGACATACTATATATATACAGTATATTCTTCCATGGTAAATAATATCCCTGAAGAATAAGTAGCTCAGAGATATAGGTGAATGTCAGAGTAGCAGATGTATCACTCAGGAAGTGCTCCATGCAGAGTGCTCAGAAGCTGTTTCTCATCTACCCCTCTACAGTTATTCAACATATATAAAGTTCTCCCAGCAACTATATTAGCAGAACCACCTTGGGGACCAGGGCCAGCAATAATTCAGTGACTACTATGAAGCCGAAAGTGGTCCTGCCATCTAGAGGAAAATCAACTTCATGGCTTTGGGAAAAAAAACCACAGAAGTCATTCAGAGGAGGATTCAGCAGCACTGGGGAATCTACTGGGCAAGGACAGGAAGAAGCCTGAATTCCTTTGAAGACACTTTGCCTTGGAAATTTTGAAGTTTAATTGATACCTATAGATCTGCATGCATTAGGAATTTGCCTTGGTCTGATTTTCCATTCTAACTTTAGCAGATAATAGAAACATCAAACAAAAAGCTTGTCAGAAAATCATTTGTAAGAAAAAAAAGCAACAACTACTACTGCCAAATAGGTTTGTACATCACCTGCCTCCTGTTCTTATGATTTATTACATCTCTTTCTGCACAGAAAGGTGATTTAGAGATGATTTGTTTGAATATTAAACTCTGGAAAGTAGTTGGGGTCTGCTAGGAAGGCAAGACTCATTTCAATGTTATCAGTTGAAAATATTTCAATTTTTATCTGTGGGCTGTCCCATTAAAAAGAAGACACAAGACTCTGCTTCCACTGAACTCATGCTGCAAGGAAACAGTAAAATGGGAAGAAGAGAATTAAAACTGAGAAAATTTGGCATATATGTCAACAACCGATAGAACATTTATGAAGTTTAATGTCTTGGGGTGACTTTATGGTGCTGAATTGTATCCCCATTTGTCTGTTTAGCCCAGCTATAACGTTTGCACCTTTAACACTGGTTCTGAGAGCGAGGCTGGGGGAGAGAAGAAAATCTTTTGCCGAACCAGCTGGGGGAGGGGCTGCTTGAATCTGCTTTCTAGAGAAACCCCTTTAGAGCTTTTTCCCAAATTTGTCCTAAACCAGGACAGTGCAATAGCTTCATTAACACTTTAGGGGGGAATAAAGACCCCAGGGAAAAGAAGTGGGTTTATATTTTAAAGAGGTGTCAGGCCTCATGGCTGTTGCTCTCATTGTAGTCAAAGGTAGAAACCAGGCATATTTTCTAGTTTTAACCACAGAGATTGGTGGAAAAGTGATGTTTGCACCTATTGCAGTTACACAGCCAAGAAGACACCATTTACAGATGGATCAATTATTTAATTTATTAATTGTTGAGTAAAGTGTACATGCAGAAGCAATCCCCTTTATACTAAGTACCTAGGGTAAGTTTCAAGAAATACAGAAACTCATAGTGTTAAATAGCAAGCTATTAAAAATAATCCTTGAAAATCAGGCTTTTGTTTAATACGTTATCAACCCCTTCTTACAACTGAACTGGCATTATTCATTTTTGAGTTCAGTGCTGCACTGTGGTTGCTCTCTTTCTGTAGAAACACAGGATTTTTTTCCTATGAGGTGCTATGATAAATTGCTAAGAGGGCTGGCTTTTTGCAGAGAAGCAGAAACCAAACTCTACAGCTTCTTAACCAAAGCCCAGTGCCCTGAAGTCCACTATTATGCCACCACTACCATTTCTACAAATCCAATGTCTTCCATCATCATTGCAATGGCCCGCAGCTTCTTTCACACAGCTCAGTTACACTGAATACAAATCCAAGGCACGCAGGTTCTGCTGCAAGCTAGAAGTGATCGCCTTCCACACCTATTCCTACAATTCATCATTTCTCACCATCCTACAGGGAACTTCCTACCTGCTCCTAGAGAAGCCTTAAGGCCCTTTAAAGGACAAGGATCATTTATGTTAATATTTGCCCCAGTATATAGTGCACAGGAATCTAAAACACTGTTATTTCACTTACAGATTGTGCTCATAATAACAACGGAGAGCCTTTTGTCATGTTCTATGTCTAAATTCAACATTCCAAAAGGCCACTTAGAGCTCTGCTTCCTTAGATAATCCTCATCAGTCAAGGTAATTGGCTTTGGACTTGTTTCTCTTATTCTTAGGTATAGAGATCACCTCATACTATAGAAAGTGTTGATTGTATTGAGGGAGTGCTGATTTTCCTGTTTGAAAGTTCGTTCTTTTTTCTTCTCTTGAAATACCACTTTTATTCATACTGTTAACTTTATTATGGATTTCCTCATAAAACAATAAATATCTTTTATTTTAATTCTTCCAATAAGGAAACATCAGGCTTACTATCAGGTTTGGTTAAGAGGTGAGGTTTCAGAAAACACAGAAGGAAAACAAGAATTTTCTCTGCAGCAGCTTGCTCCACTGGGAAAGCCTTCTACTATTAAAAAATCTGCTCCTGTCAGAACTGACAATCAGGTACAATCCTCTGCCACTGATAAATTAGAGTAGGAATCAAGCTAGAAAGCAGCCTCACCACCCTGGATTTTAGAGGCTGAGCAATAGGCTCAGCTTTCTCAGTGTCACCACCACCAGGACAGGATACCAGCTTTCCTCCATGCCAGACCAAGATCCATTACTGCAGCCTTGCCAGTCTTTTCACAGTCCTAGAGTGCCCTGCACACAGCTCCCAGGGCTGAAGATGTATTGTGTAGTGCATCTTAAAAATCAGTTTACTTTTTCACTTTCACAACAGAGTAATACATCTTTGGAGCCTAAATTCAAGCAGAACGTCCTCCAAAACTGCTTATGCTGTGGATCTGTGGCTTTACATTTTCTAGATCTATTTTGTGTGCATGTTGCATTCATTGTTTCAGTACTGAAGAGCAAAATCCCTGCAGATTGATTTAGAAAGCAGCAAAATAAAAAATACACTTCTAAAGCATTAAAAAACCCAAACAGGCATCAAACCTGAATTTACAAATAATCTTCTAGTTATTTAAATATAAATAAACTACAGAAGCATGGCTCCTGGGCATGAATAAGGCATTCGTGAGTAAAGGTCTGGAAGTAACAGAGCGGGACGCAGATGCTCTGCACTAGCACAGAGCAATGCTACCACCTTCTGGAGAACTACAGGCAGCCACTGCTCAGCTCCGATGGAACTCCCTGTTCCTCTGGCATAGGGAGCAGGATACATTTAACATAAGAGAATGAATCGTTAAACCTTCAGTACAAGAAAATGTGCCCCAATTGCATCGCAATAGCAGGGAAAATTATTTTAACTTGACTGCCTTTTTTCAGTGAAGAATTTTGTCTTTTACCATGCATTATCCACTAACTTGTCACACCAGCTAACAAGGAAAGTGCTTCTGCAGGTCAATTCTGAAGTTTACATGATTCACCAAAATGCACACGCTCATTTTCAGACTCGTACAATGTTGTGCAGTAATGAGATCGTGATGAGAGGTGTTCACTGTTGAAGATCGCTGCCTTTCTGCAGACATACTTTGACTGAGCAGCCTAATGCAGCACCACAGAATTCCAAAACATCTGTTGCTAAGCATTCTGCAGAGATGTGAAGGAATTCATTGTCAAAGCAGTCATCCTGTTGTGTTCTAACAAAGAGAGAACAAACTGGAAAGAAAATTGTCCAAGTACATCCATGCTGTAGATGTAACAATGAAAGAGATATTCCTACAATATTTTTTCCTGTTTGAAATACTGCTTTCCCTGGACAACATATTCATTCTGCAGAACACAAACTAGCTTAAAAAAGGAAATACTACAAATGCTTATAAAAGTACTTTTAAACTTCCAGGAAAAGTATAAAAACAAAAGAGCAAAAGATTAATTTTAAATTCTCTAAGCTGCCAAGACTGTTTCATAAAAAGCATATACTTCTAGTTATGTACAGCAAAAAGCTTAATGGCAAATCCCATAGAAAACTATGATTACATTGAACTATATTTCTCTATTTGATAGAGAAGAGAAATGCTCTCCCTTTAAATAGAAGATATTGTTCCCAAAACAACTGTGTTCTGACCATTACTGGCATTGAGCAAGCTGTTTGCACACATCAAAAGAGGAGCATAACCTTCAATTTGGAGGTTTAAACCTTCAATTAAGACATTTATGGGTGGCATAATTTGAATTCTATCTCAACTTCCAACAATCAAATGCAAGTCTTGTTCAAAAGTCTGTGTGAAGATTCCGAGCAACTTACAGGTCACAGAAGTGAGGGTTTGTACTTTTTTTTTCCCTGTTGTTTTTTTTTTTTGGTGGGGGGGGGTTGGGGTTTTTTTGGTCTATTTTTAACCCTTATACTTTTAAAGTGGGTTTTAGGCTACTTCCTTTACATTTCAGACTACTTTTTCCTCCAGACAGAAGAAAAAAACCTGAAAAACACCTAAACACCATGTTACACATTTCTCCCAGATAACATGGCATGGAGGAAAATTTAGAAAGTCTACTACCTAAACCTTTATCACCTTCCACCACCCATCCAAAAGTTTACATGTAACTTAAAGTTCCTTGTTTCTTCTCTTTCTCCTGCACCATCCTGTCACCATCACCCTCGCTACAAAAGCCTACTGGCTTCTGCTCAAAAAAAATTAGCTATAGCTAGTACAGACACAGACAAATGTCTGTTCTTATGAACACAATCTGAACAGATTCTTAGCAGGACATGAAGAAATTATATAGAAAATTCTTTAATCTGCTGGTATTTGGTACATCATGTACTCATTACATACAGAATAATCCATTAATTGCCATAAACTAAAATTTAAAATGTATACCAGAAGCTGAAAATGAGCAGGAAGCACTTCTCAAATGCAAGAGTGAACCAGTCCATACCTGATAAAGAAATGAAAAGCTAATTAATTATTTGTGAAGTTGAATTTCAAAAATCATATATTATAGAAAAACTTGCAAAAAAAATTAAATCATCATGAAAGGTGCACAAAAGGAATCAGTCATGAACTGGGAGGAGGAAACTGTTTAATAGTTGGTCTCACATCTAAAGCAATAAGCTTCTGGGTTTTTTTTAGCTAGTTGTTGTGGTTTGACACTGGCCAAATGCTAGGCACACATGAAAGTTGCTCACTCACCCTCTCCTGTCACAGCTGGGCAGAGGACAGAGAAATTTAATGAAGGCTTCATCAGTTGAGATAAATTCCAGGAAAAAACAATCCAAGGGCAAAACAGGCTCAATTTAGATTTACAAAGTCATTTGAATTTATTACTGACAGAATCAAAGATAATGAGAAGTAAAATAAGCCCTTATAAACACCTTTCCTTCCCCCAGCCCCTCCTTCCTTGCCACCAATAGCACAGGGGGACAGAGCATAGGGATTTTGCTCAGTTCATCACCCAAGGTTTTCTTCTGCTGCTCAGGGAAGGGAATTCTTCCCCTGCTGCATTATGGGGTCCCTCCCACAGGAGACACCTGTGAATTTCTCCAGGTGGTTCCAATCTCATGAGCAGCAATCCTACCAAAATTGCTGAAATGTGAACCCCTTCCAGAAGCAAACATTCCTCCTAAAACTGCTGTGACATGGGTCTCTCTTTCCACGGGGGGCAGTCCTCCAAGGTCAGGCATCTCCAGCCTGGAAGCAGGGTCCTCTCTCTCCACCACGTCTCCCACTGGACCAGAGCCTCCTCCAGGCTCTCCCACTCTGGTGAGGGCACCTCCTCCACGGGTGTGGGTTGATCTCTGCATTCCGCGTGGATCCCCATGGGCTGCAGGGGCACAGTTGCTTCAACACGGTCTCACCACGGCCTGCAGGGGAATCTCGGCTCTGGTGCCTGGAGCACCTCCTTTCCTTCCTTCTACCCTGACCTTCGTGTCTCCATGTTGTTTCCCTCACATGTTCTCACCTCCTCCTCTTCTCTGGCTGAAATTAAAACTGCGCCACTACTTTCATTTTGATTTCTTCTTAAATATGTTATCAGAGAGGTGTTACCATTATCTCTCATTGGCCCAGCCTTGGCCAGCAGCATGTCCATCTTCAGAGCCATCAGGTGGAAGCTTCTAGCATCTTCTCACAGAAACCACCTCTGTGGCCCCTCTGCTACCAGAAACCAGGCCGTGCAAAACCAGCACACTAGTCTGACAGTTTCTCTAAAGCACTTCTATGAAAATCTAAAGTTTGTCAACACAATTCTTAGGAAAGGAACAAGTATAAAAACACTTCTTTATGATGTATAAACAAAAAGGCTGCTTGTCATATTTGAAAATTATCTAGATATGTATTATATAACAAAAGAAATACAGAAATACACATATTTTTCAAAAGAAGCCTGGAAGATTTCAAAACAATAAAATAAAACTTGAAAAATTTGGCCTTCTTACAAAAGTAAAATTAAGGAACTGGAAAGTCTTGTAAGTGATAAAAGCGCATAGGGCCTGGAAAGTAGTAAATTGAAATTGGATGGTGACTTCTAATTGTTCTAGATCCTACCTCCTGGGACAGTGAGAGAAATTGCTTGTTTTTCATTAAGTAAACATTGCTGGAAAGGACCTGGGGGTGCTGGTGACAGGTGCTGAACATGAGCCAGCTGTACCCAGCTAGCCAACACAGCCAGTGGTATCCTGGCCTGGATCAGCAATAGTGTGGCCAGCAGGACCAGGGCAGTGATTGTCCCCCTGTATTCAGCACTGGTGAGGCCACACCTCAAATTCTGTGTCCAGTTCTGGGCCCCTCATTACAAGAAAGATGCCGAGGTGCTGCAGTGTGTCCAGAGAAGGGCAATGGAGCTGGAGAAGGTTCTGGAGCACAAATCCTATAAGGAGCAGCTGAGGGAGCTGGGGATGTTTAGCCTGGAGAAAAAGAAGGTTGGGTGGAACTTATTCTCTAGTACTCCTTGAAAGGAGGCTTTACCCAGGTAGAGGATGGCCTCTTCTCCCAGGCAACCAATGACATGATGAAATGGACACAAGTTAAACCACTGGAGGAGGTTTAGATTGGATATTAGGAAAAATTTTCTCAACAAAAGGTTTGTCTAGCATTGGAACAGGCTGCCCAGGGAAGTAAGAGGGTTGCCCTCCCAGGAGGTGTTTAAAAGACATGTAGATGTGGCACTTGGGGACACGGTTTAGTCGTTAACATGGCAGTTCTGGGTTAGTGTTTGGTGCCAATAATCTTAGAATTATAGAATCAGTAAGATGGGAAAATACTTCTAAGTAGGGAAGGTGAGTGTTTTAACTGAACATCAGCTTCTACAACAGAAGAGATCTAGTCTTGTTACCTAGAAATTCTTGCCCTTCAAGAGATGTTACACTGCCAAAATACAAGCACAGCATTTAAAGAACTGACAAATATTTGAAGAAATGGTCTTTTTTCCAGACAGCTTATAGTCTTAGGCAAATAGCTGTAAATGTTGCTCATTTTTAAGTAGAATTTCCATTTAGAATGAAAGCTACTCATGAGATGTCAATCACTGTGTCTGTCTTAAGTTCACATCTCCTCTCTAAAGGATTCAACAGAACTACCATAAGGATACACAATACATTCCATAAACTGAAAGAGTAACCCATTGCTTTAATTTCTCCATGTTCTTCACTGTACCCATGAGATTGGATAATTGCATCGAGTATGTACAACTGTTGCATTGCCGCATACAACATTTTTTCCTATTAACTAAGATTAACATTTGCCTACTTGTGCAAGAAGATTTTGTCTACTTAGTTTTCTGTCACAAAGCTACAGGTAAACAAAAGGCATAAGCCGGGAAGAGGGCAGAGGTAGGCACTGCTTAATCTAAAGACAGAGTTAAAATTTAGCTTAAGAAGTCAGATGGTTGGTTTAAATTTAAACTTTAGCTTAAGAAGTCAATCGGTTTAAATTTCTGTTTAAATAATTTGAGATCAACTCTATCTTCAGCAACAGCCCTCAAATTCACTGCCAACATAATTTTTCAATATTTAAAATATAGTGCAAAAGACGTGTAGAATGAGAATGACTGTGTTTAATAAAGTCAGAGTGAAAAATGGAAGCATTCTATTTGTTCACTTCACAAAGATTTAAATGCACACAAAATTTTATAATAAAGAAGTTCCAGATGTTATTGCATTTTTAAAGCATTTTTATTAGACAGTAGGTTCATTATAAGATATTGACTGCACTTCAATGCCACAACAGGGAGTGTGTTCAAAGATTTAGTATTGCATTCACAAGTAAAACAAAAACTTGCAATAAATCCCATAAGATGAAACTCTCTGTTGAATCCTAAAATATAAAGATGATGAAGTTGTCAAACACACTTACTTGTAATTATTTTATTTCATTTCATGTAATTGAAATACAATAAATCACTAAATAAATTTCATTATTGAAACAGTAAGAAATTCAAATAATCTTTAGCAGACAAAACAGGGACTTTGCTAGTGTCATGAAGGAATCCATTCTCTTTCAGTCTTGATCCATCAAATTTCAACTAGCTGTCTGAACTTCAACTGTCCTCTGGCTGCATTCAATTCTATAACTGCTCAACACAAATTAGGTAATCATTTTTAAGTAAAGCTTTGATTCTTTTTATTCATCCATAACATTCTCATTCATAGGCTAAGCAGAGAAAGAAGGTCAAGGGTAAAGGGGGTGATAAGTTGAAGACTTAAATCAGAGCACCATTATGTTATGTGGTGAGGGGACAAAAAATATCACAAACCCTAATATTCTATTTTACATATAGGTCCCAAAATCACTACCATTGATGCCTCCTAGAAGTCAGACGCATATGGACTTCATGCCTGTGAAGCCAGTATTTTGTGCAGGATTTTGTTCTGGGTACAATTACCCAGAGCTCTAAACCAGCTGGTTTCTATTTTGTTGTAGAAAAAGGATAAATTTGACACATCCCTAAAACTGAAGCAGATGAACCCAGAATCTGTAGTCTGGGATGTTCCTACCTACACCTCAATGACTTAAAAAATTGGGCATCCTCTTGTATTTTACTGATAGTTCATAAAGATTAACTAAAATTAAAAAGATGAAGGAAAAAAAATCATGAAGGGAGAAAACTTGTGAAATTTGGTTATTTTAAATGTTGTTTCCCACAACTGATGTACTGTTCTTGCAGTCTTGATGTCTCAAGTTTATCTAAAAAAAAAAAAAAAAAGCTGTTCCATAGCTTACTTACACCATTTTTGTCTCTAAATCATGAAACCATGTTTACATGATAACACAATTGGATATCATTGATTTAATTTTAAAAAATAGTAAAGCCTGTAGCATTTGAATTATTTCCTCATTTTAATCAGCCTTCTAATTCAATAAAAATAAGATTTGAAGATGAGTTTCTTCAATATAGAAAATTGGATTTTATTTTTTAATAGATGTTTATATTTACTTCTGAATGGAACTGAACCAGTTCTTCCAATGCACCTTTTAAATTTCTAACTAGGCCAATATACAAAACTGGAAAAAAAAAATCCCTAATCACTACTATTGATTATATAAGCATTAAAAACAAGAGAACTTTTAGAGGAATGCTTTTATTTAGTAATAGGATTGCTTTTTTGATGAGGAACTCATAAATTATCGAGGCAGTGTGGCATTGAAATCAGGCTCTCAAAGTTACAAATATAAAGAGGTTGGTACATGGAAAGACTGTGAATATTATATCCTAATATATAAAGAATCAAAAAAATAACACAGTGGGGCTGTTTTTTAAAAGGTTTCTATAATATCTGCAGAGCAAACAAAAGACAGAATGCAAATAGTCTGATCTTTTTCAACTAGCGCTTTCATTAGTCACACATTGTCATTCTAAGATTTGTTTCTCAGATCAGCAATGAATAGTTTAACTGTTACCTTTCTTCTCTTTCAATTTACAAGCACTTCTCTATGCCTCAATAATCTTAATGAGCTAAGGTTTCCTTTTGCATATGCAGCTGTTTTGGGTGTTTTTGTGTGTTATCTTAACAGAGGGAGGGGGATGCATTCCATTATTATTTCTTAAAAATATCAAGACATAGAAAACATGTCCAGAAAAGCTTATAAAAGTGAAGGACAGATTAACATTATTTTTATTCATCTTTTCAATGGTCTTGAGATACATAAGTGGCATAAAAAATTTAATTAGAAAAAAATAACTCTATCATTACATACATTACAAATGATGATCCTTGTGGGTCTCTTTCAACTCAGCAAATAAATAGGTGTTCTTTATAATAACAGGAAAAATCCAATAAAAGACTTTGTTACTTCAGAGAAGATGAAGTTCTCTGGCCCTTAGGTCTAGTGAAAGTGTGTTAAGAAAGCATATGCATACCTGTCAGAAATTGCTACTCAACAATACTGGTCATGCTGGAGCCTATAAAATATAGCATTTATTTGAGTTTATGCATATAGTATACTTCCTGTTAAAAGCTACTTCAGTTATGCCTCTTAAACTTTTTGGAAAGGACTGCATTTATGTAAAGCAAAATACTTCCAGCTGAAAAGACAATCCCTATTAAATTATACTTGAACTGTCATAGGGCTTTCTCTCTGAAAGCTTGCAGTGTAAATGGTTATGCTATCTACACCCACTGCCTACCTACCGACATCTACTTCTGAGATGATTTGACCTTTCCTCTTACAAATAATGTTCACAGAAATGAAGCCAAACCACAACAGATTTAAAGAGAAATGTCATGTCCTCCCTGCTTCACGTAATTTCAGCACTGTACTTCTTGACACTCTAGGCAAGTTTTCCCACTCTAATGAGACTAAAACTGACTTTCTTTCAATCTCTCACACAGTGAAAGTATGAAAATACCTTTAAGCAAGAGGTTAACTTCATTTAAATGAACAGAGATCATATTTTTTAATATTAAATGTTTCATTTTTTTTCAAATGAACAGATTTTTTACTGGTTTCGAGCCTTATCCCAGCACCATATAAGGGAAACTCTTAGTCTTGCTCAAATCAATGTAGATTTTACCATCAACTTCAGCAAATTTGAAATGTCACTTTAGGGTAACTTAGTCTTTGTGCTATCTTTTTCAAAGCCATTTATACAATTTGAAACTAATGGAAAATTGAGCATTCAGAATACTCAGGCATCTTTTGAAATTTCAGACCTATTTCTAAGCAATTCAGTTCAAGAAAGAAGGAAAAAATCAAAGTGAAATTATTCTCAGAAGTTCATAGCAACTTTCAGGAAAAAAAAGAGCATTTAATGGATACAAGTTACATGAAAGTACGAAATAAAGAAACATTTCTGATAGATGTCAAACCACAATAGAGTAATATAATATGCATTTTATTAGATAATTTTTCTACCCAACAGCATCTAAGCATTAAATTGTAATAGCAGAGTCCTGGATTTTCTACCTAGAAAAAGCTGTCACTGACCTGACTGAAATAATAAACTTCTGGAAAATAGTACAGTCAGGGAATACTTCTAGAAAGCAGATTTGTGTAGAACTCTCTCAGTGCTAGTTCAGTCACACATAGCCTTTTTGGTATGTGTACTTTGAGAACTTCTGGAAAGTTAAAGTGTTTTGTAAACTGGTTTTAGTTTGTGTAGTACTTTAAATTATATGAAAACATGAAGACAAATTCTGTAGCCATACAATGTGTCTCTTCCTATATACAATTGAAGGAAGGGAGGGAAAGAAAAATCCCTTGCCTTCTATTTACCTGCTGCTGACTTATTGCTGGATAAGGAATAACAAGGAGTACTAAACAAATAGCAAAGAACCTGAGTTTCAGGTGTTCAAGTGGGTCTTTCTCATCTTCATACATGAAGTACTCCATGTCAGGAAGTCCAACAGAGGGAGAAAAAGAAATATTGAGATGCTGAAGGAGACAGCAACACAGGCATGGAGAAAGATATGAGTATCTACAATGTCAGTGGTGGGTTCTGCAACTCGCCAGTCTCAAGAGCAAAACTGCAATTGAAATTATGAAAGGTTTAACAAAGGCTTAAACGCAAATGAGAGAAGCAGCTGTGGTGACCCAAATTTAGCCAAAGCAGATAAAGCACCTCAAATTCAACAGGAGATGCATCTTAATTGAATATCTTCCAATCTTTTTATGGCTGGAGACCAGACAAGAAAGCACCTTAGCAGTGGTAATTAATTCAGGTAGTACAGAACACAAAACTGAACACTGGCTGACTAACAAGGAATATGTACATATTTTGCATCTGTGGCTGTTAGGGCTACATCTTATTATAAAGCAGTACTCTGTGGATATTTTTCTGCTGGAAAAAAAAAAAAAAAAAAAAAAAACAAAAAACAATGTATTAACCCAAACCCTAGTAAATTTCAGCAATAAAAAAATGGGTTATTCCAGGTCTGCACTGAAATATAGTACAGCAGTCTGAAAAACCTTCCTACTAATTTCTTAAGTTTGAGCAGTAAATTTAGTTATTTATCAAAAAGCTGTAGCACACATCTATTCTCTAACTTCAAAAAGTATTACCTTTACTTAGAACTGAAATATTCTCCATAGTTCTCAATATTGGATTCTTTATATCTTTCTTTTTGTTCAGGCTCTTTAAAACAGTGATAATCAGTTCTTTTAATTTTGCTTCTATATTATAGCTTTTTCAGCATTCCAATGAAATAATCTCCTTACTTCTTTCCCAAATAACCTGTCAAAACTTCTTGTCTTACAAATCTCAGGAACTGACAGTCTATACTGACTGCAAATTCCAAAAGGTGTAAAGATCTGTTGGGGGTAAGAGTAGGGAAGGCACCAAAGATTATTTTGAAAGTTTATCTCAACAGTTTAACTACTTGGATTACAAATAATATTGCTTCATGACAGTTGAGTGGCTCTTACTGGCCCTTGGTTTTTGGCAACTTCAGTGGGACTCTGTTCCAGTTCAGAAATAGAAACATACCAGAAACAAAAAATGAGACAACTTTATTAATATTAAGGAAAAGTATTCACAAATAACTTAAAAAATTCCTACTCTTACTGTAATCCTAGTGATACCAGTCAAACACGAGGATTATGCATCCCCAATTGGGCATTTTGAAGTCATTCAGTATTCAATGCTACTAGTATGTTATTCTGAGAATAAAATATAATACCCCTCCATCCTTGAAACCTAGACTGCACATTTTTTGTGTAGTGCATAAAAGTAGTTTAGAGGACTATTGTAAGGAGAAATGTAGATATTATCAGTGTTACTTCTTTCCAGACATCTACTATTTTCCCAGTTTTCACATACCCATTCAACATTTTTATTCAGTTTTAACTAGATGTAGACATTAATTATTTTTTCTATCATGCCATACTCTCTGAGCTCTGCATCTGGTGCTAGAAATGTCATTTCATCTATAAGTCACCATGAGACAATCTGGCCCTTGCTCCACATTCAGAGGGTATTGTACCAAATTGCACTTATCTCAAAGACAAAGGAATATAACTAAAATATTTCAAAGAAAGAAAGACTAAATTAGAATCAGCAGTTTTAAAATTCCTGGCATCATCTTCAAGCACAAGCAATAATAAGCCTGTAGAAGGACACATAGATTTATAGTGAACAATTTAAACAGCTTCTCCTCATGGTCAGTGTTCTTTCAATATTGAATAGCTGAAATAGCAGCTGCAGTATAAGCAATAATGTTGCAATTAAAATTAATTATAAGTGTATGGTTTTAGACATTATGATTTTAGATACTGGAGTCCATTATATTTGTTAGGGTCAGTGAAACACGAGCAGAGCCTCACACACTATTTACATAGATGCACAGTAAGTTACTGTGGATGCGCTTGAGCACTCATTTGACTGACCTACAAAAGTATATTGACTGGGAATATTGAGATAGCAAACTATTCATTCCTTTTATGTATGTGCATATGCAAAATTAATAGTATAATAGACTGTAAAACTACATTTCAGCAGATCACAATGATCTTCATGACATCAAAACAAAAATGACCCACCATACATTAAAAATATATATGGAAAGAGCAAATAAATGACAAATTGTGTCCTCATCCAAACTGATAACCTGGAAACCACAAATTTGTGTTCAGCTGCAAAAGGAAGAACAAAGAACAAGAAGATTATCTAAAACATCATTGACATCTTTAATTTTCTGAGAAACTGACCGAGCTTGACACAGGCTGTTTAAGAAGAGAGATAAGAATATAGTAAATGAAGAAGTCTTTCATCAAGACAACTTAGTATTTTATAAAACCATTCATACATTATTATTCTTCCAAATAGGGCTGAAATAAAAGGTATAGAGACAATCAGAACATGCAAGGGTTAGAAGATAATGAATTGCCAGGCTGGGTCACAGTCTAGGACTAAAATTCAACAAGAAAACATTCTAATAGTACATACTACAAGAATGTGTGATCTTAAAATCAGAGCAAAAGTGTTCTTTAAATAAATTAATGCTAATCCAGTGAAGAATTTTACACCAATGTATTTAGGACCATAAAAAAGCCCAAATTTAGCAGTATAACATATTAAATGTAACTCACAGGAATTCAGTCTCAGCTGTATATATTCTTCTGCTGTCCCATAATCCTATCTATTCACATTATGAAACCAGTCATACACACATAAAATACGCCTAGATTTTCTATTTACCTTTGCAACAAAAGGATAAGAATCAGAACCATTTATTTTTATTTTGAAATAAAATTACTATTAATCTCTCAGTAACACTACCAATATCCCTTTCCTTGATCCAACTAGAACTCAGGAAATCTAATTATCAAGTTATAATTTCTGGTTTTCAAATTGATAATTTCTAAGAATCTCCTATAAAACAAAATAAGGCAAAACATACAATCATCTGCAACATATTCTATCACAGCACAATATTCTCTAACCTGAAATAATGTTTTAAAAAAAGAATTACTGCAATCTTTACTTTCACCAGTGAGATTTGATGATGAAACAATATATAAGCATCCTGCAGAAATTTAATCTTCTTTCAGCCAAAAAGTGGATAGCGAAACATTTTGCTTGGACTTTTGTTAAAATCCCTGTTGGTGCAATTTTTTAAAAAAATTCAATTTTCTAGTCAGCCCCTTTAATAATATTGGCTTAGTAGCACTATCTTTTCATATTACAGCTTTTCATAAAGTTTATGGTCATCTGAGAATTACAAGTTATTTATATTTCAAGAAAAGCTACTGTGTGTCTGTGTCACCAATACAAAGTCTGGAATATACACACAGTCTATTCCAATAGTCAGTGGGGGAGGGGGGATGTCACTCTAAACTGTGCTGCATTGCAAATAGGACAAGACTTGAGTAAGAAGGCCAAAAATTCATCACAGTACTATTTTGTTTCTGTATTTATAGTTTCTTACTCCAGAAATAAATTTATTTAAGAAATTTTTGGCCAGAAAAATACAGGCAGGACCTATTTTTAAAAATATTTTTAAAAGCATCATATTTCTCCAAAAATGAGTCTGCAGGACCCATTAACCTCTATTTAATACCTGCAAGCTAAGGAAAATCACAAGAAAAGTGGGTAGTCCTAAATCTGCTATATTAAAAAAATTCCTTTTTTATGAATCAAGAATAATTTAGTGTATGTTATAGTTGTGGTTGGCTGGATATTAAAGCCACTTAAATGTAGGACTGCAGACCAGTTTTTCACAGATCTTAGTATCTACCAAGCCTAGCTTTTCTTGCAAACCCAAGGTTTACATTTTAATTTTGTAATCCTTCTCCACATTTGAAGTTCTACACAAGTAAAATGAAGGGTTGTTTGACAAACAGTACAGACAATAAGTTTTGATAAAAAAGAGTTTTGCCTGGCCTACAAAGTTTAGGATTTTTCTAAGAGCATGTAAAGAATAAACCAACATTAGATAAGCTCAAGTTTACCAGCAATTTAAACAAGAATATAAAATTCACTGCAGTATGAGCTGACATTTAAGGATCAGTGGTTGATACAGACTATTTTTTATTTTCTACAGATGTAGCTTTGCACACTGGAAATGGACATGAACAAAAATAACAAGAAAAAACACCAAACAACCCAAAACTCAGGTAAAATTAAAAAAAAAAAAAGAAAGTAATTAATACCCTTAACCCCAGTGTTCCATAACAACAGCATATGTTTTTGCAACAAAACTTAAAAGTCAATCTGAAGCAGTGTCAAAGTTTATAACAGTTTCCTGGAGAAAACTGGGTTTATTAATTCTGTACTCCTGAAGGACAAGAGGGTTGCACACAAATTCTCTTAAAAAAAAAAAACAACTGCTTTTTGAATTAATATTTGGAAGAAGGGACATTTGGCCTCTTAACAGTAGGGAAAAGGGTAGCAGACATATGGACAGCTGCTGAGATTGGTTTCAATCAAAAATTCAATGCATAACTTCTATATAAGGTCAATAGGCAAATATACATGAAATCTATTTTTTTCCAGATTTGAAAATGAATGCTAGAAATAAAGTTGTATTGTTTTGAGTTTGCTTGGGTTTTTCCTGACTAACCATTTTTAGTAAAAGATGAGCCTTTATAAAGACAGTTCAAATAAATAGTTTATAAGTAATTTGAAAGTGAGCTGAAACTCATACAACTTAGTCATATTCAAGAGTGTTCAGTTTTAATATAATAGAATAATTGTATAATATAGTGTTCTCACTAAAAGCAGTCATTGAGCTCTGGCCCACACCATGACTTCATGCAGTCTGGAATATCCTTTTGGTCACTTGGGGTCACCTGTCTGGGCTGGGTCCCCTCCCACTCCTCCCCAGCATGGCTGGCACAAAAACCAGAAAAGGCCTTGGTTCTGTGTAAGTCCTGCTCAGCAATAACAAAAACATCTTTGTGTTACCAACCCTGTGTTCAGCACAAATCCAGAACTCAGCCCCATATCAGCCCTTGGGAAGGAAATCAACTCTACTCCAGCCAAAACCAGAGCCCTTTAAAAGTGTACAACTAAAAAAAAAATAATTTAAGTAATGAAAACAGAACTAAAAAAGGATAAAGACATTTCTTTCATAGAAGCCATGATTTCCAAGATTTCCATCACATAAAATATGAAGTATGTTCAGGGACTCACTAACCCAATATTTTTTCTTCTAAAAATACCACCTAGAGGGGCTAGAGTTGAGAAGAGCTAAAAATTTTCTGTAAAATATGTTTTTAACAGCATACAATAAAGAATTAATAACAAATACGTGTGAATGTACTGAACACAGCAGAGGGAAATTATTTTTAATATGGATATTAAAACTGTAGGAAAATGGTTATGCATTTAATAACCATATAATGAATTAGTAAGATGCATATATTTTCATATATTACAACAGTGATAAAACTCTCCATTTAGTCACAGAATAGCAAATCAACCCAAAAATGCTAATAAATATTACAGTATTTAAGATATTATAACAACTCCTAAATTCAGGGAGTAGAAAGCTATGTGGTTTTCATGCTTTCTAAAGCATAAGTACTCAAGTAAAGAATTCTTTCTTTTTTATTTTTCATTTATTATTTAAATCACACAGAACATGAGGAAGCAAATACCAAGTTGTAGCATCAATAATCACTCCATCAGCCAGTAGCTCCAAGAAAGAATCTCTGAGTACCTTTCACATAGCAGAAGGAAAAACTGAGGTAGTTCCTCTTGGGACTTAAAAGCATTACCTTTTATGGATGTATAAGTTAATTTATCCAAAACTGGCAAACTCTACAGTTGGCCAGAAAACGCAATGCTGCCAACAACTCCATCGGAATTAATTTTTAATTTATCACCATTGCTTCTTGAATATTAGGGGATTTTCTTACCCTAATGGGAACCTACAGAAGTCCTACCTACTCTACAAATTTTTGCAGGTATTGTTTAATTAAATTTTACCTGTTGGAACTGGCAGAACCCATAGGCAGTCACATTACCAGTTAGTTCTGGAGTTCTACTCAGCATAAAGCATTATGAACATCTGATTTCCTATGATTACCAGACAATATTAAGTTATTTTCTGGTTAAAAACAACATTCAATTAATATTTTGCATCAGGATTCAGCAGAAAGGAAAGTTTGTTAATGGAATCATCATGAGCTAGAAACACGTACACATTCAAAACAGAATACCATAATTAAGTTAAAATAGGAATTGAGTATGTTATTGAGTATGTAAGCAGGAATTTTGAATTATGTCAGCAAAGAAGCTAATGTTAGTCATTAATAGCCTAATCTATTGATCCTAGTATCTAAATATACTTCTTCAAAATTACCTGAAGGGTTTAAACTTCACTTAATTTTCAACATTTACAGTTTCCCATAAGATGTTGAACAGATATGCTCAAATCAAAAGGAAATGTTAGTAATATTTATTGGGTTTAAAAATAAAAATGGAGTACAAAACCTGAACATCAGCAACGAGTAATCTGGAAATATATAAAATTATGCCCCAAAAATACAAAACTATATATTACTATATACTTTAGACTACCGTTATTGACATGTGTAAAATATAATCTGTGCCAAGATTCTCTGCGCTTGCAGAATTTTTCTCTATAAACTATCTGACTATCTTCTGTAAAAGACATGAAAGTCATGGAGCCTTTAGAAATTATGAAAAATGTTGGACATCACATCAAACCAAATTTCTTGACATAAGTGACTGTTAGTATAGAGTTTGAGAGAATTTCTATACACAAAATTCAATGCACTCTGCAAGGAGATTTAGAAGAAAAGGACAAAAATGTGAAAGATTGTCAATTTAAATTAAAGTTATCTTAACTAAAACTTTAAAAGTCTAGTAGACTATGAAAAAAGGAAAACCAGCAAAGCTAAGGTGCTTCTTATCCACATGTGTACATTGACAAAACAGTTCCTCATCCAGCTATGTCTCTTCTATATCTTTTATTCTAAACTATTTTGCTTCTGTTAAAAGTATTTTAATTGCAGTAGATGATAGAAAAACAGTTCTTTACAAACTTAATATTTACTTGCAAGAATTGGGCTGCTAGGTAGAAACCCTTTTTTTGACATCAGCCTTAGCTTCTCATCCTTGAGGTCTGAGAAATTATTTTCTGCAAGTCAGAGGCATTTATGTCACTAAGTCGTGTCAGAAAAATTTACTTTTAAACAAATAACTGCAATTAGGGTTTGTTAAGTCACTTTAATTCTCACCAATCAAAAGTTATTATTAGAACTGTTACCTTTTTTCCTTTTACTTTGTGAAATTATTTTTGACATTTTTCATAGACCATTGTGACACTTACCATAAAAAGAGTTTCAAATCCATCTCAATTTTCCCCCCCTTTCCCTAGAATAATAAAACCACACAGCTGAAAAAAGGAACGTTTGTTGTGTAAGTGTCTATATTGCAAGACTCACACAGAAGAAAAATTTAAAACAAGTTTACTGTTCTTAAAAAACAGATTACATGTGCAATAATAGGAAATGTAACACAAAATGTCTACCTCAGAAATATGGGACCATTTTTCTTCCCTCAATCATATTACAGCATCTATGGACCCATGCTATAAATCTCACAAGAAAGAAATTGTCCTCTGTCAACTTTCAAGCATGCACAGATTCCTAAATATTTCCAATACATCTGGAGAACCAAAACAAGTTATTTGAAGCTATCAATATTGCAAAAGTTAGCTTTTTACATCTCCTTGGCTCATCAAGCAACTTAAGAACTTGGTTAAAAAACTTAAGTGACAGAGGCTAGAATGTATGTTACCAATTTAATATAGAATCTTCTGCACTAAGAAACAGAGGTTTTCCTGCTGAGTTTCTAAATCCTGACAAAACACCAATCTTTCAAGACGCAGAACTCATTACTTTAAATTTACCTTGTTACTTTTGACTGAATTAGAGGAAAAACAAAAATAGTTAGACCATTCCAATATACTCACTTGCTGAACCAATCCATCCAGTCTTTTAAGCAAATGCATTTGTAGCAAGTTTTTGTTTAAAGTACCTGTTGCAAAGATCAAATGAACCAACTATATTTTTGATTAGTTGTTTATTTTTTATAAAGACAGTGCCAAAAGGAATAGATTAAATTACCTGACTTGGAATAGCACTATTTTATGGATCAAATTTTAGCAAATGTCTTTGGACATCCAAATGTTCTGGTTTGGTCTTGGTTTTTTTATTTAATTTGGTTTTCTCCAGTAATTTAAATTGACATCTCCCACCATTGTACAAAACTTTTTATCCTATTTATGCCAGATCTAGTCCAGTAGTGTAATGCTATTGATTTTTGCATATTTTCTCCCAGAATACTGCATATTTTAGTCTTTTTGTAGAGCTGTTGTTTAAAGAAACTAAACACCTAGACAGAAATTGTTCTCTATGAGCAGGGCACATTATTTCTTCTTATATTTGCTATCTCTGAAGCAATCAGAATCCAAGGCAGATGTTTTTGACTGCACAAGGACCATCATTCACCCTACACTTTCTTTCCATCTTTTTTCGTCAAATTATTCTTCTTAAGAGAAGATACAGAGACATATGCACACACTCACATATGTAACTCACATAGAAAAAAGCTTTCTCTGAAAAAAACTATTCTCTTTGGCCAACAACTATTCCCTTGATTTAAATGGTTGCCACAGAGTTAATTCACTAGAAAACAAGATAGGAACAATTCCAACTACATGGGGAATTTGCCAGAAAATATTTGTAACCACAAATACCGTCCTTTCTTTCATGAATGAAATATTTCCCTTAGATAATCTAAAGGAAAACATGCAATGAAAAACAGATGCTAGAAATCAATAAGAGTCAGAGAGAATTGAAGTGGTGACTGAAGCTTAGCAAAAAATCTGTGCATTTAATTCACCCAAATTTTAAGTGCCCATAAAAATAAATGTTTTCTAATATATTGTCATTCAGTGATAACATTATTACATTGTTTTAGTATTAAAAGTATGAAGAACCTCTCATTAAAATTTGAAACCATGCAATTTATTGCAGTTTTGGGCAAAGTACCCATATCCAACACTAACAATTCAGTTGCCAGACTGAGAAATTACAAACCAACTAACCTATTGCCATAAAAAACGAACTTTCCTATCTTATACAGTCAGACAAGATTGGGACAATGCTTTATAGCACTGCTTAACATCTACATGCTTTAATACCCAAATTGTATTTCTTTTATCTTAAGTCTTAAGTGGCCATGGTTCTGGTGTAGTTGACTGTCAGGAAGGAGCTAACAAGAGGCTGTTCATCATTTTGTTGTAAACTAACTTAATTGTCAGAATATTGTGTAGGGAAAAATATTTGAGGTAAAGTTTTCAGCTCTTCTCTTTCCAATAATTACACTGTGCACATCTTATATAGAAAGTCAAGACCTTTCTTTTTTACATAAACATCACCTAGGGCTGAGAATAACTCAGCCACTTTGAGTCTAGACTCTGTCTTGGTGGTTTAAATCTATATTTGAGATACTGGGAGCAATCAATTTTGCTTTTTTTGTTGTGGAAAATTTTTTGAACGCTCATTTAATTAGGTCATATTTCATTAACAGAAAATATGGTTACCACCATTGACCTATTTTATGCTTTAGTCACCATCTTAAACTAACCAGGTATATTAAAGCACTGGAAAAAAACCAAATGCTCGACCAAAAAAATCACTATCACTATTGCAATCACTTTTTTTTTTTTTTGTTTCAAATATACATTTAAATGCAAAAGTACAACAATTATTCAAATATTTATTGTAGCACACCTACAATAAATTAGCCAAGGATGCCAAAGTATTTGTGATTTAATCTGTTCTTAGTCAGAATGGCTTTCTACTGAAAACTTCATCAAACTACACAAAGAAAGAGGGACCATTTTGAAAATTTGGGTTTCATTATCTTCACATGCAACATGAAAGGAATTTGTATTCCTGTTATTTTAAGAAGATGTCTGAAGTGTCGCTCCATTTCTTACTACTATTTATACCAGATGCAGCTGAATTGAAACCCCAGTAAAAAGAATCTATACAGAAACTCTTTCCAGAGGGACAAGTGGAAGTTCCTTCTTCCTCTAAGCTAAACTCAATCAGTCTCACATTGAGCTGTTATTTCCACCTTTGTAGAAATATATTAGTTAGAATGGCAATTGGGTATGAAACATAAACTTTAAGAAATTTAGAGATTTTAGAGGAGCTAAGATTTTAGTTAGAAATAAGACTTATTGGAATTATTTAAAATAAATGGGTAGGCCTTGCTTGATGAAGTTAAGAGTTAGTAGTTAACTAATAACTGATTGCTTGTCAACACAATGTTTAGTTAGCTGGGTTTGTAATGAGGAATATAGAAACTGACAAATAGCTTTTAGGAACATAAGACAATTGTGGGCCTTTTCTGTTCTGAAACCAATTACAGATAAGAAATGGGAGTTCTACCAAGGGTTCATTTGTCACATTTGCATTGAAAAGGTAGGAAGGTCAGAATGAGGAAGACTTCATTTACTTCCTCATTTTGG
The DNA here is from genome assembly GCF_031753505.1 of Anomalospiza imberbis. Classification (NCBI taxonomy): domain Eukaryota; kingdom Metazoa; phylum Chordata; class Aves; order Passeriformes; family Viduidae; genus Anomalospiza; species Anomalospiza imberbis. Next base: position 34,484,600 of record NC_089684.1, on the reverse strand, counting down.
GACCCCTCCCCATGAAAGGGACCACCGACCCATTTCAAGGAAAAAACTACGCATGCTTAATAGCTTTTGAAATGATTAGCGTACGAAGCGAGGAATGGGATGTACCAAAATGATGAATATGTATTTGTATTTTGGGTATTCAATACTTGTATGGATAAAAGGACTCTGTAATCACCTGAGGGGCGCGGTGTGTATTTGAGAGCTATCCCACATGTCGCCCGGTGTCATAATAAACATACACTTTCTAACTTTAAACTGTTAGAGAGTTTTTGGCCGTCACAGGTGGATACCGGTGCTAGATCAATATCCATATTTCTTTAATAAATCAGGTAGCCACAGGTGTAAACCTTCAGCAATCAAGGTGTTTAATGAATTAGAATAACACATATTTCCTCAGGTGTGCAGAAATCCAAACATCTTTCTCCTCTCTCCAGCTCTGAGAACTTGTCACCTCCCACAGTGTTTTTAGAAGGAAGGAACATAGAGGAGAGCTTATTTGTTGGTCCCTGAAGCTGCACACTCTACTAAGATGCTGAGTGTAAGCATTCATCCAACAGCAACACATTTACAACTCTGCTTAATATCATGTACTAAAGATCAGTTCTAAATATCATGCACTGCAAATTTGGCAACAACTCTTCATTGCTTCTATCTAATAATGTGGAATTTTCTTTGATTTAACTCTATCTTTTTTTCACTGCAATATCATGCTATGATGATTGCTAGTTTCCTTATACAAAATGCCAAACCACTGACAAATCCACATGTCAGGTTATTCTTGATATATCAGAGTAAATATTGGTTTCCATGGCACCAGAATGTGCTGGGAGCTCTCTCTTGTTTTAAATACTCCAGGGATTTTAAACTTCTTCTTCAGTGTCAAGAAAAGATTGCTACTAATACTTGACTGTCATAAGAAAAATGCAGTGATAACCAATGGCAATCAAAGTCATAAAATAAATCATGATCTTGGTTTATTTTTTGTTGAAATAATTTTGAAAATCACTGTTTAAGTAAACTCTCTGTTTTAATTAAACTAGAATTCAAAAAGTCTTATTAAGGAATGGAGAAAAATATATAGTACCTCTGGAAGAGATTGGAAAGATTATTTTTCTTTAAATGCTTAAGTGACATCAACACAGTGCAGAGTGTACTTTCAGAACTCTTCTTGAAATATTGACATCCTGCAAATGACATCATGATTTTAACCTTGAGTTGAATACTTAAAGTTGCAAGCCTGTGCACATTAAGGAGTGAGAAAGGAGCTTCACAAATAATTTTAATTCACTAGTATTAATTCCCTAGTTTATTGATAGCTGTATTCTTTTGTCAGGTAAAATATCTCTCTCTATGGACAGTATCCCATCACAGAAACAGATTTTTGTGTGCTGGAGTTTTTAGAGCAAACTAAGCATCTGAGGTTATAAATTATGTGTTTATCATTCATAAGAAACTTCCTTCCTTCCTTCCTTCCTTCCTTCCTTCCTTCCTTCCTTCCTTCCTTCCTTCCTTCCTTCCTTCCTTCCTTCCTTCCTTCCTTCCTTCCTTCCTTCCTTCCTTCCTTCCTTCCTTCCTTCCTCTTTTCTGCTTCAGTTAATCCTTTCACATTTTGTCATTAAAATGAAAATACGGGTTTACAGTTAATTAGACAAAATCAGTCAATGATGTCACAACAGAAACAGATTTACCTTGGATCCAGGTAGTACTTTAACAAGCACAGCATTTGAATTTTTCACTCAAATTTTCATCATAAATCCAGTATACTACAAAGATGAAAGATGGGCACAAAATTATTATTTTATGCAGGATTAAAGGAAATTACACAGTTTCATCTCTATACGAATACCACAAAGATACATCAAAAGCTACCATATTCTGCTAAGACACAAATCTAATTCCTAGCTTAAGAAAATCTCTCCCTCAAGAAAGTAACTCAATTACCCTCTCTCCTTCGGTGATCCCAAACAAAATACATCAACCGGAAACTTCAAATTAGACAGGGCAATAATCAAATATAATGAGAAAAAAGCAGGTTGCAAAAAGCCAGCATTCAATTTATTTTAAGCAAAGGAATAGAGGAATATTTCCCCCCTATTAATACTGTCCAGCACATTATATTTATGTGTTATGTCACAAAGCAATATTGTTTTTAACTCAGGAACACATCCATATTATCAAAATCTTGCAAAAGGTCCATTTTTAATATTCAACCAGTTTTTTAAATTCTGGCCATTTCAGTGCCATCCCTTGGAATTTTTAGGATCCCAAATACAGAGATTGGAGCACATCATTCATGTTCATTGATAGGAGAGATGTCTACCTATTTGGGAAAATACCCCTTTCTCCCGAATAGTGTTTACACATCTCCAAAATGCAACATAGAACCAAATTCCAATTAAGCCTCCTAGAACATGACCTCCGAGAGAGTCCTGCATCAGCTCTGTGGCTAAAGGAAAGGAACTTTCTGTAAGGTTTTAGTTTTGCTTAATCTCTATCTTAGCCAAAGCTTCATCTTCCAAAACTTGAAAAAGTTCCACAAGTTTTCAACTGTTTTGTATAAGATTCACAGGCACACACATGCTTTATCTTTTGCCAACAACCTTCACTTCTGTAATGTTCTGTATAAACATATACACTTCTGTAGTGTATATGTTACTCATATACACTAGCCCAGTAATTTGTTACATAAAATACCTGTGTATTAGCAAATCAAATACAATTATCAAATTCAGATCCTTAATAAGATATTGGACAGCTTTTAAGCAGTACATACATCTGAAATGGCAGCTGCTCTCTGTTCTTTCTTCCATGCAACTTACTTAGTCTCCTTGTGCAAAAACCCCTCACTATGGGTTACAAGATGACTCTTCTTCTTTTTGACGGCAGCAGATTACACAATAGCTTGATATTTCCTTATTTCATCTTTGACTAAACAAGATTCTAAAAATTAATTTTGACTTAATATGAAAATAACATCTTTCAGAATTTCTCACCTAAAAGAATTAGGAGTTAAACACTTCATTTGCAGAATTTTAATTCAAAATGAGCAGAGGGATTTAAAAATCTTCAAGTCACAGAAGAGAGAAATGGGAAATAACACACTTTCAGAGAAAAGGACAGGACAGTTAACTTGCAGGAGGAGACCTAAGTTCATGTTTGTATGTTTACTTGCTTCACAACAGAAATTGAGGTCTGCCACTTTACTGCTGAGTGCTAATGAGTTATATTAGGTATTCTGCATGAGCCACATACTGCAAAAAGTCTTTTATTACTAAGTAAATGTAAAGACGATCTCAGGTTTTCCCCTCTTGCACAGGTGTCCTTAAAAATAGCTACAAAGTAAATTTCTCCATCTTAATGAATATTCATTGAAGTGAAACTGTTTCTGCAGGAAAGACAGAAAATCACAATAATATTCTGTATACACAAATAAATGAGATAGCATCATGGAAGTGTGAAAATCTTGGTTCTATTTTCTTTTCCAATAAAGCAGAATGAAGAATTGAAATTACCCCAACCAAGATCTGCATACTGGAACTGTTAAGTAAAATAACTTAAAAATCAACAGAGCAGATATTTATAAACAAATAGGGACCACAGAGTTCTCTCTACTTTGGAAACAGTATTTCCTTGTTCTTACAAGATTTAAGTCTCTAGCTGAGGATATCTCTGGCAGTACTTGAAAAACTTACACTTCTGGGTCTGCAACAAGACCTTCTGACAAAGGGCTTCACCAGGTACACTCCTTATTCTTTCATTCTTCCTTTACCTGTCCTTGTCTTTTGAGTTGCACAAAATTCTTGGTTTTGTTTTTGTTGGTTTTTTTTTTTTCCCCCAGGGGACACAGGTCATTTTCAGAGGGAAGGAACAATATTTACATGATCTAGCCTCACAAAACCCCAGTGAACTCAAGAAAATGTTATGGCAACTTCTAGTCCAACCATCTAGGAGCCACTCTGGCAGCCACACTCCATCACCTGAGCTAGGACCAAGGCCCCTTCCCAGCTGCACCCCACACTCACAAAGCTGGACCAGGTTTCCTCACCAGCTCAATGCCAGGTTTTCCATGGCAGAGTCTCAGATGTCCAGTTCCTTCAAAAAAATTGAATATCAATCACAGAATTTCTACTTTGGAAATTATTTCCAGTGTACACTGAAATATTTCTGGAAAGGTATTGCATGTGGGTTTGTTTATCCTAGTATATATAGCAATTTGAAATATGCTTCTTTACATTCTCTACAATGACATAAGAAAGTGATTTTGATATTAACTAATATGGACCTTTTACAAAAAAGTTTGAATTAAAGCCTTAAACTTTGCATCATTTAAAATGGGCATAGATTTATGAAGGAAAAAACACTGAAAAGGAAATAATCATAATTTTTCAGCCCCAAAAAAAAACCATGATTACATAATTTATACTTGTTTATTTAGTTAAATATAGAACTGAGTAAGAATTCACTATCATAGATAATAACTTACTTGGCATCATGGTTGAGAGGATTAGAGCAAAATTCACCTCCTGAGACACAAAGTTTGTACGGATTAACTAGTGGTGTTTTTTTTACTCAAAAGGAAGGTCACAAAAAGTGCCAGTATTTCTTCATAGATCTCCACCAATACTTTTGTCCCTTACTAGAAATGAAACATGAGCTAGTCTTGAAAATAATTTTCTGTCTGTGTAAAAAATGAGATTGACATACAGGAGCCTTTTTTAACCATAAGAAAGTAACCTCTGTCCAACAGCATCTCCCTAACATTTATACAAATCTCAAACTTACCTGTTAGAAAAACTCTAAGGGAAAAAAGATAATTCAATCTCCACATGCTTTGTCAGTTGCCCTGTTTCTTGGGAAAACAACTGCCAACCTGTGCCAACTGTAATCCTAGTTCCTGCAGTCTGGAAGCCCACTCTGGACTGGGAATATTTTAATTAAGCACAGAACAATCCTTTAACATTAATAGGTTCCTAAGCAAGATCACATCTTTGCTCATTTGGCACAATAAAGTCTAATAAACTTACTTAAGTCCATAATATTTAGGAAGCATAATACGATTGAGAAACTATCACCTTGGAAATTAAATTAAACACTGATAATTGAGAGTCAGCAGTGTCTATAGTACCCTGACTTGTTCAAGATCTTTTATTTTCTCTTAAAAGCAAACGCATTGGAAAATATGCACTGCAACTTGAAGATGAGCAAAGTCTGAATTGTACTACCTGCCTTTAGAGCACAGTTACAGTCAAAGTGTGTCAAAAATCTTCCCTTCCAAAAGGCAGAGGGAATTAATCCAGATAATAATTCAATAGGTAACCTGGAGAACCAATGTTAAAGATGCATGAATATTTTCCAAACACATTTGTGGAGAAAGATCTACTTTATTTAGATCAGCTGAAAAAAAAAATAATGTGCTTGAATTAATCCTTGTCATTTATGGTTTACTGGCCTTGAAGATTCTCCATTATAAAAAAATTTAGAAGATGTATGGACATGTTCTCAAACTGACTGCTGATATAAGTGGGCACAACTCCACTTCTATTTAATGACATCATACCAATTTATTCCAACACTGATTCTGGCCTCTTGCATCTCAGTTGGAAGCTGCCCAAACACATGCAGCTTTATATGCCAATGGCAAGCCTCCAATTTTTCTTCCTTCTGAGATAAAAAACTGCTATATCTTCATTGCAAAGGGTCATTGATATTCTCTGGATCTAGCAGAGAATTTTCTATTAAGTAAACTACATCTATTTTTCCGTTTATGAGTTGACTGAAAATAAGCTGAAGATCTCCCCAGATAAATTATTGATCCTAAATTAAGCCACATGTTAGTTTTAAAGCCAAAAAAGGGCCAAGCAATGTTCTCTGAGATGAAACTATTTAGTGAAAAATTTAATGGATTTGCTTAGAAGTATGCCTTGAAGAAAACTGCATAAACTTTCTTCTAAAAGGAATATAGAAGAAACATCTATACATCTTTACAGGTTTAGCAGAATATCCAAATTCTGAATCTTACATTTGAAGTGGTTAACTCATCAGTCAGTAGATCCTGGAAGGTTCCATGAATAAATAATGGCAGTAAATGAAGCAAGACTGGCCAACTTTCTGAAACAAAACTAAAATCAAATACATCTTTTTTTGAGAGGATGTAAATAATGTCAACTATAAAGGGTTTGGTGCAGGTTTGTGAATTCAGAAATGCTGTTACAATATTGAATCTTGGGCATTACACTCTGTAGTTGCAAAATAAATCTCACATTTTATTAAAAGGCTGCATTAAAAGTCTGTCCTGTTAGAGTCTGTCTCTAAAACTGTGAATAAACTTTATATGAAAACATCACATTTTGTAGGAATTTAATGTGAAACATAAGCTCTTTCCAGGAACTTGTCAAGATCCTGGAAACAGACTGACATTAATTCAAAATGTTTCAGCCTTCAATCAAATTTTGCAGAAGCAACTGAGCTTCAAATTTAAAAAAAAAAATTAAAAATTTTAAAAAAATCAGAAAGCTTTGCAACTGAAGGCTTCACAGATGTCTGAAGATGCTTCGATGTTTCACACAGTACTTGTTAGCTTGTGAATTGTTTACATTATGACTCCAGAGAATTTAGATTCTGACAACCTGATTAAAACTGGCAACAGACTTTGATAGACTAATTGTCTGGCACAAATGTTATCTGCACAACATAAGTAAAGCATATTTTGTCTAACAAGCTGAAAATAATTAAATACAACAAAATCCTATGAATGCATCACATCATCCACATCCATATCCTGCCCTCTCTTTCCCCTCTCTTTTAAGTTTCCCATTCCTCACCCCCAGTGCATATCAAATGAAAGTTCTTCATCTCATGTTGTAACCTGCTGCCTCAGGATACAATGCAAGGGTTTGAGACGTCCATCTGCTTTACACTTCACATAATTGGATGTCATCATTTGTAACAGATTCAAACAGTATCAGAGTCTTGAGTAACAGTGACAGTGATGGTGGAAGGGTGGTCACAAACAGCAATTGAGAAAACTAAGACATAAACCCCAAACAACCAAATAATGTACTGGTGAACCAATTCCTACAAGTGATATAGAATTAAACAAGCTAAAATACCTGATATTGAACAGTTATCCACTTGAGTTCCCAATGAGAGGTATGAACTAGTGAGGAAATTAGAATTTATAAAGTAATAGTCTGGATTGACTGGAGATAAAAAAGACTATAACAGAGCAAACTGAGAATTATTTGTTCATTTTAAATTTTTTATACATCAGTTTCACTAAAATAAACAGAGACCATTTTCTGAGCAATGGGACCCCTCAGTATGACAGCTAAATATATTGCCCAGAGAAGTTGTGGATGCTTCCTTCCCAGAATTGTTGAGAGCCAGGTTGGATGGGGCTTTGAGCAACCTAATCTATTGAAAGGTATCCCAGCCTATGGCAGGGGGGTTAAGCTAGGTAATCTTTAAAGATCCTTTCCCACCCAAACCATTCTGTGACTCTCTGATCGTGGTATCTTCATCTCACCTCTGCAGCAGATCTGAACAAACTATCTCTTCCAAAGGTATAGAATAGAGAGGTGGCTTGACCAATCAACAGAGTGCAAAATGGGAAATGAAGTATGAAGGACATTTGACTCTGCAGGTCTTATGTGGAAGAGGGACAGATTTCTGCAGATGCCAATTCCAGGAACTTTGCTAGAGATAAGATTGAAAAATTGACATTTCACTCAGTTTACTAATGCAACTAATAAGGCAGACAAAGCCTTATGCCATAGCTAAGACGGTGAAAGGACAAGGAAATATTTTTCCAGGATCATCAATGATATTTGTACATTAATGGAAAATGCCGTTGTGTTTTCAGGAAAATTCTTTGCAAAGGGAAAAACTTAATGCTGTGGCTGGATAATAGTTTGTATGTTGTACCTTTTTGAAGGTGGGTTGGACAGACGCAAACCTGGAAGACAACAGTACAGTAAAGGGCAGATGGATTAACTTTTCTTACATTCATCCTGCTCCTAATTGTTTTTAAGGTTTGTAGGTAACATGACAAGCAGTTTCCATGAGAACACCCTTAAGGAATAGGGGTACTTTCTCTTGAAGAAATTACATATTAGCTCTAAGTACCAAAATGGGGGAGCTTCTCTCCACAGACAGGATCTGCTCTGATCTGGACAGCACACCATGGGAGAATCCATCCAGGCTCCATCCAAAGATGCATGAGCACAGGGTGCCCAGCAGCTGAAGGGACATAAGGTTCACTAATTGTCTATATTCCACTTCCTATTTTGTCTTATCAAATTAGATATCTTATCAAGCATTTTGGTTTTGTGCCTCTCCCACTGGGATTCAGAAGGAACCCTGCACCACCTCTGCCTCCATCACTCCAGTGCAGAATATCATCTAACAAGTCAACTCACAAATAAATAAATAAACAAAAATAAATAAATTACATCATAATGGCTAAAAATGCTGGTTTTAGGTGCCTTAAACACTAAACTGTGCAGACCAGCTCCACTGATTACGAAGAAGTCATCAGTGGTAACCAAATCTGGCCACGATAAATTCCAATCTTTATCTTCTGACTTTTGCAGAGACGGCTGTATTTACCCCCAGATGGAAGAAAATTTATGTGGTACAATAACCTTAAAATGAATGAAGGTTTTCCAGGGATATTATAGGTTAGCAAGCATCAGCTTTTATTCTTAATGGAATATTTTTTTTCATAAAGATCACAGCTTCTACAGAAAATAATGATAGAATTTAGTCAGGATGTCAGGAATGAAGACCGCATGGTTATTGTGAGAAATAACATTTAACCTTTCTCTTGTGGCTGATGAAGGCCAGTGTAGTATTTTATTATCAACATTGGCAGGTGATTTATTACCACTGTTTCTACTCCAGTAAAACCACATTAAGCTGTGCTTGATGCACCATTTGTTATCTTCGAACTCCATATACACTTTCTGCATGCATAATCGCATTTTTCTAAGACACTTCTGTTGCATCCCAGGTTTGGGTTCACATGGGTTTTTCCTTTGTTAGTTTTCCAGTTCTCTGTACCCTCGTGCATCCCCCGGGTTTTCCCCTACTCCTGTGGTTTCCGTGCCTGTGTTCCCGTTCTCGTGGTGCCACTCACCCCAAAGTCTCGTGTCCGCCCCTGCCGTGTTCCCATTGGTCGCTGTAGTACACGTCATCACCGCGATGTCTGTACCCATTGGGCAGGAGGGCTCCCCGTCCGCCCTATCCCTTCCCTATTTGATCCCACTCCTCGGCATGCTCGAGGCCATTTGCGTCCGTGCGAAGCTGGGAGCGGCTGTTGCCTTTCCATCGCAGCTCTCGCAGCCAATAAAGCATCCAGCCGCCACGCGGACGGATTTGGACGAATTCCCTGCCTCTTTGTTTCTTCCCTCGCGCCGACGGCAAAGCGCAGCCATCAGCCCACCCCGGAGCGCGACAGCAAAAGCGCCCGGAAACTGCGGCGAGCCCCGGCCCCGACGAAAAGCTGAGACGCCCAAGCCGGGCATTCGGGAGCTGATCGGGGCAGACAAAGTAAAGAGCAGCCGCGAGTGACGCCCAACGTCCGGGCCACGGCCAGCGCAAAGCCGCGGAGCAGGCAGAGAGTCACCACAGAGCACCCGGGAGTCGCACACAGAGAGCGCCGCCGCTGCGAAGCCACGCCGCCGACCAGCAAGCGCCGCTGCCGAGACGAGCGAGCGCGATCCGCGCGGAAAACCGCCGCCGCCACCGCAGGGTCGCAGTCACCGAAGGAAAAGTGCTCCGTGCCGGACTGAAAACGGGAGCAAGTGCCCCCCCGAAGTAAGTCAGTTACGTCTCCGCCACCCACAGGAAAACACGCTGTGTTTTCCCGCGTGGGACTGGAAGCACAACCATTCACGGCTACGGAAAGCCGAAGAACGGACGCTTCCCGGGAAAGAAGACCCTGGTAGCAGCTTTTATTTGCGAAGATTCCAGTTTGGTGAGTGATTAGCCGCGGGGGGTACCCGGCTGATACTTCATGTGGGTGGGCTCTGCCGCGTTTCCGGGGGTACGGATCACGCAGCGCGCAGCGTGTGCGGCGGGCCGCCGGGGTCTTTCGCGTTTTTTGCTTTTTTTCTTTTGCCTTTTCTGCACCAGGGGTGAGGCTTTGGGTAGAAATAGCATGGGGACCACGCTATCTGCCCAACAAAGGGAATTCTATACCCAAATTAAGGGGATTTTATCAGTAAAACATCCCTACCCCAAAAATTCAGTCAAGCAGTTTGTACGATGGCTCTGCTTTTCCTTTCCACGTGTAACTGCGGAGGATGCTCACAGAACAGAGTTCTGGGAGCAAGTAGGAGCCAGGTTAGCAAAGGGAATTGACAAGGATCCCTCTGTGAAAGATTGTTTCCCAAAGCTCCATTTGCTGATCTCGGAGGTTGTAAAAGCAGGGTCCGCGCGAGAAGCGGCCGAGGAAAGGAAAGAGCCATCGGGCAAAACTCTTGTTTCCCCCGAATCCATTTCCCCATCCTCTCCTACCCCTTTTTCCCCTAAACCGGGTAGGCAGAGGGGAGTACTCCGCCGCTCTGAGGCGCAGTGCAGCTCCACAGACGTGGACCGTGCTCCTGGCTCCCCCGAGCCATCCTGGCACCCCCACCTTGGTGGAATTAGCTACTCTGCTGAGGAACTAATCCCAAACCCCTTTTCCAATCCCTTTTTCCCAGTTAGAAATCCTAGTTCTGGCGCTACCCCGCGCTGCTCTGCTCCCCTGAATCCCTTTCTTTGTCCCCCTGAGGAAGCCGCAGCCACGTGGCTGGGGCCTCTGTCTTCCCAAGATGGAGGGCGGCCACGTGGAGAGGTTTCTTCTTCCCATAATCCCTTTGTCTCCTTTGTTCCCTGTATCCCCACCTTTGACCCCACCCCTTCCTGTTTACCTGTGGGTGTGGGCACCGCCCACTCCAGGCATCGGGTTGCCACCCCTCCCCCTGTTCCCCCTCGGGTGGGCGTTCCCTTCTTCCATGTCCTGCCTGCTGCAACATCAGCCCCACCCTCCCCCAACAGGGAGGGCTCTATCACCTCCGCCCCGCTGTCCCAGGGAGAAGATTCTCCCTGCCCTGTCCCACGTCCTCCCGCTCCTCGGATACCCAGGGGGGGAGGGGGGAGTAGGGGAGAGGGGAGGGGACGGGACGGGGCCCAATCTATGAAGTCGAGCAGTCGCTCCACACTCCAGCCTCCTACGCCAGGGGAGGGGAAAACCCTACATGGACACCCCTTCCCTATGAATCCATAAAAGAGGTCTGCAAAACATCACGCGATTTTGGACAAAAAAGCCCCTTTTTTAAAGGCATTTTAAAAGCGACTTTAACGTCTAGAACCGTAGTACCAGCAGACCTTAAGTGTCTGTTTAGCTGCCTGCTTCTCCCATCAGAATACAGCCCGTGGGAGAGGAGGTGGAAGAAACTGGCAGCAGACCTGCTTCCCGAAATCCTAGAAGGGCCTTACAGCCTGGATTTCGCGGAAGAACCGATCACTTTGGACCATCTTGTGGGTGAAGGAGAATGGAGTGAAGGGCAACTTCAAGCTCGGGGAATTCCAACGGCCGTGCTGGACATGTCCAGGGGTGCAGCAGAGCGTGTGTTCCTGGGCATGCCCACCAAGGACCCGATGGTTCCCTATACAGCGATTAAACAAGGTGTCGCAGAGCCTTTTGTAGATTTCGTAGACCGGGTCCGGGCAGCAGTCGAGAGACGGGTGGAGAGACCTGAACACCGAGACGGGCTAGTCCTAGAAGTGGTGCACATGAACGCCAACACCATGTGCAAAAGAATCATCCTGTCGCTGCCGGCCTCACCAGCGCCGACCCTCGACCATATCATCGAGGAGTGCACCCTGAAATCACACCTGATAGAGGAGGAGGCCCCAAAGAGACCTAAGGACAAGCTGGTCGCATCTGCTGTTGCTCCTCCAAGGAACTCAGCTCCGAAGCGACTTCCATCCACACGCCGGTGCTTCCACTGCCATCAGGAGGGACATTTTCAGGATCGCTGCCCACTTCTAAGGACTATACCACCCAGGGCTGCGGGAGGAGGGAGGAGGGATGGGAACCCCACAATCCCAAAAAACTAGGAAAGGAACGCGCACTTGCCTCGCGTGCTGATAAAAATGAGGCAAGTCGTGGTGCCGTGGGAGGAGCCGCGATACACCATCTAGTCCCATCTGTAAGCGGCTGCCTCTCAACTACTGACATCGGGGAGCCTTATCGGCTCCGACTCACCAATTCTGTCCACTTTCGTTCCCAGGACTGGCATTTCTTCATAGCAGATGCAGAGCTTCTATCACACATCTGCCACTGTGAAACCAGGAGGAAGGAGGACCTTCTGAACTGCAGGTACCTCGTGGTCGGAGACACAAAAAGCACCCCACTGGAGATAGAAGTTCCTCCGGTAATTTCCACCCTTAATCCGAGGCTCTTCTATCTCGTGGCACGCTGTGTCCATCCCCCCCTCTTCCTGCCTAAGGGCCAGGTTATTGCACAGGCAATTCCTATTCCTCGTGCTCTGTGTAATGACCTGGAACTCTCAGTCTTTTATGCTGGGAAGTTGGGAGAGGAAAAACCCCTCGTGTGGTGTAAACTCAAGTGCGAGGGGCATTCTGCATACCTTCAGGGGATGTTGGACACAGGGGCAGACGTGACGGTCATCCCACCACATAAGTGGCCGTCACACTGGGAGCTGCAAAGCGTGGCCACGCCAGTCTTAGGACTAGGCGGGCCCCAGCCACCAAAGCAATCAAAAAATATTATCCAAATTAAGGGTCCGAACGGACTGCTAGCCTCAGTACATCCGTTCGTGATCGATTGTAAATTTACACTATGGGGGAGAGACGCCATGTCCCAGTGGGGAGCCAAATTGGAATTTCCGGCCCCCCAACATTTTTAGGTGCAGCCACTGAGGAGCGCCCCACACAGAAATTAACATGGCTCACAGATAAGCCTGTCTGGGTGAAGCAGTGGCCGCTAAGTAAACAAAAACTACATGTGCTCACAAAACTAGTGGAGGAGGAATTGGCAAAGGGACATATAGTCGAAACTAACAGCCCCTGGAACTCTCCGGTGTTTGTAATTAACAAGCCAGGGAAGGACAGGTGGCGACTCCTCCATGACCTAAGGAAAATTAATGAAGCCATAGAAAATCTGGGCTCTCTCCAACCGGGTATGCCATCTCCATCTATGCTACCCGAAAAATATAATTTAGCTGTAAATGACATTAAAGTTTGCTTCTTTCAAATCCCGCTCCATCCGGATGATGCTCCCCGTTTTGCCTTCTCTGTACCCTCCGTCAACAGGGAAGCCCTTGTGAAGCGCTACCACTGGACAGTACTACCTCAGGGGCTAAAATGTTCCCCCACTATATGCCAGTGGTATGTCGCCAGAGTTCTGTCCCCAATGCGTGCCAAGTGGACATCCTGTATTTTCTATCATTACATGGATGACGTGCTGATTTGTGCCCCTGACAGCGAGGTCCTACAAGCAGCTCTGGAGGACACTGTTAGGGCCTTGTCGGTGGCCGGATTCGAACTACAAAAAGAGAAGGTACAGTTACTGCCACCCTGGAAGTACCTGGGCCTAGAAATTAATAACCAAATGATTAGGCCTCAACAAATTCAGATAAGTAACAACCTCAAGACGCGGAATGACATCCAGCGCTTGTGTGGATCGCCAAATTGGATCAGGCCATGGCTGGGACTCACCACGAGAGAACTATCCCCTCTTTTTGACTTGTTAGCAGAAAGGGAGGGGGATGAGGGTTTAAGTTCCCCAAGAGTCCTGACCCGGGAGGCCAGAGCCGCACTCGAGAAGGTCCAAACCACCATCGCGAGCAGGCAAGCCCATCGCTGTCAACCAGGGCTGCCTTTCTGCTTCATCATCTTAGGTGAGTTACCCCATTTATACGGTATAATATTCCAGGGGGACAAGGGCCAACAGGACACCCTCTTGATAATAGAGTGGGTATTCCTTGGCCACAGACAGTCCAAAAGTATCACCAAGCAACAAGAGCTGATGGTGCAGCTCATAATACGGGCCAGGGCTCGTCTGCAAGTACTAGCGGGTTGTGACTTCACATGTATCCACCTCCCCATCAAAACATCCACGGGGAAAATGACCAAGGAGACCTTTGAACACCTTCTCAGATAAAATGAAAATTTGCAGTTTGCTCTAGACAGCTTCTCAGGCCAAATTCAAATTGGGCATCCTGGCCATCATCTGCTCAATACAGAATTCAAATTGTTGCCAAGAGAATTGCAAAGTAAAAAGCCACTCAAAGCACTGACAGTGTTCACAGATGGGTCAGGGAAGTCCCACAAGTCAGTAGTGACTTGGAAAGACCCAGTGACTCAGTTGTGGGAATCAGACGTTAAAGTAGTGGAAGGTTCCCCACAAGTAGCTGAGTTGGATGCTGTCGTGAGGGCTTTTAAAAAATTCGATCAACCTTTTAATCTAGTCACAGATTCGGCATATGTGGCAGGAGCACTGTCTAGAGCTGAACATGCAATTGTAAAAGAGGTCCCAAATCATGTCATCTTCAGGTTGCTCACAGAATTAGTACACCTGGTTTCTAACCGTGAGCATCCCTTTTATGTGGTACATGTGAGGTCACACACAAATCTCCCAGGCTTTATTGCCGAAGGGAACCGCAGAGCAGACGCCTTGGCAGCCCCAGTACAGCTGGGAGGCCAGCCAAACATAGTCGAGCAGGCCAGGCTCAGCCATCAGCAGTTCCGTCAAAATGCCCCAGGTCTGGTACGCCAGTTCCATCTGCGGCATGACCAAGCCAGAGAAATTGTGGCCTCATGCCCCAACTGTCAGGAGGCAGCTCTACCAGCACTGGGAGCAGGTGTGAATCCCAGAGGTCTCCGCAGTTGTGAGGTATGGCAGATGGACATCACCAAAGTCCCCGAATTTGGGAAACTCAAGAATGTCCATGTAACCGTGGACACCTTCTCGGGAGCAGTTTTTGCCTCAGCCCACATAGGGGAAAGGGCCACAGACGTGAGAAAACACCTCATACATGCCTTTGCTTCTTTGGGGGTCCCAGCCACAATAAAAACTGATAATGGTCCAGCATATACTTCCGGGGTGCTCAGTAACTTCCTGCAGGAATGGGGGGTCCAACGTAAAACCAGGATTCCTCACTCCCCCACCGGCCAGGCCATAATAGAGAGGACTCACCAGACACTGAAACAAGTCCTCCGGAAACAGCGGGGAGATGTGCGAGTGCTGTCACCGCACGAGAGACTCTGCAAGGCCTTGTTTACTATCAATTTCCTAAACTGCTCTTTTGACAGGCAAGAACCGCCAGCCCTGAGACATTTCAAACAACATCAGGAGCTCCAGCCAGAGGACAGGCCTCCAGTATTAGTGAGGGATCCAGACTCTAAAGAAATCCAGGGTCCATTCCCACTCTTGACTTGGGGACGGGGATATGCCTGCGTATCCACACCCTCAGGAGTCAAGTGGATCCCCAGGAGGCATGTCAAACCTTACACACCAGGACAGTCAGTGAGTCGGAGCGATACAGTGCCAGTAGATGCAACCAATGATCCCACCAACCAAGGGGTTGCATCCAATCGCAGGCGCCGCAGAAAAGGGAGAGACTCAACATCTCCCTAAAAAGCACTTTTCCCACATCTACCTCAGACCATGTATGTCTCCAGATCGTGTATAATAAAGTTGTTGTCCCAGTTCCCCTATCCCCAAACACCCAGGGAAGAAGCTAAGAGAAGAAGCCACTGCGCAAGAATCCAAAGAGAAACAACTGTCTTTTTTATATTATTTAAAGCGGGGAATTGTTGCATCCCAGGTTTGGGTTCACATGGGTTTTTCCTTTGTTAGTTTTCCAGTTCTCTGTACCCTCGTGCATCCCCCGGGTTTTCCCCTACTCCTGTGGTTTCCGTGCCTGTGTTCCCGTTCTCGTGGTGCCACTCACCCCAAAGTCTCGTGTCCGCCCCTGCCGTGTTCCCATTGGTCGCTGTGGTACACGTCATCACCGCGATGTCTGTACCCATTGGGCGGGAGGGCTCCCCGTCCGCCCTATCCCTTCCCTATATCACTCCACTCCTCGGCATGCTCGAGGCCATTTGCGTCCGTGCAAAGCTGGGAGCGGCTGTTGCAGCCAATAAAGCATCCAGCCGCCACGCGGACGGATTTGGACGAATTCCCTGCCTCTTTGTTTCTTCCCTCGCGCCGACGGCAAAGCGCAGCCATCAGCCCACCCCGGAGCGCGACAGCAAAAGCGCCCGGAAACTGCGGCGAGCCCCGGCCCCGACGAAAAGCTGAGACGCCCAAGCCGGGCATTCGGGAGCTGATCGGGGCAGACAAAGTAAAGAGCAGCCGCGCACTTCAACAGAATATGGTAAATATTTATGTCATGATTCCAAATTTATCAAAATCTTAGGAACTGAAATACAGTAGCTAAATGGATTGTGCAAGACTAACGATGCCAACATAAATCTTAAGTCTTACAAAGAGTGACGTAATAGATCTGAAACAGCAGCCATGCATAATAATGTTAAGATAGATTCAGGAGTGACAGAAAGTAAATCATTAAGAGACTTCAAAAGGAGAACAGAATTTCATAGAATAAACTCTCACATCAGATTTGCTTATGTAAAAATAAAATTTGCATCAAGAAACCTATGAAATAACTTTTCAGATACAATTCTACTGCAATTCGTGCCTGGACTCCATGGAACACAAAGAGATTAATGGGAAAATTTCCATTAACAGCAACATCACCAAGTATTTACATTGTATTAAATAGTACAAGGGTGTTTCATCAAATTGTGTCATTACAATTCCTTTAATTTCATAGGTGAAGACATATGACAAAAATACAAGGAAAATAGTATATAAGACTTGTTTTACTATTTTAACTTTGTTGCACCTTTTCTTTTAGCAGCTTAATGTAACATACATGGTAAATAATGTTTGTTGCCTTACTAGAAGTATGTGGCGGTGTTTTATGACATTTTGCCTGTTACAGTCTGAATTGTGAATCTGAGAACACTTGACTTCAGTGAAAGCTGAGATCAGAATCAACACTGGCACCCACCGTAACTTAGGAAATTAAATTGATATTAATAGAACTAGAGAGAGATTAAGAACACTTTCCCAAACACAGCTTGTTTCTTATTAGATATAGTATAACCCAACCATGAGACATGAAGCAAAACTCATCCTCTAAAAATTTAGTTGCAAAGTCAACATTTTGTCATATCTATCCCAGGAAAGTCAAATTAAGTATTATGTAGTTTTGCTTGAAAATGTACAACCTATCATCTTGAGACTTCAGAGTTTTGTCATTAGAGTTAACAAGAAAGATGGACTTTTTTTCTGAAAAGCACTCAGGAACTGAAATTCATAGAGTTAATAAAATCAAACAAAATCTAATGAATGTTGTATAGCCTAAGTAATAATGCATTCAGTAATTTTGAAATATTTTATCTTTTCTGATAAGAAGAAACATTAGCTATCTCATTAACAAAAAGTTTTCCTTGATAATCAAGATATATTTTTTCATGATCATGAAAAAATAATAAATAGAGACATTTCTCTTTTTACTTTGAAAACTAAAGGAAAAACGATCTTATTTTATTAGACAAAATACCAGAACAGGAGGTGTTTGATTTTCTCTATTTTAAGGAAATAACTTTGCAAGTTTATCTAATCTTTTTGTCTTATTTTCAAAGGCTGATAAAGATTGCTGAATAACAAGAAAATTTCAAAACAGAAGAAGAGTCTATTCTACGTTTGCTTAACAGTTTCTTCTGTTTGGGACAGTTCTTCCTTCCCCACATGCATGTACCCTGCTTTGCAGCCTCATTAAATACGTATGAGTTCATTATTTAGCAAACTGATGAAATATTTTTTTCAAGAGCTCAGCATGGCAGTGTGATATTTGACTAAACAAGTCAATTAAACTGAAGAAGATAAATTACATTCCAAAAGAAAGGTAACATTAGATAACTACCACAAATTCCTAGCAATTCATTAGACTGCTCCTGAGTTTATCTTTCCCAATTTAGTATGCAAGGAGAATGTGATAGTAATGAAAACAACACGGATTATTTATTCTCTTAATCAATCGGTTTCAAACTTTTGTGTAACAAGTTTACTCAAGTTAATTGAACTTATAACTTTGTCAAATCCAAGCCTAGTGGAAGTACAGCCAAAATCTGCAGTCCCTAATGCAGCACACAAGGAAGGGATGCCACCTATTGTACGCTTCAAAGGACTGATTTTCTTAGGACTACTAGAGATAAATTACTTACTTACTAAAAAATAAAACATTATGGTATCTTCCTACCTATCCTCCTGAGAGATAAGTATTACTGTACACAGAAAATACATTATCTCATTTTTAAATTCAGAAGAAAATAATAAATAAACTCCACTTCAAAATAAGAATCAGCTTCATTTCTTAACATCAACTAGCTTCTGCATGGAAAGACTTTTGTTTCAATTGTTTTTAACTGTTTTAAATAATGGGTGTGGTTTTGATATAAAATAAAAATAACTTATATGCTTATTATTTATCATCTTGAAAACACCTGTCTTTTATGGAAAAAGAAAAAGCCAAATTATTTGCAAATCAATTCAGCAAGTGAAAAATTTACTTACTACTGCTTCATTTTAAAGTGAAAAAGGCGAAGGTGAACCAATGAGGAATTCAGTTCAGCCATTGTATGGCTGTTTGGACACATCAGACCAACTTCTGATCATTTCACTTGTTCTCCATTGAAAATAAATTTGGTGGGAAAATTGAGTGCAGAACAAAATCCAGATCATTTTGGTTGGTATAAAGATTTTATGTCACTGATTCATAAGCATTTCTCATGTGTTCTTGGTGGCCTGTGTTTTTCCTGTGTTTCAGCTGAGTATTTGTTACCCTAGCTACTCTTAAATAATTCTCCACATCTACATCTTTGTCTTCAGTTTGGAATACTTCATTGTTTCTAAAGCCGTTTGGTTTATTTTACTCTCCATAATTATAAATAACAGCACTTCAGTGGATTTCATCAACAGTGATGCTGCTGGAGAGATTTTTGTAAAATTCACGCTTAGGTGGAGGTCTCTGCAGGATCAGAGCTATAGTTTGCAGTTTGAGCTTTATGGGAAAGACTGATTATGTTTGATATAATGCCATTATAAGTTTATCAAGTTCCGTAACACAACCACAGTTTGAATTTGTTGTCTGCTGCCACATTAAAATTCATATTTTCCAGAGGTATTAGAATTTCAGCTTTCCTAACAGCACGCAATCCTTGCAAGGGCGCACTTGTGTCTGTCATGATTCCTGTCTAGATGCATGGCATGAGTTCTACTTAAACAGAATACAAATAGAAGAGAACATGATCAAATTGGACTTGGCTCAACCACATAAAATAGATTGCAATGCTATGTTTGAATAATTTAGATCAGTTTCATGAATTAAAAACAAAAAAACCCAAACCCTCAACAACAAAAGACAGCAAGGGCAGAACAGGATAATGATTGTACAGGTTGTTATTTCATGCTGGGTATCTAGTACTAGACCCACGATTGTCAGCTGACTTGGTCTCTCATTATGAATAAATATTCACAGTGCACAGGGACTCCTGCCTACATAGGCTGAAAGCAACTATAACCACTGCAGAGATTCTCAGCAGTCTGCTTTCAGTATGAGATTTGGAAAGCAGATAATCACTTAGCTGGGAATTCCCTGTGCTAATGAATATGCTGCTTAGCTCACTTCCATGCTGTTATTATTAGATGGCACATTGTTATCAAATAAATAGTTCACTTTTCAATAGACACTAGGAATCATTTTCATATGAATCATGAGCTATTGTAATTCTCCCCTTTCTTTTATCCTCCTCAACAAAAAGGAAATTCTGATTGTCAAAGTGCAGGGTTTCTGAATTCCTGCTGTGCACAATTCCCCCCTCTATTAAGTAAAGGGTGTAGGAGACAATAAGACATACATGAGAAGAAGAATATATTGGGGAACAGCAGGAACAGGGTGATGTCTACATCTGCATATCCCAGTTTACCTCTTCATACTGAGCACTAAGACAGACCTTTTACTGCAAGAGCCATGCAAAGTGCGATGGGAGTTATTTCATTTGCAGTGAGCAATGCAGAATTACCTGTGAAAGACACACCCCTAATAACTGCTGTCCTTTTCTCTTGCTAGTCAAATATGCACTTGTGTGTCAGCCACAAAAATGTTAGAAGATAGTGCCTGCACAGTGACATGGTATTTCCATAAGCTGTTTCTCTTCTCATCATGTACAGTGATACTTGCATTACACTTTTTCCCCATATTTACCTTCCTTATCATGTTCAAGTTTAAAGTTAATGAAAATTAAAAGAAGAATTTATAGGCCCTGATTGTCTCAGAGGGATAAAATTAATAAAGATATTTTCATCTTTGTGAAGGTAATATGAAAGTATTCAAAGATACAGTTCAAAGTCCTTTTTCAAACTTGGTCTGATTCTTGTTCTACTTAAGGGAAAGTTAAAATTTAAAGCTGTTGCAATAGGAGGTATATGCCTGCACTTCACTCATTCAAAAGTAATATTGACTTTGCAGCTCTAGTAATACACAGTCATGTGTTTGAATTGCCTTGGAAAAATAATAATTGTTCCACCTTTAGCATGGTGTAAAATGTTACATGCATCTCCTGCCAAATCATATTTTTTTCATATCAAACATGGTCAATTTGAAGTAAAAAGACCTCACTCATCACTCTTTCTAATGCTTTAAATGTAATTTAAACAAAATAATTGTCTTAAATACAATATAATTAATGGCAATTATAATTAAATTGATTTTTGGTGATAAGATTTGGAAGTGGAAAATTTGAACAGTTGCCCAGGTAAATTTTATTTTTATTGTTGTTGTTTGGTTGGGGTTTGTGTTTTGATTATGTTTTGATTTGGTTTGTTGTTGCTGTTGTCATTGTTGGGGGTGGGGGACTGTTTCTTTTTTTGGTTTTGTTTTGTTTTTCTAACAAAACCATACATGTGTTGAGAAATATGTGGTTGTCAATTTTCTGTGTTTGTTTTTCCACATACTTCAGTTTTCAGCAGTCAACATCTGATTTCTACTGTATCATAACTGAGACAAACTCCAACACAACTCTCACACACCTTCATATATCCTTAGTGTATATGTTTCCTTTTAAATTTACTCAAGAAATGCAAAGAAAAACTCCTGTCTTCCATTACCAATAGTTAGTATCTCATCTATCTATTTCTTACCAGTGCAAAATACAGAGGACTTTGAAATTCTTTGGTATTGCTGTAGCATTTGCTTTCATATCCTTTAATTTTATAATACTGATATTTGTATAGCTGGGGTCATGATAAATAGCTGACATAAAAATACAGAAATAGGGATGAAAAAACTTTTTGCTTGGGAGGCCCTTACACGATTTCAAGGTTTTACTGAATATCTTGATCTACCTTAAACTGGCTCTGCCAGAACAATTGTAGTGGTTCTGGGTGCTGGTAAAAGCACAGGATGCATGGTTATGAGCTCATTGTCTGGGCTCATTTTGCTTAAGAAGGTGGTAAGTTATCTGTATGGAAGTGTTTTGATAGGAGAACAGAATGCTACAGACTCGCGGCTGCTCTTTACTTTTGTCTGCCCCGGTCAGCTCCCGAATGCCCGGCTTGGGCTTCTTAGCTTTTCGTCGGGGCCGGGGCTCGCCGCAGTTTCCAGGCGCTTTTGCTGTCGTGCTCCAGGGTGGGCTGTTGGCCACGCTTTGCCGTCGGCGCGAGGGAAGAAACAAAGAGGCAGGGAATTCGTCCAAATCCATCCGCGTGGCAGCTGGATGCTTTATTGGCTGCGAGAGCTGCGATGGAAAGGCTGCAGCCGCTCCCAGCTTCGCACGGACGCAAATGGCCTCGAGCATGCCGAGGAGTGGAGTGATATAGGGAAGGGACAGGGCGGACGGGGAGCCCTCCTGCCCAATGGGTACAGACATCGCGGTGATGACGTGTACCACAGCGACCAATGGGAACACGGCAGGGGCGGACACGAGACTTTGGGGTGAGTGGGACCGCGAGAACGAGGAGACGGGCACGGAAACCACAGGAGTAGGGGAAAACCCGGGGGATGCACGAGGGTACAGAGAACTGGAAAACTAACAAAGAAAAAACCCATAAAGTGAACCCAAACCTAGGATGCAACACTACAGCAACCTCAATTCTTTTCTGCTGATTAGTTTCATAGTATAGTTTCCCATTTCTTAGTCATTTAAGGGTTGCACTTAAGTTATAAGCAGTCAGACAACATTAAGTGTAATGTATTCTATGGCTATGTATTTTATGACTATGTATATATATATATATATATATATATATAATGAACATATGGTGTAACTTTGATTTTTCAAACTATAATTTAATATTAAACTTTTATAGTTTCATCCTCCATGAAGCATAAACTCTGCATCATATTCTTCATATTCTATGTATGTTGCTCAATAATTTCAGATAAGAAATATTATGAAGTGTGTAATTTTGCTGTTGAAAAATTGTCAGCAAAACTAATCAAAGTATTCCAAGATATTACAGAATAACTTGATGTTTTTGTATTAAAAACTATAATAAGCCCTGCTCCTCAAATAGAAAGACGTTATAATTTTTCTCTGTGTTCTAAATCTTTACCTACAATTTGTGTTCCATACCTATAAAGCTGTGAATAACTCTTCCCCAAAATTAGAAACCTGGTGGAATTGATACTCTTCAAAGGAGGCAGAATCTTTCATATAAAAGAACTATTTCCTACAAAATCTAGCCACGTCTTCCTGGATTTACAGTATGGAATAAACATATCTTCCTTGATGATGCTTATCTTAGGAAAGGTAAGCTGGAAGGTATGATTTCTGATCTCCTTTTTCACTTCATAGCCAGCATAAAAATGTAGAATAACTGTAAATTTAAATGTTCTTGAATTCAGTCAAGAACTAGGCTCAGCTTCAAACTGGTTTCAGTTTTGCCCACATTTAATGAAAAGGATTAAATGGAGTTTGATGGGTTACATGTGTAAGATTTGTTGTATGTGAGAAATAGTAAAATAGTTAATGAAGAGAAGGAAGCATAGAGAACAGTCTGCTAACATGCATTTATATGTCCCAAAATTCCATATGTTTTAGACACTTTGAATGTTTCCATATGTCAAAATTCCATATGTTTTAGACACTTTTAATTCTTCCTTCCAGTTGTTTGATGATGGCAGAAAATATTATGTACTGAATAATCATACTTATTACGGCTCAAATTTAATATGATTATAGATACTAAAGATAGGTCTCTTGGTATGGGCTCCAACACAGCTTCACAGGATATTTACACACTACAGTTAAGAGTATTTGTAGTTGTTCAAATATGAGAAAGTGTTATAGACTATTTTAGTATAAATATTGACTGTGGAGAAAATTAGGAATATTACTAAATGCCAATTCATGGAGCATCAGATTTCAGACTTACATTCTGCAGACTATAGAAACAAATCAATATCAGAAAATGCTCTAATATATCTATTAGATGGATAGTTATTTCCATAACTGCTCTCATTATTAATTAAAATCAAAATGCTAAGGAAAAAAACAAAACAAACTGTTTCTAATGAAAGCCTAGAACTATTATATGAATAATATATGTCACTGGAATTTTTTTACTTGCATGTTTGCTTATATTTTTATGCCTGTTATCAAGGTAGAACAATTAAGATAGATGTAGAAAAAGGTCTCCAGAAAAATACAAAAACTCCATGGATATTAACAGCTCTGGCTGCTGAGTTTTAGAAATTGACAGTATGGAAGGGAAGAGAGGCAGATGGCACATTGGAAAGATAAGAGTATTAGATATTTAAGGTAAAGGAAATAATTCGGAGATAAATAGCTATCATTCTCCAAAAGGCCAACTGTATTCTCAGGTTTTTTTCAAGGAAGGAGTCTGACTTGCATTTTGCAGGTCTATGGAATTTTCCATATTATGCAACAATATGTTAAGTTACTGTTATTGCAATATATCCAGCAGTTGGAGAGTTCATCTAGGACATTTGTGGAGTCAAGTCAATGGTACCTAAACCAAAATGTTACTAAATTCTTGAGTATCTTTTGAAGAGTCCTGGCTCAGAGAGGGAAATAAACCTGAATGTTTCTTTCCAAAGGAACAGAAGATGAAGAAAAACAGAGTGGCAGTCCCACAGAAGTCACTCATTCTCTATTTCAAAATAAGAAATACCAACCTGGACCTTCAACCAGTGACTGCACTCACTGACATTTCCACTCTCCCCTGAGTTCCATGGGACTCAGCATAGAACAAATGGCTGCTCCTACTTGTTTTGGAGAAATAAAAATCTCAGCATGTGCCTATCATATTGTTTTCTGTTCCCATCTATTTTCATCCAATAGACTTCATTATGAAAAAAACAGTACTTTAAATTTTAAGATTTATCTGGGGGGTAGGCAGCTTCTTAAAGTGAGATCGATTGATAATTATTTTAATGCCATCCTTTCATCTCTTAGAAGCCTTCTGAAAAGTCTAATTAGGACAACAAATAAGGAACGGCCATAATGGAAAGACGCCCATATGCAAAGGTAACTGTTGATAAGAAAGCTGAAAGCAATTGAGTTCATATGGAAAGGTAATATTAAAAGGTAATTTTCACTAGCAAGTAAGGAAAAAGTCTTATTATTTCCATTCCAATAGAATTTTGCCAGTTACCTGACAAAACAGGTAAATAAACAGTAGAGAACACAGTACTTTACAGTAATGAAAAACATGATCCAAGGGCATTAAAGATTGGATTGAATGGCCTTAACATCAGTACAGTTCTCATTTTTGGTGATGGAAGTGTGTTGTTTGGGCACCAAAGTCCTGATAATGGACAGAGGTACTTGAAACTTGCTGGCTAAGGACACTGCAACTTTACAGTTAATTCTCCAACCTGAAAACAACTGCCAATGCCTCACTTACAGCAGTGGGTTTGTGCTATAAGTTCTTTTCTAAAAGTCACTTTCCAATCCTCAGTCAGAATGAAGACTATGTATTTAACTGCTTTACCTTAAGCCCTGTCATGGTTTCCACCAGCCAGCCACCAAGCCCCATGTAGCCACCCATTCCCAGCCAGTGGGACTGGGGAGAGAGTGGGAAGGGAAAAAGGTAGAAAATCTGTTTCTTGAGATAATAACAGTTTAATATGGAAAGCAAAAGCACTGCACACAAGAAAAGCAAAAGAGGGCATTAATTGCCTGCTTCCCCTGGGCAGGCAGGTGTTCAGCCATCTCCAGTGGGGCCCCACCATGCCCAACGGGAGATGGGAAGACAAACAACATCACTCCAAATATCCCCTGCTTCTTCCTTCTCCTAACTTTATATACTTTATATACTGAGCATGATGTCACATGGCCGGGAATATCCCTTTGGTCAATTTGAGTCACCTGCCCGGGCTGTGTCTCCTCCCACCCTCCCAGGCACCCCCAACTTCCTCACCAGTGTGATAGCACAAAAAGCAGAAAAGGCCTTGGCTCTGTGTAAGCCTTGCTCAGCAATAACAAAAACATCTCTGTGTTATCAACCCTGCATTCAGCATATATCCAAAACACAGCCCCATAGCAGCCACTGAGAAGGAAATTAACCAAGACAAAACCAGCACAAGCCCACAGGAAAAAAATTCACAGTACTCATTAATCCTACTGCAAACAATGTGGGTGCTCAGTAGACTGTTTTTTGTGCTGTAGATCTCCTTGTAGAGCAGGGAACATGTTAGAGAACATGACTGTAATTTACTGCAAG
This sequence comes from Anomalospiza imberbis, assembly GCF_031753505.1. Classification (NCBI taxonomy): domain Eukaryota; kingdom Metazoa; phylum Chordata; class Aves; order Passeriformes; family Viduidae; genus Anomalospiza; species Anomalospiza imberbis. Next base: position 34,458,769 of record NC_089684.1, on the reverse strand, counting down.
TTTTGATTGCAATTGACTCATTAATAAGGAAATCAATTCCCCTGAAGTATATAAATTTGAAAGTGGGAATCAAATGTCAGTAGAGATAGGGTTTTGGTATTCATGAAAGACATCTAATAATAGGTTCTGAAGATTGAAACTAAAATGTTTTCTACTAGAAAAAGACAGGTTCATTCTTAATGCCCCTAATTTCTATCTACTGCTGCTATCTTTTTCTTTACTACACATTCTGCATTCCTTTTCAGTAAACATGATTGTTATACTTTCTGCTACTACTATTTTGCCATATTTACCATACTGTAAGTGTCTTGCTCCTTTAAATGCCTTATCAACCCTTAACATTAAATATTTTTGTTCCTTTTTTATTCAAATGAAACACCTCATGAATATTTGAGAATTTTAAATTAAGCCATTCAGCAACCCCCCGCATATAATATAATGAAGGGAAATATCATTAAAGTATATTTCCCTAATTACAAAGTACTATTTTAAATTATTATGAAATGGAGATTGGGAGAAAGACATTTCTGGTAAGAAATGACATGAACTTTTTCTGTCAAAGAGATATTTTCTAAATAATTTCTGAAATGTCTTACTTCCATGTTTTGAGAACTTTGTTTCTAGTGTCTATCTGTTTCTATATGGAAACACTAATTTTTTTTTTTAACACTACACTTATATTAAGGAATCAAAGATCTTTTAAGTAAAAGACACACTTAAACTATAAAATCTGTTTTGTTGAACCCTTAATTTTGATGAAAGCCTGTTTCTAGCGAAAAAAAAAAAATTGGCATTTCCAAGTTAACTTTAGAAACTTTGCAGTAAGACTTCCTAAATAAAAATTCATCCCATTCCTCACCACCTTAAAATAGATATGCTTATCAGCGCTTTCTTGTTCCATTAATTAGCCTCCAATTCAATTAATTGACCTACACTTGTTCTGCCAGAAGTTGTCTGGGCTGCGAAGGGCCGCACAGGGGTTGTTCACTCAGATGTAGCCATGATTCTAAGGCCTTGTCATCTTCAAAAACAAAGGGAAGAACTAATCCTCAGGGGTTTAAGCCTGATAGTGGACACAGAGGTTTGGTCTACATGTGACTGACTGCTAACTGCTTCAGGGTAACTACTGGAAAACAGTGAACTTTTCCAATAGTGATCCAGTGATGGATGGGGTGACACAGTAATGCAAAACCAGATTTGTATGCATAGGTAGAAAGATTTACAGATTGTATCCACCACCACTAGTCTGTAGAAGCTACAAATATCTCCACAGCCATACAGCAGACACCTGACAGAGCATTTCTTTACCCTTAAAAAGACTTCTCCTGAGGGTATAGAAAAACACTTGCAAGGAATTCTAGGAAAGTGAATGCCTAGAAAGAGAACTAATGTTAGACATCCATCTTATGAAATATTTGGAATTTCAGATTTTTTCATGTTTTATTTTATCCAATCAAATTAAGATGGTCACTCTCTGGCAGAATGTATGTTTGCCTCTAATACAAATGGAATCAGTATTTATAGTATTTAACTTCATCCCAATTCTCTCATTCAATTCCTATAGGTTCCGTATTAGACATTTTCATTCTCTTCTGTCAAGGCAAGGCCTTCCAGCTTCATGCCACCAGTAAATTTCATTTACACCATCCTTCTTCTTGTGTGGCAAGATAACTAATGAAATTACTTAAAATTTATTCCACTAATATTCCCGCAGCCTGATACTCTCCCCTTTCAACATAATCAGTTGTTATGCCTAATTCGTCCAGCTCCTTAAAACCTTACTATTAATATGCCAATCAGTGTTTTCTCCACTTCAGTTAATTTCTCCCTTATGACTATTAGTATTTTTGGGTTACTGCTGCAGAACACTGAAGAACCATGCACAGAAATGCACAGCCTTAGTAACATCTTCTTTTCCCTAGTCATATCCATGACTGAATCATTCTCATCAACTCTGGCTTTTTTCATGAGGAACTGATTTGTAAAACACAGTATAAGTCCAGACCTACACAACATTATGTGGACAACTCTAGTACACACAATTATGTGCAATTTCTATGATTTGTTTTCTTGTTTTTCAAATGGCATCAAATCTAACTGCTGTGGGCATAATAGATTTCTGTATGCTTAAATTATAATTTTGGAACAAAATAAGCCAGTATAAGTCTTGGAGGACCACTCTATGACTTTTATCTTGGAGTTTTGGAGCTGCTATAAAATAGTTGGTGTTAAAATGTTCCACACCTTCAACCAGTAAGACTATAATCCATATTTTTATCAGCTGACAGCTTGCCTATGTTTGCATGTAGTTACAATTAATTGCTTGGAGTGTTGCTAGCAGAGCAAAGTCATAGATGTGAATCCCCAGCTATCTTTCTACCAACAATGTCATTTTGTTTGCTTCAGGCATATTTTCAATATAGTCAAATAAAAAAGTTGTGATATTTCCTTGAAATTTTGCTGTAAATATTTATATTCTTTCATTTTGTTTTTTTAGTCTTTACGAAGTCACAAAAATCAGTTTATCTGAATAATCTACAACAGCAAAAAGTCTTGTGCAAGTCAGAAAAAAGTATAATAAAACATCTCTATCTTGAAAAGATGGCTTTTTTTCAAACTGAGGAGTGAGGCCTTTTAAAGACACTAAATGGGAATAACGTTTATATGAGACATAGAAGATTTTTATTTATTTTTCTCTTCCTGAGCTTTTTAGAAATAATGGATTTATATAAACTTAGTTCAGAATCATCATTAGGCCGCTCCTACAATGGGCTTCCATAACATGGTAACAGCAAGATTTTTTCCTGAATCTCCGTACGATAAATACATTTGGGATGGATAAGAACATCTTCTACCCTAACTCAGCAGCTATGGTTTTCATCCTAGATATGCCAACAGCCTAAATAATTGACAATTTTTATGGTCCATGCATTTTCATTTTGACTTTGGACATAGATGTTTGTAGACTTGCAAAACTTACAACCTTTCTGATTTGACATTTAGGTATAAACCCAGAATGAGGTCAATGATCATCTTATTGCATTATTATTGTATTGCATCGTTAGACTTTGGTTATCTCACCACAACTCTCCAGATTTTCCGATTGTACCTATACATTATTTACAGTCTGGGTCTTAAACAACCACATAAGTTATAACATGAAGACCATACAGGGAAGTGAGACCCCACTCAGTTCTTCCTAACCTAGATAGGACTTTCTTGTCAATCAGAAGTGCAGCAGATATTTTTGTCCCTTTAGTCATATGGTGCAATTAGGCCTTTCAACTTCAATACCGTATTTTCTGGAAGGAAAAATAAAAGGCACTGTCTTAAAATACTTTCAAACAGTGACCTGGAAATCTAAAGAAAATGGGACAGACGAGATCTATTTTTTTTTTTTTTTTTAATTTTTTTAAATTTTGTCTGCTTAGGACATTCTCATCTGCCAGATAAGATGTTCAGAGCACCCACGCAGATAACCCCAGTGTGACTATTTAAATACCTTGGCATAGATAGTAACATACTGAACGGAAATCTGCCAAAAATTCATGGAACTCATTAATATAATTTTTTAAATTTTTTTGAGGGCCTGCATTAGAGCATTTGGTTTTTCCTCTAACTTATTCACTAGATAATGGTTTTAAGCTTGTCTAGATTTTTTTCCTGTTTAACTCAGTGTCTATATCTGACAACTGCTAACCCTGAAGAAGCCACTGAAATAAACAAATGAGAAAACAATTCCACACTTTAATAGATTTTTTTTTTACTGTAAGAAGTCTTTTAACAACCTTACTTTAGATTTATTATATTCTTTTTTCTCTTTATACCATAGATCTTCAGATTTTGTAGAAGATCACTCCAGGATAGTAGAATATCAATTCAGCAGATCTTCCTTTCATACCCCAAAATCCAAACTCTTGCCTTTTTTTAACTTAAAGAAATGAAGACCTAAAAAAGATGGTTTGGTGGTGGGTCAGAAGTGAGGGTGAAATCAGGTCCTCAAGTGCATCTTTTTCTAACTTTATGGGAAAATTAAAAAACAGAGGGTCATATAATTAAGACATTAAAAAAATTGTCTTTAAGCCTCAGTGCATCTGATTAAAGTTCATTACAGGTGAAATTGTAGATGAACACAAGAACTGACAGGGAGCAATACACCAACTGCCAGAAAAGCACTTGAATGAAAACGTACAAAATAATGAGTATGTTTCTCAGTACCTCTGACTGGATGCTCAAAGCAAAGCTAAAGTCAATGCACCATTGACTAAACATTGCTAAAGCAATGCTAAAGTCAATTTATCACTATTAAACACCAGTTTCAAGCATTTCATGTATTGAACTAGTTTCTCTCCTGAAGCTGTTGTTCATGGAGAATGGTAAAATGAAATGAGTGCTCTCAGGGAAGTGATCCTGAAAGTCTGGATGTCACTACACACAAGATTTCTTAAAATGCATTTTGAAAACCTGTGAAAATTACATCTACATTTTCAGTGTCTATGTACACTCACTTCAAGGCAGGCTGCCTCCACAAAATACGTTCCAGCCTGCCATCAGCAAGGCTTAAATCTTCTGGGACAAAAAAGGTCCACTGAACTCTAGTGAACAATTTTATGCGTAGCCCAGCAGATTGATTTCTCTCCTACAGATTGTATTTTATTGTCAGCATTGATTTGGCAGGTTCATTTGAAAGTTTTAGAAATTCTATTCATAAGGGACTTTAAGAAAAGACTAATAGGTCTGCTTCTTAGTTTTTCTAGACAAAAAAAAAAAAAGACAGTCTACTTCACAGAGTGCTACATATCAAAAGGTGAAATTCTGCTTTTGTTGTATAATTTCAGGAGCAAGATCTTATTTTCCTCATGTTGTCTTGGACATTCATTGGACATTTTTATTGACATATAAAGTGAATGCTGAATCCTTGAATTAAAAACCTATGTAATAGCCTGAAGGAGAAAGAGATTCAAAAAACAAACTTTTAAAGTTACCCTGCAATCAATCACAGACACTGAAGACATTAAATGTGCACATGACAGTTTTAACATGTATGATGAAAATGGCAAAATAAAATTGTGGTATGGAAAATATTGCAGATTACAAGTCAAAAATAATTTAAAGATTTGGCATTTAGGTTTCTACTAGGTTTCTATTGGGTTTCTACTTTGTCTGCTTTCATATTGCGAAGAATGGTCTTTGGTTTTTTTGATTCAGTTTTTCATGCTGGCAGACAAAATGGCTTGAGACAAGGATAGTTCCAGAAGTACTATTAGCAAAACATAACCTTACCAGTATTTCAGGCCTGAAAAGACAGACATAGTTGCCTACTTGCATTTGAGTATCATTTAAATCGAAAATTACCTTTGCTTTTCTGCCTACTTTACAGAGAGTTGGTAATTCAACTTAGTCAACTTCACTTTTGGGGAAGGACTTTAAGAAATTGAATACAGAAATGCTTTTTGTTGAAATAATTAGGATCTGATTTTGGATCTTCATGGTGGTTTTTCATCAGCCTCCAAACACACAATTTTCTCTGTGCTTCATCTACGAAATCACAACTTTAAAATGCCAAAAATTTAGTATTAGCTGTACAGACACAATCAAGGTCTAAGAGAAAAACAGAGTATGCTTTGTAACAATTTTGTGAAAGAATACTTCAGGCCAAATTGTTGCCTTGTTTCCAAATCAAATTCCCTGTGCTAAAACACACCAGAGGACCCACTGAAGCAATGACATACCTAACACTTAGCTGAGGACTTGGAAAACACAGAATTTGCACAAAAAAGTACAGAATCAGCAACACAAGGTGAAGCTAGAGCTGTAGTTGCAAACTTCGGTGTCCTTCAAGGTGAGCACAATTTTTCCATGGTTGAACATATCAAGAGAGGCTCGCTGGGAAAATAAATGAGATAACACCTCAGTCTGAATTACAAGCAGAGCTAATGACAATCCTGCAAAGGTCTCTTTCAGAGTTGTAATTAACTCTGAACTCAACTAGAACCTTGTGGCATCTCTCAGACAATGTTAAGAGATGCAGCCTCTAAACAGACTTCAGACAAGTAAAAAACAAGCAGACATATAGCAATGGGTTCATAAAAGGATTACAAATTTTAAAAGCTTGCAGAATAGGAATCAATGTCACAGCATTTTTGAAGATTCTCTTATTTAGCATTCTAATTTTACATATGGAAAGCATCTAATATATTTAGGGTTTGGGGTTTTCTTTTACATTATAAAGGTGAGATATATTTTACCTTGTTTTTTTTTTTTGTTTTTTAGTGGACTTGAAGAAAATAGGGTAAACGATATCACTTTCAAGAACGGGACTTTTGCCCCACAAATTAGGTGAGCCTGAATCAGATCTTTGTTGACTCTTAAGCCTGCTTTCAAGCTCTCCGGGTGATTTAATCGACACGCACCGCGGAGCAATCCCTGGATGCAATACCTTGGATGCAGTTTGCTTTTCCAGTCTCCAGAGGTCTCTGCATATCACAGTTTAGCTCTGTGACAGCTCCGCAGGAAAGGCATTTTGAGAGAGAGGTTAAAGAGCTGTTTGAGAAGGGGCTGCTGGAATCAGGTCCCACTCTGACAGTGCTGTCCTGAGAATTTAGATCTCCTAGGAATTTATAGAAACTAAAGGGAGCGAGGGAGATTTATACTGCAGTATTAGCTGACACCAGCATTGCACAAGCAGGAACATTTTGTCCTTAGAATTCAGATAATCATAGCTCTTAGCATCCACCTAGAAACAGTGCAATCTGGTGATGTTAAAGGATGGCTGTTAAGCCCTGCTGACAGAAATATTACCTTTTTTACTGTGATCTCAGTCACACCTGTGTTGTTTTGTTGTTTTTTTTTTTTTCTGCCTTCGTGGTTGATGATTTTTTCCCCAAAAAGAATATTTCTTACTTAAATTATTATGATTTAGATAACAATTGGTTTACAGTAATTTGAATGCACATGCAGTTTTTTGATAGGTCATATCCTCCACCTGTACATTCCTTTCAACTTATAGACATCTGCTTCCTGGCTGCTGACTACATAATTCCTGATTGACCCTCTACTATTATTTATACCTATAATATATTGAACATATAAAATTTTCTTTTATTTATAGATATATATCTTATATATATACACACACTTTTAATATATATATTTATATCAATAAGAGGAAGAAGAGATTTTTAAAATAGTATAAAGCGCTAAATCCAAGGAAAAATCAAATAAATCAACTGCTTCTTCTACCTGAAAGGGTAGGAAGTCCCTGCCCAGAGTAGGGGGTTGGAAACAGATGATCACTAATATGCTTCAAACTCAGGCCATTCTGTGATTCTCTGGTCTTAGAGTGTCCTCAACACCTCACACCAACTTTAGATTCAGGATCCAGACTTGGTTATGGACCAAATAGATTAATGAGTAAATAAGATAGGATGAGATATGGGCATACTCAAGGACATTTGTTTTTCTTGAGACCTTTTTAAGGCATTTTGGCCTTCATAATCACTCACATTTATCACAGAAGTAACTTGGCAGAACAAGTACTTGCTAAGGCAGCCAAATTCAAACAGAAAAATTAGCTTTGTTGAAGATAAAGCTCCTGCAAAGTTGGCAATTGATTCCATTATTTTTCATGTACCACAACCATTAGAAGCTACAATTAGGGTAAGCCTACTGTTCTACTGTAGCTTGAAGAACATTAATACACTTATAAATAATATATCTTTGTTACAGTAGCAATAGTTCTCTGAGGTGTCTTTTGAACACAATATTGCTGCTTGAACCCTAGTTTTATTCTTTACTGAGCTATGTGCAGAAGATTAAATTCTCCCAGTAAACTATGCATGCCTATTTTCTTATTTTCCCCTTTGGTCCTAGGAAGCAAAAGAGAGGTACAATAATGGATTATAGAAGAGAGAAAAGCACATCTTTTAGTAGCTGTAGTTTAATGACACATAGAAAGTCTTTACTCTGAGAATTAGTAATTGGCTTCTGCGAGTAATATAAAACAAGGCAAATCTTGGTTTGTTCTGTAAAAACTATGGCTAGCACCTGTTTCCTTATTATTTTACTGCTCTATCCCTCTAATTATCTTTCTGGACTCACTCCAACAGCTCCACGGGACGGGATTGACACCAGGGGTTGACCTGATCCAGGTGCAGCACCTTGCACTTGGTTTTGTTAAAGCTCATGAGGTTCCCATGGGTCCACTTCTCCAGCTTGTTCAGGTTTCCCTGGATGCACCTCATCCTTCAGGTGTGTCAACAGCACCACTGTCATGGTTTGACACTGGCGCCATGACAGCGCCTCCATGAAAATACACTTTTCCAAATAATTGCTGTGAGATGTGATCAGGAACAGAGCAGAGCAGGCCCAAGCTTAATAACAAAGAAAAAACTTTATTAAACTACTACTACTATAAAAACTACAAACACTAAACCCAGGATGAAGACCTCATCAATACTCAGTCCATCAAGGGAGACAGGAGTCTCTCATGTGCCACAGACCCCCCAGGAAACACCCTGTGCCACAGACCCCCCAGGAAACACAACTGCCACCCTTGTGTCTCCATGTCACACATGGCAACCGCCCGGAGAAAATCTGCCACTGTGACACTCTCCTTTCCATGTCACAGTGCTCTCACCACCGTGCATGGACAGACTGCTCATAGGGCTCCTTTAAGGACGCTTTGCCAAGGACCAAAAGAAACAACAGTTCAGCATCTCATCTCGGGACTACAGTCCCCCCTATTTCCCTCTGGGGCCGAGGGTCCAAGAACAGAGATCTTCTTCTCTTCTTCTTCTCTGAGGATGGAGGGCCTCTCCACACCCTCTTCAGCTTTCCTCTGTTCTCTCCATTCCTCTGTTGGTAATCACTGAAACAGGTCTCTTGGCTTACCAACGCATCCCCCTAAGTGCAGCCTCTGTCAGGAGAATTTGGTTCAGTCTATGGCTAACAAGAAAAGTCCAGCCACAAGCCACTCCATCATCTCCTTCCGACTCAAAAATTTCCTCTTCCATCATTTCAGATCCCAAACTGTCTCTCTTCTACTTCAAATCAAGGAGGAGTAATATTTTACAAAGCCTTCATTTCCCAGGAAAGGGTTAAAAGTTCAGACTCCCTGGACAGCTGAAATTTCTGCCCAGCAGCCGATTCCCAAGGCCAAGGCTGGGCACCTTCCCCCCCCTCCTTCTCCTTAGCGCCGGCAAAATTACGGGTGCCATCCAGACTCTCTGTCTCTTCCCTCTGGGTGGGGGGGACAACAAAGGCATCTCCACTTCTCTCCACCCTTCCGTTCATAGGAGCTGGCTCAGTTCCAGTCCTTCAGTCCCCTTGGCTCACCTCGACCAGGCCGCATGGCTTCCCCTCCCCCACCCAGCCCCATGGCTGGGCAGGGGAGATCTGCACAGCACCCTGACCAGAACCAAAGAGAGTGAGCTCTTGAGAGTTCCTGCTTTTAACTCCCTGTGTTCTCAGAGGCGTATCCATACCTTCAGTGGTCACTCCAGGTGCCAATATCCAAACCTGACCACTGATTGGTTTGACACAACTTCCTGAAGAAATTCACTTCCATGTCAAACCACGACAACCACCCATATGTGTATACCTGGTTTCTTGAAGAGATCAGTACAACTGATACATTTAGCGAGATATTGGCCATCTCTGCACCGCTGCTATATCAATTTCTTTGTGCAAGGATTGTCTGTCACTATATGGCTGCAGAGGGTTAATAGTATAAACCTTTGGGAATTTACACAGAGTAGAAACAGTTTTAAACTTCATCTTGTATGAATCCTTCAATAATCATGAAAATGTTCAGTCTTCATGAGTGATTTGTTAATATAGGGATTTTTGGCTGGGTGCTTGTTTTTCCTTTATGTTCAAAAATACTTTGTAAATTACACAGTATCATTTACAGTATAACTGAAAGTATAAAAATATGGATTAAATTTGAAAATTCTATACATAGGTCATCAGCAGTATTTAGATTATGAGTTTTATTATTTGGCTGGGGAAGTAATTCTAGAGGTCCAAGACTATCCGTCTCATATTTTGTCCAATTCCAGGTGTAAAAGATATTTCCTGCAGGGATTTTTCATGGTCCATTTATATAAGTGAAATATTAGCACTCATATGACTGTAAGAAAATATTATTTAAAGGAAAAAAAATACTAGTAAAGGTCTTTGGGTTAATAAGTTGATAATATGACTGTTTATACAAACTGATAACTAGGAATCAGATATAATCCAAGTTCAATAGCCTTTTGTTCCATAGAATTCATGTTAATAAAGAACTGCACATCTTAGCTGCTCACCAGGAATTTCTGTCAAAATTCTATTCGGGACTTGGAAAGTTACTTAGACTATATTTAATTTTGAAGGAGAATAATGCATTGTAAGTAATATAAAGCTCCCCTGAAGAAAGATAAAATCATATTTGCAAAAATTTATTTTTTATTTGTTTGTGTTCCTGATGGATTTCCTAATGTTCTTATTTTACCTGGGGTTTTTTGGTTTGGTTTGGTTTGGTTTTTTACTTTAATAGTTACATTCAGTGTAGTACAATGCTGTCCCTTATTGCCAGCAAAGAAGTGTCTCTTCAAAAATAATAAATAGCTTCTAGCTCTCACATTTTACAGTAGCAGTTCTCTGTCTTTGACCAGAGGCTATGTTTAAAGATGAGGAAAATCCTCCGTCTTAGGTATTGTGAATGGCATTCACAAAATTGTCAACAGTAGACAAGAACTTTAGAGTTTGTACACCATGTTTAGTATTTAATAAAATTTTTTGACATGTCGTTTTTGAAGTTTTCTTTCATAGAGAACAATTAACTGTTGTAACTTAAGTAAGTAATAAAAAAATCATCAAAATTATGGTTTTAGTACTGACCTACTGTAGAAACTTCATCATCCAAATATTCTCTAAATTTGTCACCTCTGATGGTGGAAAGATACATTTAATTAGCAGATAAATATGTCTCATTCACATATTTACCATTACACTCAGACTTAATTTACAACAGAAAGATATTTCCCTATTCATTAATTTTTTGTACTGTTCAAGTAAAAAATCCCACAAGTTTTTTGTTTGCCTATAAGAGTGTAATAAGGAAACCAATCAAGCATTTCCTAGAGTTTTGGTACTCCACGATTTTCCAGGTTTTCCTTTGGCATGGCCTCAGCAATAGTAGCCTCCTACCATTGGAGGGAGCCACAAGCACTTGTTCAGAAATTCAAAAGTCTGTGGTTTATAAAGAACTTTTTCAGCACTACAGTAGTTGAATTATACACTGAAAAGCTTCATCACTCTAATAAAGACAAACTCTAAAAAATAATGGCCTATTCCTTATGATGCAGTGTCGCTACACTTCTTTTGAAGTATTAAAGAGCATGTGTTTAAGCATACAGTAAGCCATATTTGCTGCTTATGTTAATGTTTTTATAATGAGCAATATATTTATTTTATAAAGCTGACACATATGCATTTTATTTTTTCACAGACATAGATAAAAACTATGTGTCAAAGGCTAATTAAATATATTTTAAATGTTTGAATTAAAACCACATTCTTCTTCAACATTCTACTTAACTGTACACTTAGAGTAGAAATTGGAAGAAAATATTATAGAAAAAGGTATTATATTTGGATTTATTTAAGTATAATTTTATTTGTACACCAAGATGGTATCTCAATGAAGATTTTACCTATTGTATGGTTATCCAGTAATATAGGAACAAAATAGAACAGCATTGGCTATACTGTCAAAATACTAGGTTCTGCAGCAATGAGATCAGTTGAGGACCCACATAGCCCCTTTCCAACTTTCAGAAATGTTTTCATATTTTATGTCTTAGACTACAGTTTTAATTACATCTAAACAACATATAGAGGGCTGAGAAAAATGGCCCTCTATGAAATAATTTTTGGCTTACTTCCACATCACCAAGCTAAGATTACAATATTAAAAAGTCTCCAATTACTCAAATTGTCTCAGCCAAATTCCCTTTGTTCTTAAAGGAGCCCTTTTTCTCCTTGCTAAATAGATCTGTTGAAGTTCTAGGTTGGCTGCATCAGAAAATCACAGCAACATAGACCTTACATTTATTTAATTGCTCTTGACCACCTATTTGCTTTTGAAGAGAGTTTCTATTCAGTAAAAGGAGTAGCAGCTGACAATTCTAGTTACAAATTTTGATGTTCTCAGGATTAACCAAGTAGTCTATAGTAGAAAGTTTTACTGCTATCAGGTGACAACTATTATTTTTTAGCATTCCAGTTTCAATGGCATGAAATGGATGTGTTATTTTCTTCTTTCTGTTCGGCATATTCAAAGAAGCTAAGTTGTTTTCTCTCTCTGACTAACTTGCCAGCAAAATACTGTGTGTCTTCTCACAGACACCATTTGTGAGAATAGACTGTCACTGTCCTTGATGTGCTGACAGGCAATATGCAAACTACCAACATATGCAAGATTGTTTATAATACTGTCTCTGCTTTTCATCAGGTCTCACTCTTTCAAAATATCCTGGTATAAAGAAGTAGCCTAAATAGGAAGATTTAGCAAAGGCCGTTTAGGACTGTAAAATTTTCATGTGTTGTATTCTTAGCATTTAACCCAACTCATTTAAGAAAACTCTCTGTATAATAGGATCATTCCAACTGGAAGGAACCTTGAGATGTGTCTAATCTGACCTTCTGTTCACAGCAAGGTGAGGTCAGACCAAGTTGCCCAGGGCTTTATCTTGTCTTTGCATTGAAAACCCCAGAGGGTAGAGACTGTACAAGCCCTCTAGGCTGCCTGCTGCACGGCTTGACTGTACCCAAGGTAGGAAAACCACCAGATGATGTGTGCAAAAGCAATTTAACTCTCTTTCAATATGTTGAAATTATATATTCAAGCAACTCATCTTTTCTGATCTGCTGTTTTTTTCATATGGCATTTAAAAAACTCCTACAAGCCACTCCGTAAGAATTTTCCAAATCTTTGAGGATAAAGACCAAGATATTTTTTGAGGTTTCTGGAGCAGAAACTTTTCCTGTACAGAAACTTTCTGAGTGAAGCTTAGTGCAGTACTATGAACCAATTTTGAAGACTAAAAAATTGCCAACCAAATATGTAAATAAAAAGGAAAAAGCATTGCTCCCAGGTGGTTGATGGCCACACTCAATGACTAACCTGAGTGACTCAGATAGCATTATAGCATATTCTGAGCTGGAAAGGATCTCCAAGGAATTTAACTCGTGGCTCTGCACAGGACTATTCCAAGAATCACAGCAAATTCCTTGGAGAATTATCCAAGTGCTTCTTGAACTCCTGCAGGCTTGGTGATGTGACTTCTTACCTGGGGATCTTGATCACCTGAGCAACATCTACTGTGATTCTCAAGGTTTTTTGACTCTAAGTAATCTTTCAATCAAGATAAGTTAACAAACAAACAAAAGTAAGAATGGATATTCAAATTTATTTGAGTGATCTACCATTGACCAGGATTATCATGTGGCACCAGAGTTTTCTACAACAAAGGTCCATAATTCCATGCCAGAACAACAGTGCAACACAGCACTAATAAACTACAATGATTATTTATCCAAAGTGCAGGATAAAACATGGGGTTTTTTTGTGAGATAACTAGTAAAAATGTGTTGGAGGAAAATCAGTACTACATATTCATCTCATTTTTTAAAAGTTTACAGTCATTTTTATAATGTCCCTCCAAAAAAAATTACATTAACAATCTAATGCCTGAACTAATTCAGAGTCTAAATTTTTTATTTATCTTCACAAAAGGTATCACCATGTTTTCAAGATATGTAACAAGAAAGACTTCGGAAAAGACATGACTAAGAAAGTCTAAAAAAGCTGCAGAACAATTACATGGAAAACAAACAAAAAACCTACCTAAACTTGATAAAGAAGGCTCTGTATTTACATTTAACCTTGCATAAATTTCCCAAGAATCAAGTGAGGTAAGGCATTGATTTATAAAGTGTTGTTTGCTTTTTGATGTATAACCACACTTCAAACAGCCTGAGACATGTTTGAGAGGTCTTTTGAATGTCTTGGAAAGGATGCACCTTATAAACTTGAACTATTCTGTAAAAGTTCAAGGATGACTATCATTTAAGGTGTAGAATTGTCTTGGTTTGAAAAGACAGGAAGGCAAAAGCCTCCTGTGAAATGGAAAAGGTAAACCCCCTCCTTCCGAATTATCACGATTTCAGAATTAAAAGGGCTCTCAGGCAAAGATATGAGAATGGGAATAACAGTTTTTTACTAGGAAGGAAAAAAACTAAATAACAATGCAATTTAGCACAAGCACAAAAAAAAAAAAAAAAACACTGGCAGAGTGAGAAAAACCTGACACCCTGAGAAGTCAGGGTGTTGATAGTAGTCCAGCCAGATGGTGGCTGCTCCTCCTGGAGCGGCAATCTGCAGAAGGGTGTAGGTCCTTTCTGAAGATGCGGCGAAGGAGCAGCTGGGCCTGGTTCTTGATTCCTCTGGGAAATCCGGCGAAGAAGGCTGTCTGTTGTCTCAGAAATGCTTGTTTTATGGTGGCAGGGATGCTTGGCTCCTCCCTCTGGGTGGAGCATCTCACAATGGGATGATGTAACTAGTCTTACCAGCCACAGTGAATAATTCAATAGCCCATTAACAGGAGATTATCTTCCTGGCAGTGTCATTGTTCTTGAAAGAGATAAGAAAAACTGCCTAACTCCCAACAGATGGCAAAAATAGAATACATGCTTATTTTACAAGCCAGGACAAGAATGATGACTAAAATCTATTTTGGAAGCACGCTGAGTGCTTTGCACTCAGTTATTCATACATTGTAGTGGAGATTTATCTTATCTCTATCAATTTGCAGCCCAGGGCCTCAGTCAGGGTCCAGTTCAGGGTGTGGTGGTCTTCCACATAGCTTTTGTAATACAGTGTTGCTATAATAGGTAAAAGTCCTTAATGAAGATGTTTAAGCCATAAACTATAACACTTTAGTCTCCGACATTGCTACACCCTAAAATAATCTATATTCAGTTGATTTTTCTCCTTTCCTCCACAAATCTTACATTTTAGACCTGTGTGTACCAAAGAAAAATCTTTGATTTCAAAGGTACCTGATTTTTTAACAGTGTGTGGTATTTGAAGACGTTTTAACAATGTTAATTAAATTGTAATGTCTACTATTTTTTTAAAAGTCAATACAACTTCCAGAGGCCAAAGATAGCAAGCCAATGACGAAGTTCTATATTCTATTTCGTCAATATTACACAACAACGCACTGTGGTTACATGGAGGCATAAAAGTTTTTGGCAAATTATTTCTTTAATAATTTAAAGGTTTTTCAAAGTACTATATCAAAGTGGTACCTCTGAGTATATAAATTTTAAAAAGTAAGATAATTAAAACATGCTTAACTTATAATATTGTTTTTCAGACTAAATCTCTTTTGAATGAACCCATTCAAAGCAAAAAAAAAAAAATTAAGGGTGGTTCTTTGTCATATTATTACTTTCCCACAAGACTTATTTAATTTTAATTATGTTATAATGTGCTTAATAACAAGTGCTGGGTTTTAATGAAAATCTTGTCAGAAAAATATGCTTTAAGGGGGATCTTTGATTTCTTTATAATAACAAATATAGATATAGCATGTAATGCAGTTGTACTTTGTAGCCCTGAGCAAAATAATCTCTAACAATGCTGCTCATTTTCTTTCTATAAAATAATTTTGCTTTCGAAAGATTCATGCTGGTGTGCTTGTAAGGACTCTCTTTTGCAGCTAAAGAGAAATGTTTTTGCAATCCTACATATATCCAAAAATTCCAAGTGCTTTTCAGTTGTCACTTCTCATGTTGTACCTTCTCCCCCCTTTTCCACATGTATGTCACTGTTACTTTCCATGGAACATCAGAATCTCTGCTGCAACTTAAGTGTTAGCAGAAAAGCCCCTATAAAGACTCCATTAGAAGCTATTATAATATTAAGTGGCTTAGGTGTTTGGATTCTGTGGTAGTGGAACAGGCTGAGAACATGAATAGAGAAGGGGAAGCCACTCAATGCATCCTCTGCACCAGGACAAGGGGACACAGGAGAAGGGGAGGGGCAAGGCTGAGAACTTCTCCCAATTGCAGTTGTAAAAGCTACACAAGAAGAATTCTTCCACACAACAACATTGCTGGAAAACCAAGCAGCTGGTTAAAGTCAGGGTTTGGTGGAACACAAAGGGACACACAATCAGGACCACTTTGCATCATGCTCTGCAGCTGGACAAAAGGAGAGATGAGCTGGAGGGCATGACATTGGATGATGGAGATCTAAGCTCCCCAGGGGAGAGGTTTATGAAGAGGGCCTCTAACAATGGGCTGAAAAGTCTTTAATGAATGATGAGACTCTCTCCCATACCTTACAAGTCTGGTGTGCTCAAGTCAGATTTTCAAAAATTGCCATGAAGACACAGTGCTTGTAACAGAGGAAAGAGCAAATTCTTAAGTATTGAAGAGGCTCAGTGGTGGAGTAAAGAAGTCAATTTTCTGCATGTTTAGAAAACTTATGAACAGTTTTTTCAAGCATGATATAAAAAGGAAATAAGCCTCAGGCACAAGCATGCACAAAAGTAATCAATGAAGTAATAGGCTGATAAAAACATTGTGTGTGAGAAAGTCGTACTTTAGTACTGAACTAACCTGCCAACAGGATTTTTTCTTTGGGCTGAAAAATATATATATTATTAATATTTATATATAAAAAAATATAATAAAAGCTCAAGATATCTTTCCTTCTGCCCCTTTCTGCTTTATACATTCTCAGTTCAGTTTCAAAAATAGAAATATGTTTTAAAAAGTAGAAAATCTCAAAAATAGGCAACCCCCCCCAAAAAAATCCAAACCATACCAACCAACCAACCAACAAACCAATCAAAATAGACAACATACATAACTTCTTTTTTATGTGGTTCTGTGATTTTTGATTACTTCTTCTCACACTGTTAACAAAAGAAAACTCAGAAAAACCAAGACTTGTAGCTAGTGATTCCAGCAGCACAGTTAAAGGTTATGAAATATAGTTATAGATTTTCATTAATGCAGAATTTTCTTCTAAATGTGAATCAAATATAACATAGCTTCATGTCAAGAAGTCTGTAGACTAAAGGCTTTTAGCAAAATCACTTGTCCTCCCTGACAAAGAATTCTCTAACAAGAAGAGTAACTCCAAAATCTACATTTCCACTACACTGTTACACATCTCTTTAAGCTGGCAGGTGAAGAAATGATTCTAGTCCATTAGGCCAGAGACTTCCATATACCTATAAGGGAGATGCATTTATATGGATGAAAATACAGATTCTGGCTTTTTTTTCATCTCCCTCTAATTTTTTCAATTTCCTTTCCTCAGATCTCCATTTCTTCTTCATTCCCACCCTCAGGTCACTTACATGTTTTGCACAGACCTTGTTGATACCCCAGCCTGGATTCAATGTGGTTTAAATAATTAATAACCAAGTTATCATTTTACCTCACCTTAAATGAATGAGACAAGATAAATAATTTGCCTGAAGAAGCACACAGTGTTTAAAAATGTGTAAGTCTGAAGTACAGATAGATTTTACTTGTGAAAAAACATACTTTTCTAGCTTCTAGATTTCTATATTATTTGACATAACAAATTAGCAATGATATTGACTATTCACTTGTCAACAATAATCTTGATATTGTTGACAAGTAAATCTTATCTGTGGCAATATGAAAAACATCTTTCAAAAGCCAAAGGCTTCAGAAAATTTACTGATTGATGAGATTCAACAGTGAGTACAGACGACCCCATCTGGCACTAATATAGCAACACCCAGGCTGCTTTCTTGCAAATGTTTACTTTGTTATGGAACATGGTATCCAAGACATAAAATATTGCAATATTGTCTTCACATCATTATTTACTAAATATTTAATTGTCTGGAAACTGTGGTACATTTATACTAAACACCTTTATCTACATATAACAGGAATCTAGGCCAACATATGTAGCATCTGAAGAGGTGTTGCTCCCAACCACAGTTGCACTGAAATCATATATTTTTTCTCTTTCCCAATCTCAATGATGATTACAAGGGGCTGCATACAGAAAAGTCCTTCATTCTTCTAGCAGTATATACCAAAGTGTTTCAGATATCTGAACTCTTGATTTATTTTGAAAACATCTCATGTGGACATTTAAAATACAGATAGAGGAAAAAAAAAAGAATATAAATGCTTTTTATAGAAAAATCTATAGAACTCTGGTACTAAATAGTTCCATTAGATCAGTGCAAGATTTATATAGATTTTCTCTGTTTGCCTTCATTCCTTGAAGGAAAATCCCTGCCAGTAAATAGCAAATGCCACACGGTATCTGATTTGGAATGTTATCAGTAAGCACAGTGCAGCCAGTACTGAATTACTGCATCATTACTATCAAGATATGAGATGATACTATCATTCACTGTGCACTCAAATTATTTAGGCCAGTTGAATGTCATATTTGCCATTTGCAATATGTCCCTTGTCATTGTACAACTATTCCAATATTTATTTGCCCTATCTCTATATAGCCTGGCTCATTACATTAAAAAGTCACAATTTCTGTGTATCAGTCCCCTAAGTCCTTCTCTGACATGCTGAAACATCCTATTAAAATAAATCAGAATTCTTCCCTGAATAAATAATTCATGTACGCATTGTGCAGATTTGATATCAAAGCAGATAAAGTAAATGCACACTACTGTCAAAGCAATGTCTGATATCAGCACAAAATCTCCATAATATCAAGTAAAATGTAATTTACAGTGTTTGTAAAAGTTCTGTTTTTAAAGAAGCTTCAGAACTCTACATCCTTCAACTCTGTATCTTCCCTAATCATAAAAGCTACATGCACCATCATAAGGCTAAAATCGCAATAGTTATTAAGTGAAAATATATTAAGTGAAATGTACTACTAACCAAGTAGTTAGGAATCAAACTTAAATCAAGCCAATCTCCTGACAGCTGATCTTTCTGCACATGCTGTGCATGCACAGTTGTTCTGTTCCAATGGTTGATTTGTTTCTAGTCCCCCAAATCTAAGGCTCCATCTTACTTTATGCTTCTTCAATTGAACTTTTCATAAAAACTATTTTCAATAAGTTTTTTTCTCATTACTATATTCAATACTTTTCTCATTGTAGCCCATGTATCTCCCTATCTCCCTATTACCATCACCACATAACTCCTGAGAGAAGTGTTAATCCTAGGAGTGTTCTGTATCTGTACATAACTATATAACAAATCTGAAAAGAATTAATATATAGATCATTAAACATTCATAGAAAATAAGAATCTATTTAAAACTAAGTGATGGCAATTTCCATAAGCAATGATGAAAAGACAAAGAATTGAAAATCCATTTCCATGTCATAGCCTGTACTTCTATAATGCCTCATTTGTTACTGCATTTAGAACTACTGCTAATTCACTGTCAGAAAGAAAAGTAGAATGCAATCCTGACATACCCTACATTGATAAATTCCACTCAAATTCAATCACAGCATCACAACACTAATCACATTACATGCCAACATCCAATGACATGTATCTAATACAAAACTACCACACACTAATAAAAATTGAAGGGCTAGTGAAGTACTGTCACCCCATTAGGGCTAAAGGGGGTATGCAGCCTCTTGAAAATCCAGACCCTTAGGGCACAATAATTGTGTAGCAGGGGTGCTGAATCCTACCAGGATAGAGAGCATCACAGGTAATGTAAAATACATGAGCCCAAGAGACCAGAAGGGATGCATTTGAATGCATTTGTGTTAAGAAAGCTGGTCAATATTATTGTCATACCTTTCTTCATCATTTTCGAAACACCACGGTGATGAGAACAGGAAAAAAACATTATACGTATCTTGGAGAAGGGCAAGAAAGAGGATTCCTGGATCTACAGGTGGATCAGCCTCCACTTAATCTCCAGGATATCTACAGGGTAAATCTGAAAGTCATTTCTAAGCACATGTAGTAAAAAATGATGGTTCAGTGCAGCCAATACAATTATCAACTTCAAATGTTGCCTGACTCTAATGATGAGATAAATGGGTTTATGGATATGGAGGATATAACAGACACATTTTTTACCATGATAACAGTGAGGCCTTGGCCGCTGTCTTCCATACTATCTCTATATTCAAGTTGGTGAGATGCAAATGAGTTGGATGTTAGAGATATCAGGAAGGCAATAAATAAATATTGCAAAAAATTAGGCTGTAAAAAAGAAGAAAAAACCTCACAGTAAGTACCTGTTTGGAGGATACCTTTGGAAAAAAACTATTTTTTATATTTATTTGCCCTGGGTTTGGACAACATGCTTAATGAAATGAAATTTTATCTGCTTCTCCAGGAACAACTATAGGTCTATTATCAGTCTTTTATCACACAGCCTCTCTTCTGCCTATTTCTATAATTGTATTATTATAAGAAAGTCAATTTATAAAATCTACTCTTAAAAAGTCCTATTTGTATTTTAATGTGTTATTAAACTGTACTGCTGCATTTTCTGAACATTTAATACAACACATAATCTTTACACAAAATAGGTTTCACTTAAGAAATTCTTCAGTCTTGATTCCTGCTTTTCTATCTGCTTGGCTATGGTAATGTCTGTCTTCAGCTTAACTAATATGTAAAATAGCACCAGTCAAATACTTCTGACTAATGTCTTAATCAGTTAAGTATGTGATACTGTCAAAAAGAAGAATCTGAAAATTCATCTATTGAAATATCTTAGTTGCTTTTAAATAACAGAATCAAAAGCCTTATTCAAAAAGTCAATCTACTTGAATGAAAACCAAACCACAAAAAATGCAGCTAAATCAGCAACTCAGTGAGTTAAAAAAATACTCAATCTCACTAACAGGTTGATACTCACAACAAGCTATTTTGAAAAATTGGTAAACAATGCATGCTGCTGAATCAGCAAACTATGCAATCAAGTCATGAAGCTGTAAGAAACACAGACTACTGAAGACTACCACAGAAAAGAAATAAAGCTCCCTTAGTTAAAAGGATGACATATTTCTTTTAAATGATATCTCTTTCTGCAGTTTCAAATTTCCAACTGCAGGAAAAATAGTTACAATAGGCCTGAATACTAAAACATATGAAAACATAAGAAAATTGGAGTGTGTACTAGAACTTGATGATACAGTGAACTACTTTTTGATGTTCTTCCTTAGGCTGTCCTAAATGGAATTGTTGTCTGATCTTTCAAACTCAAGGTAAATTAAAAGGGTGAATTCTAGCTAAAGAGGTCTTCTTAAATCCTCTCATCATTCACAGGTCTCACTGACAAACCGTAATAAAAGTAATCTGAAAACATTGTGAATTTCATTCTTCATCTTCAGAAAAAGAAAAGTTGAAAAAAAAAAAAGAGCACAAGTCAGCAACTCGGCCCTTTTACTTGCAGGAGAGCAGAATGCACACACATTAAATGTAAAGCTTTAATGTGGGAGATAAATTAAAAAAAAAAACTCTAAAGCAGCCTTATATTTCATTTCTGCATGCCTGAACTGACTACCAAATCAGTATTTTCATAGCTGTGAACCACGTAAAATATGTTCTTGTCCAGACACACAAATAAGGAACATGAGCAGAGGAACAGTGGGTTACTGAGGCCATAGCAATAAATAGAAAAACAGACTTGCTTGCTTTTTGAGGTAATGTCTTTAAATTGGGTAAAGCCTTTTCTCCACAGAAACAGTTATTTTCCAATGTAAAGGAATAAGTTTCACTACTCCTCTTTAGTTGTTTTCTAATTACAAATCCATGACTAGTTCACTGGCAACAAGCAGGGTTAATAATCCACTGTGGTATGTTTTACCTTGAGTGTCAAAATTCTAAGCACTTGCTGTGTGCTATTATAATGCACAAACTCCTCTGAAATGAACTCTACAATATATAACAAGACAGTTTTTTGTAGCGTTATATCATTTCACTTTTGCTCAATAAATAAAAATTGCATGCACTATTTACCATGAATACTGCTGTTAAGTCACTCTAAAACAAAGGCATTCAGATATTCATTAAGGTACTGATAGTGATGGGTGATATTTAAGCAATAACTGACACAAATTAGACACTAAATTTGATATCTAACAAAACAGTTTTAAACCAGGCCTCCAAATCTGAAATAATATCCTCTTAATAGTGATATGTATTTTGTAACAACTGCAATTTCTCATTAAACTGCAAAACATTTCACGACATATCAGGAACCTGGGATAAAATCCACTGATGTAATTTGCCTGCTAATGAGATTATCCTGCTCCACAAAAAAGCTTTAAGAACTCTGTTATTGCTAGCAAGTAGGCTGGGAATGTCTTTGAGCTACCAAAGCACCTCTTCTGACCAGCTCCTTATAAGATTAAACCTTTTAATATTTCTCTTGCTGTTCCTGATCTTCAGCAAAAATATACCCCATGCCAGGAGATCAGTAAGGGGAGCATAAGGCCAGTTACTGCTGTAGCAGCTGGAGCTCAGACCTTTAGCAGGATGTACGGCATATACGTGGTGCAAGGACATCCAACACGTGCTTATGGCACCCTGTAGTAAACAAAACAAAGCATGTATGCAGTGAAAGAAGTCTTTAAATTAAATCTGTTTTCTCCTAACTTCCCAGTTTCTCATTTTACAATCCAACTTAAATATTTTCTTTTGTTTGTGACTGCAGCATGAATCAGACACCTGAAGGAAGTCAGCTACCTATTCAAACGCAGAAAATTCTCTTGGTACTTGAAGCTAACTTCTAAGTTTGAGTCTGTGAAGTTTAGACCTGTCTTTCATGGTGTAATAGCTCATGCTTTATATGGCAACAAGGGACAGGAGAGGAAATTCAAATATTGGTTTTAGGACTGATTTCAGGCAACAATGCATAATCTTTGGGTGAGCAGAAAAAGACTAAATGCAAGAATCACATCTTGTTTACTTGTTAGTAGCATTCTTTAAGTTTTACAAGTTTCAATGTCTCCTGGCAATCTGTATTCTACCATCTCTGTAAAGACTTTATAAATTGCCTATGAAAACCTTTTCCTTTTTTTCAATGCTACTCTACACAGTAACTGCTCACAGTTCTGCTCAGTTACTTGATCTCTTTTTGTCTTGTCTATATTTTATGCAGGATCATATCAGCTAGAATAAGGAATGAATAAGTATTTAATCCAAAGGCTGATGTATTAAGTGAACATAAGCCATAAATATGCCCTTGTGACAGGAAAAGCTGTTTGTCTATCTCTACCCAATTGCAGTTCTCAGTGCCTATTTTGAACAGCACTGAATTTTCTTTAGATATGAATTTATGTTTCTGTGTGCAATAAAAAGGCAAGGGACAAAGGTATTGTAGTCCTTGCTACATCTGAGCAGTTTAAAATCAAGTCAAAGTATGTTTTTGGCTTTATACAGTGGTTGGAATTCCCATTTTCTAAATAATAACATTTTACTGGAAATACTCTTTTGAGATCTTCCTTCATAGTAAGGAAGAAGGAATCACAGAATACTTCCTGACATTAGAATTTTTAGCTCTCTGTGGTTAGGATTAACTTCAAGGATCTTAGCCTTATTGTTCTGCCCCAGTTTATCCACAAAGAACACATATCGGAAGACAAATACCATTCTTTTATTACCAGAAAGATGCTGTAATGATGTTATAAACCTGCAAAACCAAGCTGGTTGTCATCAGCTCTGAGATCATAATGTATAAAAGCCTGTTGTGCCTTTGAATTCATGCACTACCAAGAACTTCCAATTTTGTTTTCTCTTTAAACCTCAAACCAAAATCACCTACATCTAGCTCTGCCTGAATGCTATTTCATTGCTAACTTTTCCATGAGTCTACTCATCTACATTAAGTGATTCATAACAAAATATTGAAACATAATTTTTTTTCAACTGTAGAGAAGTCATGTTTCTTAACATTTTTTGTGCTTCTTGCAAACCCCTTTTTTCCCTCAAATATTAGGTATATGTAATCTCTAGGACTGATGTTTTTCCTGTAAATCTTCCTCATCACATTATAGTGTTTCTTTGGGGAAAATCTTCCTGAGAAACAAAACTAGAGTGTATGTCTAAAATAAAGACCATAAGTAGATTTAAAAATGCAAAATTATGCTTCTGGCTTCTGTATCATTAAAAATTCCTTTTACTCAAAATAGCACTTTTGCATCAGCAAGAATTCATTGTCCTAGAAAACAGGTATCTGTGAATATGCTTTTACTGCAAATTCTGTGGAAACCTGTATGTGCAGTATAGACAGTGAATAGTTAGGATGTTCTGTAGATACACTGCATCTCTCTGGACTAGCTGAACCAATCTGCCAAAAGCACAAGAGAACTTATTTGATGTTGATGCCTAAAGATTTTTAGGTTTTGATATATTCTTTATATACTTGTAGCTTTGTAGATTTTTAATATAGTTCTGCTATATATAGTTTTAGTTATAGTTTATAGTATTGATATAGTATAGCTGTATAGTTTTAAAGACTTTCTCCCACTTTAGAATAGTAGATTACATTTTCTCACACATTACATTACATTCTTGAAATTCTGTTGTCGTATTTTTAAGAAAATATTTTCTAACAAGGTAACAAGTGTGGAAGAGTTTTACAGTGACTTCTGTGAGCCAAAGAGAAGTTTGATAAGAGGATCCATGTTTACCCCGAAAAAATTTTCTACCAAGGTCATTGACATAGAAACCAAGAAAGAAAGAAGGATAAATAAGAGAAATCTGCAACTGTCTACTCCGATAAGCACTTTGTTTGTCTCTTGTGACCAATGAGTAAAGTGTAAACTTAGAAGTTTTGTAAGAATTTATAAAAAGCATGCATGCTAGAATAAAACTGGGTTTTGAAGCCTTCTGAAAATGGAGTGTTGCTTTGTATTGTGACCCTCTCAACTACAACAAATGAGGACACACTGTTTTGCACCAGTACTTGGGAGACATAACAAAACACAGGGCTAAAATCCCCTGGAGGGACTCCAAGAAGCATGCCAAGGCTGAGACATCCGTGCAAATGGTCTCCTATTAAATATACTTGCTAGATATACTAATTAATACATTTATAACATTTGTGGGAATCTGATGGTGCATGTGCGAATACCTAGATTTTGTGAACTTCAAAGCTTTCATTAAAAGACTACTCTTTATTTTATCACCTTTAATATTGTTTAAAAAGTTTGTCCTTCAATTCTAGAAAACAATATATCTGTTATGAGCGGGATGTGTTATGAGAGCTGTAACAAAGACGTTGAGCTTGACAAAACTGCCCATTCCTCAACCTTAAACTGCTAAGATCTTAAGTGCTATTGTAGCAAGTATGACTTAGATTTTAATTAATTAGTCTTCTTACTTCAAAAGAAATAATATTTATAAACATGCTTGTTATTAAATTGGACCAGAATCAATTTACAAGGCCAAAATACAGATAGTTCTGTAATCAAAGCTCCCTAGTCACTCAAAAAGTTGCCTAGTACAAAAATATCCAAGCCAAATAATATTTTTTTCTTTGTACTCTTCAGTTCCTGATCCTGAAATTCAATATGAAAACAAGAAAAGCTGCCATGAAAAACAGGGGCTTTAAAAAGTTACAACTCACAATTTTATTTAAGTTCTCAACAAACTGATAAAATGTCATCAATTCACTACTCTCAGCAAAACTTTGAAATGATCAATAAAATAAAAAGCAAGTCTGTAGCCATATGAAGAGATGCTTCAGAGGTAAGACAATTCTATCACTCAGAGTTTTTCTTAAAGCTGTGATAAATGTCCTCTTATCATACCTTTACCTAAAAAAATCCCAGGCTTGTCAGTGTTGTAATTGTAAATGGAAGAAAAAGTTAAAAAAAGCGCAATTGATTTAGAGCTTTTTTATTGTCATAGTTTCAAATGAAAGAAGAAAAGTTATTGGTATTAATTTTATTGTCAGATTCTGAAGGAGTGTATAATTCAGGATGAAACTATAAATATATAAGATAGATATAAACCAAGGAGAAACTACTGAAACCATAACAAAAAGGGACTTTTTATCAATAAACTTTAATAATTTTACTTATTTTTGACATCTTTTTTACTACTATAAGGAAATATAACATTCAATATTCAATATTTTATCACAATTCACCCACTCCAGAAGGAAGGTCATAAGCAAATTAATGTTCACTGTATAGATGTTTTAAAGCTTGATTCAAAAAATTATTTGGCACTTCTATTGAAAAGACCACATATAAAAATGTTAGGAGTAAAAAAAATATTTTTGTTTGTGTTATTTTCCCCATTTACTTATCTTAATGAGTCCCATGGGGTCCTACAGGAAGGAAGAAATGCTTGTGGTTACAAAAACCAAAGGCTCTAGATATGGTGTTTGGGAAGCAGGATAAACATTAGAATGTCAACAGTGTGAAAGGACCTTTTGAACATGTGAGAGAATAAAGAAAATTGGAGAAAAGGCATTTATGAGGCTACAGTGCTAACCAAGGTATTATTTTCTCTGTGAAGGAACTCACATGACCTGTTACAGTCCACAAGTCAAGAATCAATATGCAGAATCTCATCTTTGTGAAAGGAGGTCAGAAAGAGTTTTCTGCATATGGAAATGAACATGAATAATAAATGAACAAAACACCAACAAAGATCAGTATTGAATCCTGAAGATAAGTTGTAATCTTACCTCTACATCCTTTTTTGTTGGTATTATAGTGCATGAGCAGATGTGAAGGTAACAAGTAAAAAATTTCCCCATTCATGGAACTGTTCTATTTCCCTGAATCCGTCATTCTGCACAGTAGGCATAAGGAGAAGAGATATAATGGAAGCAATAATGGTGCTTTGCAGAGTGGAACATCTCCATTAGAGTAAAACTAGAGCTGGTGTCAGCACCTATCTGGCTGTCTTGCAGCTGAGCAAACCTTAGAAAATGGGTCTCTCAAGATTTTTTAATGACAGAAGCACTCCCTGCTTTCAAAATGAGGCAGATGTAGGAGGAGCAGTTCTGTGCTATGGATATCACTTTGCATGTTCTGCAGTGAATATGGAAAGCTCTGGAGCAGCATCCAGCTCAGTACTCAAAAGACAAAATGTATTCTCTGTAGCTGCCATTTAGCATAATCAGAGAATGAGTACAAAGAAATATAAGTGTATTTAGAAAAACAGGATTAGCAGGAGCTTTCTGTCTAATGAACAGCACCTTATTATCTCAGGTAAATGCACTGTGTAAACCTTTTCAAACACACACCAACTTTACCTTACAATTAATAAGACTTTTTACCCTACCAACTCTACTGAAAGATTGCATTATACCTGATTGCATTAATGGTTAAGAATATTATTACAGTATCTTCTAAATATTCAAAAAGTACCCACACCTATTTCTGACAGTGTTTTGATTCCCAGGTGTAAGTGCTATGGTAGATTTAAAATGAGACAGTCTCTCTTCTTCCAACAATCTTCAGCATCTCAAATATAGAAAGGGAGATAATTACAGTAAACTAAGTAAGGGAAATGAAGAGAAATTAACTGTCTGTATTTAGCATGTGCTACATTTGAGTTTCATGGCTCTTTAAGTAAAGAATTACAGGGGTTGCATCGCAAAATATTTTGTTTCTTCTTTTAGTTAACTCAATTGATGCTTTAAATTTAAAATAAACAGCTACATGTAAACTACATATGTAGTACTTCCAAAGACCTTATGAATTCTGCATTAAATCTGAACTGCCCATGGCACTAAATCCTAGTCCCAGCCTGCCTCCCAGTATGTAAATCAGAGACATTCTGAGCTTCAACTACAAATGAGCATCATTGTTTATAATTTTGGTTTGGTTTGGTTCTCTGAAACAAAATTCTTACTATTACAAGGCAATAAAATAAAGATTAACCAAAGATACAGGGCCAAAGCTTCTGAGAGACAGGAATATTCAACATTTGGATATTAGGAACTATCAGCCATTTGGAAGAGGAGAAAAACTTTCACTGTCCCAGGCTCCTACAGTAATTCTAAATCTTTGTGTTTTCTCCTGCTTTTTCAATGAGACTCTAGGCATAATTCTCAAGTTCAAACCCTTTCTACCTCTCAATAAAAGTGTGCTGTTGGATCACCTGTAGCCATGTGTCATGAGAGATTTTTATCTTTATATGAACAACGTTTTTTCCTTAATTTTTCTTCCTGTATTTTTGAAACAAACACTCACACTTATGTACCAATTGTCCAAGAGCATTTTTGGCCACATTGTCAATGATTCGGTCTATGAGATGTGAGTTTCCAAGGTCACAAGATACTTGTTTTATTTATTCTGTATCTACTTATTCCAGAATTGCCAACAAGAGGAAAAATACATTTTTATTAACCAAGCAAGGCATCACAGATATGCATGATACATTCTGCAGTGCTCAGAAGTTCCTCTTTAGAGTGAGGTATCATTCTTTTACAGGTTTTGTAACTGAAGACACTTGCATATTTTACAGAATTTTTTTTTTGTCTCAGTATGTTATTAAACATGCTGATGTGTGAAAATGGTAACAGACCCTCTCAAAACCTTCAAGGAAACAGATGTTAAAATTGTAAATGTGAATGAATAGGTGTAAAGTATTTGAGATTTTATGGGATTAATAACCTATTATAAAGAACAGTATATTCCTATGCACGGGTGATTATAAATAGAACATCTTCTAGAATATTCTTGAATTAATTTATTTAATATTTTTCAACAAATTAATTATTTTCAGAGCTTAGCATGACTGATGGCTTAAAAATTTTGTAGGGGAAGATTTTATGACTTCAAATAGAACAGTCTTATTGTGAGTAAGCTACTTCTTATACTGCTTTAAAATCCTGTGGTTTGTTTAACAGTGGCTCTAGCAGGTGGCATATGGCTAATACTGAGTTTGTCACTATCTCCAGGGTGCCAGACATGCCTTAAATTTTCTGTGAGATTAATTTTTGGTGGACTTGGATTGTAAAGACACATCAGCATCTGCTGCCTGTTCAATCTCATTATCATCAGCAGAGTTAACTCCTACAGATCTTTGCCCAGCAGACAGAGCCAGGAGCTCAATTTTTTTCACCAGAAGCAGTGAGTTTGAGAATATCTCTTAAACAAATGTTCCTTTTGAAGACAAAAGAAGATTAATTTGCTGTGAAACAATGCAAAGGTTTTTGATGGCACATTATAAATTATAAACTCAATTTAATATGATTTCTTGAAAAATACTACTGTTTTTAAGATGAAATATTAAATTTGGATTTAAAAATTTGCCTTTTTTTTTTCTTGGTCACTGTTTAAAAGAAAACTGAGAAGTAAGCCAAAACATTTAATCCAAAGTTATCTGGAGTACAAAACATCTTTTAAGTTGAGTTTTATGTTACCATCAGACACCATAGTATTTAAATTACTTCAAATAAAATCATGCACAATGAAGTCATATAATGTGCTTGCAGTTCGAAACATTATATGTTTCCCTTCTTTAGACATATCTTTTGGGTTTATAGAATGACATTCCTTTTTCTCTGTTGCTATTAAATCACCGCCAGTTTAAAGTCAAAAACATGAAAGGCTTTGGAGGAATTAAATTAAAGGAAGTATTAGTGTCCTCTTAACCTTTGTGCACTGCTTTTCTTGGAGATTATTTAAAATCATTGTTTCCCAATAAATACACACCTATTTTTTTACTACTGGTGAATTAGAACAGAGAGAAGTTTCATAATAATCAGCTGTGGCCATTAGAGAGATTCTGATAAAACGCTTGATGAAAAGAAATGGGAAAAAATCAGTTTAAATATGGCAGTATTTCTCTGTACAACCTTGGGCTCTCAAAGCAGAAACTAGGGAGGAATGTGATGCTTTTTAAGTCTATGAACACCCCATTTTTCACTCCCCAGGCAACAAAGAGCTTTGAAATGTGGAGCACAGGTACAAAAATGCATCATGTCCTTGGCCAGTCCACAATTTTCTGATACCTGCAAGACACCAACTCCTGAAATTTAATCTTATTAACTATTTGTTATCTGTTCTGTAATTCCTCTACAAAAGGTGTTAAATCCAGAGCAGATTCAAAACCTGAAATAAATCTTCAACACATGGCCCAAAAATGTGCTTCCTTAAAGAGCAGGGTCCAGAAATGTTGCATCTGAAGCGCTTTTTTGAACAAGATAAAAAGAGTACTGTAATGGCAATTCTTGATGCTTGAGATGTCATGTGGCATTGCCATCTACTTCAATGTACACAATCTCCAGAGCTGTAGAGAACAGCATGTCATAATTTTAGGATGTCTAATTCTGTTAAAATAACCAAACCAAACCAAAGCAAAACACCTTCACTGTAATAGCTTGTGTTTTGGAGGGTTATGAAAACGAGCTCCTCTGGGTTAGGACTAAGCCCAGATGTTCTCATCTCCAGGATACTGTAGGAGAAGCAGTGGTATGGGCTGGAAAATGCTGTTTCCAGAACAGCTGCAAAGACTGCCCAGAGATCTGGCATATGAGCAAGAAAGATGTTACTAATTTTGAAGAATCTGGAGGAGCAGAGAAATCTCTCCTTTGGAACCAGCAATCCTCTGTTTATTTGCTTTTATGACAGATCAAACTGGGGCAAGTAACCAGCCTACAGAAGGACAAAATGAGTTTCCTTTAAAAACATTTACGGAAGAAAAGCTTTCACAGAGAAAGCATCTTTGCTTATTTTCTTGTTGTGTGAAGATTAAAAAAAAAGAGCTTTTATACACAATTCCCTTTACTGGTTTTGACCTGTCACAAAGAACAAGCCAGATGTACTCAATACAGTGGTTTTACATATTTTTCTTCATCAGAAAATGTTGATAGTGACAGTTATTTAAGAACTTTAAAAAGAAGTGCATATGTACTTAGAATATGTAAATGCTCCCAGGAACCATATGTGCCCAGCATTAATCTCAGATGTCTCATGACAAATGTAATGACTAACAACAGGACTTTTAATGAGCCTTTTGAGGGAGGGGCAGCTGAAGGAGAGCAATTAGAACTTGGGCAGGCCAGAAGCAGAAGTAATATTGTGCACTTGGAAGCCAGTATTTCCATGGGCTTTTTG
Source organism: Anomalospiza imberbis (assembly GCF_031753505.1). Lineage (NCBI taxonomy): Eukaryota > Metazoa > Chordata > Aves > Passeriformes > Viduidae > Anomalospiza > Anomalospiza imberbis. The sequence continues at coordinate 34,427,666 of NC_089684.1, read as the reverse complement.
GAGCAGCTGAAGAATTGCCTGAGGAAAAGGATGGTAGTTTGCTTCTACTGGCCCGTGGCATAAATTAGCAGGTACTGTTTATACTGTTCCAAAGTAGATGACCACAACAACAAAGAAATTTTAGGAATTTTTAAACAATATTCTTTCTGAAGTAAAAAAATTGCCAAAGGACATCGTATTTGTCTCACCAGAGACATAGCTGATATAGATTAAAACCTTTAAGAATCTTCTGTTCAGCATGGTGGCCAGAGGCAGATACCTTATTTCCATGACTTTTTAGCAGTCCAGACCAAGAAACATGGTGGCTGTATGCAGAGAACCACCTTATGTTTGGGGTTGCATTAACTAGACATACATTTAGGCACTTAATTCAGAGCATGTAAACATCTGATCAAAACTCTCCTGAAACACCCTAGTTTTTTACTCCAACATATGAATCCTACTTCTCTCTCTGTTTATAGTTTACCAAAAAAATGCAAAATTCTAGGAGAAAAAAAAAAAACATTAATTAATTGGACCATATATAAAATAAAGAAATACTTACACTTAAAGGAATACAATACTTATCTATAACTAAAGGTTCAGTCATGTGGAATACTCCAGTTACAGAGGTCTTTCCTTCTCTAACATGTACAGTGTTGTGAAACTCATGTAGATAATAGCATGTTGCTTCTCACAGATTTTTTTACATTGGAGACTTTGTTTTTATTCAGTTCAAGATATGTCAGAGAACCACTGCAATTTTCAAATATTTGCATATTTGCCCTAAGACTAAAAACATTTTCCATCAAGCAAATCTGAACATCCAGCCTTGACTTTTAAGTTTTCCTAATATCATGGATCCTAAGGCTCCGGATTCCCTAATGTTCTTATTCTGAGTGGCTTCTCTATAAATCATGTAGTAAGAGAAAACTACATTGAAAGGTTTTTTTTTTTTAAAGCCAGAGAAATTTAGGCAAACAGCCTAAAGAGATGGTCAGGCATGAAGCCAGAAAACTCTTCACAAGCACACTGTTATGAAACTCTGCCTAGCTTCGGCCGGTCCTTAAATGTTATTAAAATATCCAATTTTGATGACTGAGCAAGGTTCTAATGCTTTTTTTCCTAAATGTCTCTCAATATATTCATTACCCGAAGGAGATTTTTCTAACATTGGTGAAGAAATATGGTTCTTTGTTCTATATATGTTTTGAGAAATCTCTCTGTAGAAAACGAATAGCGTGCCATTAATCATACATGTGACAGTTTCATATCTTTAACATCTTATGTTAGAAATGAGAAAATGTTAGGCAAGGAAATAAATCCCAGAGTAAGTGTTCTGAATGCTTGCCATGTGTACCTGCTCTACCTCTGCATCTGGTGTTAATATATGTGATATAGAGAATATGTACAGTGTACTGTCCATTGCAGGTATCAAAATCAATTATTCCTATTTTCCATGCCTAATCCTATTGATCTTGCAAAAAAAAAAAATCCCAAAAGTCTTGCAAAATACATCACAAAATATCTTTAGAGATGCTAGTATTTGTTGGGTACTGATCCATTATGATGAGTCCATTGTAAAACACTCAAAGAACAGATTGGTTCATTGTTTCCTGAAACATGCATGATATTTGCTTTTCTTATAACCAAAATCTTTCTTGATTTTGAAGTTAGCTCTGTTGCTGAGAGTAAAAGTCTTCTGTAATTTGCTAACTATGTTCAAACCAGTCTGCATACAAAAGATACGTTCTAAATTTTTTGTAGCTGGATTTGACTTCTGTCATTTCTACACTGAGTATCCTACTTTGCACAACTACCACAGCAGTTGTTTGATTTTTGCTTTGTTTGTTTGCTTGTTTTGGTTTTTTTTTGATTTTTTTTTTTTTTAGTTCCTCATCCCTTATAATAAATTCTAATTATAATTTCCACAATGCTCAGTTTGCTTCTGACTTTCTGTTTAGGCACTAACAGCTGTGAATAAAATATTGCTTGATTGGATGATCAATATTGGATGATCTTAAGGTCATCCTTAATATGCTTAATGTCCTGCATCAAGTTTTGGTTCCCATTTTTTGACATCTTGATAGGCTTTCCAAGGGTGTTTTTTGGGGGTTTTAATTGCTTTATTATCTATGAAATTTTACTTAAGGTATTGCCTTTTTTATGTTTTGGTGAAACTTTTCTAGACGTTTGCTGTCTATAATTTTGCTTACCAAATGTATCACTGGAATTTCTAGTTTTCAAAGCTTCATAAGTTTCCTGAATATCATATGCAGGTCATACTAAAAGATCTTTCAGTGAACATGGAATTATCTGAGAAGTCTGCACATGTTAAGCAGAGGGGAGAAGTGAAAAAACAAGCACTCCAGAAGATGTGTACACAAATAGTAACAGATGTATAGAAAAGACAAACATGCTGATTATTACTAAAAGAGGCTGTAGCATATCTTTTCTAGTCTTGATACATTCCTTGTCTTTCTCTCATATATGAATCTGGAGAGAATTATAGTTCATTTCTGGTAAAGATGATCTTAAACAACAGGTTTGTCTAGGACTCAGTATGATACCAGTTAATATGTGCTGAGGATAGAGTTCCTTGATTATATTGTTGAATCCAGATGCTGACTTTTTTTTCTTTCCTTTTCAGACAAAAAAAAAATGCTCTTAATGCTTCTATCACATTCTTCATTTCATGCAAAAGCAACAAAATGTCATATTTCTGCAGTTTTTTAATGAAGGAAGAATGACCATTTGTGGAAACAATAGATACTGTAAAAGGTAACATGCTCTTTCCAGTCGTATCAGTGCTATACAGATGCCCTTATTCAAGGCAGGTAACAGTGGTGTATATTTGGTTCTACTCTATTCAAAAAGAGTAACCTGTAGCATCTGAATATTTGGGTTTTTTTCTGATAGCTGTCCCAGGCAGGAATACAAAAGCCATTGACACTTTATTTCTGAATCTTATCAGAATATTATAAAGGGCTTGTAGATTGATTGAAGAATTCAGATCTTGAACTTACTGATGTTTCTTATAAAGTGACCTAATCCTTACTATATCACTGGAAAAACCTCCCTTATTGGGTGGCATAAAAAGATAAGTTTTAAATAAGTATAAACTTTCTGATTAGATTAAAAACCTGTTTAAAGTTTATATTTTCTGTAGCTATAAACTTTCTGCACAAATGAGTAGCATTGTGGAGATATATATTTTATTTACTCAGACTAGAATTTCTCTCATTTCAGAATAAAACAGTGCTCGTGCAATTTTAACAGAAAAAGGAGCTATAAAAAAAAGGTAACATTTCTAAAAGAAACCTTTCTCATTTCTGTTCTTATTCACACTAATTGATTCTCTCTTAGCCAGTTCTGGCATTTTTGCAACCAAGAAAAAAAGAAGGACAACATAATTTACTTCCTGCAATTGTGCAGGTAACTTTTCAAATCTGCCTATCAAGGTAGAATTTGCTTCAAGGGCATGTAATTAATGATCACAAAATAACTGTCAGGGTAGAAATGATGTTATAAAAATTTTTCGCATTTACCACAATTTCTGTATCACTGAAAAACAGAATACAGATTAACTTCAAATCAATGTATAGGAAATGCCCTGTGAAAAATACTATTTGCAGCTGGGTGTATTCGAAAAATGGGCAAAATTATTTCTATACTTAAATATCCCTTTTCTCCTTATTGATATAGTTAATAAACTTTCATATCTGCTTAGTTTTGAATTTCAATTAATTACATTTCTTTTTCCCTGACTTAGATAAAAAGCTATTTATACCTATTGTGAATGATTGGAAATTATATTCTACTTTGTTCCTGTGAAGTACTCCCAAATACCCACACAGCCATGCCTTCTATATTATTTCTTGATCTCCTATGGTATAATGTCTAATATAAATAAGTAAAATTTCTGCAGTACATGGAATGAAGTCTTCATTAATCATTTTGCAAAATGAATAGCAATTTATTTTCATAGTCCATTACTTATTTGTGATATTGGTGCAAAGCTATCCAGTTTTCAGCATCACTTCTGGTAGCACAATAAAGGTTATAATTGAAGAACACTCTTTAAATAATGTAAGAATTACAGTGAAAATCTGAAAGGAAGAAGGAAAGGAAGGAAACTGGGGTGTTTGTTTGCTTGGAGGGGGGAGATTGAGGACTTTTTTTTGGTGGTTTGGTTTGGTTTGGTTTTGTTTTGTTTTAAGTAGTTTTTGTTTCTTAAATTAATTCCTGCAGAAAACAAATTTAAAGCATTGGATGTTTGTTGGCCAAGTCTGAAGAATTTCTTTTATCATGGTTATTTGAAACTAGCTCAAAAATCAAGCATAATCTTCCTACTACATTATCTTAAATAATTAGCTAACATGAATTAGCTAACATTCGCATAGTGTAGCAGACTGAAAATGGAGAGATGATTAAAGTTCAGTTCCTGCTCCTTGACCTATTTGCTCCCACACCAGAATTTACATTTATACAGCAGGAAATATGCATCAACAATAGTTTAGAGTAAAAAAAAGAAAAGCTTTTCATGCAAAGGAGAGGAGACTAGTATGGATAATATTGTATTATTTTTGTGCCTAAAAATGCCTTGGAAAAGAGGAATTTCCAGTATTCATAGTAAGTGCCATATAGCACTGCTAAGATGAAGAGCTCTAGAAACCATGAAAAAGCTTTTCAGCTTTCTTAAAAGACAGCAAAGCTCACAAATGTGAACAGATTTATGAAGTATCTGTATTAACAATCTTAAAAGTTCTTCCTTCTTTTAGACACTTAGGTCATGTTAAATTGTATGAGAAGTCAATAGGAGCTGGAGCAGACCTGTGTGCCTCTTAAAGTCTTCAAATATCTTTTATCAGCAAAAGCTTGTTTGTATGTTATGTATACATTGCATAACTTATAAACTCTTGCCTTTAAAACTTGAAAAATTTTAATGAGACAAGGTTTATCTTGAAACTGCGTTATGAATCCCCTCTTGATGCAATTTTGCCATGAAGCTATTGCATGTACTAACATAAAAGGACAAACCATTTATTGATAAATGAATCCCTTAACACATAAAGGATATTCCCTCATTTTCCCTATTCTTTCTTTCCTCCATTTCAAGCTATTCACAATCTACTTCCTTTAATTAATGTAAGTTGTTACAATTCTTCAAAAATAGCATAATCAAAAATAAATAATAAGTCAAGGGACTTAAAACAGCTTTTATCCTAATGACTGCTCTGCATTATATTCTTAGTGAGCTTTTAGGAAGGGACTGGTAGAGCTATTTTCAAGTCTGAGAAACAACCTTTCCTGTGAATAAATATAATTTGAGGGGACAGAGTTGCTCTGCAAAGCAAAATTACCTATAAAACTTCTGTCACCACCTGGAGAAGTAAAGAGATGTTTTTTTTCATTTCATAGTCAACTTTATTTGGGCTTCCAGAAGCCTTGCTTCTCCTTGGCTCCCTTAGCTACTGCTGGTTTTTTTTTTTTTTTTTTTTTTTTTTTTTTTTTTTTTTTTTTTTTTTTCTTAATAAGATATACTATCTAACACCTCAAGATACAAAGAAAGAGCATGTGTTAATTAATTGAGCACTACATAGGATCCTGGCTGGGGGAAAGGAGAGGTCTCCTGTTATTAGCTTGGATTTTCTTTATCTTATTGCAGGTCAAAATGTGTTTTAGTAAATTATAAAGACTCTATTATCAATCATAAACCTTCACTCTGTAATTTTCATGACACATTAAATAAAATATTCAGTAACAAAAATATTTAAGTATTGTTGAAAGATGCTTAGAATCCTTGGTGGATGTCTAACGAAGCAGTTTTGAGAAATGCTAATGTGCAAAGTAGTTTCATAAATGAAGCTTCATGTACCTCTAAATCATATTCTTAGGATTGAATGAAAGAACAGATACAGAATATTGAAGGTCTGTTTCAAAACTTTCAGTCCTGTCAGATATAAGCAGTGCTCATTTTTGTTGATTTTTCTACAAAGGGATCATTTTACTGAATGAATGAGTGAGTCCAGAAGTGATGGTGGGGACAAGAGAATTAGCACCTTGCAGGCAGATGCTAAGGCAGAAGCAAAGAGCTGAATCTGGGCGTATTCAGGAGGTCTAGGGGGGGCAGGTTTGGACCTAAATACCCTTTAATCACAGACATTGCTGAACAAACAGCTTGGTAATGAAAGACAGCCTTTTGTTATGGAGGGAGAAGAGTATTTTCTCTGGGATAGATCATCAGCTGTAGAACTTCTCTGTGCACACCATCCAGATCTAGCAATTGGTAATTAATATTTTATCCGTTTCTCCTGTTTTACTGGTACTGATGAGAAATAACAATTCTGAATGTTTATTTTGTTGTTACACAGATGACTGTTTAATAGCCTTTGATTAGCATGTTTTTCCATGAATTTGGACTGTTTGAAGCTATTTATATGTTTGGTGACTGTATCATTCTTTGTCAAAGACGTATTAGTTACCTCCTTTCCGTTTGTACAGAATGTCTCTGCAGTAATTTTCTTGTGTTCCCCTGGACAGACTGCTCGACACCTGAAAAAAATTAACTGCTTTAGCCAATCCTCTAATTTTCTGTAAAAAAACCCTTCATTTTGGAGTAGTTCACATATTTACTTAGAATCATTACTAGATAGATATTTTTGTCTTGGCAAAAATATTGAATTTGAATACTGTACAATCACACTTAGGTTTTTCATTAGCATATCTCCATTCAGGGCCTAAGAAAGAAATGTTTTGCCACTTCAGAATTCTCTTATTAGCTGTTCCTAATATACAAGTTTAGGATGCCTCAAGTGTTAGTCTCTGCATTACATTCTTTCCTAACACTGTTTGCTGGTTTTGGCTGGGGTAGAGTTAATTTTCTTTTCAGTGGCCTCTATGGGACTGTGTTTAGGATTTGTGCTGAACACGGGGTTGGTAACACAAAGATGTTTTTGTTATTGCTGAGCAGAGCTTACAAAGAGCCAAGGCCTTTTCTGCTTTTTGGTGCCAGCCATGCTGGGGAGGAGTGGGAGGGGACACAGCCAGGACAGGTGACCCCAGCTGACGAAAAAGATATTCCAGACCATGTGAGACCATGCTCAATATATAAAGAGAGGGAAAGGAGGAACAGGGGATATTTGGAGTGATGTTGTTTGTCTTCCCACATCACCATTGGGCATGATGGGGCCCCATTCTCCTGGAGATGGCTGAAATCCTGCCTGCCCAGGGGAAGAAGGCAATTAATGCCTTCTTTTGCTTTTCTTGTGTGCAATACTTGTGCTTTCCTTAATTGTCTTTATCACAACCCATGTGTTTTCTTGCTTTTACCCTTCTGATTTTTCTCCCTGATCCTTCTTGTGGAGGAGTGAGTTAGTGGCTGCCTGGGCTGAAACCACAACAAACATTTGCCTTTAAAATAGACATACCTTGGATTTCACTGAATGCATACCTAATTTCACTGAATGCACACCTAATTTCAGTCTAATTGCTTCTCCCTCCATCATATAATCAAGTCAATTTTATGATTTGATTATATCAAGTGCCAGAGAGGTTGTCATCCCAAAACAAAAATAGCAAAAGTTTTCTCAGCACCCAGCCTACTAAAAAAAACCCCTCAGTTTTTCGCGGTAAAAAGGTGGTAAACCCCATTTTACAGGCTAATTTGTGCTCCCTATCTTTCTCCTTGCTTTCCAGCAATCCCGGTGGCAGGCAGTAAGGTGCCATCCGGCCGTGCACCAGCAGGTGTCTCCCCTACACGAGATCCCAGGGTCCGGGATGCACGTACACATCCATAGAGCTTGTGGTATGGGGAAGGCATAAGGGGCGCAGACACCGTGCGCTTCATATCTGAAAGGCAAGAAATACAGGGAAATATAATGAAATTTCATACATTTCAGACTGTCCTGAATCCTTTCAAAACACTCAATGTCCTAGCAGAAATTTTGGGGAAATAACTTGTAATTGTTACCCCATGCCCCCATAGAGCATATTAATAGTTTTTTGCTGAGTATATACTGCAATAGTTATGCCCTAGAAAAGCATCCACTGCCATGGCTGAGATAGCTTTTAGAAGTAAATATTCCTAGTATTTCTCAGTGTAGTTCTAGCTATTGAACTGGTTAGTGATGTGACTGGCCAGGATGGGGCTTTCACATTTCCAAAAAACATTTATTTTAAATAATTAATCTATTCTATCAAACATGTTTGACACCCACAATACTCATTGGAATGGAAAACTAGCTATAAAAAACAATAGGATTTTGATTAAAAGTGATTTATTAATAACACTTCTTGTTTCCAAATTATTGTTAAAACATAAACTCCAACTCATTTGCAAATGTTATACAATAAATAATTTAAAGATTCACTGGTTTTATAGCTTTTGTAGATCCACTTCTGACTAAAATTTTACCCACCACTACTCTCGGAGTTCTGTCTTGAATTTTGTCTATGAAATATACCTGGATTTCTGAAAACCCAGGAGAGGAAATGATTGTGCTTTCTGAGATCCTGGAAACAGGGAGAATTTGGCTGGCTATAAAGGCCATGGGAAGAAGTGTCCATGCAGAGAGTATTGCTAGGAAAATCTGAAGGAATAACATCTGCACAGAGCCCCCAAGAGCAGGGGGATGCATGTAACTTGAGCAGGCCTGGAAACTGTAAACTGAGAAAGGATGTGATTAGCGTGGGAGGAAATATGGGACAAAAATATGGGAAAGAAGTACTGAAGAGTGAGAGGAGCTTTATGAGCTCCCAAGAGGCGTGGTGAGAAAGAAGTCTGAGATGGGAAAATTTGTGTGGGAAGGTGCTGGAATGATGAGGAGGAAAAGGGTATAACAGAGGACAGGTAGGACAGGAAATGCTGGGGTGTTTAAGACCCAATTCAATAGAACAAGGACTGGGATTTAGAGCACAAAGGGTGTGAGAGCAAGATAAGGATTTCTATCTTCACTACCTCAGTGCCTTCTTTTTTAATATTAGAATTTAAGTAATTAATTTAGCTTTATATAAAGCCTCTGTATAGAAGACTTCAGAATCTGCAGTGGAGTAGCTGGACCTAAGTTCATATAGGCAAAGTCATGAGAGGGTATAGCTAAATAATTTAATCTGAAGTGTGAATTATGACACACAACCTCCATGTAAGCCTCAGAGCCACAATTACATTCAGCATGATCTTGTTACAACAGCTTATAACAAAAAACACAATCCTTGAAGCACCTGATATATTTACTTTGTCTCAGACTGGCAATAATGGAGAACTCTCAGTATTTTGTGGCTCCTTTTAAAAGTGAGCAGAGTACATTCTAATCATATCCAACAGAGAAAAACAGCTGAAAGTGACAGTAAATGCTGCAAGTTTGTTGGGGAGTGCAGTTTCAGAAGAAGAAAATATCTGTTAAACACATATTGGATAACTATTTTGGTTCAAAAAAAAGCTTCCATGCAATCCCAAGAATATTTCTATTTTGATAGCTATTTTTTCACTCAATCCTTCCAATTTTTAGCAGCACAATTTTTAAAAAAATATAACTTTTTCTAAGATAATTATTAAAAACTTCAGGGGAAAAAATTATTTTGGGTCAGAAAGCTTCCCACTACCCTTCAAAAATGCTTGTGATTTTTCATTCTGGCTGAATGAAAATTAAATTTAAAATACCAATATTTGCAAATATATAGAAAGAGAAGACAGTTGGTAGCAAACTCATTAGCTCTGGGAATAGTTTAATGCATCTCTCCATCTTTCACCCCAGCCCACTGGCCTTCTCATCCTTATATCAACACCAAAACAAAGAAAAAACAAACAAGCTTTTAGAAGTTCTGAAAACATTTAAGGTCCTCACGTCTGCTCCAAAAATAATTTGTATATTTGGCTGCAGATATAGTAAGTGACCTCTAATAAAGCATCTGTGAGAGCACAGCAGGAACAGGACAGTGAGGAACGGAGCAAGGCCCTTCAAAGCATCCGGGAAGGAAAGGAGATGGAGTCAGAGACAAGATATATTTTCTGCCTGAGATACTCACACAGGAGAAAAGCTAAGCACAGAACAGGTCCAGAGACCTTCTAAGAGGCAGGGCTGGGTATCATAGGCTGTGCTTAAATGGGACTCCTGGGCTCATGAGCAGGGCATCCCATGTGAGGCCAGTCCGGGACTGTAAATCCCATTACCACCCTCAGTGGTCTGACATTATTCTGTGACAGATGAATTGTGATTTATCATATGCTTTTTTAAGAATCTCAGAGCTCATGACTATTACTTGGGTTAACTTCAATAACAGTGAAAGAAGTTAATGTTTCTTAAAATTTGTGACATGCTAAAGGTACACATAAGTTATAGGTCTAAAGTCAAATCTATTGATTTTTTTATTCATTTAGATTTGAGACTGAACCCTCAGCTAAGCTGTGAATTACAAGGTATTAAAACGTATTGGACACTTTTGGAGTAAATAGATTATTTGAAAATTCCATAAGGGTGTATTAGAAGAATGCAATGTTCGGCCATTTTAAAAGTTAGTCTGGCCACTCTAGGCATGCATAGGACTGGATTAGCAAAGCTTTGTTTAAGTGTCTGCAAACAAAGGGATAGCACAGAGCAAACATAAAATGCCTAAGCACCCAGTATCCTTTAGGAGTTAGCTTGATAGGTGATTTTGAAACACTTAACCAGCAACCTCTCTGAATCTCTCAAGAGCTAAATATCACTAAAAATCAGCCAGAAGTGCAGAGGTTACTTTGAAATGTAGACTTATTTTTTTTTTTTAGATATTTCTATCCCTTTCTCTCTTTACTTAAATGCAGGATGATTTTCAATAAGTATTGCCAATAAGGAAATACTTCACTGTACTAAACATTAAGAACTGTCCTGGAAACTTGTCAAAGAACCATCACAAGTGTTGTTTTTTTCTTTCACTTCACACTAGTACAGTTGCAAGTCTCAGATTAAGCTCATAAACCATAATCATATATTACTTCTCTGTAGTTGCCAGTGTTCAAGGCCAAAAGAAGCAGGGAAGATACTTCTTTGTTTTTCTCTTTTATTTATGGGAGGTCTTTTTTTTTGATCCTGTCTTTTCTGTTTGATTTTTTTCCAGTCCAAATCTCTTGACTGGGTTGAATACATGATCCAAATAACAGCTTATTTATCATGTTGTTTGGTGATGGATGCTTGGTGATTGCCTGCCATTCTTTTCTGACTGTAAAACTGAATTAGAATTTACACCGTGCAAATGTACACAATGCACATTGTAATGACAACTGGTGGAGAGCTGCTGTAGCCAATTCTGTGTCTTTTTCCAGTCACAACTTCTGTTTCTTGTCTTCTGTGTGCAGTTCCCTGCCACCCCTCCTCCCAGCCAGCACCTTAAAGTAAATGTAAAAAGTACCAGGCAAGGGCACCAGCTGGTCCTATTTTCTGTCCACGGATATTCACAGTCTCTGATTGGAGTCATGGTCCCCTAAAAGCCACACTTACACAGGAGAAGGAAAAAACTCACTGCACTTTTTTCATCACAAAATGTTAAACAGTTTAGAAAATAGGCACATGTAGTTCCTGTTCCAAACGTGGTTCTTTTTACAATAATAAAATGTCAGATTCTTCCACACATTAATGCATACATGTGCAAGCACAGTATAAGCATGAAGCAGCCTGACTTTGGGAACTTTTCCACATAACTGTATTTTCTTGGAAGGAATGAGCTGCTGTCTATTTGTAACTAAGCAGGTTTAAACTTAGAAGTACTGTTATTATTGGTTTTAAACACCAAAGGTGTTTTTAATAGCTATAGAAGTTTGTTGTACAGTAAGGAGCTACAAGATGAGCAGTCCTGTGAAATATGTGCATGGAACATAAAGGAATACAAAAAACCTAACTTCAATCTATCCTCTTTTTGTTTTGTTTTGTTTTGTTTTTTTAGATTTTTCTCTGTTTTCTTCATGGATTGCCATTTGATGTTTTTTTTAAGGTTCATGATTCATGGTTTCTTTTAGGGTTACTTTGCCTCTAAGCAAAGGGACACGGGGTTTTCGTTTTAGACCTTGGATTGTTTTTCTAATTTCTTTTAAGATGAAGTGATCTGAGATTATCCATGTAGGTTCTGTTTTTGGATTTCCCAGTGTAATACCACCCCGTGTTGGTCAACATATGACAGTACATACCTTGGGGTGGCTACATAAGTCATGGGCCAAAGGCATTTTCCAAACTGCTGCAAGGTGACTGACCATGATTGATTTACTGTTCAACGGTGTTAAATAGATTTTCTCTTTTTAGCTGCCAGTTTCTTACTTTATTTAAACTGCAAAAATGGTATGTATTTCTGAAATTCTGTGATATGTGTCTACTTCACTGCAGGTCTATGGATAGATCTTATTTTCTCCCCACATTCATCATTAGTGCAAAGAATTGCTTCAAGAACACTTTTTAATGCCTAAGGTTTTTAAAACTAAATTTGGGTTTCCCACTGTAGCAGCTTATTTTCTGCCTATGCACTTTCTCGTATACTTTAGAATACAGAAATTTTACCAATATCCCTATTCTGACTAACATCCCTTGGTGGCCTTTTTAATTTTCAGAGTTGTATATTTACAATTTGCAGTTGGGATTAACTATATTTTTTATTGTACAAAATATAATTTTTTCAATTACTTTGAACATTAAAAAAGTTTCATCTTAAAAGAAACCCTCCAAAATAGGCAATAATGTTCTTTTTGTAGAGATAATTTTGCCTTCCTTAATATGGTTATAAGGAAAAGAAAGGAAGTATGAATTTGAATCTGTAACTCTTATACTCTTGGTTTTCTGAGGCCATCTCTTGCTGTACAGCCTTGGATCTTCCATGCAGTACCATGCTTCTCAGTGTTTTTGTTTTTTTTTTTCCTTTTATGATCTCTTTTCATCCCTGAGATGCAAGAACTTCTGAGAGTCACCTTTACCAGCTTTTTGATCATTCCCCTACCCACTGGGAACTTTACACTCCGACTGCTTTGGTTCCACATTATAGAAAATCGTGTGTGAAATGAATTTGTTAAACTTGAGAATCCAACCTACATATCCTATTTTCTACAGTTCCCAATACCTCAATTTTCTGATAAAATAAGCTTTTATTTCATTAGCTGTGTTCGTAACTTTTATAAGGAAAGTAGACATGTAGACTATTGGATTAACCGTCATATTTCATTAAAACATTTCAGGAAAGAAAATGTTTAGTAAAAACTGTTCCAAGATGCAGAGGTAGATTTAGATTAAAATGCAATGATCACACTGTTTTTCTTGTGTTATCACAATAGTCCTCTTTTACAGTGTCATACTGAACATAGTACCATTTGGGGTATCAGTGGTTTTAATTTCTTGTCCTCTATCACCCACTGATTGTTTCCCTGGTGGTCACTTTTCATCACATTCATTATTTGGTAACTTCACCCAAGTTTACTAATATTACATCTTGGTTTCTGTGTAAGCTTCATAATGCCCAGACTTCTTTATTTGATGTGAAATAGATGGTGACTACACCAAGAACAAATCACGCATTGAAAAATTTACTGGTCTTATTTTTCTGGAACATTTCTCTCCCTGATTTCTTTATGAACTTCTCAAATATTTGCAAAGGTAAAGTGTGAAATCCAATGAAAGGTTGGAGAGGATATGAAAAGAGAAAATTTGTCAGTTTAAAGCCTCACATCCAACAATATGCTGTAAGCCGTCTGCACCATGTTTAAATTGAAAGCAAGAGAGCAAAACATTCAGAACATAGAGATGATAAAGAACAAAACAGGTTATAAATGGGAGACAGCTGGAGACAGCAATTCTGAAACTATATCTTCCTTTAGTATATCTAAAACAGAGCAATCATTTCGCTTCCTTGACATTAGAAAAGCATAACTCTGATTCACTGAAACTCAGACTTTGTTCTGATTCTCTGTATGTAGGTTTAAGTCCTTGGTGACACTGTAACTACTGAGTGCATTAAAAATCAAATAGATAGTTTTTCTGCATGCATTGTCACAGGGTACTGAAGATAAACATCTCTGACCTATAAAAACTGAAAAGAACAAGGAATGTTATCTGCATTATAACAGGAATAATTAGTTAGAAAGTAGAGCATCCTTGTCAAACATAGGAAAAAAAATCCTACCAATTTGGCATTGCCTCCTCTATTCCTGCTATTCTGATCATCTTTGTATGAATCTAAACTTCTCTGAGTTGAGCGGAGTCTTCCTGGTGTACTCTATCATAAGTACATTTAAATGGGTCTATGTGAACCCAAAAATCCAGCAAGAAAAGAGTTGGAAAGAAGATACTGAGACTACCCATTTTTGGGAGCATTGTGCCAGAATCTCCAGACTGCAAAAAACACTTTTAATGGTTCAGCATCGTTGCAAAAGACATGGTAATGCAGGCCTAAATCTAAGGCAGCAGAGGCAGCAGCAGGAGGCATATTTGCTGAATATGAAGAGCAGATTCCATTCCCATAGACATGAAAATAGAAAGGAAAATGAAGGAGAGAGCTGTGGTGTATGCAGGTGGCATAAGGCAATTTGCTTACTAATTTCTACTAATTACTGGTCTTTCAATATGTGTGAGAAATAATCTTATCAGAACATATTTTTACTAAAGTGTAAAGCATTAGGCTCTCAATCTTCAGTTAAAAATATCATTACAATTTTATTCTACCAGAAAACCTTATTTAATAAAATCCCAAATAAGTGGACTTTTATTTTTTCTTACTGTATGCATTCTAAATAATGGACATTGATGTCTCTGTCTTGCCTTGCTATAATTCTTCTACAAGCAGAAAACCAAAAAGCACTGAAACCCAACAGTTCTATGCTCAATTGCTAAAAAATAAATAGACACTCTTGCTATAATTTTATAGCTACAAAAATGACAGGATACCACCTAGTGCTTTACAGGAACCTGGGGGAATCTATAAACTTGGGGCTATATACAGCATTTCTCCAGCAGAAGAACAACCCATAGCTCCAATTACAAGGCCACTTGAGGATTCTGCAAGTGTGATTGCTTTGAAAGCTACACTCTGAAGACCCTGATTGCTAGGGAAAGAAGTTACATAAGTAAAAAAAGCTTACTGGTTTACTTTGAGAGCTCACCTTATTTTCCTGAACATTAGAGCCAAGCACTGCCTAAGACTTCTGCATGGAACTGACAGCAGTAATACAGAGAATAGCTGTAGCCAGGTCAGCCCCTCCTCCCAGGTAACCAGTGACAGGACAAAAGAATAGAGCCTATAGCTGCATCAGGAAAGGTTCAGGCTGGACAGCATAAGGAATTTCTTCATGGAAAGAGTTGCTGAGCATCAGGATGGATTACACAGGGAGATGGTGGTGTTGCCATCCCTGAAGGTGGTCAAGAAACGACCAGGCAAGGCACTCAGGGCCATGGTCTAGTTGACACAGTGGTGATCAGTCAAAGGTGGACTCAATGATCTCAGGGTTTTTGGCCAATTGAAATGGCTCTGTAATTCTGTAATTTAAATATATTTGAAACATTTCTCCAATGGTTTTCACCAATGGAGTAAGGATAAGGTACATATAGGTCTGTGATGTCTTTGATTTTACTTATAATGCATTCATTTTTTGCAAATGTTAAGTATAATTTGGAATTCATCCTCCTGGTCATAATTTCCTTAATTACCTCCAACATTTGAAGAAATTCTATTAATTTCTGGTGTATGTATGTGCATATCTATATATATATATTTCATCAAAATATTAATAATAATGTAAATTAAAAATAAGAGAACACCTACTTGTTTTAGGATTAGATTTATTTTAGATGCCTGAAAAACAACAAGAGATAAAGTCTGTTTTCAAACCAATAGAAATTTTAAAAATTGGGCAGTATCCCAGATAGGTAGATTTTTTTTTTCCTACTTAAGTATTAGAACATCATTGATGAAGCTGTTTAGAATTGGGCCCAAAGTACAATAAGCATAAGTAAATCATAAATTAAGTAAATTTTTGAAAATATCTAGATACTGATGCAGTTCCAGACTTTGCTTCTTGGACAAATAGTTCTTTAGTTTTGAATGTTTTGTCTTTTGAGGTATTTCGGGTACTTAAGGTTATGTCTGAGGCAAGGTTTTAGAACTGACACATTGTAATCTGGGCCCTTGCACACCTCTGTGATACAATCAGGGTTATCAAGGAGTTTAATTTTCCTCTCCTTAGTTGCAGATGAGCAGGTAAAAATTCATTAATACTATTATGTTAGATACTTTTATCTAATTACTATGTGGCATAGCTACTGTGTTTTGATGAGATTTTTGAATTAAGAATTTGGAATTAAGTGATGAGGAAATAAAATCAATTATGACTAAGGCAAAAAAAAAAAAGTCAAAAAAAACCCCATCACACAAACATTTTTTTAGCTCTTTAAAAGCAGAAATAATTTAAGTTCTCTCTAAATAATTCACATGAAGTGCCAGGCCTGCTTCTCAGAGGGCAACATTTCCATTTTCATTTACAAGTTTCCCCAAATGTTTCATTAAAATTCAAAGACTCTGCTAGAAGATAAACTAAAGTACTTTCAGGTACAGGAGTTTGGTGGCTGTTTTTTTTTTTTTGGATTTTTTGTTTGTTTGTTTGGGTTTTTGTGGTTTTTTGGTTTTTTTTGAGTTTTAAACAGGTTACCTTCTTCCTTTATCTTTTTCAGTAGCTGGCACTTATAAATGACACAATTTTTAAAAACTGCTGAATTTCAAAATTCAGATCACTAAATAAAGGGTGGTGAGATGTGATACTGGCACATTCTGTTCTCCCATGGCCTTTCCTCCACTGTTTTGCCTCCTCTCCTGCTCAGTCTGTGGCCCTTCATTGCAGAGCCTGATTTTCCTGGTGATGAAAAGATAATGGAGCCTCTGAGAAATATGACACTACATAATAATGGTCTGCTCTACAGAAGTAGTCCATTTTAATTTCATGGTTGTTGCATTATCCCACAGGTTTTCTCTCAAGACATTACAGCAAGATCACAATAATTCCACCATTGGTATGTACATAATGAAGATTAGGTTTAAAAGTGTTATTCTTTGAAGTACTTTCTTTCCCTAGGTTGTATAAAGCATAAATTTATAATGATTGGATCTCCCATTTTGCTCCCTTTTTCAGGTACAAAAGCATTTTTATTCTACAGATTTATGCATGCTCAGAGCTAAATCTAAAGGCTTTTGTTTCAGCATAAGGAAGGGACCTGAGACTGAATACAGAGTATACAAGTGCTAATACTCAATGGCAAATCATTTTGAACCAGTAACACTGAAAAGAGAGGGATATTCTTGAAAGAAAGAAAAAAAGAAAGATAATTTTATGTAAGATTTTTTTCTTAATATGTATTAAATGTATTTTATTTCTTTGCTTTTTTCAGGAATCCTGTCACAAATGGTTGATAAGGCCTTTTGTTTAAGTAATGTAGCTAAAATTTTGATTATCCTTAATAAAAAAATCTGAAACTTTAAAAATAATTCTTGCATATTTTAATTAAGTGCAAAAAATTAAATCCCTCCTTAAAAACACACATATTTCTACTACTGATGTAGGCCTAGGAAACTCTGTCATGAAATTTTTTTTAAGATAATTTTTGACATTTGCAGTATCTTGGTGGACAATTTGTATTTCAACAGAGCTCTCTAACTAAAAGCTCTTTGGCAGTAAATGTGATTCTCCCCCACCCCATGCATAAAATGTCTTTATTAGCATGTTTTGCTGTGGTAGAAAAATTTTGAGTGGGCTGGTGCATGAGTTCACTTGAGTTACTGACCAGTATTATGAGGTATTGACCAGTATCGGGGGTTATTAAAGTGTCGGGGACAAAAAAACCCAAACCAGTCAACAATAAAGCACCACCAGAACACCACCACAAATATTTAAAGTAATTCCTCAGAATTATAAATTACCCAAAGCTCAATCTGCACATGCATGTGTTTGACTCAGTGCCATGTCTCTGGCAGTGGTCAGGAGCAGATACTTATCAACAACAGAACGATGTTCCCTGAGGATATGATCCCCATTTCAAAGGATTTAAAGACTGTGGACTTCCTACATCTGAGTTGTAGACAAACATTTCCTAATAGTTCTTGATAGACTCTCATGATTTTTTCCTCCACACTTTACTCTAGGGGGTTTGATTTTCAAAGCTATGAGCATCTACATGACTGCATTGTGTATTTGCTGTTCTAATCTACAACACTACTGGTAATATTTTAATCAATACCACTTCATGAGGAAAATATGCAACCACAGGTGTGTGTGGCATGATTTCAAAGAGACATTCTATGAGGAAAATAAAAGGATACACCAATAATTTCACAGTTACAGTCACAAATCACTAGCATGAAGGAAAAAAAATTCATAATTGAGGTATATAAATAAATACTGTAAGGACATTATTCCTGTTGGAGATTCCTTATGCAACCCACAGGTTCAGCCTGGGTGACTTTTCCTAGGTAATGGCACAGTGAGAGACAAAAAAAATGTCATGGAACCTACTGATTGTAAGCAACAAATAGCTGTTATTTGAGTGATAAAGTGTTTTGTCCAGTTTTAAGATGGGAAGTTAATTGATTTTGTTGTGTGACTTTTTCATTTATTAATTATAACAAAAACCTCTACATTTTTTCCAGCATAGATTCCTTTTATCACACTATATCTGTCACCCTCTTATTTTCAACAGTCTTCATCCTAGGACATTTACAGATCATAAAAGATGTGAATGATTTAAAATGGGTTTTTTTTATTTCTCCTACTGCTTTGGGATTTAATATCTTCCTGAAGTTTAGCTGGTACAGGATGTTTTCTCATCCTCTTTTTATTTAAATTTTCCAGGTCTGTTCATTGTCAAAATTCTCAAAAGATTAAGAAGACTTTTATAGTAGGCTTCAGTTATGACCACAAATCCCTCAGTCGGCGAAGGAGAAAAGGGGGATAAACTTGAAGCTAAGTGAGAAACCTGCCTTGAATGGTTGTTTTTTTTTTTTTCTGGTTAATCTTTAGATGTTACAGTAGCATTAGAAGCAAAGGTCAAATCATGCTCCTGCTTGCTGATACTGGCTGGTCATCTGTTGGTGGGCCAGACATGCCACCTTTCCACACACATCCCATCCTCTCACTGTAGGTGTGTAAGAGGAGAAGCTCAGCAAAGTTTTATCTTTTCATTCAAGCCAAGGAAAAGAAATTATTCAAAATGCAAAATACACACATTCACCTGTCTTATAATATGCATTTAAACAGATATGCTTCTTCAGAGCTGGCCTCTCATAACGTTCTTGAATTTACATTTGCTAAGGTTTTTTTTAGGAACTTCATAGTAGTCTGCAACATGGAATCCCTACAACTTCTGCTAGAATGGGGGGAGCTTTGGTATGTCGAGGGCCATTTACTTAAGTGACATTGAGACCGTTTTGTCCCCTTGTCAGATACCCAGCAGATTTCCTGTTAACATCCAGTAAAGACAGTGGAGTAGCAAAACATAAGTAAATAATATCTAGTGAAAAATAACCTTGTGGTCCACTAGATCTCCACTTCCAAAGTACTTTCTGTGGTGACTTAGTATACTAAGGTATAAAAAAGCAGACAAACTAGCAGAAATGAAAAAATGAGAGTTGCTCACTGAGAAAATAAACTTACATGTAAACGGATACAATGGGTACATTAGCCATTAAAAATAGAAAGATAAATAAAAGCAGAAGTCTCTACCCAGGAATTGCTGGTATAACCTATAATCATTCAATCCATGCTATATTTACCTACTGCAGGATCTATCCAAAGCTTATTGACCCAATCCTCATTTAGTCTCATTCCCCCTCCACACACATATACTTTTCTCCCTTTCTGTGTACACTAAACAGAGATTTACAATAAACCAGACATTAATTCCTGGATCCATTTTTCTACATCCCATTCAGATGTAATAGGATTTCAAATTAACCTTTTACATGCATACTGCCAAGCATTTATAAGCAAAAATCAAAAGCTTATCTTAGATCTTGCTTTGTTAATATCTTCTGAAATGCTTCAGTTTAATTTGTTTTGATTAAACCTAAATAGTTCTATATAATCTGTACATTTTACCTACTCAGAGCATAACTGTATTCAGAGCTCCAGTTTTACAAGACATCTTGAATTTGCATGTCAGTTCTTCAACTCACTGAAATGGGTATAAAAAATTATGACACCTCAATAATAGATAAAGGCACACAAAAGGAGTTGGAATGTTATGTCTCTTTACATAGACAGTAGCATAACTGTTTTTCAGCAGCATAATCTATAGTTTAATGTTTTTTGTAAGACTATTTCAGTAAAATTATAAACCAACTCCAAAGTTATTGAGATTAAGTGAAATAAAAAGGTCTAGATGACAGAAAATTTGTGGTCTGATATGTCATTAGAAGGGCAATGCCTCAATATTCTTTGCTTCATACCACTCTTGAAAATTACAGAAGCTGATTTCTTTAAAATATTTTTATTTTATTCATTTGCTAAATCATTCCTGGGGGGTGAAGAGTATATAATGTATACAATGTTCCCTTCACCCTGCAGAACTCAAACCCATACCTCCAAGGAATATCTATAATTGCTGCGAGAAGGTGCATATTTCTCCTGTTGTGGTTGTCTCACTTTGTATAAGAGAAATAGTTAACTGGAGCATGAATGTCTAGGAAACTGAGAACAGCTCATACATTCTCCTTTCTCCTCAGTGCAGGTTCTGTGTTTCTTCCAGTGATTAATGTAAAAAACATTCAGTGAGGAGAGTCTGGTATTAAAAAATCCTTACTCTCTCCCCCTTTCTTGTGTCTGGAGTGCTTTAACCACATAGTCAGGACCAAGCTAAGTTTGCTTGCCAGTCCAAAGTGTTAATGGTATGTTCCAACAGAAAAGTTTTGACTACTCATTATTTTGCTTAGTATAAAATTAATTTGTGAGAAGTTTCTTCCATGGAGGAACTATGAGCTTTAAATTTCTCCCCAAAAAACTGGATGCTTGATTTTATTCAATGTGTAGTCTTCAGATGGCACAATATCCTCATCCTGAGATGCATTTTGAAAACTGATGCTTGGAATTAACCATGCAACCAGCACCTATGTATACTACAAAGGAACATGCTCATACCAGAGACATGCAGGTAAGATTTAGTGTTGTCCTGTCTTTGTCTAAAATTACTGGTGGGACTGGTGCTTTCATGCTCTTTCTTTTTAATTGTGAGAGTTTTTTACTCTGATATTGAACTGAAGATGAAACAAATGACATGAGCTTTATGTTCTGTTTTGAAAAGACTGAAATGTGTAACCACACTTGTCATACATTTGGAAGGGAATTCTCTAGTCTAGGGGAAGTTGCTCAAAATATTATCTTCTAGTGTCTTGTGCTTTACCCATTAAGCTGGTAGTTTCATTGTTTCTGAAGAAAACTGACACAAATGAAAGTTTTAACAAAATCAAAAGCAGTTGTTTAGGGCTGGGGCCAAACCCAGTCTTCCCATACAGAATATTACAAGCATATTTTCATCCTTGATCACATTGTCTCCTCTTACAGTCCTGCTCCCTCAGTAAGGAGCATCTAACAAAACTTTGAATGGACAAGGACTATATACAAAATAATTTCTAAACTTTATTTATTGGTGATGCACAAAGACTTGTAATAGTAGATTATTTTTATAACTAACATTTCTCATAGAGTTTCTTTCATTCATTAATGAACTCTGATTTTATCTGAGTTGCTTTCAGATCAGTAACAAAAGCTGAATACTTACCATGCATAATAATCAAGGTATGGATTGTTCCCTGAGAGTCACAATATGTCCCTTGTTCTACCAAATGACAAAAGTATTATTCAATAAGAATGTGATGCATAAGCTAGTTACTGTCTGAAATTGTAGAAGTTTGGAATAAAATCCATCTACATGAGAAAATATTCATGAGTATTTTGCAGCTGACAGAGTGTGTGTGAGTTATTCATAACACAGCTCCAAACTTCAAGGCAATCAAATCTAGGTCCAACACTCTGGTCAATTCTACAGTGTAAACATTACTATAGTAAGAAGCCCTTAGAATCAATGTCAGCCCAGGTAATAAAGTCTTAGTGATTCTGTGATGAGGCATTGCCTTAGCCAAAGCCAAAAGGCAGCCTATTCCTCACACACTTCTTAGGCATCAGTAAGATCCATTCTCATTACCTAATAAGCACTAGTAAGTTAAAGTGGAAGCCTTCCTGAAAGACCTGTTCACCTAATCATAGTAAAAAATGTAAGGACAAAGACTTGCACCTGCTCAGGGACTCCAAGGTCCCTTACTAGTCAACACATCCAGGAACTGGTTCATTCATACACAATATCTGCCCACTTCTTCACTATATCCTGACATTATTAGCTTTCCAGCCATAGGAATTCTGTAAGCTGTAAATGCAGTGGGTCTTGGACAGATATTTCAATGGAAGAGGGGAACAGAGACTGGTAAAGACTTACAGTATTCAACTGCAAGGCAGATGTTTGCCTGTGTCTTTTTCCTGTTATTGTCAGGGTTGAGTACTTTGTACATTCAGGAAAGGAAGAATGGAAAACCTCCATTTTCCAAGGAAAGAATAGAAAAACTAGCACTTGCAGCACAGCTATGTAGAGACAGCAATTAAACCTCATTCTTGCAAATAATCTTAAATGTCTAATTTCTGCAGGAATACAACATGTACAACTGCCCATACAAGTCACAGGTTTGTTTCCTTTAAAGGTCTGTGGTTATACATTTGTGACTGGAAAAAATTGAACAGTGTATTCTTTTCATCAGGAATATATTCATACACACACACAAACACACAAACACACACATATAGTATTCACCCAAGAAGCAGCACATATCACACATCCAGAAGAACAGAATTCAGTACAGAAGTAAACTATTGCACCAAAAGGGACCTTCCAAACATCTGTACCAAAATATTGTTCCAAATATGAGTGAACTAACTGTAGAAGCTGTGCATCTAATTCTTGATTAAGCAAGATTCTTACCTCATTTTAAGATTACTGAAAGCAAAGGAGCAAACTTAATTCCATAAATTTAAATTGATATTGTATAACTTTTGAACAGGATCTTGTGAGCAAACCTCAGAAAATGCAGACAAATTTTTATGACACAATGGAAATTTTTAAAGACACCTCTTTATTGACATCCACTTTAAAATTAAAAGCTCAAGGAGAATGAGAAGAAAATTCATTAATATGGTTCAATTAATCTAAGTAACGTTTTAAGTTTTTAATTTTGTAAAACCTGTTTTGAAGGTTTTACAAAAATACAATTTGAAAAACACAATTTGCTTATATCCAGTCTGAGTTGTGCTTTTTTATATGAGGAGGGAATATAAACCTGGTGGAGTAAGCAAGAATATCAAGTTCAGCTAATACACAGCACATGCTGCATTGAGTTTCTTTTAAACATTGTATTTGGTGTTTCATAAAGGAAGGACCCCACAGAAAACTAACCAAAGAATTGAAATACGAAGCTTCTTTCTCTCCAATACATTTTTGGTTTGTTTTTAAAGCAATTATACAAAGTTGCTCTAATTGTTACTTACTTTAGGAAGGGTTTACTACCACAAGATGCAGACTAGACCAAAGATATTTTGAGAGATTTTAGAAAAATACACATTGATGCCAGACAGTTACACCTTTGGAGCATTTGTGTTTATATAAATTTTACTCTTGCAGGGAGCAGGAAAAAAAAGAAGTCTGCAGCTTTGGCAGTTTACTTTAGATTATGCATTCCATTTCATATAAATTCGTTACAGTAGTTAAGCAAAACAATGGTGCTTCTATTTTCAAGCCATGTTATTTTTTAACATTTACCAGAGCTGCCATGCAGGCAGCCTGCCTGCCTGCTCTGAGAGAAAGTTTCATATTCCAAAAGGCTTCCATCCCCCTACTCCCTAATGGTGAAAATAAATCAATTTCATCTGCTGGTAGTTTCATTTCTTCTTCCCCCTCCTCCTCCTTTTTTTTTTTTTTTTTCCATTTCCCTCTCCTTCCTTTGTGGGCTCCTTTCCACAATGCCATATGGCAGCTGAAGGAAGGGCAGAGCAATGATCTGCATTTTCAGATCTAACAAAAGATGCAATAGTGTCAAAGAGGCTCATGAATGCATGAGACATACAAGTAGAGAGAAGTGCCTCCAGTCATGTCAGGAAGGACTAAAGGGAAGCCCAATAAACCTGACATTGCTTTAGTGTAGAGAAAAGCAGCAGTGCTTCTCTCAGTAGTTCATCTCACTCCCATCCATCTCCTCCCAGCCCCTTCTACCCTCCCACCCCTTTGGTTCCATGCCAAAATCCCATTAACTCTATTAATGACATGTGGTTCAAAGTAAAAGCATGCGGCAGAACAAGAAAGGCACAAAATCAACCATCCTATCTATTCGTTTTTGATACATGTATAACGAGATAGAAGTATTTCAGTAGGGGGCCATGTCAGCTTGCCTATGTGAACAGCAAAGTGAAAAAATGCAGCAGGAGGCTGTAATCAGTTTCTCAGCTGTCCTAATTCATCTCCCCAAAGTCTTAACATATGAATAGTTGAAACTTAATTTTAAAATGCTGACAAAGTTTTCAGCATTTGTATTCAAAGCATAGCTTGGGCTTTGTCTGCCCCTCACCCTCCCCAAGACTTTAAGCTGCCTAAATGCACTCCTGACTGTCTTTGTGTGGCAGAATGAATACACGCTGCACTACTGCAACCACTTAGGACTCCCTTAGTTAAACAAAAAAAAAGGCATGACTGAATTCTGCTGTAAGGGTCAGAGAGATACGACATTTCAATGCGTGTTTCCTCCTGGACTATGTTTAAGGGCTGCCCATGATAAGGTTTGCTGTATTTCTGAATTATTTAGACCAAACGTGTTTGCAACTTGATTTGCCTTTTCTAAAAGCAGGCATTTCTACAAGGAAAAAAATGGAATCTGTTTTCAAACTAAAGTAAATCCTAGTTTTGGCAAGCAAGCAAGGCAGTGTCTGTTATATTTATAAGGCAACACTACATTTTATTGCGACAAAGTTATAGAAAAGTACAGCAGTATTGATTGACTAAATAATAAATATTCTGGGTTTGTCCTTGTGCCTCAGAAGTCAGCAAGATTTGTCAAAGTCACATTTTAAATAATAATAATAATAAAAAAGAAATATATTTTTAAGAGCACCTGAATCATTTCCAGAAATATAAATTCAATCTTTCAATATCTGCACATGCTTTTCTGATTATCCCCAAATAACTCAGAAAATAACTATTGACCTGTAGCCGTCTAGAGGGCAAAAGAGTAAAGTTGAGGGTTTCTATTGGATTTAGCTGCACTTAAAGCCTGGCTGGATTTGATGGTCATGGCAACCACCCTTTAAACCCCTAACTGTCAGGCAGAGCAGAACTGCAACAAAATAAGTCAGCTATTCAACATTTCCTTTTCTCTTTAAGAACATCTGTTTACATAGCTCATGTCCACTCAGCAGGGTGTGGATATTTTATCAGCAGAACAGCAGCTGGCGCTGCTTAGGGATCCAGAAATCCGTCATCTGGTTTTTTGAATTTTTTTTCCACTTTAACATTTTTTTTCCACTTTAACATTTGTATTGCATTTAACTATGGGTCTTGAACAATTTCTTTCTCCTTTTTTTTTTAATCATGTTATGGCATATCTAAGCACCATTTCAAATACAAGATAAAGCAAACATCTTTGCCAAAAGCCAGAATCTTGGATATGAATATATTTAATATTTTGATTGGAAGTACTATTAATGCCTGCAATTTTAAAGAAGAAAGTAGGTTTGGGCTCTAGAATCCTCAGTGCTCTTATA
Source organism: Anomalospiza imberbis (assembly GCF_031753505.1). Lineage (NCBI taxonomy): Eukaryota > Metazoa > Chordata > Aves > Passeriformes > Viduidae > Anomalospiza > Anomalospiza imberbis. The sequence continues at coordinate 34,401,853 of NC_089684.1, read as the reverse complement.
TATATCACCCATATATTACTGATTTCCTCTTGAATTCCACCAAAATTTTAGGATCTCTTTTAAAATTAGCCCCCATTTCCTTGTCGATCTATATCTATATCTTTATCATCTATATCTATATCTATATATCTATATCATCTATATCTATATCTATATCGAATCTATATTTATATCTATATCTATAACTATATATCTATATCTATAATCTATATCTCTATCTATCTATATCAACTATATCCATAGCTATATCTTAGCTATATCTATACCTATCTATCTAGACTTCTTTGATGTAAAGATTGATCATCAGTTGTACCAGAAACTCAGGTCTTCCTTGTTTGTGGATATAACTTAGTCAATACCATGGCTGGTGTGTGGCAGCACATCCATTTTGGCTCAAGGTTTGAGGAAACACTCTTGGCTTTATGTGTTTGCATCTTTGTTGGCACATCAGTCAGAGTGACTCACTGTCTGCTAACTAGAAATTTCTATACTCATCCTAGTGAACTCACCTGTGGTTTGGGGTTTAGCCCATACCTTCCTTCATAGTGTGTTATGTTCCATATGAAGCTAAACTAAGTATTTTGGGAAATGTCAGTGTGCATTTTTCAAGAGCACAAGGGTTAACTGTTACTCCCCTTTCCTTTTACCAAAACAACATAATTGTAATGTGCTTTTTGTGTTTAAGTATTATATGCAGAAAAATTTAATCTTTGCGGGGGGGGGGGGGGGGGGGGTGGGGTTTTTTAACACCACTAGTTAAAACTGAAAATATTTAGCTGGAGAAGAAGACAATCTCTTGACCTACCAAAGACAAGCCAGACTACCTATCACCACCACAGCAACATCTTTTTTGGATTAGAAGTATTGTTTCAAATACCAGTCAAATACCAGGGCTACTCGTGTAAAGCCAAAGGCATTAACGACAAGAGAAAAGAGATTAAACATTTCCTGATAATCTGGATAGTGACAAACTCAAGTCTTTCATCCATGTGACATTCAAGCACCCTCTTTTTTTTCTTTTTTAGACTTTTTCAATGCCTCAGTTCTTCAGATTTGGTCCAGGTAGGTAAAATGCTTTCTGCCAAGCTGTAGCAGGGAAGTATGAAATCTTCTACCTCCTACCTCATTCCATGGATTAGCTAAGACATACTGAGGCTTGAGCATAAAGTGACTTGAAAGAGAGATTCATTCCCTGGTCTAACAGCCACATGAGGGGAACTATCAGCAAAAGCATAAAATTGGGAAAATCATAAGGAGGTAAGTTTTGAATTAGAAGATCTATCTTTCAATATATTTTCCCTCCTCTTAGTCAAAATTTTTTCACCATGCTTGAAATTTTAACTACGACAGCACAGGTCTATCTAGCTGTAGCAATTTTTTTCCTAGCTGTTAACAGATTCATTTCTACTAAAACTCTATTACTCCCAGCTATTTCTCTCAGGAGTTGTAACAATTCCTCTGAAAACAGACGAGCAGCTTTGGTACAATCTTACTCCGTGTAGCTGGAACAAGGTGTGTTGCTAGTAAATTCTGCAACTAGATGTGACAAGAATAAAAAAACTTATTTTCATTTCCTCCCTGTCACACAGACAGGTAGTAGTGAAAGACATTCTGAAGTTTTCTGATTCCAGATGCAGTGTTAATTGCCAGACATCAGTGAGAGAATGCAGCTAATGTTATAAACATTATTCCCTACAGCTTTGACATTAAGCAGAGACAGCACAGAAGGGGTCATTTCTCATGTGTGAGATTGACAAATAAAGGAAGTTAATGTGGAGTAAACATGTAGATTCCAACAGATTAATTAAAAAGGCATTTTCATTATCTTTGATGTTTATGAAACAGACTTTGTGTTCAGATAAATTAAAACCAGGGTATATACAATAAATTATACAGATAGACTTGAAATGTTATGCATACAGAACTGAAAGAAAAAATTACATGGGCTCCATAATTTTGTCTCAAAACCCCTAATGCTGCTTTTTTATATATTTAAGTGGATTCAGTCTTGCTCAATACACATCTGGTTATGCATAAAATTAAAACCAAATGCCTCATTCTGTTAGTGGAATGTTTTAAAATATTTTTTAAGTTACTTGAATTTGGCATGGCCTTTTATGTTTTTTTAATTTTTGGACTGAAAACAAGTATTTGTTGTGAGCATCTGATGTGCAAATGTTTAATATTTAGGCTTGCTTTTTTAAATGTGACTGTTCATATAGGCTATGTGAAATGTTACTTTCCTTTGATTACAGGACTAAGAATTAAAATAAGAAGATAAATTAATTTGGGGTCTCAACCTGTGTTGTCAGGCAGCAGCTCTAGAGCAGTAATACATCTTAAGGAACATGAAGAATTTCAATCCTTAGCTGTAAGGAACTTGCTGTCTGGCAAAAATTCATAGATATAAATTCTGAACCTGCATTGTGTGCAGAATTTAATTTTCCCTGATCACAAACAACTGCCTATGGATGCCCTGTCCTGACTAAAATGGGTATTTTCAGATCCTTGCCCAGATGAATTTTTTTTTTCTTCTGCTCATGGTTCCGAGGAAGAGCTGTTGTAAACAATATTGCATTTCATGTAACAATGTAGTGGGAACAGTTTATCTGATAAGCCTAGGATTCACTGAGCAGAATTGCTTGCAAAAGCTTCTCTGGACATTCAAATGTTCAGATAGTGGACAGAATGATGAAAAGAAGAAAAGCAAGTCAATATAAATTTATTTATGAAATGGTTGCAGTCAAAGCTGAAATCAGAGACTGTTTCCCCACGTCATCATTGCAAATTACATTCTGGACATCTCAATTCAAAAAAATACCATCCATGCACACACTACTACCACTGACGCATATCCTCAAGTGCCACTCAGACCCTGAGAACTTCTCTTATATATAGCTCATATTTTCTCAAGCCAGTGTTACAAAGTGATCTCTGCCATACTGACCCAATTACTCACAAATAGTACGTATTTAGCTAGAAAAAAAGCACAGGACCTTTCTGCAGTGTCATAGCTCTACCACTTTTTTCAGGAAATACCTCAGAAATACAACTTTTTTCAGGAAATACCTCAGAAATACAAAACTAATAAGTTCCAGAGGATGCAGCAGAAAAAAAGTATTAGAAGTAGCATATTTTAATTTTATCCTGATGAATAAACAAGCAGCTCCAAGAAGCCTGGTAAGTCTTGAGCATTGCTAGACTTGCAGCACATGATAGTAAATATATTGATATAAAGGTATGCACACCAAAAAAAAGAGCATATTATTGGCAAATTTTCATAGCTACATTGAAGAGTAGGCAATTAGGAGAGTTTTATAATGATAAAAGATATTTAGCTGTTCTTCCAAAGCTATGTTTTGGGAAAAGTACATACATTTTGGAGAAAAGCAGGAAATGTTTGGACTTGCATATTTAGTAGAATTCATAAAGAAAAATTATGTGCTATGTTTTTTTCCCTAATTTTCCTGAGCTATGAGGTTCTCTGCTGCAGCAGTGCTGACACAGGGATCACTAATCACCCAGAAATATTCACATGACATTTTCAAATGTGGTGCACTCATCATCTCTTTAGAAGCCAAGATGCCAGTAGCATAGCAACAGGATTTAATTTCTTTCTCTTCTCATAGATCTGAATATAACATAGAGAGGCCTGTTCTTTCCTGATATTTGGGCAGCAGATAATGGAATGGGAAGCAATTTTGTTGTAACAGAATTGAAAGCAGGCATTATGCAATGCAAAATAAAATCTAAAGGATATATCAAGTCTTTCTGATCTTACCAGACAGTCCTGTGAACAGATAATTAATGTTACCTCTTTATTAGCAACTTTTAAGGTTTCATTTATTATACTTATATTTAATGAGTTCTGGAGACCCTCACCCTACGATCTGTGGAAGATCAGACAGCTGCAGAAGCTGAGCTGGGTAGTGCCACAGACTTCCTGGCCCTGGTACAGTGGAAGCCATGGGAGAGATTAACTCAAGGCAAGAAAAAAGTGATTACATCGGGTCATTCTGACCACTCTGACAAGAGGAGGTGCCACAAGGACATTGCTGATTCAAAAGAATGTAACAGGGACTTGATCACTGAAAAGATTGTTTTGCTAAGG